>NC_048565.1:63475437-64075437 GCF_013265735.2 Oncorhynchus mykiss
AGAATCCAATCTTATTCCCTCTCAGTGAAGTTCACATCTGTTGCAGTTTGTAACATTCAGTAAAAAAAAAAAAAAAAATCCTCCGGAAACACTCTAGTTTACAGTGAGTTGTGTGTAGAGCTGCCTGTCATATTTCAGATGCAGCATGTGGAGTGTTCACAACTCTGTCTTCCTCCCCCTCCCTCCATTCTCAGAGCAGCGGGTGTGTGGACAATACCGGGGCAATTGCACTGGGCTTTGGGGAGCGGTGTTTTTTGAACACTCCCTAGCTGGTGCTGAAAGGCACTGTTTGCAGAGAGGATAAAACTGCTTGGAAAGAGGCCATTCTCAAAAAGGAGAGTGAAGGGAGGAGAGTATCGAGAGGAAATGCTCTGGGTTTAATGTTTTGTCCCTCAGAGAGTCACACATACACCTGTGAGGTGTGACAGACAAACATACAGACAGGTGAACAGACAAAGGAGGGTAGAGTGTCTTTACGCATCAGGAGAGGCAGTTTGAGATTTTGAGCGTTCACCTTTTTATAACCTCTCGTGGATAGACTACGTAAACATAAATGGTACCGTAGATCAGAGGAAGGTCCTAAAAATTGTAAAAGACTCCAGCCACCCTAGCCATAGACTGTTCTCTGTGCGGCGGAGTACCGGAGCTCCAAGTCTAGGTCCAAAAGGCTTCTTAACAGCTTCTACCCCCAAGCCATAAGACCCCTGAACAGCTAATCAAAGCGATACCCAGACCCCTCTTTTACACTGCAGCTACTCTCTGTTTATTATATACGCATTGTCACTAACTCTACCTACATGGTACATTGACTCTGTACCGGTACCCCCTGTATATAGCCTCTTTACTGTTTATTTTACTGCTGCTGTTGAATTATTTGTTACATTTATTTACATATCTATTCTTTACTTAACACTTCATAAAACTTCATAAAACTGAAAGCATTGTTGGTTAAGGGCTTGCAAGTAAGCATTTCACTGTAAGCATTTCACCTGTTGTATTCGGCGCATGTGACAAATTAAATGTGATTTGATTTGATCTGTCAAGAGACTATGGGATGCAACCGTTAACGAGCACCAGTAGTTCTTTTGCCTGGGTTTTTCATCACCGGTTATTTGGATGTATTAGCTTTGGGTGAAGGAGGCACTTAAATTGGCGGGATAGATTTTGTAGCGTGTGCGGTACTCAATGCAATGCTTGACGGACCCCTCATACAGCATTGACATTTATTAAACAAACATGGTGCAAAAGCCTCCTGGATAAAAAATAAATAAAAACTGTAAGTATGTCGATTTTGTTGATCTACTTTCGATGCAAATCCCCATTTGCTCCTCCATTATATAATAATGGGCATACCGCCAATAACATGGTGTTCTGGGACAGTAGCCTCTTCGCGAGGGAGACCTGACACATTGGTCTCCCCCAGACCCAAATATTTACAAGCCCTCTGGTTTACCTGTTTCCGGGGGAAAAAAATCCAGTCACCGAAGGCATGTCTATAATCCGGAACGCCTTACCAGTCATCACAGGTTGTAAAATGTGAGAAAAGAAACCTGTGTTCTCTGTTTGTCTGCTGACAGTTATTTTTGTTACGTGAAACCTACCAGAGTTTGTTCCCCTGCTCCTGTCTGTTCTTGCTCCTGTATTCCAGTCCTTCCCGGTTTTGACTGTTCTGCCTGCCCTGACCCTGAGCCTGTCGTTCTATACCTTGCCCCACCTCACTGGATTACTGACACCTGCCTGCCCAGACCCTGAGACTGCCTGTCGTTCTGGACCTTTTGCACCCTCTATGGATTACTGACCTCTGCCTGCCCAGACCCTGAGACTGCCTGTCGTTCTGGACCTTTTGCACCCTCTATGGATTACTGACCTCTGCCTGCCTTTGACCACTCATTTGCCTGCCCCTGTACTATAAATAATATTTTGTTTCTTTGACACTGTCTGCATCTGGGTCATACCTGAAACCTGATAGCACAAACTCGCTATGACTGACCTAGTAGACTCAGACCAGCTCCACAATGCTGTCTCCCTGCAAGGAGCCGCCCTTGGAAAACACAAGGAGTCTTCAAGGTCTTATGGAGGGACTTCATACTGTGACAGAATACCATAACCAGGCATTCGTTACCTTGCTGGAGCAATTCCTTAGATTCTCCACTGGGCAGAGCATCACACCCGTAATCTCCCAGCCTACCCTAGTGTCCCGAGAACCCCACTTACCTCCTCCGGCGCGCTACGCTGGAGAATTTTGGGGCTGCAGCTTTCTTCGTTCCCCTCGGACTGCTTGAGGATAGCATACATCATAACGCTGATGTCCGGGAGGGCAATCGCCTTTGGTCACGGTGGTGTGGGAGCAACAATCCGCCCGCCGTCTGCCTCAGTCCGGAGGAGTTTGTGGAGGAGGATCGGAAGGTGTTTGATTCTCTGTTATCCGTGAGAAAGGCTGCTCGCAAGCTGCTCTAGCTGCGTCAAGACTCCCGCAGTGTGGCAGACTACGCGGTGGAGTTCAGCACTTTGGCGGCTGAGAGTGCTTGGAACCCGGAAGCGCTGTTCGACATGTTCCTACGCGGAGTATCGGAGAAAGTAAAGGATGAGCTTGCAGCCCGGGAACTACCAACAATTCTCAACTCACTCATTGCCTTGACCATTCAGATCGATGGGCAACTAGGGGAACTAAGGAAGGAGAGGAGATTCGATTTCACTCACCCGTCCAAGGATTCCACCTCGCCTTCGAGGTATCCCGGAAGTCCCCGACGGCTCCGTTGCAGAGAGAACCGGACGGGCCATACGGAGAACTTTTCTTCTCCCCTTACTTGCATCCCTTTTCATGCCAGGTTGCTGTGGGGGAACTTTATGAGAGCTTTATGGACGCTTCCGAGTTGGTTATACCCACTCAGCCTCTCTTTAATTTCCATGGACGTTAGAGCACTGGACGGGCGCTCTATAGACCACAATACAACCCCCATCAACCTACATGTGTCAGGGAACCACAGTGAGATGATCTAGTTCCTGATCATTACGTCTCCTCAGGTTCCCGTGGTATTGGGATTCTCCTGGTTCCAATGGTACAATCCCCTCATTGACTGGTCTGCCAGTGCTATCATGGGCTGGAGCACGTTTTGTCACGCCCATTGCCTGAAGTCAGTGCAGCCTGCCCTGGGATCTCTTCCTGGGGGCTCGGAAGTTGCCCTGGACCTCTCCACCATTCCCGAGGAGTACTAGGACCTCCGGCAGGTGTTCAGTAAGGCACTGCCCACTTCGCTGCCGCTGCACCGACCATATGACTGTGGGATTGACCTTCTCCCAGACACCACTCCACCCAGGGGATGACTGTCAGGTCTGGACACCAAGGCTATGGAGACCTACATTGAGTCCTAGCTGCAGTGTTCATCCATCCTTCTGCCTCCCCCACTGGAGCAGGATTCTTCTTAGTGGAGAAGGACAAAACCCTGGGCCCATGGAACAACTACCGGGGTCTTAACGACATCACGGTGAAGAACCAGCACCCGCTACCTCATCTCCTTGGCCTTTGAGCCGCTCCAGGGGGCCACCGTGTTTTCCAAGCTGGACCTATGGAACACCTACCACCTGGTGCGGATTCAGGAAGGGAATGAGTGGAAGACTGCCTTCAACACGTCCAGTGGTCACTATGAGTATCTGGTCATGCCATTTGGCCTTACCAACGCCCCTACTGTTTTCCAGGCTCTGGTTAAGGATGTTCTCCATGACATGTTGAACTAGTTTGTCTTTGTCTACCTTGATGACATCCTTGTCTTCTCCCGCTCCACTCAAGAACATGTGATCCACGTCCGACAGGTTCTCCAAAGCCTCCTGGAGATCCAGCTTTTTGTAAAAGCAGAGAAGTGCGAATTTCATCGCTCCACCATCCCCTTTCTGGGTTACATCATCTCTGCCGGGAGTATAGAGATGGATCCTGGGATGGTGAGAGTGGTGGTATATTGGTCACAGCCTACATCCAGAGTACAGCTGCAACGTTTCCTGGTGTTCGCTAACTTTTAATGAAGCTTTATCCGGGGCTACTGCAACCTGGCTTCCGCCCTGTCTCCACTTACCTCTCCCCAGCTGCTGACAAGGCATTCCGGGATCTCAAACAGCATTCATAAAGTATGTATAAACATGCCTCACTTATCAAACTAATACAGACACAACGCAGATAGGAACATTTTATCTACATTTTCCAGATGTAGCATAAAAAAACAACTGCTGAGGACATCACCAAAGAATCCTGCTATTGACATTTTTCTGTTGGACTTTTCACAAATATTCACGTTCAAAACTTTCAATGAAATTCCCCATTTCAGACTCATACATACAGTATTGGCGCTGGAGGGGATGGCTGCCATTTGTGCTATTTTGTGTTTTTTATTTTGTACATAATGTTGCTGCTACCTCTGTCTCTTATGACCGAAAAGATCCTCTGGATATTAGAAGAGTGATTACTCACCTCGAATTGGACAAAGATTTTTTTATTCAATGAGTCTGACGTGCCAACAGACATGGCACCTCTGCTTCTAGCTCCTAAGCAACTTTGCAGTGTTTTTCTTTTTTTTGCAGAATTATTTCTTACATTATTAGCCCAGAACGTTTTTTGTGTTATTACATACAGCCGGGAATAACTTTTGGATACCAGCATTACGACCAGGAATTCGACTTTCCCAAATTGGATCTTTTGTTCATACCCCACAGGGAAATTGAACTTATCCCAGAGGCTGCTCCAAGTTGCCGCTGGCGGAGAAGAGGTATTCAGGGTGGAGGTGGGCACACCATCCACCACTTCTGAGTACTGTATATTACTCACTAATATTCAGTGTCGGACAATAAAGTAGACGAGCTAAGGGTGAGGGTCTCCTTCCAGAAAGACATCAAGGACTGTAACATACTCTGTTTCATGGAATCATGGCTCTCTTGGGAAATACTTTCCCCGTCCATACAGCCAGCTGGGTTCTCAGAGCAGATAGGAATAAAGAGCTCTCCGGGAATAAGATAGGCGGGGGTGTATGCTTCATGATTAGCTACTCACGGTGTGATTGTGATAACATACAGAAAAATACAGTCATTTTGTTCACCCAACCTAGAATACCTCACAATAAAATGCTGACCGTATTACCTCCCAAGATAATTATCTTTGGTTATAGTCACATCCATGTATATTTCCCTCAAGCCGATACCATGACGGCCCTCAAGGAACTACACTGGACTTTATTTAACTGGAAACTACATATCCTTAGGCCGCATTTATTGTAGTTGCGGATTTTAAATAAGCAAATTTGAGGAAAAAGCTACCGAAGTTCTATAAAACATTGACTGTAGTACTCATTTAGGGAAAACACTAGATCACTGCTACTTGCCGTTTCGAGATGCCAACAAGGCCCTCCCCCGCCCTCCCTTCGGCAAATCAGATGACGACTCCATTTTGCTCTTCCCTTCCTATAGGCAGAAACTCAAACAGGAATAACCTGTGCTAAGGTCTATTCAACGCTCGTCTGACCAATTGGAATCCATGCTTCATGATTGTTTTGATCACGCAGAATCAAAATGTTGTTTTGATTTTGTTATACTCTTGTGAATTCTATGGTTTTTACTAGATTACTTGTAGTTTTTCATGTTGTTTGTCTGTAATTTTTGTCATGACTTGGTGCTGCCTATCTTGGCCAGGACACTCTTGAAAAATAGATTTTAAATCTCAATGAGCCCTTCCTGGTTAAATAAAGGTTAAATTTAAAAATAAAAATACAAAATTGGCGCTTACACTGGCACGGTGACTGAGTTCCTCAAGAAGTGTATAGGGGATGTTGTTCCAACGGCGACTATTAAAACCTACCCAAATCATAAACCGAGGATAGATGGCAGCATTCTCGCAAAACTGAAAGCTGAAACACCGCATTTAACCATGGAAAGGTGACTGGGAATATGGTCAAATAGTGTAGGTATTCCTTCCATAAGGCAATCAAATAGGCAAAACGTAAGTTCAGAGACAGTGGCTCAACGGCTCTGACACGAGACGTATGTGGCAAGGTCTACAGAAAATCACGGATTACAAAGGGAAAACCAGCCATGGACTCCCAAGGACTCTGGGTTCTCGTTCTCCATGGCCGACGTGAATAAGACATTTAAGCGTGTTAAAACAGTCTCATTTCACTTTAATAATGCGGTTAGGACCTGTTATAACACATTAATGAAATGCTTATAAGTGTGTAAGAAATGAATTAGTCAAAGTAAATTGTTACTGAAACCTGTGTTAAATCCAACTTTTCCTGAGCTCACTGAATGAACTCCATACATCTCTAAAGTTGCAAAGCCATCTGTGATCTCGTAATCTCGAGGGACAACTACTATGTAGTATAGAGACTAAGGCGTGAGCTTCGTAAAAATGTGGATTTCAACTTTTATTTGACAGTGGGTCACACATGTTACAATACGTGTAGACTGGTAAGCCATTGAGGGGGGGGGGGGGGGGAGACTTAAGTTCCAATGTTAATTAAGAAAATTCAAATGAATGGCATGGACACGATTATTGGCACCTAGGAGCTACTACTTGGTTAGACAGCCTTTGGCGAAGATAACTCCAAAAATAAGCTTTTTGTAGCCGTCAGCTTCTTGGCACCCAGGAGCTTGCTGCACCTGTCACTGGCAATTTATCCCACACTTCAGCTGCACACTACTCCAATTCTTCAAAGTTTGAGGGGTGCCTTCCAACAACTGCTGTCTTCAGATATCACCATAGGTTTCTGATGGGATTCAGATCTGGACTCATTGCTGGCCACTCTAGAACAGTCTTCAAACATTCCTGGGATCTTTTTGATGTGTGTTTGGGTTGTTGTCCTGCTGGAAGACCTTCAAGAGAGACAAAGTTTTTGGAGACTGTGTTGAACATTGCTGTAACGCTCATCGTTGGGAGAGAGAGGAGGAGGACCAAGGTGCAGCGTGGTAAGTGTTCATCCTTTTAATAAACTGAACTGAACACTAAATACAAAGTAACAAAAGAGAACAAACGAAACAGCCCCGTCAGGCGCAACACACACTAAACAGAAAATAATCACCCACAAAACACAATATTTGTTATCTTTTTTATTTCACCTTTATTTAACCAGGTAGGCTAGTTGAGAACAAGTTCTCATTTACAATTGTGACCTGGCCAAGATAAAGCACAGCAGTGTGAACAGACAACAACACAGAGTTACACATGGAGTAAACAATAAACAAGTCAATAACACAGTAGAAAAAAAAAGTTGGCGAGGGAAATAAAAGTCTCCAACTTCAGCGATTTTTGCAATTCGTTCCAGTCACAGGCAACAGAGAACTGGAAGGAAAGGCGGCCAAATGAGGTGTTGGCTTTAGGGATGATCAGTGAGATACACCTGCTGGAGCGCGTGCTACAGGTGGGTGTTGCCATCGTGACCAGTGAACTGAGATAAGGCGGAGCTTTGCCTAGCATGGACTTGTAGATGACCTGGAGCCAGTGGGTCTGGCAACGAATATGTAGCGAGGTCCAGCCGACTAAAGCATACAGGTCACAGTGGTGGGTGGTATAAGGTGCTTTAGCGCTAACAGAAAACAGGCTCCCCAAATATGCTTCTCAATCAGGGACAACGATTGACAGCTGCCTCTGATTGAAAACCATACCAGGCCAAACACAGAAATAGCAAATCATAGAAAAACTAACATAGACAACCCACTCAACTCACTCCCTGACCATACTAAAACAAAGACATAACAAAAGAACTAAGGTCAAAACGTGACAATTGCACTCCAAAACATCTTGATAATCGGCTGAGTTCATTCAATCTTGCACATGTTCAAGCAATAAGGCACCTCAGGGTTTTGTGGTATATGACCAATATACCAAGGCTAAGTGCTGTGTCCAGGCACTCTGCTTCACATCGTGCATAAGAACAACCCTTAGGCGTGGTCTATTGGCCAAAACACCGCACCCCTAGGGCCCTATTGCTTAAATAAACAATGGCTAAGGGTTGTTCTAAAGCACAACCAGAAGCGGACTGCCTGTATCCAGCCCTTAGCCATTGTATATTGGCCATACTGTATACCACAAACCCTGAAGTGCATGATTGCTATTAGAAACTGTCTGTATGCACACACACACACACACACACACACACACACACACACACACACACACACACACACACACACACACACACACACACACAGACAGCTTCTTCTTGGTTGGGTCCTCTTATAGTCCACTTGGGCCGCCTGGTCTTCAGCACTGATTGATTCTTATTTGCTGCCTCCTGAATTCAATCTGAGTGCAGCTGCTGTAATCAGGGCCTGCTCTTCTGGCTTGGACCTGACCAGCCTTTATGGCACAGTCAGTTTATCTGGCTGCAGCCCTGCAACAGGTCTGTCTCTCTGCTTACAGCCTGGGTCATGTTCATTCAACCTGGTCTCATAGATTAGATGTAATGTAGTAAACGTAAATACAGGACACACTCAAATTAGTATGATGTATTATGTTTGGTGTGGTTACATAAGACAGATGGCTAAGGCAAAACACTGAAGTAGGGTGGTTGGTTGGGCGTTTAACACAAACGTCTAGCAACCCAAAGGTTACGAGTTTTAATTTCATTATGGACCATTTTAGAAAATTAAACTACTTACTACTTTTTTGAAGCTTTGTAACTACTTAGCATTTTAGTTAACCCTTCCCCTAACCCTAACCTTAAAACCCTTTTAGCTAACTCTTCCTCTAACCCTAACCTTAACCTTTTAACCTAACTCCTAAACATAACCCTAAACTAGCTAAAGTATGCCAGCTAGCTAACGTTAGGCACCTAGCTAGAAGTAATGACATATTATACATTTTGCAGATTCGTAACATATTGTACGTTTTGCAAATTTGTAACCTATAATACGAATTGTAATTTGTGACATATTATGCGAAATGGGTGATGGACATCCACAAATTAATACATACCATACAAAACGTAACATATCATACTCAATGAAGTATCTCGGATTTACATACGGAATAATATGAAGTGCTCTGAGACCCGCTTGATGTGCCTGCACTGTGCCTATAAATGCGCATTTTTGATTTCCGTTTTTAAATGATTTCTACTGCGTGCCCTAATGAATACAACCCAGATTAAAACTCTCTCATTCACTCTCCTTGACCAGGAGAAACTGTCCGCTCTGGATAAGAAAGACCAAGAGGCAGTTTACCTTAAAACCTTTAAACATGTATAATATTCTGGCCGTCAAGAGCAGTTCAAGGACATTCTTTTGACATTTTCTATGGTTTATCACTGGGTGTTGACGTTAAGAACAGGTCTGAAAGCTGTGGCTTTGAGAGGGCAGAGTGTCAGGTATTAGTGGAGATGGTATGACACTAGGTTGATTTACATAATGAAGCTCACATTTGCTGTAGATTCAGTTTCAAATGTGGCAATATACTTCACTTAAGTCCTTTAAGCATTTAAAATGTGAATAAAGTTACTGTAAGCAAACTCAGTGAAAGCACATAAAAACTCGAGCCAGCGTAAGGATTTTCCATGACTATATATAGTCTGCCAATTTCCATTGTGAGGAGATTGTCATGCTTTTTACACAGAGATCTCTTCAAAGCCAACCCTTCACAATGCCTCTCAATCTCCCTCTCCTTGAACATGGAGCCTTTTCTCTCCATCCACCAAAGAAATCCCACCCCCAGTGACAGGGGAACAATGCAAATATGGACTCTCATTTCAGGCTACAATTGCCGTGTGATTGGGTCATTTTCCATGGAGGTCAGAGACACAATTAAGGCTGGTGTAATAGGAGTGATAGGGGAGAGTCGGGGAGAGAGAGCTACAGGGAAATTGATGGTGTGCAATGAGAGAGTGACAGGAGCAGGGTGTTGAACTGTTGGCCTGTGGTGGTAGATTACTGAGACTACTGAGTCTCCGTGTGGGCAAAGTGCTGAAAGCAGGTGGTGGTGATGATGCTGGTAGCACTGAGATATCAGGAAGTGGTATGTGTGTGTGTATGACTGTACGTTTTTTCTGGGTTGAGATTTGACTTTTCCTGAAAGATCAGAAACCACAGGTATACAGTGTCCATGTTAAATATGTTCTAACAATAATAATAAATAATACATGGATAATGTTATACATTGAACTTTATTAAACCATTAACTCATTAAGTTGATATTTAACTTCCAGATCTGTACAGAGGGTTCCTGGTAAGGCCACGCTAAGCAATGTCATGTGTGATCATATTCTATCGAGGGACCTTACACTGAGTGTGCAAAGCATTAGGGACACCTTCCTAATATTGAGTTGCACCCCCTTTTCACCTCAGAACAGCCTCAATTCGATGGGGCATGGACTCTACAAGGTGTCGAAAGCGTTCCATGGGGATGCTGGCCCATGTTGACTCCAATGCTTTCCAGAGTTGTGTCAACTTGGCTGGATGTCCTTTGGGTGGTGGACCATTCTTGATGCACAAGGGAAACTGTTGACTGTGAAAAACCCAGCAGCGTTGCAGTTCTTGACACACTCAAACCGGTAAGCCTAGCACCATCTACCATACCCCTTTCAAAAGGCACTTAAATATTTTGTCTTGCCCCTTCACCTTCTGAATGGCACACATTCACAATCCATGTCTCTATTGTCTCAAGGCTTAACAATCCTATAACCTGTTTCCTGCCCTTCATCTACACTGATTGAAGTGGATTTAACAGGTGACATTAATAAGGGATCATAGCTTTCACCTGGATTCACTTGGTCAGTCTATGTCAGGGAAAGAGCAGGTGTTCCTAGTGTTTTGTACACTCAGTGTATGTTCGTCAAAATGAATTATTCTGAAGGTCAATGCCTTTGAGGGAAGCAATGAAACTGAGTTCGAGCTATGGACGGAGAGGTCAAGAAACCTTGTGAGAGAAAAGAGAGAACAGAGACTTAAGACAGAGTGAGACAGAGGGAGAGACAGATAGGGGGAAAACATTGATTAAAACAGTCCCCAAACGAGGGTGAATAATACCACGTGAATAACACCAAAGTTTCTCTCACATCCCCTCTCTGCCACTCCTCTCAACATCGTCCCTTATTTCCCCACCTCCCCCCTCCCTTCCCATCCTCCCTTCCTCCCACACAAGGCCCATTACCAGTCTTTCCTGGGAGAGAAAACGAGGGGTATTTATAGATCTGTCAATGTTTTTCTGTCAAAAATGGAATTCAATGCCAAGCTATTATCCTTGAATCCACAACCTACAATCTATTCTTATGGAATCATAAAGAGAAGAAATTAGTTCCGAACTCAGAAGATTTCAGAAGAGAATAGGAGGGGGAGGATGAAAGAGACAGGGGAAGGAAGGGGGTAACGATAGGAGTGTGGTGTCGTCGCTCGGGCTAACTCTAGAGACGGATCTTGCTCCATTATTGATGAAAGTGAATGGCAGAGGTTTTCACTCTGGCTCTGATGTTGGGTCTATCTGAATGTCATATAACATGAATTGACATGGCCCTTGCGGTGACACAGGCACCATCCATCCATAGCTCCGATTTCCTGCTATTGTGTGCTATTCCTGCAACCATGACATTACCATTTACTGTGACTACAGTAAAAAAAACTAGAGGCAACAATGACCGTATGTGTGTGTATGAGAGAGTTCAAGGTAGCATGCCCACTAGCTTAATATTTTGTTACTGCAACATTAACTGTTCCAATACAATAGCCATACACATTGAAATCAGTTACATATCTTAACTCGTTTTAAGATGAAAATACAGTTAAAAAAAAAAAAGCCTTCCAAATAGCTCATATTTTCCAGATAATTTTTTCATTAATCAGAATCCTCCTAGTGCTGATACAGCAGCATTGGATCACAATGCAGGAAGAAGTAGATTGGTCATGCAAAACCATCCCCTTTTGAAGAAACCAATTAATTATTTACAGGCTTCAGTAGAGCAGAGAAACTTAATTTATTGTTATCATTAAAGGAGCGTTCTGGTTGGGTCCGTACAAGAGAGAACCGGGCAAAAGGCTCATTAGTTAGCCGAGAACTTCATAACACTGCAGCAGTTTAGTGTACTTCCTAGAACTTCATGGATATTTCCTAACTTCAGCATTCTATTGTTATTGCATCAGAATACATTGGAAAATAAAGCCTAATCAACAATACCAATTGACAATATGGATTTACTGTATGAGGGAACTCTGAAACTCTCCAACTTGACAGTGTCATGTAAGTCAGGTATAATCAAGGAACGGCTGTGGAGTTCTTTGGAAATAATCCACGATGCAAGGGGTGTTATACAGACTTGAGGTGCAGTTTTCATCTCTTACTGACATCTGTTGTCTACAGCCCAAATCATACAGGTAGAATTTTTTTTAAACACGTGTCAACCAGCGTGCTAACACGGGAAATAGAATGCATGGGAGTGAATCAGGGAAAACGGAAGGGCCGCGAGCATCAACGGCGTCTTGAGCGTATAGCACGTTAAATTAGGCAGCAAGTGTCACGCCCTGATCTGTTTCACCTGTCCTTGTGCTTGTCTCCACCCTGCTCCAGGTGTTGCCCATCTTCCCCATTATCCCCTGGGTACTTATACCTGTGTTCTCTGTTTGTCTGTTGCCAGTTCGTCTTGTTGGTCAAGTCATTCAGCATTTTGTCTCAGCTCCTGCTTTTCCCCAGTCTCTCTTTTTCTCGCTCTCCTGGTTATGACCTTTCTATTTCCTGTGCATTCTATTTCCCCTGACTTTATGACCTGTCCTGACTCTGAGCCGGCCTGCCTGACCACTCTGCCTGCCCCTGACCCTGAGCCTGCCTGCCATCCTGTGCCTTTGCCCCTACTCTGGATTACCAACCTCTGCCTGACCTGACCCTGAGCCTGCTTGCCTTCCTGTGCCTTTGTCACTACTCTGGATTATCGACTCCCGCCTGCCTTGACCTGTCATTTGCCTGTCTCTGTTGCTGTAATAAACATTGTTACTTCAACACAGTCTGCATTTGGGTCTTACCTGAAATATGATAGCAAGTTTATTTTGCTAATGTTTATGCATAGACATTTTGGTACAGTGCACTGAGAAATTGTTAGAAAAATACTTTTGTGCATTGTTACCTCTGGAATTTTGTGTCTATTTAGTGATGATAAGCCAATATTATGTATAGGGTAGTGCTTTAATAAAACATGTCTATCAATAATAGAATGCAACAACATTCAACTGGGTTGTGTTTCAGAATGATATATATTTATATACATTATTATTTTTTTTTTCATTTATTAAACCTTTATTTAACTTGGCAAGTCAGTTAAGAATAAATTCTTATTTCCAGTGATGGCCTACGCCGGCCAAACCCAGATGACGCTGGGCCAATTGTGCTCCGCCCTATGGGACTCCCAATCGCTGCCGGATGTGATACAGCCTGGATTCAAAACAGGGTGTCTGTAGTGATGCGTCTAGCACTGAGATGCGGTGCCTTAGACCGCTACGCCACTCTGGAGCCCTGGTTCGAATCCATACATGTCACGTTGTTAATGGAATTTCTTGACAGTGTCGCCGTTTTTGTTTACAGACAATTGATTAATAAAGTTCAAACATAGTGCATGGTTATTGAGTGCCTTGGTTCAAAAATGAATCAATCTGGTCTAGAGATTGAGTGGGTCATTTGTAGAAAGGAAATTAGAGGATTTTTTTATGATTTTCCCTACCTTGCTAAAGTTGAATGGTAAAAAAATATTAGTCTGTATAGGTTATGGTTGATCTGACAAATAGGCTACCTGTTTGAAAACAATACTCTTGTACACGCAAATTCACACCGTTGAAGAACGTCCCTCCGTGTGATTTGGGCTTGCGTTAGTCATATGACAGTCATGTGTTATCTAGGCCTTATGACTTAGGGTGGAAGGAACGTGTTACAGAGGAAAGAAATAGAGCATTCTGCTTAATAGGCAATGAGATGTAAATGCCTTTATCTTCCTCTGATCATTACATTTGGACACCCATGAACAAATAACGGTCATTTACTGGATGTTTATGTGGCTACATAAATACAGATGAAACCAAAACGTATGAAACCATGGTGGCCAAATAAACTCATTCTGTGTGTATGATTAAAAGGTTGATTATCTGGCACTGTTTTCCCTTACTGCCCAGTGCATTGGGCTGATTAGCAGGCTGAGAGAGTTAGGTAATGAAAACCACATTCAGCTCAATAGCCTTTTTATGGTTCAGAGTGGTTTATGATGCTAACACTAATTGCTGGGTTGATTAGTTAGGTGTCTGAGTTGTCTCCTCTCTCTGTGGTTCTATTCTGTTGCTCTAGGGTGCCTGAAGAAGGCTGGGGGTGTGCGCTCGTGTGTGTGTGTGTGTGTTCTGATCGTGGGTGGATCATTTCAGTAGGACAGCAGAGGCCCAAATCGACTCCCTCTTTTCCGCCACTGTCAGCCCTTTCCTGTAAGCTGCAATAAAGATAGATTAATTTAGAGACAATCCAAATATTTTCGATTCATCAATCTCTAGGCAATAACAACCTGGTTCAAGGTGGTGACAGTAAGGAGGAAACTATCCAAACAAAGGGAGGGAGGAAGGATGTGGCCCACGCTGGTATGCCTTATGTAATAGCCTTGATGTGGTTTGATACAGTATCTATAGATTTCTAATGGAGAGACCCACATGAATAGTATGACGGGGACTGTAGAAATATGATACGGTAAGCTATAGGTGAATGTGTGTCTTCCTTACTGAAACAATATGTTCTTCAGTCCAGGGGAAACCTTT
This sequence comes from Oncorhynchus mykiss, assembly GCF_013265735.2. Taxonomy (NCBI): domain Eukaryota; kingdom Metazoa; phylum Chordata; class Actinopteri; order Salmoniformes; family Salmonidae; genus Oncorhynchus; species Oncorhynchus mykiss. The sequence continues at coordinate 63,490,174 of NC_048565.1, forward strand.
TTAGAGGTGTCAAATGTAAATGGTTTATTTTTGAAAAGGTGACTATTTCGAAATACTTATTTTCCTTTCAATACATGAAATGCATTGCTTGCTGTCCAACAGAGGAAAACAAACACAACAGTCCTGAATTGCCATGTCCTTCAGACATACTTATCTCTGCCAATGTATTATATGTACTCTAGATGATGAATATCAACACTGAGATTACTTTAAAAAATAAAGTAGCCTACTCTCCGACATGCCACCTGTTGTGTGTGTTTGTCGTATTTGTGTAGCCTTTGTAAATTTACATGTTCCTATTAGTTGTTTTTTTTGTGTGTGAATTTGCATATTATTCAACCGTTTGCATATCCCTGTGTCTAAGGACCCACAAAACAGCAGGTCTGTTGTAGTATGTGTGTGCGGTGTGCGTGTGTGTGTGTTTGGTTTTACTATTCTTGTGGGTACCAGAAGTCTCGTCGGTCCCCACAAGTAAAAAAAAAAAGAAAGGAAAAAAAAGAAGATGCTAATTTTAGGCTTAGGGGTTAGGTTAAGGTTTAAGAGGGTGTATGTTTGTGCTGGTATCAAACCTTGGTTGTATGTGCCTATTGCAACTTCCTGCTCTGTCCGCATATTGAAAGTCAGGGGGTGAGGGTGGGGGAACATGGGGTGGTTATTTACCTGAGGGATCAATGGAGGTTGATGGCTCAGATGGGTCACTTGCGACAGTTCAATGACAGGAAGACAACAATAAGAGGAAGACGAGGGTTGATTAAGTGCTGAGGGTAATCTAGTAGAAAAAAAATATTATAATAATAAATCATGCAACTGGTCGATTAATTCATGTCAAATCACACCAAGTGATAAAGGGATTGAGGGATTCGATGCTACACAAATAAGTGCTATGTTAAATCGGTGAATATAAGAAAATTAAATAAATGTAAAGGACAAAACCAAAGACAAAACAAGACAGGGCACATTTTTTTTCTGAACTTCTCCTGGTGTTGGTGGCCCCTCTGGCTCTCCTAATTGGGCCCCCACCGACTCCTACAGGTCAAGGCTGTATATTATTCTTTAGCATTGAAGCAAAGTCCAGACAAGATTAAGTTTGGCTATCCACCTGGATGCAGCTGCTCTTCTCTGGGTTATGGTACCGGAAGCTTTCATCTACAGACCAGTGATGCTGAGGGAGGTTGTGGGGTGGGTTTGAAAGTGTTTGACCAGGTGTGTTTGTAGTGTGTTCTTTTCAATTGTGTAGAGGTGTGTAGAGGTGTGTGTGTGTGTGTGTGTGTGTGTGTGTGTGTGTGTGTGTGTGTGTGTGTGTGTGTGTGTGTGTGTGTGTGTGTGTGTGTGTGTGTGTGTGTGTGTGTGTGTGTGTGTGTGTGTGTGTGTGTGCATGGCTATTTGAGTGGCAGCCAAGTATTTCCATCAGGCCTATCGTCTTGAGTGGCAGCCAACCATTTTCATCAGGCCCATCCATCAGGCTGTGTGTCATGGCAGGAAGGCAGTGACATAGAGCAGAGTTGGGGCAGGTGTTTAGAGGGCCTGATGTCTGTGTTCACATCCATGAGATCTGTAATTACGCAGTGGACAGAGAAAATACACAGCTGATTAGCTGCTCATATATTAAGGCAAGGACACTGAAATGCTGGAACGCAAACTCCAGCTCCTCTGCCCTCTGCTACACTTACTCTGTTGGAAGTGGAGTGCTTACTATAGTTGTGTTATGGCAGAATAAAGTAGTACTTATTGTAGTACATGGAAGGTAGGATCATTTGTGCATGACATATGCTCCTTATTGGAGTAAAAGGGTTTAAGTCAAGTCTCAGAAAAGCAACAATTTGTTCTTGGTCAAAGCTTTAAGGTGGCCAGTAAGTAAAGCAATGTTATCCCCAGAGGGGATTGGACAGAGCTCACATTTCACAGGCCAGGCTTCGACTTGATCGAGGACCATGGCTAAATTGGTCAGTAGTTGGAGCTGATCCTTGTCTGTACTGTTTCCTTTGTTAGCTGGACCTTAGAGTTTACCATAGCTCTCCGTAGAGCCTTTTGAATAGCTAGCATGCATCTTGTTACGGATGCCTGAACCATGAGCTAAATCACCTTTAGAACTGACTGTCCCAAAGCTCTTATATGTAACAACCAGTTTCCCAGTCACTGTGTGTATTTTGACTTATTTGCTTCCTGAAATCTGTCTGCTCTGGAACTATGGAGTTGGGAAGAATAAAGCCAGTAGCACTCTCTGTGCACTGTCAATCTCTGTGGAAAGGCTTTAATGCTGTAACTCGATCTTCCACTGACCCTACGCACGCTTGTTAGACTACATACAGTTGAAGTCGGAAGTTTACATAGACTTCATTAAAACTCGTTTTTCAACCACTCCACAAATTTCTTGTTAACCAACTATAGTTTTGGCAAGTCAATTAGGACATCTACTTTGTGCACGACACAAGTCATTTTTCCAACAATTGTTTATAGACAGATCATTTCACTTATAATTCACTGTATCACAAATCCAGTGGGTCAGAAGTTTACATACACTAAGTTGACTGTGCCTTTAAACAGCTTGGAAAATTCCAGAAAAGGATGTCATGGCTTTAGAAGCTTCTGATAGGCTAATTGACATAATTTGACTCAATTGGAGGTGTACCTGTGGATGTATTTGAAGGCCTACCTTCAAACTCATTGCCTCTTTGCTTGACATCATGGGAAAATCAAAAGATATCAGCCAAGACCTCAGAAAAACATTTTTTAGACCTCCAGAGGTCTGGTACATCCTTGGGAGCAATTTCCAAATGCCTGAAGGTACCTCGTTCATCTGTACAAACAATAGTACGCAAGTATAAACACCATGGGACCACGCATCCGTCATACCGTTCAGGAAGGAGATGCATTCTGTCTCCTAGGGATGAACGTACTTTGGTGCGAAAAGTGCAAATCAATCCCAGAACAACAGCAAAGGACCTTGTGAAGATGCTGGCGGAAACAGGTACAAAAGTATCTATATCCACAGTAAAACGAGTCCTATAATCGACATAACCTGAAAGGCCGGAAGAAAGGAAGAAGCCACTGCTCCGAAACCGCCATAAAAAGCCAGACTACAGTTTGCAACTGCACATGGGGTCAAAGATTGTACTTTTTGGAGAAATGTCCTCTGGTCTGATGAAACAAAATTAGAACTGTTTGGCCATAATAACCATTGTTATGTTTGGAGGAAAAGGGGGGGCTTGCAAGCCAAAGAACACCATCCCAACCGTGAAGCACGGGGGTGGCAGCATCATGTTGTGGGGGTGCTTTGCTGCAGGAGGGTCTAGTGCACTTCACAAAATAGATGGCATCATGAGAAGGAAAATGATGTGGATATATTGAAGCAATATCTCAAGACATCAGTCAGGAAGTTAAATCTTGGTCGCAAATTGGTCTTCCAAATGACCCCAAGCATACTTCCAAAGTTGTGGTAAAATGGCAACAAAGTCAAGGTATTGGAGTGGCCATCACAAAGCCCTGACCTCAAGCCCATAGAACATTTATGGGCAGAACTGAAAAAGCGTGTTTGAGCAAGGAGTCCTACATACCTGACTCAGTTACAACAGCTCAGTTAGAAGGAATGAGCCAAAATTCCCCCAACTTATTGTGGGAAGCTTGTGGAAGGCTACCCAAAACGTTTGACCCAAGTTAAACAATTCAAAGGGCAATGCTACCAAATTGTAACGTTCTGAGTGTAGTGGGTGAGAAGTCAGGCGCAGGAAGCAGAGAGTTCAGGGGAGTGCTATTTTAATGCACAACAACGGCGAACATAAGCCAACCCCACGAAAACACAGGGCGTAATACAACACAAACGCCCCAAACAGGGGGACTTAAACTGTCCAGAAAAAAACCCATGAAATGGGAAAGCACGTAACTCACAGACGTGCACACAAGTTTACACAACACAGAAGGTCACAATAATTAATCCCGCACAAGGAACCAGGCGGGCCGGCTGTCTAATAAAGCCTCACTAATTATACCCAAATCAAAACAGGTGCACTCAATAAACACATAAGGAGGGGGAGGAAACAATCAGTGGCAGCTAGTAGGCCGGCGACGACGACCGCTGAGCGCCACCCGAACGGGAAGGGGAGCCACCTTCGGTCGGAGTCGTGACACAAATACTATTTGAGTGTATGTATGTAACTTCTGACCCACTGGGAATGTGATGAAAAAAAATGAAAGCTGAAACAAATCATTCTGTCTACTATTTTTCTGACATTTCACATTCTTAAAATAAAGTGGTGATCCTAACTGACCTAAGACAGGACATTTTTACTAGGATCTAATGTCAGGAATTGTGAAAAACTGAGTTTAAATGTATCTGGCTAAGGTGTATGTAAACTTCCGACAAAACATTTACACACTCAATCACACACACTATATGTGACCCGCTTCAGGAAACTAGGCCTATGTCACAAGTCACGACTTCACAGGAGAGCCATTTGAACAGTATTTTGTATTTTTTTATCATAACACGTTTTTTTTGGCTTGAAATGCCTTCTGGAACATGTGAACTTTCCTGTGACTTAATAACAAACTTGTATGCCATCTGTAAATATGAATAAAATTGTTAGCTTTGTTGGTTAAGCCACAGAAAAAGTCAGCAACCTTCACACTAGCCATGATTGGATGAGGTAATGAGTGGGCTGGACATGCTGAGAGTTCAGGGTTTGTCTGCCATATAGAAGGCTTCTGTCTATTTGAGCTGTTCAGTCTGTATTGGTAATCTGTTAGCTAGCTAGCTACATTGAACCTGGTTGGTTAGTTCCCAGCAGATTCATGCAGGGTAGTAATGACATGTTTTGGCACTATGTTCATTATTGTTTAACTAGCTAACGTTAGCTCGCTGACTCATTAGCTAACATTACGTGATGTGTGTGATCTTACACATTGTTCACCTTGCTAGGTTAATTGTTTACCTAGCTAGCTAGCTACATGTCTTAAGCTAAAGTGCACAACACCCTTTGAAAATGGCCGGTGTCAGTAAACATCGGCAAAAAAACAAACGTAGTGAAATTGTTGACAGCAGTGCTGGTTAGGCTGTTTTCATGAGGTAAACAAATCATTGGCCAGAGCGTCTAGTGTGCTCTGAATGCTCCGAGAGCAAAACTAAATGGGTGGGGCTGAAGCTTAAGAGGGTGTGAATGATGCTGAATGGGTGTAGACAAAGAAGAACTCTTCACTAGATACCAAAACATTCAAAGCCATTTTCTCAAAAGTGAGTTTACAAGTTTATCAACTTTCAAAGCAGAATTACTTTCCCATTGTTCCTCAAAATGCAGTGTATGAAATGCAATTTTGTAGCATCGTCTCTACTTTTATCCAATGTAAAAAACACAATTTCAAATGATAAGACCAAATCCAGTTTGTGAGTCCCATATTGACATTCCCACACAAAGCCCACACACATACACCACCACACACGCAGACCAATATAACACAAACACACATACATACACATTACACACGCACACACACTCACACACAGTTTTACACTCATCATTTGCTGCTGCTTCTCTGTTCTTCATATTACTCGAATTATCTATCCTGATGCTTAGTCACTTTAACCTGCCTTCGTGTACATATCCACCTCAAATACCTCGTTCCTCTACATGTTGATCTGGTACTGGTACTCCCTGTAGCTCCATTCTTGTGTATTTTATTGTATTCTTCTTGTGTTACTATTTTTTTGTTTTGCATTGTTGGGACTCGTAAGCAAGCATTTCACGGTAAAGTCTTTGTTTTTTATATGTTTTGTATGTGTGTGTGTGTGCCTTGCGGGCACGGCTGCATTTGCTGAGAGTCAGGTGATAATCAAATTGACAGGATCAAGATTCAAGCCTTGACTGTTTGTAAGATAGATCTTGTCAACAGAGATAGAAGTCAAATGAAGACTGAAAGAGTGTTTAAACAGACTGGACCGTGGCTGGCCTGACTGCTTTTACCCAGCATGCACTTAGGGCCTCTAACATCCCCCTTGTCATTTGCATTGTAAATAACGAGTTGGCATGGCGGGATATATGCCTAGAAGTGCTTTTCACTCTCTCCTACCAGTTATGCTTGGTTATCATCTGCCGTTAGCTGGCAGGAAAGGCCACATTTTTCCTCTCTTCTCATTTCTGTGTGTCAGGTCTAGTTTAGCACTTCAAGGCAGAATGTGTCAGGGTTAAAGCTTTTCACCGGGCCTCTCACACTCACAAGGTGAGTCAGGCTCACCACTGAAACATAGCGTTACTTAGAGCAAGGTCAGATTTTTTTATGACTGTGAGGAGGACGCAGGTAGCTGGATATAAATCTGGGTGTTCACGCTATGGTCAGAGTTGGCACATTTACTGTTCAGTAGCAAATGTTGGCCATAAGAATGATGGCCTCCATTCTACTTTATATGAGTTAATGCACATCTTGTTAGATTTTCATAAAATCATAGCAACTGTGTATTTTTTGGTTCAAGGGGTACTGTTGTGAGTCAGAAGAGAAAAGTCTAGTAACTGACTATGTTGACTCATTGATATAGTGATCTCATCTTGAGTTACTGATCTAATCATACTTGCGCTTCTATGGTTTGACCCTTGAGATGTTTTCAGTGCGTGCGTGGCCTCTTGCCGTCAAGCCATGTCAACTCTCACAGTCTATGTATGTGTTTGTAATGTTGCAGACAACAAACAGTACATGAGACACCTGACACCTGCTCGTTGAACATCTCATTCCAAAATCATGGACATTAATACTACTATAACAGTCTCCACTTTTCTGGGAAGGCTTTCCACTAAATGTTGGAAGATTGGAAGCAAGTCCCTGCAGCATTCAACCACAAGAGCATTAGTGAGGTCGGGCACTAGTGTTGGGCGATTAGGCCTGGCTCGCAGTCAGCGTTCCAAATAATCCCAAAGGTGTTCAATGGGGTTGAGGTCAGGGCTCTGTGCAGGCCAGTCAAGTTATTCCACACCGATCTCGACAAACCATTTCTGTATGGACCTCGCTTTGTACACAGGGGCATTGTCATGATGAAACAGGAAAGGGCCTTCCCCAAACTGTTGCCACAAAATTGGAAGCACAGAATAATCTAGAATGTCATTGTATGCTGTTGCGTTAAGATTTCCCTTCACTGGAACTCCCTTCACTGGACGAACAGGTATTGTGCTGACGTAGCTTTTAGATGCAGTTTGGAACTCGGTAGTGAGTGTTGCACTTGGCGGTCCCGTTCTGTGAGCTTGTGTGGCCTACCACTTTGCAGATGAGCCATTGTTGCTCCTATACGTTTCTACTTCACACAATAGCCAAATCCACTAATTTGAAGGGGTGTCCACATTCTTTTGGACATGTAGTGTATATTTTATGTCTACAATGTTTCTGAATCCAACCATCAATTTTGTCTTTGTTCTTTCTCCAGAAACTATTCCTACCGGCAACTTCAGAGGAGGATATCTTTGCCCATCTGGGTTTGGAGTATGTGGAGCCCTGGCAGAGAAACGCATAAGCATGTTTCCCTCACAGACACCCATACAATGCCACCTTGGCTACATACAGTACATCACTCCCATCTGTCTACCCGCTCGGCTACACACTACTGCAATCTCATTTCAAAGAGCCTAATCTGGGTTGATTTCTATACTTGTATTCTGTTGTTGGACTAGATGCTGATGTATGATTCATCATTTTAGTCTTTTCATCATGCCTGGCTGCTTTCTGTTAGCCTCTTAGCGAGTAAACATTCTGCTCTGTCATTCACAACACACTTTTCTCTGAGCATTCTTGTCTATGTGACTGATACAAAGCTAAATCAACAAATGAATTGCCTGTGGTGGCTGCAAGGTAAAAAGGGAGAGAGGAGAGGGGTATAAGCGTGGGCGAGAGAGAGAAAGCCTCATCGAGAAAAATGGTTGTAATCAACCTCCTCCTGGCAGGAGAGCGCTCAGCACGAACCGGAGCCAAGCCTCCTGGGAATGGAGAGGTGGGTAATGAGCTGCAGATAGGGGAGCATTCAGCATCCCCGTTTAGCCTCTGTTTGAGCCTCCACATCCACTGGAGATCATTTAGCAACCGCTCGCAACAGCTACAGCCTTCTCCACTCAGTCCACTGTCACAATCAATCCCTTTCCCGGGCACAGGACTGAATTGTGCTGATTAAGGCCAATCAACTGAGCTGGACAAGCTGCAGTGACCAGGATTCATATGACAAGTCAGTTCACATTGTAAATGCAATGTTGGTTATTAAGATAGATGTTGACATTTGCAAACATTTATCCCAATATACAGTAACTTAGTGAGTGTAGCCGTTTTAATGCACTTTTGTTAGGAAGCATGGTATTATTCTTCTCCATGGTAAGTGCAGATATACTGTACGTCACTGGGGCTATCGCATCCTAGTGAAGAACCCTATTTAAAGATCTTTAAGTAGAGCATCCCAGGCACATTGAGGAGTCGACCCCACGGCCTAGCTCTCACTCCCTTTACCTTCTCTCCCCTATCCAGGCTGGTCGGTCAAACAGAGAGATTGAGCTCACAGTTTCAACATCACTGTGAAGGTCCAGTGGAGGAAGCGTAACTAATACTGCATGGACAAATACTTTTAAAGCTGTGATGTAATTACTATGGGATTTAGTCCTAACAGTTTCACAATCTTTTAGCAATTTTCTAGGATTTAAATCCCATTCGTTCTGACCTGAAAGGGTCCTGTCTGCCTTAACAATTAAAGAGGAGTGCTCCCACATATCACACACATTCAAGTGTGTTTTCTGTGGTACAAGGTGAGGAATATACTAAAAGTACACACATGTGACAGATACCACTGTTTATGGAAGTGTATTACTGGCCATTTCATTCATACATTGTCGTGTTTGTTTGCTCTGCTTTGCAATAAATCAACAGACCATTCAACAGACTCTCATTGCTACCACCAGTGAAATAAACTGTTCACTGTTATTATAATATGTTCAGAACCTCAATAAACAAAATTACAAGGGAGCATCAACCAATTATCCAATCCTGAAAATGCATGTTGTCCAGGGCCCAGTGCTTCAAAAGTAATCTGATCAGATTTTGGCAATCGCTTAGAAGGAAATCCATAGAAATAGAATGAATAGAACAGGCGTCCCCATTAGTTGACTATACCAAAGTAAGGTCAATAAACAGTGGTACAGTGCAGTATCAACTCTTCAATAAAATCATTCAGTAAATCTGGATTAAAATAATTACAATAGAATAGCAACCAGGTGGTCTTTGCACGTGAATTCAGCACTACACGTGTAATAACCTTGCATACTATCATTCTGTACACCTGTTTCAGATAATTTAATATGATAATAAAAAATTCAAATAATGAATTTAATTAAAAATAAAAATGTACAAATAAAGACTTCCCCTCTGTGTTATTGGCATACAGGTCAAACTGCTAAAATAAAGGAAACAGTTGAGTAAATGAGGGATACAAAGTATTTTGAAAGCAGGTGCTTCCACACAGATGCGTGTGTGTGTGTGTGTGTGTGTGTGTGTGTGTGTGTGTGTGTGTGTCAGTCACCATAACTCAAACCAATTGAACACTTATGGGAGATTCTGGAGCCGTGCCTGAGACAGCGTTTTCCACCACCATCAACAAATAACAAAATTATGGAATTTCTCATGGAACAATGGTGTCGCATTCTTCCAATAGAGTTCCAGACACTTGTAGAATCCATGCAAAGGCTCACTGAAGCTGTTCTGGCAGCTCGGGTTGGACCAACGCCCTATTAAGACACTTCATGTTGGTGTTTCCTTTATTTTGGCAATTACGTGCATTTTGGCAATTTGGCAAATTCACGACTTAAAAATGATGTGTGTGAATAAAAGCAGCTTGATTCGCTGAGAAAAAAAGGTTGTGTTTTGCAGTCCAAACAGTTTACATTTCTCCCTATGCGATCCTTTTTAAACAGCACTTTACTCTCAGCAACATTCTACTGGCACCCATCCTATTAACTCAGCACGGAAGGGAACATTTAAATTGAAGATTGCTGGTGGGTATACCGTGTAGGCAGGTCCCACTGCGTGATTTTAGTTGCAAACCCTTTTCCCTGACCTTTTAAAGAGCCTCTGCACTCTGAAATATCCCAAAATAAACCGCCATGGAAAAAGATCTAAGGTCATTCTACAGCTCTATCAATGTGTCAGCATGCAGATTATGGGGGTGATTGAGGGAGGTGATGATATCAGGACAGTTTGCATTGAAAGCTGGTGCGGGAGATTGAGGTGGGGGCCGTTAGATTGATGACCGGCCCACTCAATAAGACAGTGGATCAGCCACAGCTCATGCACCAGCAAACAGGATACTACACTTTTATCATGAACTTGACATTCATGGATGTATAAAATAAACTTGACATTCATGGATGCTTTTGTGCGCTATGTTTGAAATCCTTTTTTAAAAAGTATTGGCATACTGTATGTGTGTATGTTTGTATTACACTACACTACCCAAGATTACATAGGTTTGCATTTTATAGCATAGAGAATAGCTGTAACAATAAATGTATGGGCTTCCACTCCAACTGCAATGTGGCGCATTACTGTGCATGCAGCAACGCTGTCACAATATCACTGTCCTGCTTTCACTTACTGACAAAAGTTATCTTTCAACTCAGCCATCCCCTAAACTAATAGAGGAGAGGAGACAGAAATAGATCAGGTTGAAGGCTGGTAATTTCATAGCTCCTTGAGTAAACTCTTCGTTATTGTATCAGAGGACAGTGATTTATTAGATGTGCTGTACAGGCTAGAATGTATTGTGTCTGGGCCAGTCAAAGCCAGTGGAGGAGGGTGACAGAATAAGGACGCTGTGTATCCTTGCCTCTCAAGTCTTGTCAGACTGTCAACTCACCCGGAGAGAAGTGAAACCGATACATGGCTGCAGTTTATGTGGAACAAGAGAGGAGAGAAGGGGGAAATACTCAAGAGTGCCTGGCTTCGTAGCTCACATGGTTAGAGTCACCCACACAAAAAAATAACAGACAGTTTGAGAGAGAGCTACTCGTAGCCCTGTAAATGTCTCCAGGTGCCTGTTGGATGGTTTTTCACTGGGGGGAAAACAGTCAATCAATCTGATTTGTACTCTAACCAATCATTATAATGGCAACGATAGTGTTGATTGGGCAATGCCTGTTAGAAAGACTCTTGTCTTTTTGTTGTTGTCAATCCTCCGTATTCCAGAATGAAACTGTGCACATCCACGTAGAACTACATTCCCTAAATACTCACCCAACAACACCCAGATCCGTTCACCAGTTTTCTTTCACGACGGTAGTTTTACAAATCTGCATTCTGCCATTGACAACTATTGAACAGACATTCAAGAAATCCAACAGAGTTGTTGGCTACAGTCAACACTGTCATTCTAGGAAAGATGCCATTTGTCTCCATTCATATTGTCTCATTACAAACAGATATGATTGACTCAAGGGAGAGGGTTCATGTTTTCTTTAGGAGTCTTATCTTGTTCATGAAAGGGTAAATGAAAGGGGCTCAGAAAGGGACTCCTCGCTTGACCTGACAACGATACGGAGCTGGCTGTGGAGTCGTCTTGCATGGAGCCACTGCACAGTGTGTGTAGATCTCAGTGATAAATGACCTGGATCCTGGATTCCTGGGGAAGTTGGGCCGAGCCTCAGGAAGAGTCCGCTTCCACAGGTGGAAGAGGACAAGAATGGAAAGAGAAAATGGAGGGAGAAAAGAGGAGCTATGCCACCTGCTCCAGCACGTCACCTCTCTGCCCTCTACCTTCTGCTGTGTCTAAAAGAGGGGCTGTGGTGACCTTCTTGCCCATCCTCAAGCTATCTTCGACCCCCCCCCCCCTTCTCTACCCCTCTCTCAGCCTGCTGTCTGGTCCGGCAGCCACGCCCCAAGAATAACCGGATAGGCCCACGCCTTCTCGAGATAGTCATTTTGACACTCTTTGAATAGAGGGCCAATCGTTTAACCCCTCCCAAACCCCCCTGTTGACCTGTTGTATTTTTAGACATCACCACATTTCACGCCATGGTAAACACCTTCAGCAGGAACGTCAGGGGTAAGGCCACAATTCGACGGGGTGGATTTTGGGAAAATGAAGTCCTCAGATTCATTTGAAAATCGAGCCATTAGCATGTTGGAACAAGAGGGCATTTACGAATGTGCATTTAGGCTACATGACTGTGGCTGTGTGAGTAAGTGCATATTATCTATCAGAGTAGGTGGATATCTGAATCAGAAATACTCAGCCGAATGATGTCCGTGATATGTGTTCAATGAGTAGTAGCTCCTGCATTAGGGTCAACCTCTTTCCACGGGTAATTCACTCCAACGTGTATGAGTGGCTGAGATTCTCTATGGAGATTCTCTATGGACCGTTTCCCTCTGTTCTGCCTGTGTTCCATTGACCTGACAACTCAACCAGTTTGACCCCCTAAGCAGAGACACTTGTGCCAAGACACACTAAAATAAAACAAGCTAGCAACAATTGTACAGATTGTAACACTAAGTGACAAAAAAAATTGCCATTTTGCTAGGACTGCTATACTCCCAAAGTCAGTTTGGTTTGAACTTTTAAGGTGATGGTGATAATTAGGCAAGAGAAGACAGTTACCAGCATCAGGGAAAGCCTGCACACACAAAGTAAAAATCAATTATCTAAGGCACTCATTCTGTCATTCTTGTCATTTTAATGTGAAATGATGGCACCTGATTAACACCATTATATCCTAGACTTGAATCACTAAATGTATCTCTAGGGAACTTTCATTGTCAATCTAGTGCTGTGCCTGTCCCTGTCCCAATTCATGTAGCTTCATTTTTCAACACACTTCTCATTCATTCACATGAGAGCTCATCAAGAGAATGGGCATTATGTATGTTCGTGCCCACGCTATTCTTAGCACTCAAGCTGCCTCTTGATTTGACTAATTTTAGTGTGGAGGTCTGTACTGTTATTGTGCCCATCATTAGTCAAGGACTTTGAAAAAGCAAAGCTCAGATGTACTGTCCAAAGCCAGGATCAAAGCAATCAGAGAGACAAACACAGGCCTAAGCAGTATGCCTCTCTCTCTCTCTCTCTCTCTCTCTCTCTCTCTCGCTCTCTCTCTCCCTCTCCTTTCTTGTCTCTCATCTCATATCACCTTCCCCTTGCATCTCACATTTGCTCAACTGTGTAGGGCTTGCGAAAGCTCACGATTCCTTCCGAGCCACAGTGTTATTTTGCAGTTGGACTGCAAAAACCCATGCCATTTCAATAAGTAAGGGTAAAGCTTTCGAATTGACCGTGTGTATGATTTTCTCACCACCCCGCCCCTCCATACAGTGCTCTCTGCAAAAAAACAGAATATGTAAGGATATGTGGGATTAACTAAATAAATGGCATAAAGCTCAAACCTCCTTCTGAGCCACAGTGTTATTTTGCAGTTGGACCGCAAAAACCCATGACAATTCAATAAGTAAGGTTAAAGATTGTATAATGACAGTGTGTATAACTTTCTCACCAACCCCACCCCTCCATACAGTTCTCTCTGACAATAACAGGAGATGTAATAATGTGTGGGATTAACCGAGTAAATGGCATCTTTGAATTGACTAAGCTTGTGACCTTCCATGTCTCTCTTATCAACACGCAAAACACTGTTCTCACAGACTAATCACAGGAGGTGTGAGGCACAGACACACTGAGAATTAAGCGAGCTGAGTAGCAAAGACATTGAATCAGTCATTCTGAACCACAATCAGCACATTTACTTATTTTGGCATTTATGTGACAGGGACAGTTTACATCAAATCAAATCACGAATGGCATGAATCAACATTTCAGTTTCCAAATCAATTTAAATATGCCAGAGTTAACAAAATACCAAACTTTCATCCCCAGTAGTCCCTGTTTGTGTCGCAGAACAAACTCGTGCAAAGAATCATGCCATTGCCAACAATACCGGTAGAAGTGTTAAAGCCCTCTCACTAAGTTTGTCCCTTGCTGTAATATCAGGAGGTAGACTGGAAGACAACCTTATGGTCGGAGTGGGGTAAACCTCCTGAAGAGATGATGACAACAGTATGACCTGTCATGCTGAGACAGATGACCAATTGCTAGAATGTTACTTGGGAAAGCAAAACAAGTTTCCTTCCACCTCCCATCCCCTATCCCCTATTATGAACATCATAGATATTTAGAACAGCGGGCCCCTGACACTGTGCTCCAGAGCCCTGGAGAAAGGTTATGGCAGCGCCGGGTAATTCAGTTTGCCTTACTTCGCTCACTGCTGATGATTATGTCTAAGCGAAATAATTCATCATATTTTGCTGCCTTCAAGAGTGATATTGCTTTTTCCCAGAGCTTACAGAAGGGGATTAGCGAATGTAAAGGTTGGGGTGCTAGATCTTGGTGCAAAATCTATCATTGATCTCCAACCCTAAGCTTCCTGTACATGGTGACATGATAAGGATCCATGGCCTTGTACCCCCCAGCTAATAGAAGTGATATTGAGTTATCAGGATTTTTTTTCGTTCTACTTTCCTGGCAGGGCCCACGCCCACACAGCCAGAGTTACAGAAAGCCAGAAATGACTTGTTCCACATGGGGCTGAGGAGGTGATAATCTAATCGGGACATTTGTTTTTTGTCTCCCACTCATTTCTCGCTCCTCTCCTCCTTTCCTTTCCTCCACTCCTCTCCAGCTCGGAGGAGAACAAAAGCTCTAGTCTGGAGGGCCCAGTCATTGCTGTGGTAGCGTATAAATAACAGTTACCGCGACGACAAGAAAACAAGTGTAACACACACCATCTGGCTCTCCACCGGTGTCTGGCGCTTCAGACGCAGCGAAGGGGGAGGATCGATGGATGGCATCACTCAAGACGGTATGCTGATTCTGCTCCTCTAACTCAAGAGGAGTGCCGTCCGTGTATGAGCCAAAATAAATCTGCAGCAAGGTTTTGTTCTCATTGAAAACTGGCTACATCACTGAAACGCACCAGCAAAACGTGCCTTTTGGGTTAACGTGGTTTATCCTTATAAACACACTCAACGTGACCTCATCTTTACAAATACCATCTTCATAAGCCTAACCATATGGTTCGACTGTTACTCTGATTCTGGTAGTGTGCTTACAATAGTTATTGTATAGCCCTGAATATATAATTTATTTAGAAAACATCTTGTAAGGCATAATGTGTCTCACCTATGCTTAAAGCAGATTTCTGCGTGATCCAGAGAATGTGCGGCCTGGAGGCACCGTTTGACGCAAATGTGGAACCTCCAGTGGCTTACGGAGGCCAAATCAAGCTCCGTACCACATCCCGGTGCTCCTCCCAAATTTTGTAACAATGCAGAGGGTTCCGTATAGCTCTGCATTGACATGATTGGTTGACGGTAAGTGGGGGCGGTACATCCTAGATAAACACAAACTCACTTCCTTGACAACTTCTTCCACAACAGCTTTGCTCTGCTCTGTGGAGCGCAAGAAATATGGATGCCTTGACTCCTGCAGAGGCCGCATCTTAGTGAATACTGTACGGCCAATGCCCATGACCATAAATCGTTTTTTAGATACTGTTAATGTGAGAAAATAAACTACCTTCTCCCAGCATGTTCCTCAGTTAAGCATGCAAAGTGTTAGAAAGGGGCAGAGGTATTTTCTGCCTGGATCTCCTCCTCTATTGGTCTCCTGGTTAATTTCTCCCATATCCCACACAGATAGATTTTCATCATTCTCATGAATCCCAATCGATTCTTCCCGCAAAGCAAGTTCCATTACTGAGAATTACTCATCTACGGCTGGGAGAAAAGAGATATTAATCAATGTAACCTTTACAACTAACAACCTTGTTATTCTTCAAAGCCAAACAAAATGAGAGAATTTGGCTGTGTTCAGGTCTCATTATTAAGACGAGCATGGGAACAGACCTTATGCAGAGCTATTGATCATCATGTGAAGACAGGCCTACACAGCCCATACCCGCATGGAATTAAACATTTTCTTTTCTTATTACTGTATCCAGCAGAGAAAAATACTCCCTTTCCCTTACTCAGTTGTTCTGTTCCTTTGCTTCTCAATCCATTCGTTTGTCCCTATGAAATATGCCCTTATCCAATTACTCCTAAACTGTTACGTCCAGATATTAGTGGCGTTCAATGTAATGGATTTACTTAGTAATTCAATTACAGAAATTAAAATGCATCTCAGTGTGATCTGTTCATCCTCATAAGTAGTAATTAATATACAACTGTGTAATGTATTAGGTCTGTGTTGACTGATACCTGAATCACGATGTGCAGTAACACTCTGTCAGTAACACTATGGTTTGCTTTGAGATGATTTCACATTGAGCGTGATGGACCTTGGACAATGATGACAATAACGATGATCATTTGTCACATGATACTGCAACCCAAAATAGTAACAGAAAGAATTGCCTCCCAGAATGACTTACTGCAAATCGAACCCAGGACTTGCGAGGTTAAAAAGTAATTGTTAAGACTTGTTATCACCAGTGAAAATCAAATGAAACCTTACCAATTACTGTACATTACTATTTCCTTGGGGTGACTTGTATCCAATTAATATTGTTGCAACGTGTGGTAATGAATTGTGAACGTCTGCTACTGTTGAGTTAATCCAAGGTTTCCTGTGTCTTCCATTAACACATGCACACACACACACACGTACCTATGCATGCACACATGCAAACACAAACACACATGCACACACACACACGTACATATGCATGCACACATGCAAACACAAACACACATGCACACGTACATATGCATGCACACATGCAAACACAAACACACATGCACACACACACACAGAGCGATAAAGATAGCTGGGAGGTACTAGACCACTCACATGGTTTGTTTTCCCTCCTATTTATTAAGACAGATTATATAATGGCTGCACAGACAAGACAAATATTTACCGGCAATACCTCTGCTTGTTCAATGCTGTGGACAAACAACCACTCATATTACTGTCAACGAAACCTAACACCATGAAGTTCACTATTTAGCGCTAATGGTATAGCAGACTAACTATTTTTCCTATGCTTAGCTGTAAATTCACTGGCAATAATTTGATTCTTAATCTATGCCATTTAGCAGACGCTTTTATCCAAAGCGATTTACAGTCATGCGTGCATACATTTGTTTCATGTGTGGGTGGTTGTAACGGAGACGCTGTGAGTCGAGAAGCAGGTCCAGGTGAAACGTTTAATAGAACAACAAACATGAAACGAGACAACCTAACAGTGGCGATAACACAAGAACGCAGGAACAATACCAACTCAGGAAGGAACCAGAGGGAGTGAGAGATGAAGGGGAGGAAATCAGGAAGGTAATGGAGTCCAGGTGAGTATCATAATGATCTGCAGGTGTGCGTAGAGATGGATCCCAGGACCAGTGGTTAGACGTGACAGTGGTCCTGGGAATCAAACGAACTATCCTGCCGTTGCAAAAGAGCTACAGAGGACTAAGCTACAGAGGACCACCATGGTTTTCTATGTCTCTGTTATAATAACCATTCTAACATCAGCTGTATTCCCCACTCATGTACTCATGCCGAACCTGACTCCTCAACTAAATGGATGTAGCCTTTAATTTTTTTTCTCCTTATCATAGGTCCACCGTGGTAAGTACTAGAAGATCCCGCTCGATTGAAAAAATACGAGATTCAGCACTACTGTGCGGGCCATGACAAGGTCACCCTAAGTGATGATATAACTCTGACTGTCCTGTCCATGACACAAGGGAGGTCTCAGATCCACTCTAAAGATACATGAAATAAGCGGCAGGACCTTCAGAGTATCTTTTATAGTCATGGGACATGATTGGAGACAACAGGGCTTGCGGCGAGATGAGTGCACCGTCATGGATAACATACTTCATAGGCCATTTGGCACACGGATAATATAACGTATTACTGCTCATCTTGAGCTCAGAACAAGCACTATCAAATCATCCACCTGAAGGCACGGGATGGAACGTTGTGATTCTATTTCTACGAGAGTACATCTACGTTTTAAAGAGAGATGACCTTTCCAAAATCAGATGCAGCAGTTGGGAATGTGTGTACGGGCAGAGATGATGCTCCTCTTTTCAGGACTGTATCTCTGCATTTGTAGGAAGGCAGATTAAATCATCGTGGAGCACATAAAACAGATTCCTCTGTTTTAGCAGAGCCTTATAGAGGCTCTACATACTGTTTTATAGTCTCTCTAGTTGAAACCAAATGAACTGATACCCAAAATGTTGCTGGATTCAAAATGTTGAATTGTTCAATTTAAATTATACAAAATTCTCGCAACCAATAGAATGTTCCAGTGCCTTCAGAAAGTATTCAGACCCCTTGACTTATTCCACTTTTTTAACGTTACAGCCTTATTACAAAATTGATTAAATAAAAAATGTCTCAGCAATCTACACACAACACCCCATAACAACAAAGCAAAAACAGTTTTTTATAAATTTTTGCAAATGTATAAAAAAAATTAAAAACAGAAACACCTTATTTATATAAGTATTCAGATCCTTTGCTATGAGACTCGAAATTGAGCTCAGGTGCATTCTGTTTCCATTGATCATCCTTGAGATGTTTCTACAACTTGATTGGAGTCCACCTGTGGTAAATTAAATTAATTGGACATGATTTGGAAAGGCACATTATGGTCCCACAATTGACAGTGCATGTCAGAGCAAAATCCAAGTAATGAGGTTGAAGGAATTGCCTATAGAGCTCTGAGGTCAGGATTGTGTCGAGGCACAGATCTGGGGAAGGTTACCAAAAAATGTCTGCAGCATTGAAGGTCCCCAAGAACACAGTGGCATCCATCATTCTTAAATGGAAGAAGGTGGGAACCACCAAGACTCTTCCTAGAGCTGGCCACCCGGGCCCAACGGAGCAATCGGGGGAGAAGGGCCTTGGTCAGGGAGGTGACCAAGAACCCAATGGTCACTCTGACATAACTCCAGAGTTCCTCTGCGGAAAACCATCCGTGCATCATTCCACCAATCAGGCCATTATGACAGAGTGGCCAGACAGAAGCCACTCCTCAGTAAAAGGCACATGACAGCCCGCTTGGAGTTTGCCGAAAGGCACCTGAAGACTCCCAGACCACAAGAAACAAGATTAGCTGGTCTTATGAAACCAAGATAGAACTCTTTGGCCTGAATGCCAAGCTTCACGCCTGTAGGAAACCAGGCAGCGCTCATCACCTGGCCAATACCATCCATACGGTGAAGCATGGTGGTGGCAGCCTCATGCTGTGGGATGTTTTTCAGCAGCAGGGACAGGGATGCTAGTCAGGATCGAGGGAAAGATGAAAGAAGCAAAGTACAAGATCCTTGATGAAAACCTGCTCCAGAGCACTCAGAATCTAAGACTGGGGCAAAGGTTCACCTCCCAACAGTACAATGACCCTAAGCACACAGACAAGACAGTGGCCCGGCCAGTACTCGGACTTGAACCCAATCTAACATATTTGGAGAGACCTGAAAATAGGTGTGCAGCGATGCTACACATCCAATGTGACAGAGCTTACATAAGAGGATATGTAGAGAAGAATGGTATAAACTCCCCAAATGCAGGTGTGCCAATATTGTAGCGTCATACCCAAGACGACTCGAGGCTGTAATCGCTGCCAAAGATGCTTCAACAAAGTACAGAGTAAAGGGTCTAAATACTTATGTAAATGGTATCCGTTTTTTTTTTTTATATACGTAAAAAAAATATTTAAAAAAATGTTTTGCTTTGGCAACATGGGCAAAGATGATGGTTATCAATATGGAGTATTGTGTGTAGATCAACACGAACTTTGCAAAAGTTTTAGGCAGGTGTGAAAAAATACTGTTAAGTAAGAATGCTTTCAAAAATAGACATGTTAATAGATTATATTTATCAATTAACTAAATGCAAAGTTAATGAATGGAAGAAAAATCTAAATCAAATCCATATTTGGTGTGACCACCCTTAGCCTTCAAAACAGCATCAATTCTTGTATGTACACTTGCACAAAGTCAGGGATTTTGTAGGCATATAGTCAGGTGTATGATTAAACAATTATACCAAACAGGTGCTAATGATCATCAATTCAATATGTAGGTTGAAACACAATCATTAACTGAAACAGAAACAGCTGTGTAGGAGGAACAAAACTGGGTGAGGAACAGCCAAACTCAGCTAACAAGGTGAGGTTGCTGAAAACAGTTTACTGTCAAAAGTCATACACCATGGCAAGACTGAGCACAGCAACAAGACACAAGGTAGCTTCATTAAATAGCACCTGCAAAACACCAGTCTCAACGTCAACAGTGAAGAGGCGACTCCGGGATGCTGGCCTTCTAGGCAGAGTTCCTCTGTCCAGTGCCTGTGTTCTTTTGCCTTAATCTTTTCGTTTTATTGGCCAGTCTGAGATATGGCTTTTTCTTTGCAACTCTGCTTAGAAGACCATTATCCCAGAGTCGCCTATTCACTGTTGACGTGAGACTGGTGTTTTGCGTGTACTATTTAATGAAGCCAGTTGAGGACTTGTGAGACGTCGGTTTCTCAAACTAGACACTATAATGTACTTGTCCTCTTGCTCAGTTGTGCACCGGGGCCTCCCACTCCTCTTTCTATTCTGGTTAGAGCCAGTTTGCGCTGCTCTGTGAAGGGAGTAGTACACAGCGTTGTACAAGATTTCTGTCTGGAGTTGTTAAAAAGTCCTGAAGTAATTCTCCAGTAATTTTGTATACCTTTTAGCCAGTAGTTCTGAAAATAGAGCTCACAAGCTAAAAGTGGACCCTGAAAATTGCAAACTACATCACATATGTGTAGATACAGTATGTGCACCACGTCATTGCTTTCTCTCTGCCTCTGCTCTGCGTTGTGTTATTGACTGTATGTTTGTTTATGTGTAACTCTGTGTTGCTGTTTTTGTTGCACTGCTTTGCTTTATCTTGGCCAGGTCGCAGTTGTAAATGAGAACTGGTTCTCAACTGGCCTTCATGGTTAAATAGAGGTGAAATAAAAAAATAAAAGTGTGCATCTTGCTAGCTGTCACTCAAATGGCAAGGGGCTGAAGCTCATTGGCTAGAACTTGAATTGCTAGTTGGCTGGCCCACATGATGGAAAATGGCGCAGCACAACTTCCAGAAAAACAGTCGATTTCAAACTAGGGATTTTGTGGCTAATAGAGGTAAGAGTAATTCTGCTCATATACTGAATTAAAATACAAACGCAGCACGCAACAATTTCAAAGATTTTACTGAGTTACAATTCATTAGCCCCTAATCTATGGATTTCACATGACTGGGAATATAGGTATGCATCTTTTGGTCACAGATAGCTTTAAAGAAGGGAGTAGGGAGTTGATCAGACTGTTGATTGTGACCTGTGTAATGTTGTCCCAATCCTCTTCTATAGCTGTGCGAAGTTGCTGGATATTGGTGGGAACTGGAACACACTGTCACACACGTCAATCCAGAATATCCCAAACATGCTCAATGGGTGACATGTCTGGTGAGTATGCAGGCCATGGAAGAACTGGGACATTTTCAGCTTGCAGGAATCGTGCACACATCCTGGCATGTGGCCGTGGGTCCGTGCATTATCATTATTAACATGGGGCCGTGCATTATCATGCTGAAGCATGAGGTGATGGCGGCAGATGAATGGCACGACAATGGGCCTCAGGATCTCGTCACGGTATCTCTGTGCATTCAAATTACCATAAATAAAATGCAGTTGTGTTTGTTGTCTGTAGCTTATGCCTGCCCATACCATAACCCCACCGCAACCATGGGGTACTCTGTTCACAACGTTGACATCAGCAAACCGCTCTCCCACACAACGCTACACACGTGATCTGTGGGTTGTGAGGCCGGTTGGACGTACTGCTAAATTCTCTAAAACGACGTTGGGGCGGCTTATGGTTAACATTCACTTCTCTGGCAACAACTCCGGTGTACATTCCGGCAGTCAGCATACCAATTGTACGCTCCCTCCAAACTTGAAATCGGTGGCATTGTGTTGTGACAAATCTGTACATTTTAGAGTGGCCTTATTGTCCCCAGCACAAGGTGCACCTGTCTAATGATCATGCTGTTTAATCAGCTTGTTGACATGCCACACCTGTCGGGTAGATTAATTATCTTGGCCAAGAAGAAATGCTCACTAACAGGGATGTGATTTCTGTGATATTTTCATTCAGCTCACGAAACATTGGACCAACACCTTACATGTTGCGTTAATATTTCCATTCATGTATGAACTACACATTAACACATCCAGCCCAAAGGCGGAAGGTTTAAAAAGACTTAGTAGTCGCCAAAATGTACAACTTTATTGGAAATGGTTATAGATATATCTGATCATCCTATACATTCCACAACTAGGACCAAGTCACATTTATTCTTAAAAACACACAGTCCTCACATACACATTTACAAAATTGTTTAACTGTCCAGAAACAAAAGCCATCATATTGGTAGGTGAATGACTTTTAAACAGAGACATTTTGAAGATATACATTTTGATGATAGGCATTCAGTTTTTCTGTGAGTCAGTTCATTTGGCGCCATTCACCTAAGAGCCATTCATTTGGCTCCCAAAAGGCTCTGTTCAGTTATGTTTCAAAATTGACTTAGAACCATGAAACAAATGCTAATCTGTAAAGCCAAAAAAGTGGCCAAACATTATGTTGGATCAGGAAAAGGGCATTTAAAACAAAATGTACATGGGCAAATTATTAGATCGCCGGCAAAAATATATACATTATTTTTCGAACAGCAATGGGCATGTACCAGGATGATGCGCTCTCCCAGCTATTTATTGTTTCTGCAGTGAGGATTCAGCATCTTCAGAGAATATTTCTTATCTTATCTGTAGATAATCGTTGTCTGGAGCTCAAAGAGCAGTAGTAGCAGTATGCAAATCAGGGAAGAAAATTATCGTCTCTTTCACGATGCGATTCGGTTCCCGATGTTCACCAAAAAAAAGCCATTCAAAAAGAGCCATTCTTTCGCAAATTATTTTGTTATTTTTTTCCCAACCCTACTACACCTCCCCTGATTGGAGTAAACTTACAGACAACACTACTTCTACTGCTACAGTACTTACAGCAATTTTCGCTCACATGTATGGTACATATTCTTAACTAATTATACATACTGTATATTCTTATGGAATAATGCTGCATACCCCAAGAGAGGTTCAATTCTCACGTTTCTGGTAAAAAAAATTATAAATTGCTGAGGTGTCGTCACTTTTGAGGACACAAGCTCAAGAACACAGTACAAATATGATACGAAAATAAAATATTGAATATGATGTTCAACAAAACTGTATGAATAAGGCTTGAAATCACATATAAATCACCTTTAAAAATATAGTACAATCAAATTATAAAATGACAACTGATAAGATTTCGCCTTCCTTATAACTCTAAAATACATATTTGTATGTTTAGTGTTAGAGATATTGTGCATATTTTCTAAAGATCTCTCTTGATCAAAACATCTGCCCCCACTGCTGTGAACATCACATAGAGCGATAGCTTGGCTTCCTGAACTCAGTAGGAACTCACCTTTCATCTTCCATTGTATATTCCGGCGCCGACAGAGATGGCCGCCTCGCTTCGCGTTCCTAGGAAACTATGCAGTTTTTAGTTTTTTTACGTGTTATTTCTTACATTGGTACCCCAGGTCATCTTAGGTTTCATTACATACAGTCGAGAAGAACTACTGAATATAAGAGCAGCGTCAACTCACCATCAGTACGACCAAGAATATGACTAAGAATATCCTGTGTTCTGCCTTTCACCCAGGACAACGGAATGTATCCCAGCCGGCGACCCCAAAAAACGACTTCGTAAAAGGGGGAAACGAAGCGGTCTTCTGGTCAGGCTCCGGAGACGGGCACATCGCGCGCCACTCCCTAGCATTCTACTCGCCAATGTCCAGTCTCTTGACAACAAGGTTGATGAAATCCGAGCAAGGGTAGCATTCCAGGGGGACATCAGAGACTGTAACGTTCTTTGCTTCACGGAAACATGGCTCACTGGAGAGACGCTATCGGAGTCGGTGCAGCCAGCTGGTTTCTCCACGCATCGCGCCGACAGAAACAAACATCTTTCTGGTAAGAAGAGGGGCGGGGGCGTATGCTTTATGGTTAACGAGACGTGGTGTGGCCACAACAACATACAGGAACTCAAGTCCTTCTGTTCACCTGATTTACAATTCCTCACAATCAAATGTCGACCGCATTATCTACCAAGGGAATTCTCTTTGATTATAATCACAGCCGTATACATTCCCCCCCAAGCAGACACATCGATGGCTCTGAACAAACTTTATTTGACTCTTTGCAAACTGGAATCCATATATCCTGTGGCTGCATTCATTGTAGCTGGGGATTTTAACAAGGCTAATCTGAAAACAAAACTCCCTAAATTGTATCAGCATATCGATTGCGCAACCAGGGCTGGTAAAACCTTGGATCATTGCTATTCTAACTTCTGCGACGCATATAAGGCCCTGCCCCGCTCTCCTTTTGGAAAAGCTGACCACGACTCCATTTTGTTGATCCCTGCCTACAGACAGAAACTAAAACAAGAATCTCCCGCGCTGAGGTCTGTTCAACGCTGGTCCGACCAATCTGATTCCACGCTCCAAGACTGCTTCCATCACGTGGACTGGGATATGTTTCGTATTGCATCAAACAACAACATTGACGAATACGCTGATTCGGTGAGCGAGTTCATTAGAACGTGTGTTGAAGATGTCGTTCCCATAGCAACGATTAAAACATTCCCAAACCAGAAACCGTGGATTGATGGCAGCATTCGCGTGAAACTGAAAGCGCGAACCACTGCTTTTAATCAGGGCAAGGTGACCGGAAGAATGACCGAATACAAACAGTGTAGCTATTCCCTCCGCAAGGCAATCAAACAAGCTAAGCGTCAGTATAGAGACAAAGTAGAATCTCAATTCAATGGCTCAGACACAAGAGGTATGTGGCAGGGTCTACAGTCAATCACGGATTACAAAAAGAAAACCAGCCCCGTCACGGACCAGGATGTCTTGCTCCCAGGCAGACTAAATAACTTTTTTGCCCGCTTTGAGGACAATACAGTGCCACTGACACGGCCTGCAACCAAAACATGCGGACTCTCCTTCACTGCAGCCGACGTGAGGAAAACATTTAAACGTGTCAACCCTCGCAAGGCTGCAGGCCCAGACGGCATCCCCACCCGCGCCCTCAGAGCATGCGCAGACCAGCTGGCTGGTGTGTTTACGGACATATTCAATCAATCCCTATCCCAGTCTGTTGTTCCCACATGCTTCAAGAGGGCCACCATTGTTCCTGTTCCCAAGAAAGCTAAGGTAACTGAGCTAAACGACTACCGCCCCGTAGCACTCACTTCCGTCATCATGAAGTGCTTTGAGAGACTAGTCAAGGACCATATCACCTCCACCCTACCTGACACCCTAGACCCACTCCAATTTGCTTACCACCCAAATATGTCCACAGACGATGCAATCTCAACCACACTGCACACTGCCCTAACCCATCTGGACAAGAGGAATACCTATGTGAGAATGCTGTTCATCGACTACAGCTCGGCATTTAACACCATAGTGCCCTCCAAGCTCGTCATCAAGCTCGAGACCCTGGGTCTCGACCCCGCCCTGTGCAGCTGGGTACTGGACTTCCTGACAGGCCGCCCCCAGGTGGTGAGGGTAGGCAACAACATCTCCACCCCGCTGATCCTCAACTTTGTGGCCCCACAAGGGTGCGTTCTGAGCCCTCTCCTGTACTCCCTGTTCACCCACGACTGTGTGGCCACGCACACCTCCAACTCAATCATCAAGTTAGCGGACGACACAACAGTGGTAGGCTTGATTACCAACAACGACGAGACGGCCTACAGGGAGGAGGTGAGGGCCCTCGGAGTGTGGTGTCAGGAAAATAACCTCACACTCAACGTCAACAAAACTAAGGAGATGATTGTGGACTTCAGGAAACAGCAGAGGGAACACCCCCCTATCCACATCGATGGAACAGTAGTGGAGAGGGTAGTAAGTTTTAAGTTCCTCGGCATACACATCACAGACAAACTGAATTGGTCCACCCACACAGACAGTATCGTGAAGAAGGCGCAGCGGCGCCTCTTTAACCTCAGGAGGCTGAAGAAATTCGGCTTGTCACAAAAAGCACTCACAAACTTCTACAGATGCACAATCGAGAGCATCCTGTCGGGCTGTATCACCGCCTGGTACGGCAACTGCTCCGCCCACAACCGTAAGGCTCTCCAGAGGGTAGTGAGGTCTGCACAACGCATCACCAGGGGCAAACTACCTGCCCTCCAGGACACCTACACCACCCGATGTCACAGGAAAGCCATAAAGATCATCAAGGACAACAACCACCCGAGCCACTGCCTGTTCACCCCGCTATCATCCAGAAGGCGAGGTCAGTACAGGTGCATCAAAGCTGGGACCGAGAGACTGGAAAACAGCTTCTATCTCAAGGCCATCAGACTGTTAAACAGCCACCACTAACATTGAGTGGCTGCTGCCAACACACTGACTCAACTCCAGCCACTTTAATAATGGGAATTGATGTAAAATATATCACTAGACACTTTAAACTTTAAACAATGCTACCTAATATAATATTTACATACCCTACATTACCCATCTCATATGCATACGTATATACTGTACTCTATATCATCTACTGCATCTTTATGTAATACATGTATCACTAGCCACTTTAACTATGCCACTTTGTTTACATACTCATCTCATATGTATATACTGTACTCAATACCATCTACTGTATCTTGCCTATGACGCTCTGTACCATCACTCATTCATATATCTTTATGTACATATTCTTTATCCCCTTACACTTGTGTCTATAAGGTAGTAGTTTTGGAATTGTTAGCTAGATTACTTGTTGGTTATTACTGCATTGTCGGAACTAGAAGCACAAGCATTTCGCTACACTCGCATTAACATCTGCTAACCATGTGTATGTGACAAATAAAATTGGATTTGATTTGATTTGAAATATATTGTCTGAAAAACAGAAAGTGTTTTTTGTTTAAAATCTATTAATTATTTTAGATTAATTTGATCAAGTTCACTATAAATTGATTTCTGAATGTGCTAGGGCAGGGATGGGAAACTCCAGTCCTCGGGTGCTAGCAGACACAGCTGATTAAACTAATTACATTCTAAACGGAAGATCATGATTATTTTATTATTGGATTAAGGTGTGTTAGCTGGGGCAGGGGAAAAAGTGTGACACCAATCAGGCCCCAAGGACTGGAGTTTAACATCACTGTGCTAGGGTGACAAAACCACTCTCTCCTACTGCGCTACGATGTAAGCATTGCAGGAATGTGCTTTGTCAGTGGCTGTGCCATAGGGTTCAGCCAGGAGTTGATGGACAGTCGGAAGAGCCAGCAGCATACCACCCTGCATACCACTGCTGGTTTGCTTCTGAAGCTAAGCAGTGTTGGTCCTGGATGGGAGACCAGATGCTCCTGGAAGTGGTGTTTGGAGGGCCAGTAGGAGGCACTCTTTCCTCTGGTCTAAAAAAAATACCCAGGGGACTTTATTAAAGTAAGATCTATTTGATTTGATATACACAACACTGGATGGCATGAAAGATGGCAAAAAATAATTATAATTATTTAAATTCAGCTTGCAGGAATGGGAACAACTTACCGAAGTCTCCATTGCCAAGAGGAACAATCTCTTCTGCCAAGATATAAGATAAAATGAGTTTGTCATACGGGTAAATAAAAAACAATACAAATGCTCACAACACTACAAGACAATCACACAAATCATAAATATAACTGTAGAGAAGCAAGTAAAACAGTACAGTACTAGTGTGCAAAAGCAAATACAGTGACTGTGTAGTGTGACAGTATGTGTTGAATGCGACCTGGTGTTGTTGAAGGCCCAGATAGTAGTGGGCAAGAAGGATTTAATTCATATTGGTATGAATTCATTTGACTCTCTCTCTCTCTGACAAACAAACACAAAGAGATTTGTATTTGTATGTATTAATGAACCCCATTAGCCAAGGCAGCAGCTACTCTTCCTGGGATCCAGCAACATTAAGGCAGTTATATTCAATTAACAATATGAGTTGACGTTGCATTTCATAACCCTTTTCACAACACATTACACGAGTGTACAATACAAAAATCCATGCGTGTGTGGAGTGTGTGTGTGTTAGCATATGTATCTGTGTGTGTGTGTGTGTGTGTGTGTCTGTGCATATGTGTGTCTCTTCACAGTCCCTGCTGTTCCATGTGTATTTTCATCTGTTTAAATAAAATCTGATTCCATTGCTTGCATCAAGTTACCTAATGTGAAATAAAGCTCCATATGGCCATGGCTCTATGTAGTACTGTGTTCCTCCCATGGTCTGTTCTGAACTTGGGGACTGTGAAGAGAACTCTGGTGGCATGTCTTGTGGGGTATGCATGGGTGTCTGAGGTGTGTGCTAGTAGTTTAAACAGACAGCTCGGTGCATTCAACATGTCATTCAATGCGTCTTACAAATACACTTTGAGCCATGAGATTGACATGCATATTATTCATGTTAGCTCTCTGTGTACATTTAATGGCCAGCCGTGCTGCCCTGTTCTGAGCCAATTCCCTCTTAGTGGCACCTGACCACACGACTGGACAGTAGTCCAGGTGCGACAAACTTAGGGCCTGTAGAACCTGCCTGGTTGATAGTGTTGTTAAGAAGGCAGAGCTGACTTCTCCCCAGCTTAGCTACTGTTGCATCAACATGTTTTGGCTATGACAGTTTACAACCCAGGGTTACTCCAAGCAGTTTAGTCACTTCAACTTGTTCAATTAAAAAAAAAATCATTACAATAATTAGTTTAGGTTTAGTGAATGATTTGTCCCGAATACAATGCTTTTAGTTTTTTAAATACTTAGGACTAACTTACTTCTTGCCATCCGTTCTGAAACTCACTGCAGCCCTTTGTTAAGTGTTGCAGTGATTTCACTCGCTGTACTAACTGACGTGTATAGTGTTGATTCATCCACATACATAGACACACTTTACTCAAAGCCAGTGGCAGGTCATTAGTAAAGATTGAAGAGGTCTAGACAGCTTCCCTGGGGAATGCCTGATTCTACCTGGATTGTGTTGGAGAGCTAAAAAAACACCCTGTATTCTGTTAGACAGGTAACTCTTTATTCACAATATAGCAGGGGGTGTAAAGGCATAACATATAAATTTTTCCAGCAGCAGACTATGATGGATAATGTCAAAAGCTGCACTGAAGTCTAACAAAACAGCTCCTACAATCTTTTTATCATTAAATTCTCTCAGCCAATCATCAGTCATTTGGCTAAGTGCTGTGCATGTTGAATGCCTTCCTTATAAAGCTTGCTGAAAGTCTGTTGTCAATTTGTTTACAGTAAAATAGTATCTATCTGGTCAAACACAATTTTTTCCAAAAGTTTATTAATGGCTGGTAACAGGCTGATTGGTCGGCTATTTGAGCCAGTAAAGGGAGCTTTACTATTCTTGGGTAGTGGAATGGCTTGCTTCCCTCCAGGCCTGAGGACACACACTTTGTTGTAGGCTTAGATTGAAGATATGGCAAATAAGAGTGGCAATATCGTCCGCTATTATCCTCAGTAATTTTCATCCAAGTTATCAGACCCAGGCGGTTTGTCAGTGTTGATAAAAAATATTGTTGTCTTTCACCTCTTCCACACTCACTTTATGGAATAAAAAAATGTAAATGCTATCCTTCATAATTTGGTCAGTTATACTTGGGTTATAGGGTCGGCCTTTGTTGCTGCCATATCATGCCTAAATTTGCTAATCTTGCCAATGAAAAAAAATCACTAAACGGAGTTGGCAATATCAGTGGATTTTGTGATTAATCTGATTCAAAGAATGATGGAGCTAAGTTTGACTTTTTGCCCAAAACTTTATTTAAGCTGTTCCAAAGATTTTTTACTATCATTCTTTATATAATTTATCTTTATTTCATAGTATAATTTCTTCTACTTTTATTCAGTTTAGTCACATGCTTTCTCAAGTTGCAGTACGTTTGCCAATCTGTTGTGCAGCCAGACTTATTGCCATTCCTTTTGCCTCATTCCTCTCAACCATACAATTTTTCAATCTCAAACACACACAAACACAAACTAGGTCATCATTTGTACCTTAGCTGAGTGCTCCATGGTGACAACCACCTTGGTTCCAGCGCTAGCCACCAGATCCATGAGCCCATTCCCTTTCCCTTCACGATCTTACCCTGAGGGAAAAAAAGCATTTTTTCTGTGCTTTATTAAGTGTGATTTATTTGTGTACACAATAAAGTAAATTGTCATGAAGACACAAATGTTTTAAAAACATATACACACACACACACAAAGAAGGGGCTCTCTTCCTATTCAAAACGTTGAATGTCGCCTCCCGGGTGGCGCAGTGGTTAAGGGCGCTGTACTGCAGCACCAGCTGTGCCATCAGAGTCCCTGGGTTCGCGCCCAGGCTCTGTCGTAACCGGCCGCGACCGGGAGGTCCGTGGGGCAACGCACAATTGGCCTAGCTTCGTCAGGTTTAGGGAGGGATTGGTCGGTAGGGATCTCCTTGTCTCATCGCGCACCAGCGACTCCTGTGGCAGGCCGGGCGCAGTGCGCGCTAGCCAAGGTTGCCAGGTGCACGGTGTAGCCTCTGACACATTGGTGCGGCTGGCTTCCGGGTTGGATGCGTGCTGTGTTAAGAAGCAGTACGGCTGGTTGGGTTGTGTATCGGAGGACGCATGACATTCAGCCTTCGTCTCTCCTACAACAAACCATGAAATTGGGGAGAAAAAGGGGTAAAATTTTAAAAAAAATAAAAAAATACTCCCTCGCTAAGAGGTGGGGATGAAAAATACAATCGCTGGTGAAATAGTCAGCCAAACATTTAGGCTAACATTAGCTATAGCAGCTTGTATTTACAAAAAAAATCAGTACTGTTACTCCAACAACCCTGGCTATAGCCTACCTTGACAAATACAAAGAAGATGCATGTAGTGAAGGCATGGTACAGTGAATAGTTGGATATAGGTCAATATTGGTGACTTGGAGGAATACAGGCCTTGGCAAAGTGTGTAACAGAGCTGAGATAGGCAAGTAACAGGGCTGAGGTGTTTTGGCAAAGGAACTGGAGTCTGGGTAAGAAATAGGGCTAGGATGTGGCTATATATCTTGATTGTACAATATTACGGTGTTGGCATGTGGGTGTTAGGATTAGGGAATTGGGGTAACAGGGCTGGGGTGCGTGGTGAATTGGGATAAGGCGTGTAGGTAAGTGGACTGAGATATTTTGATATTGGGGCTGAGGAATAGGTGTAAATGTCTGTTAATTTTATCAGTCACAATTGTGAAAATTAAACATACTTTTTTCACATACTTTTTTTTACGTACTTGAACCTGATCGAACATCTTTGAAGACACCTGAAAATAGCTGTGCAGCGACGCTACCCATCCAACTTGACAGAGCTTGAGAGGATCTACAGAGAAGAATGGGAGAAACTCCCCAAATACAGGTGTGCCAAGCTTGTAGCGTCATACCTATGAAAACTTGAGGCTGTAATCGCTGCCAAAAGTGCTTCAACAAAGTACTGAGTAAAGGTTCTGAATACTTATGTTAATGGGGCATTTCAGTTTTTTATTTTTAATAAATTTGCAAAAATGTCTAAACCTGTTTTGCTTTATCTTTATGGAGTATTGTTTGTAGATTGATGAGGGGAATAAAACGATTTCATCCATTTTAGAATAAGACGTGGAAAAAGTCAAGGGGTCTGATAACTTTTCGAATGCACTGTATACAAAATGATGTGGACCCCCTTCAAATTAGTGAGTTCAACTATTTCAGTCACACCTGCTGCTGACAGTTATAAAATCGAGAATGGCCTTTCTGAAGAGCTCAGTGACTTTCAACGTAGGATGCCACCATTCCAACAAGTCAGTTCGTAAAATGTCTGCCCTGCTAGAGCTGCCCCAGTCAACTGTCAGTGCTGTTATTATGAAGTGGAAATGTCATACAAGCTCACAGAATGTGACCGTTGAGTGCTGAAGTGCGTAGTGCGCAAAAATCGTCTGTTCTCGGTTGCTACACTCAATACCGAGTTAGAAAATGCCTCCGGATGCAACGTCAACACAAGAACTGTTCCTCTGGAGCTTTACGAAATGGGTTTCCATGGCCGAGCAGCTGCACACAAGCCTAAGATCACCATGCGTAATGCCAAGCGTCGGCTGGAGTGGTGTAAAGCTCGCCGCCATTGGACTCTGAAGCAGTGGAAATGCATTCTCTGGAGTGATGAATCATGCTTCACCATCTGGCAGATGAATCTGGGTTTGGCTGATGCCAGGAGAACGCTACCTGCCCTAATGCATAGTGCCACCTGTAAAGCTTGGTGGAGGAGGAATAGTGGTCTGGGGTTTTTTTTCATGGTTCGGGCTAGGCCTCTTAGTTCCATTGAAGGGAAATCTTAGCGCTACAGCATACAATGACATGCTAGATTATTCTGAGCTTCCAATTTTGTGGCAACAGTTTGGGGAAGGCCCGTTCCTGTTTCAGCATGACAATGCTCCCCTGCACAAAGCGAGGTCCATACAGAAATGGTTTGTCAAGATCGGTGTGGAATGTCTTGACTGGCCTGCACAGAACCCTGACCTCAGCCCCATCTAACAGCTTTGAGATTAATTGGAACGCTGACTGCTCACCAGGCCTAATCGGCCAACATCAGACCCAACCTCACTAATGCACTTCTGGCTGAATGGAAGTAAGTCCCCCAGCAATGTTCCAACATCTAGTGGAAAGCCTTCCCAGTAGAGTGGAGACTGTTATAGCAGCAAAGGGGGGACCAACTCCTTATTAATGCCCTTGATTTTGGAATGAGATGTGTCCACATACGTTTGGTCATGTAGTGTATACACACTCTTAGAAAAACGGGTTCCAAAAGGGTTATTCGGCTGTCCACATAGGAAAACCATTTTTGGTTCCAGGTAGAACAATTTTGGTTCCATGTAGAACTTTGTAGAAAGGGTTCCACATGGAACCCAAAATGGTTCTACCTGCAACCAAAAATGGTTGCTATGGGGACAGCCGAAGAAACATTTAAGCCTTTAAGGTTCTACATAGCACTTTCTTTCCTAAGAGTGTAGTGTATTAAAGTAGTCATATGTTTAGTATTTGGTGCCATATTCCTTGTATGCAATGACAACTTGTGAGTCTACAAATTCGTTGGGCGCATTTTCAGTTTGTTTTGGTTGTGTTTTGCCGAATAGGAACTGAATACTTAATAATGTCTTGTCATTTTGGAGTCACGTTTTCAGAATAGAATATATTTCCGAACCCTTCTGCATTCATGTGAATGCTACGATGATTATGGATAATGATCGTGATTTTTGAGGTTTAAGATTTGAATGTATTTTTTAAACAATACAAAACGTGCAAACGAAAACGTCATAAACATGAGCTACATCACACCTGCCCAGCCCCCCCCCCCTCCAGTGCCCACATCACTTTCTGCCACATGGCCTGAAACTGGACCATTTTGTTTGTCTCTGTAGCATACACTCTTGCAATATTTCAACAATAAATATTTAGAATTTTTTCATTGTGTTAATGATGGCGGATTGATTACCAAGTTTTTAGTATATGTTTTTTCAAGATGAGGGATGAGAAGAGAATTGTCGGGTATCTCACTGCACTCCCTTATGCCATGTGTTGAAATATACAGACAGACAGATTAAAAGTAAGTTTACATTGTAATACTTTCAAATTTCTCGCTAAAACCCACAACTTCTGGACTTCATAGGATTCCGAGAAAGCATGGATTATACAGAAATTATTTGTTTTACAATTAAGACATGACTCCTCCATTGTGCTGTAGAGTTTCTGAATTTTGTCTCTTGTATAATACTGTTACGGTGCGTGAATGAGGACCCAAAAGCGAATTAACGTAAACAGAGCTTCTTTAATAACAAAACAAACGTAGGCTCAGATGGACCGGCAGATTCCGACAGGACAGGACAAGGTTGCAGCAAACATGACGATAGTCTGGTTCAGGCATGAATAACACAAACAAGAATCCGACAAAGACAGGAGCAAAAACAGAGAGAGATATAGAGGACTAATCAGAGGGAAAAAGGGAACAGGTGGGAAAAGGGGTGACGAGGTAGTTAGGAGGAGACAAGGAACAGCTGGGGGAAAGAGGGGGAGAAAAGGTAACCTAATAACGACCAGCAGAGGGAGACAGGGTGAAGGGAAAGGACAGAAACAAGACACAACATGACAATACATGACAGTACCCCCCCACTCACCGAGCGCCTCCTGGCGGCAACGGAGGAAATCCTCGATCAGCGCACGGTCCAGCACGTCCCGAGAGGGAACCCAACTCCTCTCCTCAGGACCGTACCCCTCCCAATCAACTAGGTACTGATGACCACGGCCCCGAGGACGCATGTCCAGAATCCTACGGACCCTGTAGATGGGTGCGCCCTCGACAAGGATGGGGGGGGGGGGGGGGGAAGACGAGCGGGGGCGCGAAGAACGGGCTTGATACAGGAGACATGGAAGACCGGGTGGACGCGACGAAGATATCGCGGAAGAAGAAGTCGAACTGCGACAGGATTAATGATCTGAGAAATACGGAACGGACCAATGAACCGCGGGGTCAACTTGCGAGAAGCGGTCTTAAGGGGAAGGTTCTGAGTGGAGAGCCAAACTCTCTGACCGCGACAATATCTAGGACTCTTAGTTCTACGCTTATTAGCAGCCCTCACAGTCTGCGCCCTATAACGGCAAAGTGCAGACCTGACCCTCTTCCAGGTGCGCTCGCAACGTTGGACAAAAGCCTGAGCGGAGGGGACGCTGGACTCGGCGAACTGAGATGAGAACAGCGGAGGCTGGTACCCGAGGCTACTCTGAAAAGGAGATAGCCCGGTCGCAGACGAAGGAAGCGAGTTGTGGGCGTATTCTGCCCAGGGGAGCTGTTCTGACCAAGACGCAGGGTTGCGAAAAGAAAGACTGCATAAGATGCGACCAATAGTCTGATTGGCCCGTTCTGCTTGACCGTTAGACTGGGGGTGAAAGCCGGAAGAGAGACTGACGGAAGCCCCAATCAAACGGCAAAACTCCCTCCAAAATTGAGACGTGAATTGCGGACCTCTGTCCGAAACGACGTCTGACGGAAGGCCATGAATTCTGAAAACATTCTCGATGATGATTTGTGCCGTCTCTTTAGCTGAAGGAAGCTTAGCAAGGGGAATAAAATGAGCCGCCTTAGAGAACCTGTCGACAACCGTAAGAATAACAGTCTTCCCCGCTGACGAAGGCAGTCCGGTGACAAAATCTAAGGCGATGTGAGACCACGGTCGAGAGGGAATGGGAAGCGGCCTGAGACGGCCGGCAGGAGGGGAGTTACCGGACTTAGTCTGCGCGCAGACTGAACAAGCAGCCACGAAGCGACGCGTGTCATGCTCCCGGGTGGGCCACCAAAAACGCTGGCGAATGGAAGCAAGCGTACCCCGAACGCCAGGGTGGCCGGCTAACTTGGCAGAGTGAGCCCACTGAAGGACGGCCAGACGAGTAGGAACGGGAACGAAAAGAAGGTTCCTGGGACAAGCGCGCGGCGACGGAGTTTGAGTGAGTGCTTGCTTTACCTGCCTCTCAATTCCCCAGACAGTCAACCCGACAACACGCCCCTCAGGGAGAATCCCCTCGGGGTCAGTGGAGGCTACTGAAGAACTGAAGAGACGAGATAAAGCATCAGGCTTGGTGTTCTTAGAGCCCGGACGATAAGAAATCACAAACTCGAAACGAGCGAAAAACAGCGCCCAGCGCGCCTGACGCGCATTAAGTCGTTTGGCAGAACGGATGTACTCAAGGTTCCTATGGTCAGTCCAAACCACAAAAGGAACGGTCGCCCCCTCCAACCACTGTCGCCATTCGCCTAGGGCTAAGCGGATGGCGAGCAGTTCGCGGTTTCCCACATCATAGTTACGTTCCGACGGCGACAGGCGATGAGAAAAATACGCGCAAGGGTGGACCTTGTCGTCAGAGAGGGAGCGCTGAGAAAGAATGGCTCCCACGCCCACCTCTGACGCGTCAACCTCGACCACGAACTGTCTAGAGACGTCAGGTGTAACAAGGATAGGAGCGGATGTAAAACGATTCTTGAGGAGATCAAAAGCTCCCTGGGCGGAAACGGACCACTTAAAGCACGTCTTGACAGAAGTAAGGGCTGTGAGAGGAGCTGCCACCTGACCGAAATTACGGATGAAACGACGATAGAAGTTCGCGAAGCCGAGAAAGCGCTGCAGCTCGACGCGTGACTTAGGGACGGGCCAATCAATGACAGCCTGGACCTTAGCGGGATCCATCTTAATGCCTTCAGCGGAAATAACAGAACCGAGAAATGTGACGGAGGAGGCATGAAAAGTGCACTTCTCAGCCTTCACAAAAAGACAATTCTCTAAAAGGCGCTGGAGGACACGTCGAACGTGCTGAACATGAATCTGGAGTGACGGTGAAAAAAATCAGGATATCGTCAAGGTAAACGAAAACAAAGATGTTCAGCATGTCTCTCAGGACATCAT
Source organism: Oncorhynchus mykiss (assembly GCF_013265735.2). Classification (NCBI taxonomy): domain Eukaryota; kingdom Metazoa; phylum Chordata; class Actinopteri; order Salmoniformes; family Salmonidae; genus Oncorhynchus; species Oncorhynchus mykiss. The sequence goes on from NC_048565.1 coordinate 63,526,792, forward strand.
TGACTAATGCCTGAAAGACAGCTGGAGCGTTAGCGAGGCCGAAAGGAAGAACCCGGTATTCAAAGTGCCCTAACGGAGTGTTAAACGCCGTCTTCCACTCGTCCCCCTCCCTGATGCGCACGAGATGGTAAGCGTTACGAAGGTCCAACTTAGTGAAAAACCTGGCTCCCTGCAGGATCTCGAAGGCTGAAGACATAAGAGGAAGCGGATAACGATTCTTCACTGTTATGTCATTCAGCCCTCGATAATCTATGCAGGGGCTCAGGGACCCGTCCTTCTTCTTAACAAAAAAAAACCCCGCTCCGGCGGGAGAGGAGGAGGGGACTATGGTACCGGCGGCAAGAGCTACAGACAAATAATCTTCGAGAGCTTTACGTTCGGGAGCCGACAGAGAGTATAGTCTACCCCGGGGGGGAGTGGTTCCCGGAAGGAGTTCAATACTACAATCATACGACCGGTGTGGAGGAAGAGAGGTGGCCCTGGACCGACTGAACACCGTGCGCAGATCGTGATATTCCTCCGGCACCCCTGTCAAATCACCAGGCTCCTCCTGTGAAGAAGAGACAGAGGAAACAGGAGGGATAGCAGACATTAAACATTTCACATGACAAGAGACGTTCCAGGAGAGGATAGAATTACTAGACCAATTAATAGAAGGATTATGACAAACTAGCCAGGGATGGCCCAAAACAACAGGTGTAAAAGGTGAACGAAAAATTTAAAAAGAAATGGTTTCGCTATGATTACCAGAGACAGTGAGGGTTAAAGGTAGCGTCTCACGCTGAATCCTGGGGAGAGGACTACCATCCAAGGCGAACAAGGCCGTGGGCTCCCTTAACTGTCTGAGAGGAATGTCATGTTCCCGAGCCCAGGTCTCGTCCATAAAACAGCCCTCCGCCCCAGAGTCTATTAAGGCACTGCAGGAAGCTGACGAACCGGTCCAGCGTAGATGGACCGACAAGGTAGTGCAGGATCTTGAAGGAGAGACAGGAGTAGTGGCGCTCACCAGTAGCCCTCCGCTTACTGATGAGCTCTGGCTTTTACTGGACATGAAGTGACAAAATGACCAGCAGAACCGCAATAGAGACAGAGGCGGTTGGTGATTCTCCGTTCCCTCTCCTTAGTCGAGATGCGGATACCTCCCAGCTGCATAGGCTCAGCACCCGAGCCGGCAGAGGAAGATGGTAGTGATGCGGAGAGGGGGGCAACGGAGAACGCGAGCTCCTTTCCACGAGCTCGGTGACGAAGATCAACCCGTCGCTCAATGCGAATAGCGAGTTCAATCAAGGAATCCACGCTGGAAGGAACCTCCCGGGAGAGAATCTCATCCTTTACCTCTGCGCGGAGACCCTCCAGAAAACGAGCGAGCAAAGCCGGCTCGTTCCAGCCACTGGAGGCAGCAAGAGTGCGAAACTCAATAGAGTAGTCTGTTATGGATCGATTACCTTGACATAGGGAAGACAGGACCCTGGAAGCCTCCTCCCCAAAAACAGATCGATCAAAAACCCGTATCATCTCCTCCTTAAAGTCCTGATACTGGTTAGTACACTCAGCCCTTGCCTCCCAGATTGCCGTGCCCCACTCACGAGCCCGTCCAGTAAGGAGAGATATGACGTAGGCGACACGAGCAGTGCTCCTGGAGTAAGTGTTGGGCTGGAGAGAAAACACAATATCACACTGGGTGAGGAACGAGCGGCATTCAGTGGGCTCCCCAGAGTAACACGGCGGGTTATTGATTCTGGGCTCCGGAGATTCGAAAGCCCTGGAAGTGGCCGGTGGATCGAGGCGGAGATGGTGAACCTGTTCTGTGAGGTTGGAGACTTGGGTGGCCAGGGTCTCAACGGCATGTCGAGCAGCAGACAATTCCTGCTCGTGTCTGCCTAGCATCGCTCCCTGGATCTCGACGGCTGAGTGGAGAGGATCCGAAGTCGCTGGGTCCATTCTTGGTCGGATTCTTCTGTTACGGTGCGTGAATGAGGACCCAAAAGCGAATTAACGTAAACAGAGCTTCTTTAATAACAAAACAAACGTAGGCTCAGATGGACCGGCAGATTCCGACAGGACAGGACAAGGTTGCAGCAAACATGACGATAGTCTGGTTCAGGCATGAATAACACAAACAAGAATCCGACAAAGACAGGAGCAAAAACAGAGAGAGATATAGAGGACTAATCAGAGGGAAAAAGGGAACAGGTGGGAAAAGGGGTGACGAGGTAGTTAGGAGGAGACAAGGAACAGCTGGGGGAAAGAGGGGGAGAAAAGGTAACCTAATAACGACCAGCAGAGGGAGACAGGGTGAAGGGAAAGGACAGAAACAAGACACAACATGACAATACATGACAAATACGCTCATTCATACTGGATAAAGCATACATTTTAATTGAATGTCATTTCGTTAGTTATGATCCAACTTTCCCTCCATCTTGTCTCCATCCTCCATCTTGTGCCAACGTCAGTTCTTTTAAAGTCTCGGTTCCAATAGTTTATATTTTTTTCCAAGAGATTGTCAGTTAGATATGCTCTCTGCAAGGTTGTCCAAAAGATTTAAAAATCAACATTTTGTGATAGTTTCAAATACATGCAACTTAAAAGTTGCCTATCTACAGTGCCTTCAGAAAATATTCACACCCCTTGAATTTTTTGTTGTGTTATAGTCTGAATTTAATTTTGTCACTGGCCTACACACATTACCCCATAATGTCAAGTGGAATGATGTTTATTGAAATGTTTGCAAATTAATTAAATATGAAAATCTGAAATATATTGAGTCAATAAGTATTCAGTCCCTTTATTCAATCCCTTTATGGCAAGCCTAAATAAGTTCAGGAGTAAAAATGTGTTCCATGGACTCACTCTGTGTGCAATAATAGTGTTTAAAAATATATTTCTTAAATTACTGCCTAGTCTCTGTACCCCACCCATACAATTATCTGTAAGGTCCCTCAGTCAAGCAGTGAATCTCAAACACAGATTCAACCACAAAGACCAGGGAAGTTGCCCAATGCCTCGCAAAGAAAGCCACCATTGGTAGATGGGTAAAAAAAGAAACAGACATTGAGCATGGTGAATTACACAAAGATACAAGCGTCCTTCCTAACTCAGTTGCTGGAGAGGAAGGAAACCACTCAGATTTCACCATGAGGCCAATGGGGACTTTAAAGCAGTTTGTGTTTAATGGCTGTGATAGGAGAAAATTGAGGAATGATCAACAACATTGTACTAATACAAACCTTATTGACCAAGTCAAAAGAAGGAAGTCAGTACAGAAAAAAATATTCCAAAACATGCATCCTATTTGCCACAAGACACTCAAGTAATGTTGCACAATCCAGGTGTTCCCAGAAACTCACAGCTGTAATCGCTGCCAAAGGTGCTTCTACAGAGTATTGACTCAGGGGTGTGAATACTTATGTCAATTAGATATTTCAAAAAGTTCCTTTTCAATAAGTTAGCCAACATTTTTAAAAGAATGTTATCACTTTGTAATTATGGGGTATTGCGTGTAGATGGTAGAGAAAAAAACAAATCTTTAATCCATTTTTAATGCAGGCTGTAACAACACAATTTGGAATAAATCAAGGAGACTGAATACTTTCTGAAGGCACTACACAATTACTTTTGAATTCTGTCATGGAAATAAATGTTTCTCCTGTTACCAAGTCATTTACGGTTTCTATGACTTTAGGTTTTCCATGTGGACAAATGTATCTGTGAATTCTGAAAAGCTATCCAAGGGTTGTTCCATAAGGTTATGTACTTAGGAAGTGGTCCTTGTAGAAGACATTTCGTTCCATATTGTGTTCTCAACTAGTGTTCCTATTTTCTTGTACTTTTACCCCTTTTTCTCCCCAATTTCCTGACATCCAATTGGTAGTTACAGTTTTGTCCCATTGCTGAAACTCTCCTACGGACTCGGGAGAGGTGAAAGTCGAGAGCCATGCGTCCTTCGAAACGCGACACTGCAAAGCCGCACTGCTTCTTGACAATGCTCGCTTAACCCGGAAGCCAGCCGCACCAACGTGTAGGAGGACACACTGTCCAACTGGCGACCGATGTCAGCTTTTCAGGCTGGCCACCACAAAGAGTCGCTAGAGCGCGATGATACAAGAAAATCCTAGCCGGCCAAACCTTCCGTAACCTGGACGACGCTGGGCCAATTGTGCGCCACCTCATAGGTCTCCCGGGTCACGGCAGGCTGTGACAGACTGCGATCGAACCCGGGGCTGTAGTGACGCCTCAAGCATGCAGTGCCTTAGACTGCTGCGCCACTCGGGAGGCCCTAGTGTTCTTAACTATGAAGATATGAATGTTCTTAGCGTTATACTTTTGAAAATAGACATGTAAAAACATTCTGTGAATGAGCATGTGCTTCTTCAATTTGTACCCATTGTTCCTCTTTAGTGTATTTAACTATATGTCGTAAGTAACAGCCTTGTGTAGGTGATACAATTCCAGGTCTGGAAGGTTAAAACCTCCCTCAGATGTAGGAACATTTTAAAACATTTAAGAAAATAATTATATGAATTTGATTTGCCCTAATAAAGTCTGTTATGACCTTAAGACTGATTATACTTTTTTAAAGAATGTATTCGGTGGGGTAATTGGTATTACCAATTACTTTGGTAGCTATGCCATTCTAAATAGTTTTTTTCTACCTTTAAGATTGATGGGAAGATAATTCCATTTCATTAAATCTGCTATTATATTGTTGAGTAACGGAATAAAGCTATCTTTATATACAGTGCATACGGAATGCCTTCAGGCCTCTTGACTTTTTCAGGTCCCTCCAGAGACGTTCGATTGGGTTTAAGTCCGGGCTCTGGCTGTGCCACTCAAGGACATTCAGAGACTTGTCCCGAAGCCAGTCCTGCATTGTATTGGCTGTGTGCTTAGGATTTCTGTCCTGTTGGAATGTGAACCTTCACCCCAGTCTGAGGTCCTGAGCACTCTGGAGCAGGTTTTCATCAAGGATCTCTGTACTTTGCTCCGTTCATCTTTCCCTCGATCCTGACTAGTCTCCCAGTCCCTGCCAATGAAAAACATCCCCACAGCATGATGCTGCCACCACCATGCTTCACTGTAGGGATGATGCCAGGTTTGCTCCAGACGTGACGCTTGGCATTCAGAACAAAGAGTTCAATCTTGGTTTCATCAGACCAGAGAATCTTGTTTCTCATGGTCTGAGAGTATTTTAGGTGCCTCTTGGCAAACTCCATAAAGGCTGTCATGTGCCTTTTGCTGAGGAGTGGCTTCCATCTGGCCACTCTACCATAATGCCTGATTGGTGGAGTGCTGCAGAGATGGTTGTCCTTCTGGAAGGTTCTTCCATCTCCAAAGAGGAGGTCAAAGAGGAGGTCTGAAGCTCTCTCAGAGTGTCCATTGGGCTCTTGGTCACCTCCCTGACCAATGTCCTTCTCCACAGATTGCTCAGTTTGGCCAGGCAGCCAGCTCCAGGAAGAGTGTTGGTGGTTCCCAACTTCTTCCATTTAAGAATGATGGCGGCCACTGTGTTCTTAGTGACCTTCAGTGACCTTTTTGCGCACCCTTCCCCAGATCTGTGCTCAACACAGTCCTGTCTCTGAGCTCTACGGACAATTCATTTGAACTCCTGGCTTGGTTTTTGCTCTGACATGCTCTGTCAACTCTGGGACCTTATATAGACAGGTGTGTGCTTTTCCAAATCATGTCCAATCAAATGAATTTACCACAGGTGGACTCCAATCAAGTTATAGAAACATCTCATGGATGATCAATAGAAACAGGATGCACCTAGTTCAATTTAGAGTCTCATAGCAAAGGGTCTGAATACTTATGTAAATGAGGTATTTATGTTTTTTTTTAAATAAATGTTTAAACATTTATGAGGTATTATGTGTAGATTGATGAGGAAAACAATTTAATTTAATCAATTTTAGAATAAGGCTGTAACGTAACATTTTTGGGAAAAATTCAAGGCGTCTGCATTCTTTCCAAATGCACTGTAAAGTGGAATATTGGTATAAAAAATGTGAGTACATTTAAACTCTATATCTGAAATGGTACAGTTGTCTTCTTTTTTGCCCATATCCATGTGTGTGAGGTGTAGACTTTTGTTTCAAAGTAGATTTGTTGAAGACTACGAAGAAACACTGTGTGACCCTGATTTGGCCCACTGCAGTAAAAGGTTGTACTGTAGTTTGTTTGTAATGCTTTATAAATTGCATGATGTTTGTACCATGTTTTGTGCTGGTACCATGTTGTGCTGCTGCCAGGTTGTGTTGCTACCATGTTGTCATGTGTTGCTACCATGTTGTGTTTTCCTCCAAGAGACTGAAATGGGATGAGTAGAGGCCCCACACACACCTCAGAAAAGTGTCTGATGCCCTCCCAGTCACCCCATCCCAATCCCCCGAATATAGCACCTCTCCATTCTCACCAATAACCACCACTAAATCTTAGTTGTAATGACAAACAAGGAATAATATTGATTCGACATCCTTTCCTAATCTGTCCAGAACTCGTCTTAATTTTGCAACTGGTTTACAAGTCATAAAAAAATATATATGACATTGTAGTATAATTAAGTCCTTCCTTCTCTCTCTCCCAAACCACCAGATCCATCCCTTTTCTCCCCCCTCCCTCTTCTCCACCCTTTACCCCACCCAAGCCAAGCTTATCCCCACTCTCCATCTTTACTCGCCCTTTCCCCCCCTCAAGCCAAGCTTGTCCCACCCTCCCATCCTTACCCTCACTTGCTCCCTCCCCCCCCTGGCCAAGTTTACCACCACCTCCCCTCCTTGCCCTCCCTTAACCACCCAGGCCACGTTCATCTCAACCTCTGTCTTCCCCCCCTCTTCTTCTCAAACACATTTACACCCCTCTATTCATCTACTTACTCATCCATTCTCTTTCATTCACACACACACACACGCACGCACGCACGCACGCACACACACACACACTCTCTCTCCCGCCCTCATATTCATATTCACAGACACATACACGCACACACCCACCCACCCACCCATAGAACAATTGACAATTATTGACTTACATGCCATATTTCCTCTCTTATATCGTATTTTCAGTGTCCGTGTACTGTATCTCATTGGCATCAGTTAATTATATTGTTACTTCCTAGATAAGAACAATTACTTGGGGACAATAGAGTCTAGATTTTATTGGGGGGGGGGGGGGGGGGGGGGGGTTAAATTATAATAACAATGCCCTGCCATAATGCGAAAAATAGGTATGGTTGTGTAGACAGCTGCATTTGAGGATCATTTCCTGTCTCTATTTAGAATGGACACCATGGGATTCATACATCACCCTTATCATTACCAACATGCACCTTTCTGTATCACTGGATGCGTGTCTTAATAATAGTGTATTCATATTATTTAGTGTCCTTTCATGTAATGACAATAATAATCTGTCACATTAGGTAGCCTAGTGGTTAGAGCGTAGGGCCAGTAACCGAAAGGTTGCTAGATTGAATCCCCAAGCTGACAATGTAAAAATCTGTCATTCTGTCCCTGAACAAGGTAGTTAACCCACTGTTCCTAGGCTGTCATTGTAAAAAATGAATTTGTTCCTAACTGACTTGCCTAGTTAAATAAATAAAAAATATATTAAAAAAACATTCCCAATCAATGTACCACTAAGAGTCTGATGAATGTGAATGTTTCACCATAGATGTTTACTTTGTTCTGATAGAGGATAGATCATGTTAGCGGATAAACAATGATGAAGTGTATTCATGGCAGCAATCTGGACATGGTGTTTTGTCATCCTCACCTATAGCGAGTGTCATCATGTTAGCCGTGCTGCCACCGTGGGAAGACGTACAACACTCAATCTCTTCGCTCATCTCATTGACATACGTTCACCGATTGACGTGGTTGTCATTAGTGATGGGCAGCAGCCAGTTTTTTCACACCGTCTTGGGCCTTGTACAGAATCCAGGCGGAATTTGCCTATTTCATTACTGTTTAACTTCCCTGATTCAGTCTGCTTATGCCTCCATCAACACACACTTGTTCCTATGTTTGTAATGAGTGGTGTTTTGCCAACCACATTTGTCAGCGATTGGATCACCTTCTACCAATCAGAAGACTGCTGCTCCTTGACACAGTACAGCAGAGCACAAAAGTCAAGCAACATGGTACGGGAGAAAATAGGAGAGGAAATTTAATTGGACTATTAACAATGTAATATCTTCTTGCATCTTTGTTAATTGTTTCACTGCGCCGTCACTTGTGTGAAAATGATGCGTGTTTATGAATGATTAAATTGATCATACTTGCTGAGCCAACTTTATGATTTGAGTTCAGAGTTCACAGTGAGCACAAACTGGTTGAAACGACATTTCCACGCCATTTAAAATGTATATGTTTGATGTTGAATCAACGTGAAAAACTGATTGGATTTGCAAAAAAAAGCATCAATATGAAGGAATTGTTTTTGAATGATTGTTTTTTTAACCTAAATCCAATGACATCGTTAACATTTTTCTTGATTTTACTTTGAATTCACGTTGGTTGACAACTCAATCACATGTTAATGAAAAGGTTGAACTGACATCTGTGCCCAGTGGGTTATTATTATTTATAAATGCCTGAAATCAAATACTTTAATTGCCTATAAAATCTAAATGGATTTGACAGCACTCTTTCAGTAAAGTTTTTTACATTTATAGCACCAATTATTATAACAATATTATTCTCATCATTACTATTAATTAAGCAAAAGGTTTGTGTTCCCATGGTTTTGGTATGCTTACGCCATCTGTTAATTTGTCTGAAGAATTAGATAAATCTCTGCTTCAACATGAGATTGTTAACGATCTAAGTACTAATTTCTTATCCCAGCAAATTACCTAGATCTCAGCCACAATGACACTTGTCTGTTCTCACATTTGGTGGCAGCACTGCGATCCATTATCCACCCTGTTCTCACTCTTCTGTTTGTTTCAGTCAGATTATGTGCCCCAGTTAAGTGAGTGAGTGACAATGCTTTGTGAGTGACATCCAACAGTTTAACTTGAAGGTAATTAGCTCTGTGAAGAGCTCTTGATGCCACTTTGATGTAACTTTCATTGCAGGCGGTGTAAAGACTTTGTTTACCAAGGGCGCTCTCCTCCACGCATCATCGTGAAATTGAGCATAATTAATGCAGAGGTTTCTGCACCGCACAGGCTTTTCCACTACAAGTGGGATGAAGTATAAACAGCTGCACGACTAAAGATGCATTTTTTTTGCAGCCTTCATCCTCTGATCTCTGGACCCCCCCCACCTCTGCCCCTTCTCCAAAGCCTCCTCCTCCCTATGAGTTTAGTTTGGAATTCCTCTGCAGTCCCGCTAGAACCTTGACTTGGACCAGAAACACTCAGAAATGCAGAAATCATTAGAACTCACAATCTAAAAGACAGCATGTTTGTGTATATCTGTGATATTGTGTTTACGTGTGAACTCATGCATTTGTGAGCCTGAGATTCTTTGCAGCATTAACACACAAATTCACGAGAAAGCCTTTAATATTCAGTGGGAAACGATGGAGGCCTGTTTAACGCTCCTTGACCCCAAACCATAACTTTGGGTGCACCTGAAGCAGACTGCACCTGTAATCACCCAGCTAGCACAAAACGTTCAAAGAACAATTAGAGCATGGTTAGAGAATGGTTGTACTATGGTAATTTGGCATAAGACCTTCCCACAACTTTCTGGAAATGTTGCAGGATGGTTGTTGCCTGGCTACCCAGACTCCTTGCTCCAGCCACCATGCAACACCATGCCCACGGACGTTAGTTTCTCCGCAATGAGTCTCGATCTGAGTACCTCCCCAACCCTTCACCGAATGCGAACAAATTATAGGCCGCCTGATTGGTCCAGAAACCAATGGGTTGGGCCAGAGCCAGAACACAAGTAGGCAAAGCAGCAGTTTAAAATAATTCGTCATTGGCTTTAATACCCTGATTATTTAGAGAAAATCAAATTACTGATGACTTTGTATTTGGGAAGAAACTCCCCAAATTCAGGTGTGCCAAGCTCGTAGCGTCATACCCAAGAAGACTCAAGGCTGTAATCGCTGCCAAAGGCTATTTAATAAAGTACTGAGTAAAGGGTCGGAAACCTTATGTAAATAAGATACATTTGCAAACATTTCTAAATACCTGTTTTTGCTTTATCATTATTGTGTGTAGATTGATGAGGGGGAAAAAAATATTTCATCCATTTTAGAATAAGGCTGTAACGTAACAAAATGTGGAAAAAAGTCAAGGGGTCTGAATACTTTCCGATTGCACTGTATTCCTAATGTTATTATGTATCTTCTCTCTGTATTGTGGGAACGTTCCAGGTAAACCTTCAAGGAACTCCAATGAAATGTTCACATATCCTTCCTGTAACCTAAAAACAAACGTTCCCAGAACAGTTTGGAATGATAGCTTTTGTTTTACGAATGATTAAAGGCCCAGCGTGTCAAAAACGTGATTTCCCTGAGTTGTATGTATGTCCGTCCGTCCGTCCGTCCACACTGAGGTTAGAATATTACTGTGAAATGATGATAATTCCCTTTTAGTGTAAGAGCTGTTTGAAAAGACAGCCTGAAAGTTCAGCCTGTTGCGGGGGGTTGAAGTTTTGGCCTTCCTGGTGACATCACCAATTAATAGACCAATAAGAAAAAGAGCACCAAACCTCTGGCAATAACAGCTAGAGTAGTTTTCAGTTTTCCCTTCCCAATTGAGACATCTTCCAGACAGTTCTAGCTTTTTTTTTCTTGAAAATGTGGTTTTTGCTAAGAAGCTATTTTCGCTAAGAATCTATACCTCAAAATGATTTAATGTTGACGTAAAAACGGCTGCATTGGACCTTTAAAAAGATTTGTTTCAACGGTCAGGAAACTCATGTTCCCACGACTTCCAAGCAACAAAATATGTTAGCAGGGAACCCTCTGTCATTATTACTGCTCTCTGAAGGAAAAGGATACAGCTTCCATACAAATGCGTTATAATGGATAACTTGATTGGGTCGTGTTTTGTTTGACAATGGCAACGCTTGAATGAATTGAGCCTGTTGTATACCGTCTTCACGTCTCCCTACAAACCTTTTAGGTTTACCAGTATCAAGAGGAATGATAGGGGACAACCATTGTAAAAAAACAAAACTGGAGGTATAGGATAGAAGTATACTTCACTGTAAGACGTACTGTTACTACATAGACCTTCAAATGGGGAATTAAAAGTACACATTTATGTTCAGCAACTGGACTTGTAAAGTTTTAGGTTCTCTCCAAATGCCTTTGATTTGACTACAATCCCTGTCTACATTTCAGTGGACTAAAGGAGAAGAAAGGCCATTCATATTTAATGGTAGACTTTCAAAAAGTGATGAAGGGTCATTTTCTAATTCTCTTTTGTCTATATTTAATGCTGGTTTGGGGTGCTGTGGACAGGGAGGAATCAATAAATCAGGTGTGCAGGGGGAGATAGGGAAATAGGGGTTCTGCCAAAAGGTGATAATTAATTTGGGCTGAAATTCTTGATTTGGCCTAATTATCAACATTGTCATTAATTAATGCAGTGGCCATGACTGAAGCCAAATGAGAGTTGTCTTGGGTGGGGGGTTTAATATGGTTGTGCTCGCACATGGCAAGAGTTTGCACATTCACTCTGCCAAAACAGTAGACACTTACAGTCATTCACCCTTCTCCTAAATTGAAACAGTCTAACCAGGTCTCGTGTCTTGAAGTATTCTAGGCTAGCTAATGCTAGCCAACTTCTTTCACCATTTAGCTTCAGTTGGCTAGTGTGCTGACCAAAGTTGGTTTGACACTGGATAGCCTATTGCTGGGGCTAGTTAGGGGCTGTCAATAAATTACACAATGTAAATGCACATCTTTTAGTTGTCTCTTTAAATGCTTTCAATATGTGTATATGAATTTCTACCATTTATACTTGGTTTGAGGTTGTCATTGAAATTTGGAGCTATTAACTGTTTTAATATTGATGGACTCATTTCCCTTTGCTTATTTGAACTGTTCTTGCCTTTAAAATGGACTTGGTCTTTTACCAAATAGAGCTATCTTCTGTATACTAATTGACATCATTTAAGCCTATTGGAGGTGTACCTGTGGATGTATTTCAAGGCCTACTTTCAAACTCAGTGCCTCTTTGCTTGACATCATGGGAAAATCAAAAGAAATCAAACATTTTAGACCTCCACAAGTCTGGTTCATCCTTGGGAGCAATTTCCAAACGCGTGAAGGTACCACATTCATCTGTACAAACAATAGTACGCAAGTATAAACACCATGGGACCACGCAGCTGTCATACCGCTCAGGAAGGAGACGCGTTCTGTCTCCTGGAGATGAACGTACTTTGGTGCGAAAAGTGCAAATCAATCCCAGAACAACAGCAAAGGACCTTGTGAAGATGCTGGAGGAAACGGATACAAAAGTATCTATATCCACAGTAAAATGAGTCTTATATCGACAGAACCTGAAAGGCAGCTCAGCAAGGAAGAAACCACTGCTTCAAAACCACCATAAAAAGTCTGCAGCTGTTTGCAACTGCACATGGGGAGTAAGATCATACTTTTTGGATAAATGTCCTCTGGTCTGATGAATCAAAAATAGAACTGTTTGGCCATAATGACCATTGTTATGTTTGGAGGAAAACGAGGGAGGCTTGCAAGCCGAAGAACACCATCCTAACCGTGAAGCTTGGGGGTGGCAGCAGTCTTGTGGGGGTACTTTGCTGCAGGAGGGACTGGTGCACTTCACAAAATAGATGGCATCATGAGAAGGAAATTATGTGGATGTACTGAAGCAACATCTCAAGACATCAGTCAGGAAGTTAAAGCTTGGTTGCAAATGGGTTTTCCAAATGGACAATGACCCCAAGCATACTTCCAAAGTTGTGGAAAAATGGCTTAGGGAAAACAAAGGATTAAATGTCAGGAATTGTGAAAAACTGAGTTTAAATGTATTTGGCTAAGGTGTATGTAAACTTCCAACTTCAACTGTAGATGTAAAATTATACTTTACGGGGTGGTTTTGTAGGCTTCTTCTAACCCATTGCTTTCTGCTGTGACACCCTGATCTGGTTCACCTGTCCTTGTGATTGTCTCCACCCCCTCCAGGCGTCGCTTATTATCCGGGTGTATTTATATATATATATATCCCTGTGTTTCCTGTCTCTCTGTGCCAGTTCGTCTTGTTTGCCAAGTCAACCAGCGGTTTTCCTTGCTCCTATTTTTCCCAGTCTCTGTTTGTTTCTAGTCCTCCTGGTTTCATCCCTTGCCTGTCCTAACTCTGAACCCGCCTGCCTGACCACTCTGCCTGCTCTGACCAGCAGCCTGCCTATCCCCTTGTACTGTTTCGGACTTGGATCTGGTTTCTGACCCGCCTGGCCTGACCTCGAGTCTGCCTATCGTCTGGTACTGTTTGGACTCTGACCTGGTTTATGAACTCTCGCCTGTCCCCGACCTGCCTCTGACTACTCCCTTTGTTATAATAAATATCGGAGCTCTAACATCTGCCTCCTGTGTCTGCATTTGGGTCTCGCCTTGTGCCCTTATATTCTATTACTTATATTAATACAATTAAATCTTTACATGTATACATTTATAAGTCCAAAAATGGATGTAGCAACTACAGATTGCCCCTTTAAGTCTATCGAAAAAGTGTGTGAGCTTGAGCATATGTCCATTAGGCCTGTGGATGTGTTTTTGTTTTTCATCAGCATGATTTAGATTGCGTAATAAAGGCCCTACTTTTAATTCAGAGGCTGGGATCCGCACTATGCAGCTGTTGCCAGAGCGCATTTTTCACTTGTTTCAAAAACAACGATTGATAGGCAGCTTAAATTCAACCATTATTGGGTTCAAATATATATTTCGATTTGTGAACAGCCATCCACAACAACCACACTCCGTAAGGCACAAATAGCTAAATGAGAGAGCTAAATTATATTTTTGCTTGGTTATTCATACATGCAAACAAAAATGCTGAACAGCAGTTTGGCATAGAAATGCGAACGAATGAATGTGAACAGAACAAAACAGCGGTAGGCGTACTATAGGTCTATAATCAAAATATCAGATCGATAAAGCCTTGACACAATCTTTATTTAGGCTCGTGTCACGTATACTCATTCTCCGGGCCTCAAGCTCATCCGGCTGCTGATTATCCTGCACATCTGTCCCCAAGTCACACGCACCAGCGCCTCATGACACTCACCTGGACTCCCGTCACCTCCTTGATTATCTTCCCTATATCTGTCACTCCCCTTGGTTCTTTCCTCAGGTGTTATTGACTCTATTTTCATGGCGGTGCATTTGTGTTTCATGTTTCATTTATTTATTAAATCACTCACTCCCTGAACTTGCTACCCGACTCTCAGCGCACTTGTTACAGCTCGTTAAATTAACAGTAAACAACATGCAGTATACAAAAGGTGAATAACAGTGAGATGCAGCAACGCACTGCTGACTTGCCAAGTAAATAGGCCTGTTTAAACATGGAAAATAATGCCGCTCATGAGTTCAGCTAAACCTTCTGAAATGACAAAGTGCATGCCACCAATTCGCCACCAATTCACCAATTCAGCAATGCCAGCCTACCATAAACACGATTCCAATACATACAGTTCCATTTACAACCACGAAAACCAACAGGCTACCAAGAAAACCATAATAGAATATCTATTTCTATGATGAATCATACCAACATGTAACTATACCCAGGGAGGTCATTTGTGTAATGCAGTGGAATTATATTGAATTCTGTATATATCACACTACCACAATAAACATAAAAATTTCAATGCTGAGACCATTGAGTGCTTTTGACCATACAGGTTGGCGCAAAATCTCTGCTGTGGCCTATCAGCGCCATGGACAGCGCCCTACACACTAAGCAGGGCCGTTGAAAACCTCAGCTGGGTAAGGAAGTCATATTGCCATTACATAACCTAGATTTGCCATTCCATACCATGAAATGACACCACTGGATATACCACCAAGATTTTGATAAACCAACCAGCTAGATTGTTTCTTACCTTTTCAGAAGTTGTATCGATGTGGTATTGTGGGTTATGGCACTAAACACCTTGAAAAGTTAATTTTCTTTTCTGAAAGTATATCCGATCATCGACGTTACATTTCCACTTCCCCCCCTCCCTTCTTGTCTCTCTTGCGTCCAATGTCCCCCTCAGTGGTTGCTGGATTGAAACAAGGAACTCAGTAATGTCCATAATCTGCCCATCATTAACTGTGTTGTGTTGACAGCTGTAACGTAGACGCTGGGAGTCGAGAAGCAGGTGGTAAGTTTAATATAACAAAGAACCTGGAACGATACAACATAGGAGTAGCATCTAGACATGAAACAGTACTGCCTGGGGAAAGAACCTAAACGGTGTGCCAGATTAAGAGGAGGTAATGACTGAGGTAAGTCCAGGTGAGTCCAGGTGTACCTCATGATGAAGCGCATGTACGCGTAATGATTGATGGCTGGACCGGTGGTTAGTGAACCAGCAACGTCAAATCTGGAGGTGAGAAGCGGGAGTAGACATAACAGTACTCCCCTCGAAGATGGAAATCATGGATGATGTTGGGATCCAGAATGTCCTCCACCGGAATCCCCCCCCCCGTCCTGGCAGTGACTCGTCAGGAACGTCCCCAGCTCCTGGTTCATCCTCCCCACCTGCCTGTTAGACTGAGTCCTATATCCAGAAGTGAGACTGACCGTGACCTCAAGCTTCTCCATGAAGGCTCTCCATACCCATGTTGTGAGTTGGGGGTCACGGTCAGAGGCGATGTGCTCCAGAAGGCCAAAATGTCAGAGACCTGCTGGAATAGTGCCTCAGCAACCTGAAGAGCGGTAAGGGATTTGGTTTGAGCACATACAGAACAGGATGTAGCAAATAACATTCTGTGCCAAGGTAGGCCATCAATACTTTGCGGAGATAGATTGAGTAGTACAGGAAATACCTGGATGTCCAGCGACGACAGCTGTGCACGCCCAGGTTAGCAGACAATCCCAGTGGGAAGGTAGATGCGCCCAGGTTAGCAGACAATCCCAGTGGGAAGGTAGATGCACCCAGGTTAGCAGACAATCCCAGTGGGAAGGTAGATGCGCCCAGGTTAGCAGACAATCCCAGTGGGAAGGTAGATGCACCCAGGTTAGCAGACAATCCCAGTGGGAAGGTAGATGCGCTCAGGAGGACAGGTAGATTGTGCAGGCTTTCTCTCCAGAGCCTGGCGAATGTCCTCATCTACGTCCCAGACCACAGGGGCTATGACTCGAGAATAAGGGATCATGGGTGCATTCTGGACAGGACCCTCTCCCGAATCATAGATATGGGACAGGGCATTGGCTTTGGTGTTCTTTAAACCAGGGCAATAGGTCAGCGTAAAGTCAAAACTCATAAAGAAGGGGCCTCCCGGGTGGCGCAGTGGTTAAGGGCGCTGTACTGCAGCGCCAGCTGTGCCACCAGAGACCCTGTGGCGGGCCGGGCGCAGTGCACGCTAACCAAGGTTGCCAGATGCTCAGTGTTTCCTCCGACACATTGGTGCAGCTGGCTTCCGGGTTGGATGCGCGCTGTGTTAAGAAGCAGTGCGGCTTGGCTTGGTTGGGTTGTGTATCGGAGGACGCATGACTTTCAACCTGACTTTCAGGCGATAAGACAAGCGATAAGACAAGATAGTAGGTACTAGTAGCTACTAAAAAAACAATTGGATACCACGAAATTGGGGAGAAAAAGGGGTAAAATAAAAATAAAAAAATGTTTATAAAACTCATAAAGAAAAGGGCCCACCTTGCTTGGCTCGGATTCAGCCTCCTCGCTGTCCATATGTACTCCAGGTTCCGATGGTCATAAGGATGACGAATGGGTCCTTGGCGCACTCCAGCCAGTGTCTCCACTCCTTTAATGCCAACTTCACCGCCAACGTCGTAGTTCCTCTCTGCAGGGGACAGTTTCTTAGAGTAATACGCAAACAGATACAATTTTTGTGGATTACCTTGATGCGCACAGGTTAGCAGACTATCCCAGTGGGAATTCCCATCTCTGAAGCGTTCACCACCACAAAGGATTTCATGGGATCTGGGTGTTTGAGCAATGGAGCAGAGGTCAGCCTTAAAAAACAGTTGGTTAGCCAAGAGGCGTTCCAGGACTACTCGGACATGAGCGATGTGATCCTCCAAGGTAGCCGAGTAGACCAGGATGTCGTCGATATACAAGACCACCTGGCGTTAGGCTGAAGGGCAACCACAGGACTCTCAACCGACGTGGAACCAAAGGGAACAGGAAAGCAGGTCTTCCGATATTCGGGTGCCTAGTCTGATTTTCCTCCTCGACCATGAGATGGTGGGGTTATGGCTTTGAAGCCAGGGGAGGCCGAGGACGATCTTGTGAGCTGGTGCACTGGTGATGAAGAAGAGAATGTTCTCCTGATGTACGGACTCCATGGTGAGGGTGAGTGGTTTGGTTATGTGTGTGATGGTTCCGGATCTTAATGGCCGATTATCGAGGGCTTGAACTGGGAAAGGAGAGGAGAGCAGGTATGAAGTGATGTTAAGATAGGAGGCAAGGTCTGGTCAATAAAGTTTCCCGAGGCACCTGATCCACTAACGCTGTAGAAACAGTACAATTGGGACAGTCAACTAGTGTGATCGACACCAAAAATGGCAGAGAGTGATGAAGAGGGGATAGTCACACCTGCCCCCCAGGAGGTGGAAGATCACGTGACCATCCCTCGGCTCTCGTGGATCCCAAGTTAGGACGTATCAGACACTGCTGAAGCTGGTGCCCTCCTTGACCACAATAGAGACAGAGCCACAGCTGTCTCCGTCTGCAACGCTCCACCGTGGGGAGGAGTGTGACCCCTACCTCCATGGGTTCAGGCACGGATCCAAAGTGTTCACTGAGGGAGGGAGAGAATCGATGAGTGCCGACGCTCCCGATGTAGGTTATCCAGACGGATGGCCATCACGATGAGTGCATCCAAGGAGAGGTTGTCTCAACAGGCCAGTGCCATCTGGACCTCCTCGTGCAGTCCTATTCTGAATATTGTACGAAGCGCCGGCTCGTTCCTTTAGTCTGGTACTCCTGCCATAGTAGGCACTGATCCCCCTCTCTGCCCTCCGGTGGATGATCAAAGATACAGCTGAACAGAGCCATGAACCCCTCAAATGAATCCAACTCCTCCGCTCCCGCAGATGGCCGTGGCCCATTCCAATGCCCGCCCAGTCAGCAGAGAAATAATTGTGGCAACCTTGGAATTCTTCGGTGGTGGGGGCTCCCATCTGGTGTGCAAAGTAGAGGAAGAACTGTAGTATGAAGCCACAGCATTTAGATGGGGTGCCGTAATATTTATCTGGGAGGGACAAACAGACATCGCCAACCTTTGCAGGTTGCTGAATGGGCTGGTGTGCTGGCTCGACTGGTGGTTGAGTATACTAGTTGAATGCAATGCCTCTCGGGTATGTTCGTGACGTTGAACACTGCAAAGAACCTCTTCCATAGCCATCCCCAGTTGCGCCAGCTGGTCGTGCAGTATTCTGTAAAGTAGACGCTGGGAGTTGAGAGGCACATGCGGGTGGTAAGTTTAATATAACAAAGTACATGGAACGATGCAACATAGGCGTAGCGTCTAGACATAAAACATAGGATCTTTCCGCAGGCAGTATTGCTTCTAAGGGAGTACTAGATAAAGGGGAGGTAATGAGTGAGGCAATGGAGTCCAGGTGTGCCTCATGATGAAGCACAGGTGCGCGTAATTATTGATGTCAGGTGCACGTAATGATGGTTGCCAGGACAGGTGGCTAGTAAACCGGAAAAGCGTTTTTGGACAGAAAACCGGTTAAGATATGATTCTATACTACCCTGGACTGGCTTCTCTGTTCCAATATCATCAAGAACAGTCGGAGGTGGAGGCGACTGTGAAGCCAGAATTATCCTGGTGGCTCTTGTGGAAGAATGTGTAGGATATGCACACAGAGCTAGCTGGAGCTCGGCAACACCATCGCGGCCTCAGTGGTTTGATGCTGCTGCTGCTCATCGCTCTCCTTCTCCTTAGTTTGGGTACTTTGGCAAAGCCCATTTCTGATCTCCATCGTGGCCGATTAGCTGGTTCAAGCTAGTTAAATAGGCTAAGGCTAATAACATTAATGCTTTTTACAGCTAGCTAGCTAAGAGTAAAACAGCTTCAACAGTAAACTTGACACCGACAAAGTCAAATATGACAGGTGGAGGCATATCACGTTATTCACTTAGCCTACCACAAAAATGAAAGATGAGAAGCATTTTTTTTACACTTTTTAGGGTACCCAAAGGAGTCATACGTAACTGCCCAGTGGCTTTCCATTAGCACCCCTTGCCTCCCTACACACACCGCGGTGTGCCCTGTCCATCATGCTGACCCAGCGGAGATAGCGCGCCAACCTGTCACTCAATCCTCTTAACTGTTTAGCTATTTTTATATAGGGACATAAAACAAAAACTGAGGGTTCTAAAGTTTGGACTTAGGGGGCTAAGCCCCCTTTAGCCCCTTTGTGGAACCGGGCCCGACTTGGGCGCTACCAAGGAAAACTGTTACTGTACCCCTCATTCCTTTACATATTTTTTCCTATCATCATTTTTTACCGAAATTATCACATTTACACTTTGTATTGAAGCTTGAAACTAGAATCAATGTTTCTGACATATCGCCGTTTTCAAAATGAGAAGTTGTTTTTTAGGGGCAGTCGTTCTTAAATAAATGATATATATCTCTCTCTCTGGACTGAGTTAGGATATTTTTTATTGGAGCTTGATTGAATTCATCCATCATTGCATGGGTGTATTGCTGCTTTCTTCATGTGAAAACCAGACTCAACATTCTCCCCAACCCCCCAGCTTTGCCAGCATTCCTGACAATCAAGTGAGGTCTTTTGTCCTATTTTCTGGTCAGGAAAAGTCGTATTAGTCGTCCGGATGGGATACACATGGTATACTGTACATCATCCAACAAAATGCTTACTTGCAGGTTCCTTCTCGACATTGAAACAACAATAAGAAATAATAAAAGATATGAACATAAAGTAAATGGCAGAAGAATAGAATAACACATTTTAGCATAAGTATAAGACAGGAAGGCACAATTCGTAGCCCAAAATTTACACATGTATTGGGGAAGGGGGGGATGGGGGAAAGTGTACAAATTGAGCAGAATAATAAGAATCTGTTAGCAGTAGTTGTGATGAGTGTGTGGCAGGAATGTATACAATGCATTCGGAAAGTATTCAGACCCCTTGACTTTTTCCACATTGTGTTACGTTACAGCCTTTTTCTAAAATGCAGAGAAAAAAAATTCCCTCATCAATCTATACAAAAATACCCCACAATGACAAAGCAAAAACAGTTAACATGTTTTTTTCCCAAGTATATAAAACGCTACAAGCTTGGTATTTGGGGAGTTTCACCCATTCTTCTCTCCTCTCAAGCGCTGTCAGGTTGGATGGGGAGCGTCGCTGCACAGCTATTTTCAGGTCTCTCCCTCCAGAGATTTTCAATATGGTTCAAGTCCGGGCTCTGGCTGTGCCACTCATGGACATGCAAAGACTTGTCCCAAAGCCACTTCTGTGTTGTCTTGCCTGTGTGCTTAGGGCCGTTGTCCTGTTGGAAGGTGAACCTTCGCCCCAGTCTGAGGTCCTGAGCGCTGTGGAACAGATTTTCATCAAGGAACTCTGTACTTTGCTCCGTTCATCTTTCCCTCGATCCTGACTAGTCTCCCAGTCCCTGTCACTGAAAAACATCCCCACATTATGATGCTGCCACCACGCTTCACCGTAGGGATGGTGCCAGGTTTCCTCCAGATGTGACGATTGGCATTCAGGCCAAAGAGTTCAACCTTGGTTTCATCAGACCAGGGAATCTTGTTTCTCATGGTCTGCATCCTTTAGGTGCCTTTTGTCAAACTCCAAGCAGGCTGTCATGTGCCTTTTACTGAGTAGTGGCTTCCGTCTGGCCACTCTACCATAAAGCTCTGATTGGTGAGGTGCTGCAGAGATGGTTTTCCTTCTGGAAGGTTCTACCATTTCCACAGAAAAACTCTGGAGCTCTGTCAGAGTCACCACCAGGTTCTTGGTCACCTCCCTACCCAAGGCCCTTCTCCCCCGATTGTTCAGTTTAGCCAGGCAGCCAGCTCTAGGAAGAGTCTTGGTGGTTCCAAAGTTCTTCCAAATAAGAATGATGGAAGCCACTGTATTCCTGCGGACCTTGAATGCTGCAGAAATTGTGACTCAACACAATCCTGTCTCGGAGCTCTACGGACAATTCTTTCAATCTCATGGCTTGGTTTTTGCTCTGACATGCTCTGTCAACTGTGGGACCTTATATAGACAGGTGTGTGCCTTTCCAGATCATGTCCAATCAATTGAATTTACCACAGGTGGACTCCAATCAAGTTGTAGAAACATGATGATCAATGGAAACAGGATATACCTGAGCTCAATTTTGAGTCTCATAGCAAAGGGTCTGAATACTTATGTAAATAAGGTGTTTTTGTTTTTTGGTACATTTGCAAACACTTCTAAAAACCTGTTTTCGCTTTGTCATTATGGGTTATCACCATCCAATGGAGGGCCTTGCGGTAATGGACGGAGCCATTCCCGTACCACCTCTCAATGGTGCAGCGGTAGTATTTGGAGAGGTGTTGTTGCCAATCCTCACAGCCTGTGGTGAGCCCTTCAGGAATTCCAGGATCCAGTTGCAGACCCAGGCTCTGAACTTGTTGTCAAGCTTGGAGGGAACAGTAGTGTCGAATGCTGAACTATAGTCAATGAGCAGCATTCTCACATAGGTGTTCCTTTTGTCCAGATGTGCTGCAGCCGTGTGAGTAGCAATGGAAATGGCATAATCCGTGGATCTGTTAGTGATAGGTAAATTGGAGTGTGTCCAGTGTGCCTGGCACGCTACCTTTATTTTGGCCATGACCAGCCTCTCAAAGCACTTCATGATGACTAAGGTGAGCATGACAGGGTGATGGTGGTCTCCTTAAAGCAGGTGGGGACTACAGCCTGAGACAGGGACAGGTTGAAGATAAGAGAAGACTCCCGCCCGCTGGTCAGTACACACTCTGAGGACACGCCAGGGCTGCCATCTGGGTCGGCGGCTTTGTGAATATTAACTCTTTGGAGAGTTTTCCTCATGTCACCTGGTCGTCCGGTGCAGCGAGAGTCTTCCTGAATGGCTTGGTATTGTCTGCCTCGAAGCTAGGGAGGCTTCGGTGGGCACTGCACAGCTGGATTTGCCTTTGTAGTCTGGGATAGTCTGTAGTCCTTGCCACATGCGACACGAGTCTGAGTTGTCAAACATCATATAAAGTTTGAGTCTGCATTGTCTTTTTGCGTCCCTAATGGATCTGCTTGCCTTGTACGCGTTGCGCGCGATCGAGTCATCGGGGTTCATTCTGCTGACATTGAATGCTGCTGTAAGGGCTCTCAGAATTATATGGATATCTTCATTCATCCAGGGTTTTTGGTTGGGGTATGTCCGGATTGTTATTGTGGGTACAACATCATCAACACATTTCCTAATGAAGTCCATGTATATTCCCCAATGTTGATGGATGAGTCCTGGGTGGATGAATCTTTGAACATATTCCAATCAGTATTCTTAAAACAATCCTGCAGTACTGAGTATGCCTCCTCTGTCCAGTGCCTCGCTATTCTCTGTGTTGGTGACTCCCTCTACAGTTGCTGCTTGTAGGTGGGGAGTAGGAACAGAGAGACGTGATCTGATTGGCCGAAGTAGGGGCGGGGGGTGGCTTTATACGTCTGCACATGTGCTAGCATTGGTTGGTCTAGGCGGAACTGAACGTGCTGGAAATCTATCTAGAGCCTTATCAGTTTGTGTCCTGTTATTAACATCCCCACTGGACACAAAATTGGTAGCTAGCTTACATGGAGTTCGTGGAGGATATTTTCAATTAATGTATTTCGAAAGTCAGTAGTTTGCATGCTCCACAACAGCTAACGTTAGCGTAGTGAGTTTACATCCACTGACGGGCTTTGGCTATAATTAGCCTAGCTATCTTCGTCAGCATTGTGTCCACCTCTGTCATGTTTCCGAGGGGATTATTTCTCAAGAACACAATTCCCGCTCACATTTAAAACTCACCAACCCAAACTCATCATTTGTTGGGAGAATGATCTGTCTGAAGAACAGCCTCCCCTGATTTTTTTTCTCCCCTTTTGAATTTGCAGAGAAAATCCCTCATGTTTCCCAAACCTAGTGCTGTTGCCCTAGATCTGGAATTTCCAAGACTAGGTCAACGCTGATCGCTTGCGTAAGGTAATTCTCCCAATATTTTGATGTATTTTTCCACTAAATGTGGGGTAAATGCTTAGGCAAGATAAAAAAAAAGGCCCATAAATGTAATTTCCCATTACTTTGCAGAGAGAAAGTCAAGACAGTACTAAGGGCAGTGATTAACCTCCTAAAGTCAATGTCTGCGCCTCTCAGAAATTGAATTAGCATAATAAAAAAATCCCCATAAAAATCTGCCAGTTTAAGATAGAGATATTTCTCTATGTTTCACTTCCGCATCTGCGGTGAAAGGTGACAGAGCTAGAGCGGTGTTTATCAGACCATGAGACAACCCGAAAAATCGGTTTTCTCACAAAAACGTCTGTCTGAATGGTTTGGCCTAGACACTATTATGCACAGGCCTCAACACACAGGCCTCAACACACAAGCCTCATAAGACTTGTCTGAAGGTCCCCCAGTACCAGTTGAAAAATGTATATATGGAGAATGTTTAGTGCCAAAAATAAGAAGATAAATACATGTAAAAAATGTATATATATATATATGTATGTATATTTCCTGATCTTTCTTATATTTCTAAGATATAGGACAGACACTTCTTTAAGATTTTTTTGTTTTGATACTTCAAAGGGCCTTAAAATTCTAAAACAAATAGCTAAATGATCCTTTGTATGACCTTCTTAAAACAATTCCATATAGCTTAGTGGAACCCCCCTGGCTTAGACAGGGTTTAGACTCTTATGGGTTAAAATTTTACACGAACACTTCCAACATGTTTCACCCCCATTGTTCCACCAATGATTGGCAGCCAAATGTAGCAATCACAATGTTTTTAGAGCAAAAATGTACAGAAAATGTGTTTCTAAAAATGAGAACACTAGGCAATTATGAAGAAAGAGAATAATCCCCTGAATTAAAGCACTTACATGAAAGGAAAGTGGGAGGATGCAGAGAGTTGTAGAACCACAGCATGGAGCTTCCTGGCTGGCAATGTGAGTTAATTCCAATGATTTATGTTTGCATTGGGATAAATGGGGTGTGAAGCCAGTCTTTCCTCTTTTCGATTTGGATCATTTGAAGATCTCTCGTTGGGATGGAGGTGGCAGAGCAGCACTCTACTGTTAACCCGCCCATGTGTTGGAGTGTATGGAGAGTTTGGAGTATAGAGGGAGACAGGTGGGCGATTCCTTCTGCTCTAATTGATATCCCCATTGTTCCTACTCTGTCATCCATGGCCCATCGCTTACCGCAATAGGAACTCCCACAGATGAATGAGTTACAACTCACAAAGCATATCAGCAGAGAGCTTTACATCTTAGTGATATATTGTGGGGAGAGATAAGAGTCTGTGATTATAGTCTGGTGCGTACAGAGCGGGAAAATTATACCTCATCATGAGACAGCCAACGCCACCATAATAATGTTACAGGGAAAAGGAAGATTTTTCATTTGAATGAATGGAATTCTACAGTATTTCAGTTAAATGTTTCCAGACAAAATTACATGTATTTAAGTATTTATTTGTTGTAGTGGGGACAGTAACATGGGGTACTATCAACAAATTTGACTTTAAGAATGGTTCTGTTGTTCATTATTATTATTTTTTTTTTACATTCAGTTCGGTTTAAAGTATGCATTAAAACCTCACCTTTGGAATTGTTTCATGATGGTCATACCAAGGATCATTTAGCTATTTTATTTCGAATTTTACGACCCCTGTATATACAGTACCAGTCAAAAGTTTGGACACAGCTCCTCATTCAAGTTTATTTTTTTTATTATTATTTTTTTTCCAATGATTTTCTACATTATATGTAGCACAATAGTGTAGACATCAAAACTATTAAATTACACATACAGAATAATGAATAACCAAAAAAAGTGTTAAACAAATCAAAATATATTTTAGATTTTTGATTCTTCAATGTAGCCACCCTTTGCCTTGATGACAGCTTTGCACACTCTTGGCATCCTCTCAACCAGCCTAATGAGGTAGTCACCTGGAGTGCATTTCAATTAACAGGTGTGCCTTGTTAAAAGTTCATTTGTGGAATTTATTTTCTTCTTAATGTGTTAATGAGCCAATCAGTTGTGTTGTGACAAGGTAGCGGTGGTATACAGAATATAGCCCTATTTGGGAAGAATAGCTCAAATAAGCAAAGAGAAACGACAGTCCATCATTACTTTAAGACATGATAGGAAAAAAATCTGAATTGGGCTCTTATAAAACTTTTAAACACATGTACATGTATAACTGCCACTTTGTGACCCCGTTTTGGTTTAATCATGAAGCTCAGATGTGGTGCAAAATTCAGAATATTTCCTCTGAGCTTATCGGGATGCAGCTTTGAAAGCTACTTTCCACCTTAGGGCCGATACGAACTTAACATTCATAGTTGTACACACGCACGTGCGTCCATTTTGTGACAAAACGTTTTTTTCGTTGTGTTGTGGAGCTTGTATCTGCCCTCAGGGCCTCCCTACTGAAGGGCTATAAGAGCATTTACCCTAAATCAGCTGCCAGGCCACAAATTATTGAGGCTGTATGCTGCCGCGCACATTCACACATTGGAGTCAAAGAGAGTTCATAAAACAAGCGTTCTGCGCAGGTGGACTCGGTATTCCCATGGCTGGCTAGAGAAGCAATTGGCACCTGTTCATTTGAATACCGGTGTGTGGGTGTTGCTTGTGGAAAAACTCAGTGTGCACACTCTTCTGTGAGCCTCTGACGTGTTTGTGTAAGTGATGATTTGCATTGTGTTTTTGTGTGTTGGGGCAACTGGGCACATTTGCATGCGTGTGGTTTGCTATTGTACTTTTCTACTGAGCACAGACGTCAATTCAACATTCCACGTTGGTTCAATGTAATTTCATTGAAAGGATTTGGAAACAATATTGATTCAACCAGTGTGTGCCCAGTGGGTTATTACATTTCTATGAACCATGTAGGGGATGGAGAGAATTGCAGAGATTGTTGCTTACCATGGTTGATCAAGTGAAATTACCTTCTAAAACAGCAGAAGGAACCCATGTGTCATCACACTAGCTCCCTTTGTCTTGTTGCATATTGTGCACTGGGTATTAACCCAGTTCCGGTCAATATTCTATCTGGTTCAGCTAATTTCTTGGAATTGCGTTGGAACACTAACAAAGATGTGGCCTTGGTGAACCCATTACAGTTTAGATGCCGATAGTACAGAGCTATATAACAGCAGAGTTCCCTTAGTACCATTCAACAACAGACAGCCACTTTTGATGACAGAGGTCAAATTGATTTGTTGACGCAGGCTTACTGCCATACATCAGGGTCCTTACAGACATGGCTCACTCAAAACATGGCTCACTCAAAGCAGAGCAGAGATAGTTTTCGAGAAAGTACAAGTGACTCATCCCTTTGGTTGAAATGCAATGTTGAAGCAAAAACAATATTTTTTGGCAACGGTCTTATTCCATTTCAACAACTTTTGAGGAGATGACATTTGAGCCACACCACTAAAACCTGATCCTTTCAAGTGGTTTGCACAGAGAGACACTTCTATAGCAATACCTCCCTGAGGCTCTGCCTCAATCCCCTCAGCCATAAATGTGCTATGTTGGTGAAAAACTTGGAGGAGAAACGAGACAAAACAAAATCTAACAGTGAATAAAAAGCCATCTTGCTCTGTACTTTTGGATCGCCTCAGGACACAAATAACATCAAAGGTCTCTGGAAAAAGGCGACAAAAAAAAAAGGTGGGAAATGGTTTGAGGGCAGAACCGAAAATGGGAGGTTGGGGCCATCTTTGGGAGGATATCTGGTGGCGTAGCCTCAGTGATTATGACTGCAGAGGTGATTTAAGCTATAGTCTGGACAGCCCCCAGCACTGACAAGATAACAAATTGTCAGCAAGAATCATTTTGCATACCAGCAGCAATATGCTATGCATTATCAATATGGTGCTATGGCTTTGTGTGTTAGGGAGACATTGCTGTACAACAGGGCCTGTAACAAATCTATATCAAGCAAATAGTCTCCCAAAATATGTGTCATTTGCCCAGAGCATTGGTGATATGTAAATTCTGACTCCTGGACCAACTACAATGAGCAATAAGGGTATGAGACCATTTACATTCTTTGTATCATTGCATAATGACATTTTATATATCTACAGTGACCCATCAATGTTGTGTTTTGTTTGTTTCGCCAACTAAAAGCAACAAAAAGCTGAAAATATGCATACGTAGCATATCAAAAACCCTTACATCTCATTAGATATTTAAATGTGCTTTGCATAAAAATGTTATGATGGTGACAACAGTATACCGATGTAAACACACGTTTGCACACACATGCACATGTACAGTCGAAGTCGGAAGTTTACAAACACCTTAGCCAATCACATTTCAAATCAGTTTTTCACAATTCCTGACATTTAATCCTAGTAGAAATTCCCAGTCTTAGGTCAGTTAGGATCACTACTTTATTTTAAGAATGTGAAATGTCAGAATAGTAGTTGAGAGAATTTACAGTGCCTTGCGAAAGTATTCGGCCCCCTTGAACTTTGCGACCTTTTGCCACATTTCAGGCTTCAAACATAAAGATATAAAACTGTATTTTTTTGTGAAGAATCAACAACAAGTGGGACACAATCATGAAGTGGAATGACATTTATTGGATATTTCAAACTTTTTTAACAAATCAAAAACTGAAAAATTGGGCGTGCAAAATTATTCGGCCCCCTTAAGTTAATACTTTGTAGCGCCACCTTTTGCTGCGATTACAGCTGTAAGTCGCTTGGGGCATGTCTCTATCAGTTTTGCACATCGAGAGACTGAAATTTTTTCCCATTCCTCCTTGCAAAACAGCTCGTGCTCAGTGAGGTTGGATGGAGAGCATTTGTGAACAGAGGTTTTCAGTTCTTTCCACAGATTATCGATTGGATTCAGGTCTGGACTTTGACTTGGCCATTCTAACACCTGGATATGTTTATTTTTGAATCATTCCATTGTAGATTTTGCTTTATGTTTTGGATCATTGTCTTGTTGGAAGACAAATCTCCGTCCCAGTCTCAGGTCTTTTGCAGACTCCATCAGGTTTTCTTCCAGAATGGTCCTGTATTTGGCTCCATCCATCTTCCCATCAATTTTAACCATCTTCCCTGTCCCTGCTGAAGAAAAGCAGGCCCAAACCATGATGCTGCCACCACCATGTTTGACAGTGGGGATGGTGTGTTCAGGGTGATGAGCTGTGTTGCTTTTACGCCAAACATAACGTTTTGCATTGTTGCCAAAAAGTTCAATTTTTGGTTTCATCTGACCAGAGCACCTTCTTCCACATGTTTGGTGTGTCTCCCAGGTGGCTTGTGGCAAACTTTAAACAACACTTTTTATGGATATCTTTAAGAAATGGATTTCTTCTTGCCACTCTTCCATAAAGGCCAGATTTGTGCAATATACGACTGATTGTTGTCCTATGGACAGAGTCTCCCACCTCAGCTGTAGATCTCTGCAGTTCATCCAGAGTGATCATGGGCCTCTTGGATGCATCTCTGATCAGTATTCTCTTTGTATGAGCTGAAAGTTTAGAGGGACGGCCAGGTCTTGGTAGATTTGCAGTGGTCTGATACTCCTTCCATTTCAATATTATCGCTTGCACAGTGCTCCTTGGGATGTTTAAAGCTTGGGAAATATTTTTGCATCCAAATCCGGCTTTAAACTTCTTCACAACAGTATCTCGGACCTGCCTGGTGTGTTCCTTGTTCTTCATGATGCTCTCTGCGCTTTTAACGGACCTCTGAGACTATCACAGTGCAGGTGCATTTATACGGAGACTTGATTACACACAGGTGGATTGTATTTATCATCATTAGTCATTTAGGTCAACATTGGATCATTCAGAGATCCTCACTGAACTTCTGGAGAGAGTTTGCTGCACTGAAAGTAAAGGGGCTGAATAATTTTGCACGCCCAAATTTTTCAGTTTTTGATTTGTTAAAAAAGTTTGAAATATCCAATAAATGTTGTACCACTTCATGATTGTGTCCCACTTGTTGTTGATTCTTCACAAAAAAAACTGTTTTATATCTGTATGTTTGAAGCCTGAAATGTGACAAAAGGTCGCAAAGTTCAAAGGGGCCGAATACTTTCGCAAGGCACTGTATTTCAGCTTTTATTTCGTTCATCACATTCCCAGTGGGTCAGAAGTTTACATACACTCAATTAGTATTTGGTAGCATTTCATTTAAATTGTTTAACTTGAGTCGTTCCCGGTAGCCTTCCACAAGCTTCCCACAATAAGTTGGGTGAATTTTGGCCCATTCCTCCTGACAGAGCTGGTATAACTGAGTCAAGTTTGTAGGCTTCCTTGCACGCACACGCTTTTTCAGTTCTTCCCACAAATTTTATATAGGATTGAGGTCAGGGCTTTCTGATGGCCACTCCAATACCTTGACTTTGTTGTCCTTACGCCATTTTGCCACAACTCTCGAAGTCAATCAATCAAATTTATTTTATATAGCCCTTCGTACATCAGCTGATATCTCAAAGTGCTGTACAGAAACCCAGCCTAAAACCCCAAACAGCAAGCAATGCAGGTGAAGAAGCACGGTGGCTAGGAAAAACTCCCTAGAAAGGCCAAAACCTAGGAAGAAACCTAGAGAGGAACCAGGCTATGTGGGGTGGCCAGTCCTCTTCTGGCTGTGCCGGGTGGAGATTATAACAAAACATGGTCAAGATGTTCAAATGTTCATAAATGACCAGCATGGTCGAATAATAATAAGGCAGAACAGTTGAAACTGGAGCAGCAGCACAGTCAAGTGTGGTTGGGGTCATTGTCCATTTGGAAGACCCATTTGTGACCAAGCTTTAACATCCTGACTGATGTCTTGAGATGTTGCTTCAATATATCCACATAATTGTACATCCTCATGATGCCGAACTATTTTGTGAAGTGCACCAGTCCTTCCTGCAGCAAAGCACCCCCACAACATTATGCTGCCACCCAAGTGCTTCACGGTTGGGATGGTGTTCTCGGCTTGCAAGCCTCCCCCGCTTTCCTCCAAACATAACAATGGTCATCATGACCAAACAGTTCTATTTTTGTTTCATCAGACCGGAGGACATTTCTCCAAAAAGTACAATATTTGTCCCCATGTGCAGTTGCAAACCGTAGTCTGGCTTTTTATGGCGGTTTTGGAGCAGTGGCTTCATCCTTGCTGAGCGGCCTTTCAGATTATGTCAATATAGGACTTGTTTTACTGTGGATAAAGATACTTTTGTACCTGTTTCCTCCAGCATCTTCACAAGGTCCTTTTCTGTTGTTCTGGGATTGATTTGCACTTTTCGCACCAAAGTACGTTCATCTCTAGGAGACAGAACACATCTCCTTCCTGAACGGTATGACAGCTGCATGGTCCTATGGTGTTTATACTTGCATACCATTGTTTGTACAGATGAACGTGGTCCCTTCAGGCACTTGGAAATTGCACACAATGAGTAACCAGACTTGCAGAGGTCTACATTTCTTTTCTGAGGTCTTGGCCGATTTATTTTGATTTGCTCATGATGTCAAGCAAAGAGGCACTGAGTTTGAAGGTAGGCCTTAAAATACATCCATAGGTACACCTCCAATTGACTCAAATTATGTCAATTAGCCTATCAGAAGCTTCTAAAGCCATGACATAATTTTCTGGATTTTCCAAGCTGTTTAAAGGCACAGTCAACTTACTGTATGTAAACTTCTGACCCACTGGAATTGTGATACAGTGAATTATAAGTGAAATGATCTGTCTGTAAACAATTCTTGGACAAATTGCTTGTGTCATGCACAAAGTAGATGTCCTAACCAACAACCCAAAACTATAGTTTGTTAACAAGAAATTTGTGGAGTGGTTGAAAAATGAGTTTTAATGACTCCAACCTAAGTGTATGTAAACTTCCGACTTCAACTGTAACTGTTTCGCTTCCATCCTGGGCTTGAACCAGAGACCCTCTAAACACATAACCAACTGCCTCCCACGAAGCATATAGTTCCACAAAACAACCACTTTAAGTTATCAGAGCAAGTGATGTCACAGATTGAAAAGCAAATATAGAGCACCGCTAACTAAGAAACGTCCTTTTTTTCAGAACAGTGTCTTTCAAAGAGAATTTGTAAAAATCCGAAAAACTTCACAGATCTTCGTTGTAAAGGGTTTAAACACTGTTTCACATGCTTGTTCAATGAACCATAAACAATTCATGCACATGCACCTGTGGAATGGTCGTTAAGCTTACAGTCGGTAGGCAATTAAGGTCACAGTTATGAAAACTTATGACACTAACAAGGCCTTTTTACTGACTCTGAAAAACGCCAAAGGAAATATGCCCAGAAACTGTGGGTTTGCACAACCTAAGAATTTCTGCACAAACTGTCAGAAACCGTTTTTAGGGAAGATCATTGTCCTCACCAGGGTCTTTACCCGACTGCCGTACGGCGTCATAACCCACTTTAGTAGTCAAATGCACAACTTCGATGGCCACTGGCATGCTATAGAAGTGGATGGATGAATCCCGGTTTCCTACTCTACCGGGCAGATGGCAGTCAGCGTGTATGGAATAGTGTGGGCAACCGGTTTGCTGATGTCATCATACTTTAGAACTGGAACCCATACCAGAAGCTAGCCAGCTAACTAGCTACTAGCTAGTAGTCAGTTAGCCACTGCTGGCGGTCTTCACCGTTAACTCGGACACCAGCCAGCCTCAGCTTGGTCAATACCTGCCAGTCTTCACAGCGCGATATTAACCCAGAACATATCGGACTGCTTTTTCTCTACCACAATTCCGGATTCATCACAGGTAGCTAGCTGCTCCTGACTAACGTCTCTGTCCCAAAGCAAGCACCAGTTAGCCTTGAGCTAGCCTCGAGCTAGGCCCATCTCCCGGCTAGCCGAAAAGGTCCACCAGCTAATTATTGGGCTACAATACCTATTTTGCTAATTGGCCTGGACCTTTTACTGCCAACATGGAGCCCCACCGATCAATCACGACTGGTCTGCCGACGTAATTGTCTGAAGTGGTTTCAACAGGCTCTAACGTTGCGAGGTTGCCGAAGGCCCATCTACTAGCCCCGGCCCGCTAGCTGTCTGAATCGCTGTGTCTCCAGCTCGCCTAACGTAGTAGCGACTACTGAATCAGCACCCAAATGACCTTCAATGCCATACAACACTCCTTCCGTGGCCTCCAACTGCTTTTAAATGCTAATAAAATGAAATGCTTGCTCTTCAACCGATTGCTGTCCATACCGGCCTGCCCGACTAGCATCACTACTCTGGACTGTTCTGACTTAGAATATGTGGACAACTACAAATACCTAGGTGTCTGGTTAGACTGTAAACTCTCCTTCCAGACTCACATTAAGCATCTCCAATCCAAAATTAAATATAGAATCGGCTTCCTATTTCGCAACAAAGCCTCATTCACTCATGCTGCCAAGAGATGTCATTTACAAAATAGTCTCCAACACTCTACTCAGCAAACTGGATGTAGTTTATCACAGTGCCATCCGTTTTGTCACCAAAGCCGCATATACTACCCACCACTGAGACCTGTATGCTCTCGTGGTCTGGCTCTCGCTACATATTCGCCGCCAAACCCACTGGCTCCAGGTCATCTAATAGTCTTTGCTAGGTAAAGCCCCAAACTTTTCTCAGCTCACTGGTCACCATAGCAACACCCACCCGTAGCATGCGCTCCAGCAGGTATATTTCACTGGTCATCCCCAAAGCCAACACTTCCTTTGGCCACCTTTCCTTCCACTTCTCTGCTGCCAATGACTGGAATGATTTGCAAAAATCCCTGAAGCTGGAGACTTATATCTCCCTCTCTTGAAGCATCAGCTGTCAGAGCAGATTACCGATCACTGCACATGTACACAGCCAATCTGTAAATAGCACACCCAACTACCTCATCTCCATATTGTTATTTATCTTCTTGCTCTTTTGCACCCCAGTATCTCTACTTGCACATCATCATCTGCACATCTATCACAATTTAATGCTAAATTGTAATTATTTCACCTCTATGGCGCTAAATACAGGGACATTCTTGAGGGAAACTTGTTTCGGTCTTTCAGAGATTTGAGACTGGGACAGAGGTTCACCTTCCAGCAGGACAATGACCCTAAGCATACTGCTAAAGCAAACCTCGAGTGGTTTAAGAGAAAACATTTAAATGTATTGGAATGGCCTAGTCAAAGCCCAGACCTCAATCCAATTGAGAATCTGTGGTATGACTTACATATTGCTGTACACAAGCGGAACCAATCCAACTTGAAGGAGCTGGACCAGTTTTGCCTTGAAGAATGGGCAAAATTCCCAGTGGCTAGATGTGCCAAGCTTATGGAGATATACCCCAAGAGACTTGCAACTGTAATTGCTGCAAAAGGTGTCTCTACAAATGATTGACTTTGGGGGATAGTTATGCAAGCTAAAGTTTTCTGTATTTTTGTCTTATTCTTGTTTGTTTCACAATAAAAAATATTTTGCATCTTCAAAATGGTAGGCATGTTGTGTAAATCAAATGATACAAACGCCCCAAAAAGCTATTTTAATTCCAGGTTGTAAGGCAACAAAATAGGGAAAATGCCAAGGGGATTGAATACTTTCTCAAGTCACTGTAAATGGTGGATTGCCATCAGTATCAAACAAACACTAAATGAAGGTCCAACATTGGAAAGGTGAAGTGTCTTGCTGTGATTCACCTCCTCCAACAAAACACATTACTGAGCAGGGTGCTTATGTACAACCCAAGGCTGATGATTTTCCTCTACATGCAGAATATTTGGAATGATACCACTCTAAACTATTTTGAAGCTCCAGCGGTCCCTCCAGGATGGTACACTGGAAGGGAGTGCAAGCCTCAAACATTCAAAGGTCACCTTTTGACATTATGGAGTGATTGCGCTTTGTTAACAGGATAGCAGGGGAGAGCTTTCCATTATGTGTCCTCTCTGTGTGTTGGGGCGAGAGAGGCAGAATTGGGAGCGTGAGTGGGGGCGAGGAACAAGGGTTCACAGCTCTTGAGCCTGTCTTTTAGGAAGGAAAAGTATTCCATCGCTATGTGAGGGGTTGATGAGATGGCCTCTTTGTCACCATGGCGATTGAGTCATTATAATGTACCAGCCCCCCTGGTAGCTCTTCTCTCTTCATCTCTCAGCAACCAATCACAGCAAAGAACCTTCGGGCACTTACCAATCACAGCAAAGAATGCCACACTACAAAAAAATGCCACTTTTTCCTAGATTGCTTATCTTGTAATAACCCGTACACCGGTTGAAAATGGCAGATTTGGGCACTGACAATCGCCTAAATTGGAACGCACTGTCTGTGCAATAACACGCTCTAAATGACGTCAGAGTCAAGGCTCTGCCCTTCACAGCGCTATATAGATTTTGACTGACAGCCTTTCTGAATTTGAGCACCGCACGCAACAAGAAGTTGCCGTCATCCCTCCCGCTAATTGCGCAACTTTTGCGATTGTTTTGTTGTCTGAGTGAGGGAAATCCTGTAAATTAAGAGGACTCTATGTATTTTGAAAGATGAGACGTTGAGGAGTATAATAAATACCACTTTGATGTCGTACATGCAAGTCCAAATATGCACTTCATATCATAACATATACAGTGTCAAAGTTTATGATCACTATGTGTGATGTACATTTACAAGATGACATGGCATTATGCCCTGGGTTCTTCTGAACAGAATGAGCCTACGTTTGTCTATTCTGAAGAACATTTGCTGCTGAACACATCTGAATGCACGCATGACTTCTTTCTATGCGCACAAAAATTACAATCTCTATCTCTGAACTGCCCTGGGGACGCCTAACACTGTAAAATCATATTTTATAACTTGGCTAGTCATATTGGCAATAGAAAAAGCTTTCAAATGATACCCACCTAATCCAGATCTCAATTTACAGTATAATGGGCTATTTTCTGATTGCCTAAACAACAACCTTGATTGTGTGATGGCGGGGATGCAGGGTTGTATTCCAAAAAAAACAACTACAAGTGTACTTGCTCTAGTTCCTCAACAGCACAACTAGGAGTGCTCAAGAAAGAACCTTATAGTTGAATACTTTTTGTTGAGTCATAAAATTGCATTGAAATTACTTAGGAACTGTGTACACTTGGATAGGTGTGTGGAGACTTGGAGACAACAGTTAGTCCTCTCACTCAAATCCTTGTAATTTTTTTGTCTTATGTTGCACCTACCCCACAATTTCCAGGAATATAATTAATTACATGTTACTGAATGTATCCAGAGTATTTTCAGATTTCGTTATCAACAAATGCGGTGAAAAGTACAGTAAATGTAAAATGCACATAAAATCAACAGTGTAATGTTTGGATTCAGTCTTGTGTCAGGTGGACTGTTGTGTCCTCAACTTTGGTCGAATCATTTCCCCAATAATCTCCAAGCTGTTCCCTTTCAATTGCTATGATGCTTAAGCTAATGCTTTTCACATTTCCTCTGTAAGAAACATTTCAATTTAGCCCATTCCCACAAGTGTAAAGGGTTAAGACAATGAAGTCAAAATGCCTTGTTTTGAGTTGATTTGTAAAGCAACTGTGACAACTGCTGATGTAAAGGAACTTTATAAAAATGCATTTGATTGATCGATTGGTGTACCTTTTTTGTGTTACCCACAAAATTCTCATCACACTAACATTGGGAAGTGGGATGACTATTCCTATTCAATGCAGCTAATGCAATAGTATTAGCAGTTGCAAAGTTTCATCATAAAGTCACACGTTTATTCTATTCTACTGAGCCAATTACTTTATGTACATATTCTTGTTTTTAACTATGCTTATTGTTGTTGCATGGTCGACGAGAAACCTTCAAGTAAGCATTTCGTTGGATGATGTACACCAAGCATATCCCGTACGACTAATGAGACTTGAAACTATTGAGAATAGCCCTGCCCTAGCCTTGAACTAGTCCCACGTTTGTTGAGAGGAGGCTTACCCTATTTAACCCACATTTAACAGTATTAACATTGGGATCCTCTCCAACAAACATGTGATGTAGATAATACTGGCTCAGGGTTAGCGCTATTCTTTATGATGAAACTGCAACGGCAAATATTATTTTTTTAAGTGCCTGCATTGGATGGGAATGAGACATGCTACATCCGAATGTTAGCATGATAAGGATTTATTTTGGACAACACCTCCCACATGTGTTTAATCTCTAAAACATGAATGAATATTTAGCCAGGGCTCCAATTTAAGTTGAAGCACTCATTAAATCATTTTTTGGGGGCTGATAAGAAATTTAAAGTAAGCCTGCTTGCAATTTGTGCAAAAGAGGTAAAGAGCTAGTAAAAGGAGTTTTGAGTTCCCCTGTAAGTATGGCGTGGAGATATGGAATGAATAAAACAGCTTTCCTTTTCACATTCAACTGATAACCCTCAAATACGAGAGGGTCCCTCTCTTGTGATTTGGGATTTTCCATTTCTTACAACCTGGGAGAAATTCAAACTAACTCAACTCTGGCTAACAGTATCAGTTCTGATGACCGAATGGGATCTGCTGTTCTATAAACACGAGGCACACTTCCCTCATTATTTGACAAGACATGGTGATGAGACTATACTATGAAAATGTTCTCCGTACATTTTTTAAAAATTAACCTCAAATTTGATTTCAGAGGCTTAAAGGCAGCTCACAAACTAAAAAAAAAAAAACGACATTTAGAAAATAGGATTGAGCTCAAGGATTAAACAGCAACCAAGGGGGTCAGTGGTCAGGTTCTTGAAGTGTGTCTGCCGACTGTCAATGGAACCAGATGAGCTCACAGCCATCGCTATGAAACCTCGTCACCATTTACCCACTTGTTGACATTAACGGGCGTGTAACAATGTCACGTTTGTCATGGAGTCAGTAGAGTGATGCAGCCATGTCACAAACAAAATAACTGTTCAGGAAATCATAGTCGACCTAAAAGCCTAAACACATACCTGAAGAGGTTCTTTCAGCCGCTAGGGCATCTTTACCTTCTCATACAGTATTTCGATGGA
This sequence comes from Oncorhynchus mykiss, assembly GCF_013265735.2. Lineage (NCBI taxonomy): Eukaryota > Metazoa > Chordata > Actinopteri > Salmoniformes > Salmonidae > Oncorhynchus > Oncorhynchus mykiss. Next base: position 63,564,126 of record NC_048565.1, read on the forward strand.
ACAGTATTAATATAAGTGTAAGTGTTCCTAAGACTATTCTGAAACTGCCTAACGTTTTTGCGAAATTCAAAATGTATCAGCTGGAGTCCAAGGACAGGCCAACGCTCCTACTGTCGCCCTGCTCTGCTGCGGAAGGTGATTACAGTAGCACCACCACACGACAAAGACACGCACACAAAAACTCATGCGATCAGATAACACAATGATTAACACTCAGAGCTTACGTGAAGGAAATTAGACTGATTTCAAAGATAATTACTTTTCAATTATTATCTTTGAAATCAGTCTAATTTCCTTTGAAATTCACCTTGAAAAGTGTCACCATGGGAGTGAGCAATACATATTTTTTCACAGCTCGGGAAGCCACCTTTTAGCTGAATCCCCTGGACCCAGAGAGGTGTCTGTGCAAATCACCACTGCTCAAAAGAACATTTCACTTGATGTCTTTATCAAAGTCTGCACATAGCTTACTGCTCTCACTATTATCCAGTGGTTGCATCCAGGCGTTTCCCTTTGCAGTGTCAGAGCTCAGAGAGGTCTGTCTGGAGCTCCTGTCTTTAGCCTTACAAACAGAATGCATTTTTAACAAATCAAATACTCATGTGGAGTATTTTCTCTCTCTCTCTCTCTCTCTCTCTCTCTCTCTCTCTCTCTCTCTCTCTCTCTCTCTTTCTCTCTCTCTCTCTCTCTCTCTCGCTCTCTCTCTCTCTCTCTCTTTGGCATAGGACTGCTGAAATATAGATGTGCCCCCTGTTTGCCCTCTATTTGTCTCAGAGGAGGCAGCAGGGCTAGCCAACTATTATGACACATGTTTTTTTTGTAGGTTCAAGTTACTATAGTGAACGGAGATGAAGGTGGCGTACACCTTCCGTGTCTATGGTGAATGGGCTGTCAATTGGAAGTCGCTGCACTGGAGGAAAGGCTTGTATAATAGCAGGCGATAGCCTCGAGGCTTGTTTGATCTCTTCTATTGAAAGAGTTTACAGATGTTTTCAAAGGAGACATGTTCACTATCAATTGAGAAGGGATTAATAATTTCCTAAACATCTCAGCACTTAATGTATTAATGTATGCTTGATGAGTCATTCAAAATTGTTCTCAGAATCACATTTTGTTTATCAGAGGTGCAATTTGATCAATGATGCTCCCGGCATACTAACCTGCAGTGTATAACATAAATAACATGCATATTCACTTGAATTGGAAGTGCAAAACGTAGCTAAAATCTGTAGATGCCCATAATTAAGTAGCCTACAATAATATATGAGTTCACATTAAGCGCTCCTAATAGTAAACTAAATGATTAATTTATGATTTTTTAAAATTTTTTAAATAGCACCTTTAGTACCGCAGAAATTTACCTGGTCACCTGACACGACTCCTCCCACAGTGCTACGCAAGGCAGCGCTCCTCACAAATCTCACCACGTTCCGATGGAGTGGGGTTTGCATGTCTGTTTCGAGGGATTGAGTCAAAACAAGCTCTGAAAAAAACGGGGCTCAGTTTCCCTAATGTCCTCCTTCAAATTAATTAGTGATGAGAGTGGCTGATGCTCTGAGTGTATTTCTGTGAGGGATAAAGGACGACAGTTTTAGGCTCTTGTAGTCAGCTGCTGGTGTAAAAGTGCAATCCGTTGGTTCATCTGTGACTGAACTCGAGCCAGACCGATGTCTCTCGGAGATTCCATCACTATCGCCGACCTCATGCAAGGTAACTAGATTTTGTCTCCTAGGTCTAGGGTAGTCTACTTTTTCGTGCCTTCCAGTCTAATATCCCTCTCTTCATTTGCGACAGGAATTGGGACGCAGGTTGAATGATCTGTGATTGCATTCTGAAATAGAATTCCTTCTTGCTTTTGGATAAGTCGTGAGTAGTTCCAGATCAATGTATTTCCGAGTTATTTGGGAAATATGTAGTCATATTCTTGTAATCTACCCTCATTCCTCGTTGGAAAATTCGGGATGACATTCGATCTATTACCTACAGTATATTCAAACCAGATAAATGTTGATCTTCTATCATAACCTGTTTACAAACCTAATATTCTATATTAACATATCCATTCTATATTAATATTAAAGTACTATCCTTCCCTACATTATTAATGCGCATGAACTATTTTTTAAATCTAGGCTATTGTATTTAAACGTATCTAGTCGTGCATATAGGATACAGTGTAACTTTAATAATTGGTAGTGGACATTGGCTTCCTAGATAAGATAAGGGTGGTTGTATTAAATACACGTTGACATAAACTGAGACCTTTAGATCATTTTCGCCTCAAAGAACAATGGAGTTAAACTTTTAACACCCCAAATTCGTTTTTACGTTGACGCTGCTATAACCACACTGATAATTGGGCATTAAGTGGTAAATGGCAATGTCTGTGTCAGCGATTGAGCATTCCAAATGATTGCGGTTTAATTGCATAAATCAGTCGTCGTTCCCGGGCAGCAGCAGCTCTCCACCCAAAAAGCCTATTATTGGGTTCTCAATTTAAGCATTGCTGAGGGCAGAGCCAACGTATAGCCTACAACAGTCCCAACGCTCTGTCTGCACAATAATCATAGCTTGCAATACAGTTTAGAAAACCTTTGGAACTTTACTTTCATATCATTGAGAAATAATTTTCTAAAAACAAAAGGTTACCTGATGGCTTGGAAGAGAGAGGCGCCCAGCTGTTCTAATTAGCTATATAGCTCTGTTGTAACTGGAATATACTGTTGGCTGCAACTCTGTTATAACAGTGCACATTGAGTGTACATTTTCCATTTGGAGAATCTTTTTTTGGTGACAACGTTGTTACTGAGTTACAGTTAATATAAGAACATCAGTCAATTGAAATACATGTATTAGAACCAAATCTATGGATTCCACGTGCCTGGGAATACAAATATCCATCTGTTGGTCACAGATACCTTTAAAAATAAAAAAATCTAGGGGCGTCGATCAGAACCAGTCAGTATCTGGCCTGACCACAATTTTCCTCATGCAGCGTGACACATCTGCTTCACATAGAATTGATCCAGCTGTTGATTGTGGCCTGTAGAATGTTGCTCCACTCCTCTTCAATGGCTGTGCGAAGTTGCTGGATATTGGCAGGAACTAGAAAACAGTGTCGATCAAGAGCATCCCAAACATGTTCAATGGATGACGTGTCTGGTGAGTATGCAGGCCATAGAAGAACTGGGACATTTTCAGCTTCCATCCTGGTGATCTGCCCAGTACAGTTGAAACCGGGTTTCATCTGTGAAGAACACACTTCTCCAGAGTGCCAGTGGCCATCGAAGGTGAGCATTTGCCAACTGAAGCCGGTTACGACACCGACCTGCATTCAGGTCAAGACCCTGTTGAGGACGACTAGCATGCAGATGAGCTTCCCTGAGAAGGTTTCTGACAGTTTGTGCAAAAATTCTTAGCTTGTGCAAACCCACAGTTTCATCAGCTGTCCGGTTTGCTGGTCTCTGACAATCCTGCAGGTGAAGAAGCCGGATGTGGAGGTCCTGGGCTAGTGTGGTTACATGTGGTCTACGGTTGTGAGCGCCGTTGGACGTAATGCCAAATAATCAAAAATTACATTGGAGGCGGCTTATGGTAGAGAAATTAACATGAAATTCTCTGGCAACAGCTCTGGTGGACATTCCTGCAGTCAGCATGCCAGTTGCACTCTCCCTCAACTTGAGACATCTTTGGCATTGTGTTTTGACAAAACTGCATATTTTAGAGTGGCCTTTTACTGTCCCCAGCATAAGGTGCACCTGTGTAAACATGCTGTTTAATCAGCTTCTTGATATGCCACACCTGTCAGGTGGATGGATTATCTTGACAAAGGATAGAATGTTCAATAACAGGGATGTAAACAAATTTGTGCACAATATTTGAGAAATAGTTTTTTTGTACACGTAACATTTCTGGGATCTGTTATGTCAGCACATGAAACCAGCACTCTCACTCTTTGTGTTTTATATTTTTGTTGAATGTATGTATTTACACTACATGGCCAGAAGTATGTGGACACCTGCTCATCAAACATCTCATTCCAAAATCATGGGCTTTAATATTGAGTTTTTTTCGCCTTTGCTGCTACAACAGCCTCCACTCTTCTGGGAAGGCTTTCCACTAGATGTTTGAACATTGCTGTGGGGACTTGCTTCCATTCAGCCACGAGCATTTGTGAGGTCGGGCAATTAGGCCTGGCTCACAGTAGGCGTTCCAATTCATCCCAAAGGTGTTTGATGGGGTTGAGGTCAGGGCTATGTGCAGGCCAGTCAAGTTCTTCCACACCGCTCTCAACAAACCAATTCTGTATGGATCTTGCTTTGTGCACAGGGGGCATTGTTCTGCTGATATAGGAAACTGTTTCCACAAAGTTGGAAGCACAGAATCGTCTAGCATGTCATTGTAAATGGAGAAGGCTGATACCTAGTCAGTTGTCTTCCACATTTATCCCAACCCCTCTTAATCAGAGGTGTGGAGGGATGCCATAATCGACATCCACGTCTTCGGCGCCCGGGGAACAGTGGGTTAACTGCCTTGCTCAGGCAGAACAACAGATTTCTATCTTGTCAGCTCGGGGATTTGATCCAGCAACCTTTCGGTTACTGGCCCAACGCTCTAACCACTGGGCTACCTGCCGTTAAGGGGCCTAGCCCAAACCACGAAAAACAGCCCCAGACCATTATTCCTCCTCCACCAAACTTCACAGTTGGCACTATACATTGAGGCAGGCAGCGTTCTCCTGGCATCCGCCAAACCCAGATTCATCTGTCCGACTGCCAGATGATGAGGCGTGATTGGTCACTCCAGAGAACAAGTTTCCTCTGCTCAAGAGTCCAATGGTGGCGAGCTTTACACCACTCCAGCCAACACTTGGCATTGTGCATGGTGATCTTAGGCTTGTGTGCGGCTGCTCGGCCATGGAAACCCATTTCGTAAAGCTCCCAACGAACAGTTCTTGTGCTGACGTTGCTTCCAGAGGCAATTTCAAACTCGGTAGTGAGTGTTGCAACTGAGGACAGACTATTTTTTTTACACGCTTCAGCCCTCTGCGGTCCTGTTCTGTGAGCTTGTGTGGCCTACCACTTCACGGCTGAGCCATTGTTGCTCCTATAAGTTTCCACTTCACTATAACAGCACTTACAGTTGGTCGGGGCAGCTCTAGCAGGGTAGAAATCTGATGAACTGACTTGTTGGAAAGGTGGCATCCTATGACGGTGCCATGTTGAAAGTCACTGAAATCGTATGGGTCGTGTGCTCGATTTTATACACCTGTCAGCAACGGGTGTGGCTGAAATAGCGGAATCCACTAATTTGAAGTGTTAAAAAAACGTGTTAAACAAATCAAAATATATTTTATGTTTGAGATTCTTCAAAGTAGCCACCCTTTGCCTTGATGACAGCTTTGCACACTTGGCATTCTCTCAACCAGCTTCATGAGGTAGTCACCTGGAATGCATTTCAATTAACAGGTGTGCCTTGTTAAAAGTCAACTTGTTAAATTTCTTTCCTTAATAATGCATTTGAGCCAATCAATTGTGTTGTGACAAAGTAACGGTGGTATACAGAAGATAGCTCTATTTGTTAAAAGACCAAATCCATATTATGGCAAGAACAGCTCAAATAGGCAAAGAAAAACGACTGTCCATCATTACTTTAAGACATGAAGGTCCTTCAATACGGAAAATTTCAAGTTTGAAATGCAGTTACAAAAACTATCAAGCGCTATGATGAAACTGGCTCTAATGAGGACCTCCACAGGAAAGGAAGAGCCAGAGTTACCTCTGCTGCAGAGGATAAGTTAGTTACCAGCCTCAGAAATTGCATCCCAAATAAATGCTTCAGAGTTCAAGTAACAGACACATCTCAACATCAGCTGTTCAGAGGGGACTGCGTGAATCAGGCCTTCGTGGTCATATTGCTGCAAAGAAACCACTACCAATAATAAGAAGACTTGCTTGGGCCCAGAAACATTAGCAATGGACATTAGACCGGTGGAGATCTGAGATTTTTTGTTCCAACCGCCATGTCTTTGTGAGACTCAGAGTAGGTGAACAGATGATCTCTGCATGTGTAGTTCCCACCGTGAATGTGTGATGGTGTTGGGGTGCTTTACTGGTGACACTGTCTGTGATTTATTTAGAATTCAAGGCACACTTAATCAGCATGGCTAGCACTGCATTCTGCAGCGATATGCCATCTCATCTGGTTTGGGCTTAGTCCCACTGTCATTTTGTTTTTCAACAGGACAATGACCCAACACACCTCCAGGCTGTGTAAGGGCTATTTGACCAAGAAGGAGAGTGATGCCTCAGATGACCTGGCCTCCACAATCACCCGACCTCAACCCAATTGAGATGGTTTGGGATGAGTTGGACCGCAGAGTGAAGGAAAAGCAGCCAACAAGTGCTCAGCGTAAATGGGAACTCCTTCAAGACTGTTGGAAAAGCTTTCCTCATGAAGCTGGTTGAGAGAATGCCAAGTATGTAAAGCTGTCATCAAGGCAAAGTGTGACTACTATGAAGAATCTACAATATATTTTGATTTGTTTAACACTTTTTTTTTTTTTGGTTACAACATGATTCCATATGTGTTATTTTACAATTTTGACATCTTCACTATTATTCTGCATTGTAAAGAATAACTCTGGAAGGAGTAGGTGAGTCTGGACTTTAGACGGGTGCTTGTATAGATAGTTTTATTTGTACGTGTTGTGCTTTAGCTGAGCTTATTCTTTAGAGGCAAATATATTTGTCCAGGCCTCAATAGTTTCTGGACGAGCACCACTCATTCTCGCTGTCGATAATTCTGTTACAACTTGTAAAATGATTCTGGCGTGTTATGAAAGTAGAGAGCTTTATGTTTCTGGAACCAAATCACAATTGAGAATTCATTCACATTTCGATGGAGTATTTGGGTGTTTTGGCTGCCAGAGCCAGTTTTACTCTGAACATAACATACAATGGCCATGGATGTTAAAGGTGCTAGGCTAGCCTACAATCCGTAACAGTACATCTCTTGCTGGGGCGTCCACAGCGTCCACAGTTCCTCTATTTTAACATAATATGTAAGTCTTTGATGAAACTGGAGTGAGCGAGTCATACAAACTAGGTGTGGATTTCACGAGAACAATGGGCTGTGTTCTCAGAAGGGCGTGAGTGCACCTGTGCGGCCGTGTGCTGCGTTTACGGCGGTGGTGTGATCTTTCCATCAACTTTATTGCCCTGTGTGAGAGCTCCGTTCCTGCTGCCTATTTCAGTTCATGAATATTGGGACTTGGGGGACTTTATCATTTTTCTCTAGGTGGTTGGTCGAGGGGGCTTCAATGAGAGATTGCACCGCATCAGTTATTCTGCTGACATGCAAAACATTTAGTGACTGTAAACCAAAATATAGATGGTGTCGAGTTTTCCTTTAAGATGAGCCAGGAGCTTCCTATATCACTTATGACAGGGCTAGACTTATTCATTATTGCCATGGGTTGTCTCATTCGCCTGTAATTAGAATAGTGTGGGTGGTATAGACGAATGAATGCAGTTTGATTTTGGAAAGATAAAAAAAATAATTATATATATATATATATATATATATATTTTAAGTCTTCAGTGTGAGATTAAACACATCTGGCATCCAGTCCTGTGTGCAGGGCTGTCCCTGTAATTCCACCATGCCTAATAAAGTTTAGATCGCTGCTTAGATTAGACTAAAGAACAGTTCTAGCTTGTGGCTGAAGCATAACCTACAAGGTATTGTAATGGAACCATTGCGAGCGGGTTGTTAGTAGCACACTGAGCTTGAGCAGGTCTGAGAAGACAAGGTTTCGCCTCATGGACAACCACTCAGGATGGAGGGTCGGGCTCAGCTCGTTATTTTCGTACTTCACTGATTACCATGAATGGTTCATTGTTTGTCTGCAGCAGAATCATTGTCACGTTTGTTTGTTGGCTTTCTTTTTTTCTTCTATAGTAGCCAAGGACGGGGCATGCAGGGTTGAGCAGAGAGCAAAGGGAATTGGGGATGGGTTAGTACGGAGAATAGCTGGAGGGTGACTGATTCAGATGCTGAATTCCAAATGGACCCCTAGGCACTCTTGTTGCTTACACCTATCCAATTCTTTTAGATCTACAGGAGTGCCTAGGGGATGGGCTAGGGTCTATTTGGAATTCAGTTATTAAAAACAGGATGTTAGTGTGATCCGGCCTACCAACACATGAGGTACATTCTAAATCCCACAGTGTCAGGAAGTCACATGAATACATGTTTGGCCAAATGCAGTCTACAGACTAATGCAGAAGCAAGCAATGGCAAAATAAGGCAGTGGAGTAGCTACTCCCACCAAATATCCAGCACTGCAGAGAAAGAGGGGGAGATTGTGAGTGAAAGCATCTCTGGTGTACTAAAATTAACTCCAGGGTTTCATTTGATGTATTCCATGTTACTGTATTACATTTCACTGGATCTAAATGATATTTTTCAAGTTTTCTTCAACACCAATGAAAGACAACACAAGATTGGTATTAATATTAAATGAGGCTGTGTTTGCTGAATTAAAATAATAACTGTACCAGTGGAAGGAATGGCACAGTTTTTATTTTTTTTTGTAAACATGTAAATGTATTCGCCCAAAAATGTATGGGAGAAAATCTTTTGTATTCTCCCTCAGGAAGTGGAGTATCTATCATGAAATCAAGTGTTTTCAACAGTAATGTGTGCCAGATTCAATCTCCAAACCCTAAAATCTGGAGTTAATATTCTCCAGTTAAACGCAGGCCTATCTTCCTGATTTGGCTATTTAGGGATATTTGAATGCTGGAGGGATATGAGGCTGGGGTGTGGCTTGTTCTGTTGCCATGGTGAGAGGGCAGGTATTGCATGTCAGGTTCTCTTTCAAATCTGAGCAGTCGTATATGTCCTCAACAATTGACTTCGATTGACGCTAATAATTATGTCGCTCATCGTAGAAGCATGGTGACTCATTCATTGTGCTTCTGGCCTGTGCTGAACGTGGCAGTAGCCTCATGTGGCCTGTGATTTCAACCTCTCATGGACCCAGTAACAACCTGTACTACTGGTGGGTCCTTGTTGATGACTACCACATAATTGTAGGTCTATATTCAACAGGGAGTGTTCATCATAGGCTTACATTATGATGGCAATGTTATACAGTACAGTGGCCTATTTTCTGCCTGCCTGTAGAACCTTCATGTGCTTATTACTAATCACCACTTCATACCAGCCTTTGAGAAGAATCGGGCGATTAGCGACAACTTCATGCTCATTCCCGCTATCTTATAGGCTTCCAAATCCTACCTGTGCAATTGTTACTTTAAGTAGCACGGCAATTTAGTGTGGGGGCGGAACCCACAGTGCCAATTGTTTGCGTCTTTGGCGATCTAGTGCTGCGTAACCGTAGCATGTAGCCACTTCTCCTGCTGTTCTGTCCCTTTTTTTGGGGGGGGGACGCGAGTTAGCTAGTGACTGTGGAGACTGTGAAGTTAGCTGTCAGGCCTTCTTTCCTCCTTCCAATAGGCGGCTCATAATAGACAAGTCACTGTTAGTTACAGTACAGGGGAATAACTAGGCTAATGCCCAGATTTACATATTTGTACAGCATTCCATTATTCATGAGAACGGCAGGGTTTTGCGCGGAGCGTATTGCTACTTAGTCTATGTCTCTCTGGCTGATCCCACTTTGCCTGATCCCACTCTGCCGGCTCGCCTGCCTTCGCACCAGTAACCAGGAAACCCCATATGAAAAAGCAGTGTTGATACTGTCGCCGTCTTTCGTCTCTTGTTGCTCGGGAGCCGCCACGCTGTTGCCTCAAAAGCCCAGCGTCTGTGGTCTTGCCCGAGGAAAGCCTTGTTAAAGGCACATGGATTTTGATGAGGTTTTCCTAGATGCATTCTACGATCCATGCTACCAGACGATGGGCTTTGTTCTGCTCAATTTGCTGTCATTTTGGAATAATGGGATAAAGGGATAGAGGGAGTGGGTGAGGGCGCTTGTAGATGGGGAAGAGGCTCTGACATCTAATTCAGAATGTATTTTCTGGGTAATTTTTTTTCATCAGGGATTCTGAGCTCTGCAGACGCCATCATTTCCGTGTGTTATGAAGTAGATGTATCATTCCCCTTGTTGATGACTGGCAGCTAATTTATTCATTACCTTTTGTTCCCTCCCTATCTCCTCTGTCAGATGAGTAGGTACATGTCAAGCAGATCCCTCGTTATTGGGTATTGTGTCGCATACAGGCTTTTTCGTGTTGCAGCCTTGCTATGTCATTTCTGCCACATTAGGGGGAGAGCGAGTTTTGAGAGTGGGGGGGGGGGGGGGGTGTTTGGATTTCGGCAGAGTTCAGGTCTTATGTGTCAATGTCATTTGTTCATGAAGTGTGTATGTGTGTGTGTGTTACAGAGTAGACACCAGACATACTTTACCCTTGTGATGGATGCTGTAAGTTCGTTCATTTGTAAATACTTTTCTTCTTCTCGTGTATATAAAGTATGCCAATGTTCTGTCTCTCTTGGCCCTCAGAATATTTTTAAGAAATCATTTACGGAAGTTGTTTTTTATTTAAATATGTTTAATTGACTGAGGCTCAGCACAGAGGCATTTCTCAAATGTTTTTTAGGGTAAGGGCATTTGTTTGTCTGGGCGCCTTGACAAGGTGATTTAGGAGGGACCCCGTTTAGGGGCCACTTTATGCCCATATTATGCATGTGTGAGGTGTAGTCATAGCAACTGTTAGGTGAAGATCAAGCTGCTGTCACTCATTTCTTAAATGGAAATCGGAGGTAGCTTTGTAATTCAGCAGGGGCTTTTATCAAAAGTTTTAGGGGGTTTTGTTGGCACTTAATAAAATCATTTTAAAAGAACAACAAATTATAGCAAAAGGTCAATGTCAACTCTACTGGTTCTCACATGGCACCAGGAGTGGCATTTGACATTTTGTAATGAGCAAAAGATTTGAGTTGGACTGAAACTTGCTATTTATAAGCACTGAGGTTTATGTAGGTGAAAAGGTCAATCAACTTCAGGGCAAGCCACATGCATGCCGTGCTCTTATGAATGGCTTGTAGTTCATTGTTTGTGCCCTGCCATTGAACTCCATATCGTGGTGTAGTATGGGTTAGTGACAGTGACAAGGTGCCATTGGGAATATGGGCAGAAAGAAGCAGCACAATGATATCGCTGAAGCCAAATAGGGCTGTATAAAGGCCTCGGATATAAACATGTATGGGTAATTCAACTTGTATGGAGATGGTTTGAGTAGTAGGCTGGGTACCAGAGGGGTTAAAGGGTCATGGGCACACAAGGTGGTCAGGATGGGGCCCAAGGCAGTGGCATCTAAAGAGACACCTGTTGATAGCGGTGAGGTGCACAGGTTATGAAAGGTATCCTGTGAAGTATCTCGGTGTGGCTTTAAAATGGTCTACCCTTTGCCAGAGTGACAGTCTAAAAAAAATCTTGACTTGGTGCTTTCCGTGGACCTGAACGAGTCAAGTCCGTTGCTTTGGGTCTGTATGGACAGCGCCGTCTTAGCCTTTGAGCTATGCTTTTTTCTCCCCACCACTTGTGCTATATTTGATCATTTCAGAAGTGTATACGGGATGTGGTCCAGTAAATTGTATACGAGAGGGAGCCGATATACACAACGTAGCAGTGGTAGGCAGAAGGATGTGATCGAATGCAAAGCCTAATCCACGGGGGACAGTCATTGCCCGGCAAATTAAACCATTACCTTCCCAGTCTGAGTTAAATATGAAGAAATGACTCGTTTAATGTCCGATTTAGTCCTTAATACAGCCGCATAAGCAATGGCAGGCGTTCATTCCCCGATGTTAATTCTGCTCCCTGGTGAGATAAGGGCCGCAATATTGTCATGGGATGTATTGGACGTAGAGCTTTTATTAAAAGATGCCCAATGCGAGAGAGAAATGATTCTGTTGTGATTCATTAAGAGGACTCTCCGTTCTGGAGATTTGTCTTCATTATCCGCCGGAGCGCCATTTTTACAGATAACGCTGCTTCCTCATTGGCTCGCTGAGCCTCAATTTTCCCCGAACAATATTGCAGCTCTTTAGTGTGGCTCTTGCAAGAGACAAGTGGAGCTATTCTCAATGTGCACATAGGATTACAAAGGTTAATCATCAATTTAAAGCTAATCTTTGTTAAACACCAATAGAGCTTTGGCGCTTGCTTGTGATGCAGAATGGTTCATTTTGGGGTTTATAGGAGATTCAAGGAAGGGGGTCGCATCATCCCTTTTCCCCAGTTCCCACTGGGCTATTACTGTCTTTCCTATTGTTTTAGTCCTGTGATACTATATCTGAACTTGTTTGAACATCGGGCTGTTATATGGGGCATATGGCTACTTGACGATTTACTCATACACTGTAGGTGTAAAAAAAAAAAAAACAACAACATTGGGATGGTTATGTGGAAATCAAAGCCAATTAATCCCTCATAACATGTTTTTTTTTTTTTTTGGTCATGTTGTCTTCTACAGGCGATATTCACATTTTGAGCAGTCAAAGGGACAAACAGGAACTGTATGCGAGTCCCCTTGACTACTACATATTCACTGTGGAGTGGAGATAATTATGGAGTTTGGTAAATTATGCAATCGAGGCCACAATCGCTCTTCCTCAGTCTGGGAGAGTGAGTAATTAATTCCATTTTTTTTTTTTTCACCAATGATTATTCAGATGACTGGGAATAGGAGCGGCAGTCATTATCTGAGTATTTTGGCACATGTCTGCTTGGCTAATTAAATGTTCAACTACTTCCTATTCAGAGGTCTGAAAAGGTAACATTTTTATGGAGTAGGAACAGAATGGCCTTGTGATGCTAACCTTTTAAAATTGCCGTTGAATATTGTCAAAGGTTAAGTATCATAGGATGTCAAGAGGGACGGTGTGGTGTGCACTGGCCAGAGGTAGAGGATGTTTTGTGCTAGGTGTTTTATATTCAGGATGTTGGAGTGTGCCTGTCTGGTCGAAGTATGGTGATGACCATTGTCTATGTAATCTAAGGCTTGGTAGATGTGTTTGTGTGCTCAAAATCGGAGGATTTGCGACGGGATTTGCTGTTGTCATTTCATCTGTTTCCCTCCGTATGGTCACCATGACCAATAAGGCACATTCATGTCAAGAGTAACCTTGAACATGTGTAATATTGGTAAGCCTTTTCTGCTCCATGGGTAGTGTTAGACTTAGACTTTTCTGCTCCATGGGTAGTGTTAGACTTAGACTTTTCTGCTCCATGGGTAGTGTTAGACTTACGGGAAATCCGAGCAGAGTAAATTAATGACTTTGGCAGTAATTCAACCGATAATGTAGACATGACTTGCACAGATGAAGCTCAAGAAAATCAATGAACTGAACAAATCTATTCTAAATAGTCTAGACAACCCGTGGCATTCAAGCGTTGCAGAAAAGCTTACAATGCTTCTCTAAAAATGATTTTTTTTTACAGATATTGCTTTGAGGTTACAGGGCTCCTATCTCGCCATCGACGCCGGCAGACACAGCACAGCGCCAGACAAGGCCAACGAGAGATCCCGCAGATGCTGCCCTTTTCAATGGCTGTTTTTTTTATCCCCCCCCCCCCCCCCTCCCATTATGCCTCTGATGTCGGGTCCACAAACTCCTCTAATTAAAGGATTCATCTTCAGTATGGGCTCTCTCGTCGAATGTACATCGCTGCAGAACGTGGGATGATAAAAGGCGTTATTGGGTGTGCAACCTCCACCGCCTCTTATCTCCCATAAACACTTCAGTTGGTTTACAGGGGCCACGGAGGCGGCGGAACGATGCGCAATAAGCCAAAGGCCCCGATGACTTATTCATAGGAAGCGCAGAACAAGAGGCCACGGATGAAAGTGACAGAGAAAGGTTAGGGCGATAAGTCGTTACAGTTATGATAAGGCGTGCCCCCCCCCCCCCCCCCCAAAAAAGACTTGTGACCTGATTTTTAAAAGTTTGACTTTAGAGATGATGACTTTCGGACTGCTCTGAAAAACAAAATGCTTATGGACGTGTGTATGTTTGGAAATCTAGTTCTTTGGGTTGGTCAAATAGCGTGCAGGGGAACGTGAGAGTTTTGGGGCTTGGGTGACTGACATGGACTTGGTGGTTGTCCGTTAGGCCAGAGCTCCAACGCTGATATTGTCAAAGAGAACCCTCCCAAACATTTCCTGACTACACAGTCATAACCTCATTCTGTCAGACCGTAAAAGCTACACAAACAGAATCACTAGCTATTTCCCTCTTGGGTATTAAATGTACTTTGAGTCAGAAATAATTACCATGTATTATTTTCACACATTCACCCTCTTTTTATTTATTATTATTTATTATTTTAAACTGATAACATAGACACCCTCTAAGTGAAGTGCTAGATTGTTTTCCACACTCACAAAATCTCCCTTGAAAATGGCTGGCAGACAGCCGTAGAGATGGGAACTGGGGGTACAGCATCACCGGGGAAGGGCTTGATGGTAATAATCTAATGGTGGCGCCCAGCTTGCTAACACGACTACCAGGTGACGCTCGGATGCTGTTTGTGTCGGCCCAATCAGCTCTCTGCACCTCTCCTGTCCTCTGCTTCAGAGCTGGGATGCAGCGAAATGGAGCTAGAGATTATCATTATAGATAAACGTGTCCCCTGCAATCTATTCCGCTTAATTGTGGGAAATTACAAGGATGCCGCTGGAAGTTTAGCACAGGGACAGTTTCGTTTGTGTCCAAAGGGATACAAAGTGTGCTCAGACGGCAGCTGAACGAAACGCATACGTTATGCACAGACCGACAATCGTGAGAAGTATGCCTATGCATTCAAAGCATGACAGCGAACATGAAAGCATGCTTGTGCTGATTCATGTTTGGGGGTTTTTCTCCGCCATCTTGACCTACATCATCAGAGCCGTGTTTTAAAAAAATATATATATTTTAGGTTACAATCAATAGGCAGCATGCATGCATGTAGTGCAACAACTTCTGGTTATCTGAGAACTCAACACTGGGATCGTCTCATGTGAACATTGTTTGTAATGAGATCAAGGTCACTCGCTGTGTGCAAATGTGCTTCCAGGTCTGTCAATACCGATCCATACCACTTATGATCTGCATATCTCAGTCTCAGCTAGAATGGTTTACAGATAGCACACACTGCAGTAAGATACCCAACACTGTGGGAAACTGGGAAATGCTTTGGATCCAATGGATTATTATTAGAATGAGTTCCCAGCTGCATCGGCAGTCGAGGCGCTCCAGTGCTTGGCACTCAGCGTTGGATCACAGAAGGGCCAGCTCAAAAACCCAAGAAATGTCTTGTCTGCAGTGCCTGATAAGTACATATTTGTCGCGACGAAAATGCTGGCGGGGCCAACACTGTGTGCGTCTTCCAATAGGACACTATTGTGCCAGAACAGGGAACCGAGTCCAATATGTAGAGGAACATGACATGTACCAGCTGTAGATTTGTAGAAGATCAGAAGTGAACTCTTGTCTGCAGTTACTGGTTTTACCCCTCTGTAGGATTTTGGTAGGCCCACATCTCTGGAGGGTACATGCAAGCTGTGTCGAGGAAGAAGCAACACCGGGACGTCCATAGAGTTGGAGACTTCCGGGCCTGTATTCATAAAGCTTTTCAAGGTAGGAGTAAAGATTTAGGATGTGTTTTTTTCTTCTTAATTTAGTTCATAATGAATAAGGTTATGTGGGACGGGGTGACTGGGCCCTTATCCACAAAGCATCTCACAGTAGGAATGCTTATCCAGGCTCAGGTTCCCACCTGTCCATATAATCGTATACACTGTGTACACACGTTAGGAACACCTTCCTAATATTGAGTTGCACTCTTTTAGTCCACCGGAACAGGGATGCTGGCCCCGCAGTTGTCAAGTTGGCTGGATGTCCTTTTGGGGTGGTTGGACCATTCTCGACACACACGAGAAACTGTTGAGCGTGAAGAAAAGGAGAGAAAAAAAACAGTACCGCTGTAGTTCTTGACACTCAAAGCCTGGCACCTGCTCCCGTACCCTGTTCAAATGCACTTACACTTGTTTTTTTGTCTTGCTCATTCGCCCTCTGAGTGGCACACATACACAACCCGTGTCTCGAGGCGTAAAATTCTTTCTTTAACCGGTCTCCCCCATTTGATGTGGAGTCAACAGGTGACATCCGATAAGGGACCGTAGCTTTCAGCCGGAATTCACCTGGTCAGTCTGTCATGGAAAGAGCAGTTTTTGTACACTCGTTGTACATGATGATACAGAAGGCTTAACTGATCCTAGATCATGCACATACTCTCTTGCTCTGCGCAGATGGTGAACAGAGTGGGTTGGATGTGGAGGATAAACAAACGGTCTGACGATAAACAAAAAACGCATTCGCTAAGTGATTACGTTGAGTCTCCGATCGGTCTTACTCCCTTCTGCAGTCTTCCCGCTTGCTGTGAAAACTTTGTCAGCACTAAACAGGCCCTGCTATAGTTCCCTCGTTAAACTATTCATCAGATAGGCCTCATCAACGATGAAAAGTATCCCTGCAGTTTATCACAAGATGCCCTGTTTTTTATTTGATGAAGTAATCAATCCATAATGTATGTGTGTATTGCAGCTTGTGGGAGGCCTGGAGAGTCTGGAGAGAGAGCCAGGCTCAGCCTTCTAGAGAATGAACAGGGAAAAGAGAGCGAGAGAAAGCAGAAGTGAATTTGTTTTAATTAAGTCAGGGGGGGGGGGGGGGGGGGGGGTGGTTGTCTCCGACTCGGCTTTTGTGTTGTGTTCACTTTTAGAAGAACTATGGACCGATGACTTGACGAGG
Source organism: Oncorhynchus mykiss (assembly GCF_013265735.2). Lineage (NCBI taxonomy): Eukaryota > Metazoa > Chordata > Actinopteri > Salmoniformes > Salmonidae > Oncorhynchus > Oncorhynchus mykiss. The sequence goes on from NC_048565.1 coordinate 63,580,950, forward strand.
AACCCCGAAACAGAGATCAGACTCTTTGCAACGACTTAAAGATGCGCGATGAGATAATGTGTTTGTGTTGGCATGCTTGTCACCGACGTTGTCTGTGTGCGCATGCCTGTGTCCTTGTCTCTGTGTGCACATGCTTGCGTCTCTGTCTCACTTAGCTGTTTTGTTAGAACTGGCAGATGGCATGAATCTCATCTGGCCACTCTGTGATTGGAGCCTTTCTTGGTGTCACTATCTGACCGACTGTGGACTGCTTCCCTGAGTGAGTCGATGTAGGTTTTGATTAGCGGTCGCCGTTCATCCAGGGGTGATGAGTAAGTCGGCCTGTTTTTGTCTGCCAGAATGAATGCCTCTTAGGGAATCGACGTCAGTTGATGCCCGGAGTAAATCGTCAGACATTGACAAATGTCAAAGCAACTCCGGGTGAATGTGCAGTGCCTTCCGAATGTATTCACTCACACCCCTTGAATTTGTTGTTGTTGTTGTTGTTCCAGCCTGAATTTAAAATGGATTGAAATTGAGGTTGTCTCACTGGCCTACACACAATACCCTGTAATGTCAAAGTGGAATTTAGTTTTTCGAAATGTTTGCAAATGTGTGTTAAAAAATGAAACGCTGAAATGTCTTCAGTCAATAAGTATTCAATCCCATTGTTATGGCAAGCCTAAATTAGTTCAGGAGTAAAAATGTGCTTAAAGTTCCATAATAAGTTGCATGGACTGTGTGCAGTCTGTGCACAATTAGTGTTTCTGACATGATTTTTGAATGACTACCTCATCTCTGTACCCCACACATGCAATTATATGTAAGGTCCCTCAGTCGTGAAATGAAATTCAACCACAAAGACCAGGGAGGTTTTTCATTTAAAAATCCAATACAACACATTACTGAGTACAGCTCTCCATATTTTCAAGTATAGTGGTGGCTGTATCATGTTATGGGTATGCTTGTAGTTGCTAAGGACGGGGGGAATTTTTCAGGTCAAAAAATGAAACGGTATGGAGCTAAGCACAGGCAAAATCTGCTTTCCACCAGACACTGGGAGATGTCTGAATTTACCATTCAGCAGAACAATAAGCTGAAACACTAGGCCAAATCTATAGGACACTGGAGTTGCTTACCAAGAAGACTTTGAATGTCCCTGAGTGGCTGAGTTAGTTTTGACTTAAATCTGCTTGAAAATCTATGGCAATACTTGAAAATGTTTTTTAAGCAATGGTCAACAACCAATTTGACCAAATTTTTCAAAAGAATAATGGGCAAATGTTGCACAGCCCAGGTGTGGAAAGCTCTTAGGCTTACCCAGAAAGACTCACATCTGTAATCATGGCCAAAGGTGATTTTATAATAGTCACTCGGGGTTGAATACTTCTACAGTATAATCAAGATAATACTCTTTTTTTAATAGTCTTTTTTTTTTTTTTTTTTTTTGACAAATGTTAGAATTTGCCTTCCAATTTGACATTAGAGTATTTTGTGTAGCTCTTTGACAAATAATGACAAATCCCACATTTGTAACACAGCAAAATGTGTAAAAAGTAAAACGAGTGAATACTTTATATGGTAAAGCATGCATATATTCAAGCTGAGGAAGGGTAGAGGCATATCAGATAAATATATGGCTTTGGGTAGACCGGTCATCCATTTCTGTTTATCATATATCTCCACTGTTTCAGAGTGAGGGATGTTTATTGGCTGCCAGTCAGTGAAGGAAAAAGTACTCCAATTGTCATACTTGAGTACCTTTTTTTTATAGAATATTACTCAAGTCAGTCACTCAGTAAAATACTACATAAGTAAAAGTCTGAAAGTATTTGATTTTAAATATACTAAAGTATAACAAGTAAATGCAGTTGCTCAAATATACTTAAGTATCAATAATTAAAAATTCCTTGCATTAAGCAAACCAGACGGCACAATTTTAGATATTTAAATGTACAGATAGCCAGGGGCACACTCAACACTCAGACATCATTTACAAACAAATAATTTTTTTTTAGTGAGTCCGCCAGATCAGGGGCAGTAGGGAGGACCAGGGATGTTCTCTTGATAAGTGTGTGAATTGGACATTTTTCCTGTCCTGCTAAGCATTCAAAATGTAACGAGCACTTTTGGGTGTCAAGGAAAATGTATGGAATAAAAAGTACATTATTTTCTTTAGGAATGTAAAATATACATACCCCCTCCCCCCCCCCCCCTCCCCCCCAAAAAATAACAACTTCAGTAGAAAATACTTTCAAGTACTACTTAAGTACTTTACACCACTGCTGCCAGGGTATCTAGTCATTTCACAAATACACAAAATGTCAGTACTTGCTAGTGGCAAACTCATTGGAAATACTTGTATGTATTAAAGTGTTGTAGGCTATCCCCATTTGCATTCTAGCATTTGGATGTATCGTGGTCCACAGGGAGCACTCTGATTACAGGCACGCACATGCATGTACACACGCACACAAACACACACACGGAGCTCCAGCCATAAATGCTGCTAGCTACAGATGGCTGTGGGCAGACGGGTGTCTAAATGGGAGATGCTGCTCTCGGCAGTCAAGCCGACTGCAGTTAAATGAACGAAAGAGCGCCACTCCGCCATAGACTTAACCAGAGAGAACACCAGAATAGAGTTAAAACACCACAATTAGTGTCTGCGCTGAGGGCACGTGTGTCTGTACCAGTTAATGGCAGTTTACCGCCAGCACACAATGAATGACTCGGCTGACATGTGGGTGCGGATTAGGTCGTCGCCTTACTCATGCGCTACAGAAATAGCCTAATAGCTGGCGCTCCTCACTTTTCTCCCAGCTCGTGCTGCCAACAGCTCCCCAATTTCAGCCAAAACAAAGATTTTCTTCCTTCGCCCTGCTTGTTGTCATTCAAAAATTAGCATATGGAGTGGAGATGTGGGAAGTCTGTCGTAAGTGGTGCCTTTTATAAATAGAATGAAAAGAGTTATATTTCTGTGTGTGTGTGGTACCATCTTCATCGAGCGAAGGACATCTTGGGATGCTGGTTGTTTTGAAGACTGGGATCAAGTTTTGTTGTTGGAGTGCTTGTGGGTTTGAGTTGAAGCAAAGCTTGCATCAATTATTGGGTTACTCTGAATTACTGCTAGTCTGGCAAGCCAGGTTTCACACAATGTTGAGTGACAAGTTCATTGTCAAGATGGTGCCGACAATGTTGCTTAGCTCCCAGGGAACTTTGCAATCATTGTTTATTTTTGTGTTCTTTTTTTACATTATTTGATCAGAAAGTTTCTAGTACAATTGAATATGACCGACAAGCACTTCTGGACATCAGATCGAAGATTAGTCACCACTTTACGGAGCTGGATCCTTTGTCTGGACTACCCGAAGCAGTTTTTAGTTAACTGACTTGCCTAGTTAAATAAAAGGTTAAGAAGAAAATCTGATTTACAATGACTGCCTAACCTGGATGACGCTGGGCCAATTCTACACCACCCTGTGTGACTCCCAATCACGGCCGGTTGTAATGCAGCCTGGAGTCGAACCAGGGTCTGTAGTGATGCCTCTAGCACTGAGAGCAGTGCCTTAGACCGTTGTGCCACTCGGGAGCCCCAGTTCCATTCATCACGGAAGCCTTTTTTCCAAAACGATACCGCCAAAAAAGAGGAAGGTGAGCTGGAGTTCTTGTCCGATTTTTAAGGAAAAGGGCAAACCACCCTTCGCTCTCTAGTATACTACTTGCTAATGTACAGTCTCTGGACAATAAAACTCTCCTACCAGATCTCCTACCAGAGCGATACGAGGGACTGTGACTTACTCTGCCTTACAGAGACTTTGTTGACAGTGGAGGTGCTTGATCAAGCTAAAAGCAGAAGAGCGTGTTTCATGATAAACAACCCATGGTGTGATTGTAGGAATGTACCAACCCTCAAGAGTTTCTGTTCCCCTGACCTGGAATATTCCGCACAAGCTGACACTATGCTGGCACTCAAGGAATTACACTGGACTTTGAACAAATCAGAAACCGAATATCCTGAGGCCACATTCATTGTAGCCAGGTACTTTAACAAAGAAAATGTAAGAAATTCTCCTGGAATTTCACAAACACATTCTACTATGTCTCAGACACAATATGCATGTGGCAGGGACTTCAGACAATCGTGGACACCGACGCCTCACTCCCAGACAAGCAAAACACTTTTTTTAAATTCCCCCCCCCCCCCCCCCCCCCCCCCCCCCCCCTCTTCGAGGAAAACAACACCGAGCCGCCGACATGGGCCCCACACGGCCCCAAGCCGTGTTCTCTGAGCATGCGCAGACCAGCTGGCTGGAGTGTTTACGGACATTCTCAACCTCTCCCTTTCCCAGTCTGTTGTCGTCCCCGCTTACTTCAAGATGGCCACCTTTGTTCCTGTACCTAAGCAAGCTAACTGAACTAAATGACAATCGCCCTGTAGCACTCTGTCATCATGAAGTGCTTTTGAAAGGCTAGTCAAGGAACACACCCGACGCACTGCGCTGCACACCGCCCTATCTCACATGGACAATAGGAACACCTATATGAGAAATGCTGTTAATCGACTGCAGCGCAGCTTTTAACGCCATAGTGCCCTCCCAAGCTCATCACTAAGTTCAGGGCCTAGTGATAGTAACAGGTCATCAGACTGTTGAACAGCCATCACCAGTCGTCTACCAGGTGATGCACACTCACTCATACAAAACACACACGCAAGCGATCATACGCACACACATACAGGAAATATTTTCATTTCAATACCATATGTTCATGTGCAGGGATAATGGAGAGATGGAGGTAGATTTGCGTTGGAGTGACAGGGAGTGTGTGTAGGGTATACATGGGAGTGCAAATGTTGAAAGGAAAGGTCAATAAAGTTGCAAGATGAACTCGGTCCGTGTAGCTATTTAAAGACTGTATCCCCTCGACATAGCTCATTCTAATACTACTGTACATTGTATTTGAGTTAGTTCATGTTTATTTTTATGCTGGATTCTCGACGTACTGTAGCTCACTCTGATATATCTACTGCTGTACAAATCGGTTGTACTATATCTTGTGCAAATTTCCCCCGTGTACATATGTATAGATTGCATTTTGATTGCTGCTACAGTGCTATTTGGATTGTTAATTGGATCCGTTCCCGCCGTTGTTGGTTTCTGGTGTCTTTTTGTGTTTATTTCACAATTGAATTATTTGTGTACTTGTTTGACTGCATTGTCAGAAGCTAGTGACATAAACATTTCGCTGCACCCGCTGTAAAACTTGATAAACTGTGTATGCGATTAACACACTCCGATTTGGCAAATCGTTTAGCTGCTAAGTGGGTAGAAATGGCCAAATGTTTACATGTTGGCCACCAGGGGGCGCTGTAGGTACAGTATACATGAGTCTGACGCCATTTTGATGAAAGGGCAAGTCTCCTAACAACCCCTCCCGCCCTTGCAAAGAGTGTCTACAAGGAATGTCGCAAGAACCTGGGCTATTGAATAGCTTGTGTACTGTACTCTTTCTCTGGAGCTTAATGATTTTAAAAAACAAACTATATGAGTCTTTTTCATACATTGAAATGAATGTGTCCTTAACATTTTCTCCATAGAGTTCTGTGTAAAGTTTCTCTATTCTGAAACATTCATCATTAGTGGCATACGTCAGTGTAGCAATATCCAGTAAACCACAACAACCGAGGAGTTCAGGGTTATATTTATTAGGAACAAAACGGAAGAAAACAAAACAGGAAGGACAACCTGGGGCCTGTTGCACAAAAGTAGAATTAAGACATCCGGGATAAATGACTCAGCTGAGCTCAATGAAGCCAAAACATGTGCGTCCAGGCTTAATTGGTTGCACAAAGACCAAGCCAGGATGAGCAGACACGGATTCATTAAGCCAGGTGAAACCAATCCTGGATAGGTGCGCGCTCACGGCTCACTCAAATAGACCCCGCCACAGATCACAGATTAACTGATTTACCATGGCAACTAGAGCCGCGTACTTTTCCCCGTCGGAAGCACAAATCCTCATGGAGGCATACGAGGAGGTAAAAGATATAATTAAGAAGAAAGGCAACACCGCCAATGTGATAAAGCAAAGAGAAAAAGCGTGGCAAAGTATTGCAGACCGCCTGAATGCGTAAGTAGTGCACAATTACACACTCACCGCTCCGCTGAAACATCACAATTACAATTCAAATATTTAATTCACATCTCCAAAAATGCAGTTGTACTGTAATTATGAAACGGTTAAATTTTTTATTGAAATGCACTGCAGATATGAGTGAAATTGTGTAAAGTAACTCCATCACACTGTATAAAGCTATGATACATTTTTGGATATTTTTACTGAAAACAAGACAAAAATACCAAGTAATTTTTTTGCAGTGTGACTCCATTAAATGTGTGTGTGTGTGTGTGTGTGTGTGTGTGTGTGTGTGTGTGTGTGTGTGTGTGTGTGTGTGTGTGTGTGTGTGTGTGTGTGTGTGTGTGTGTGTGTATTAAACATGAACGGGCCAAAACGGACATGGCAGCAGGTCAAAATCAAATACAAGAACATTCTGCAGAATGGTATGGTCCCTGACTAATATTTAACAAAGCACAAGCATATATTGTGGGGCCTTCACCAGCCATGGACTGGGACAATCCGGCAATCTTCCCTGATGACGACAGTGGTCGGCTGCTGAGGGACCAATATGTGTTGAATTATTTTAGTTAGTATGTGTGCTTTCAATTTTGGTTAAATATGTCCTGCGGTGGCAGAGGAATTTGGGTTTTTTTGGGTTCGTTTTTTGACGAATTTGGCCTCTTATGATGTTTGTGCGGTATACTGTGTGTAATACAAGGCTGCAGGGAGGCTACTGCATCCATTCATTTGTCTGTTCAGTTGATGTGTATGGATTTGTCCTGCATTTATTTTAGTGTGCAGACATGCAGGGTGTGTTATATACAGACCTTTGAATGTGTATGTATCATTTTGTATAATATGCTTGGATTCTGTGCTTTCCATCTTGTAGAGTCACTGTGACTTCAGTTTCGAAAGGAGCTGATGGTTTACCTGCTTTGTTTTGTCCTTATTCAATAAAGGAACATAATGTTACACATTGTGTTTTTATATTCATATGGAATGTGTATTTGTTTATATGACAGAGTACTAGGGCCACACTGAAGAAAAAGGATAAAGTCATAAATTTATGAGGCTGGTTCTTTCTGCAGAAAAGCTACATATTGTTCTTACAGTTTTGATACTTATGACAATGTGATACTTAATATTCTGGCACATCAGCATGTCTTTGTTTATGAAACCATACTGAAGTACAATTTCACGAAATGCCCCACACCTGTCATTTTAACAACTGTCCTCCTTTAAAACAACTGGTTACAATATTATGACTTGTGTTTTTTTCCCCTCTGTGGCCCTAATATTCTATCATTTTATATATAGCCTTATAGTCTATGGGAAACTGTAAATTATCTAATGATAGCAACATCTAAAAATCATTTTTTATCCAAAATCATTGAAATGAATGATCACAAACGTTTAAATAATAACAGTGGGTCTAGTTATATGTGATAACAATGTATAGTGAGCAGTGAAATAACTATTGGTTTCCATTTGTGGTGACTGCTGACTGACATTAGGGATGAGATTAAATAGATCCTGGAATTTAGCCTGGTCTGGAGCAGGCTAGCTCCACAGAATAAATCTCCATGGTAATTTATACCATAACATATCCTCCTGCCCCCTATCCATCTTTAGTGCAACCGGATTACGGATCAATTGAGCCAGGATCACCAAGATATCCTGGCTTAATCCCTTATCCTAGTTTTGTGCAACAGGCCCCTGGTCATAAATATAATTTCAGTTTTCTGTTACACAAACAAAAGTTTTGCTTCAAGGTCTTAATAAACACAACCCAGTCTTTCTTTCAGGTCTGTTTGCAATAAATTCTTATTTTCAATGACTCCCTAGGAACAATAAGCAGAACGACAGATTTTTACCTTGTCAGCTCGGGGTTTTGATCTTACAACCTTTCGGTTACTAGTCCATTGCTCTAGCTCATACTGTTGCTTAGGGCTTATTCAGACTGGTGGGAGTTGAGAAGAGTCTGTAGACTCTACTTTTTAATTGACATTGTCTTACCTTTGGCCATGGCTTAGCAACTCTACATTCTGGCTGAGGAGCAATATTTCAGTAAATATCACAGTAGTCAGTAAGCATGTTTTTAACTAACTGTTAATCAACTATGTGAGTAACTTCTCATCTAAACCAAAGTACACTTTTGGGGTGGCAGGTAGCCTAGTGGTTAGAGCGTTTGGCCAGTAACCAAAAGGTTGCTAGATCGAATCCCCAAGCTGACAATGTGAAAACCTGTTGTTTTGCCCCTGAACAAGGCAGTTAACCCACTATTCCTAGGCCGTCATTGAAAATAAGAATTTGTTCTTAACGGACTTGTCTAGTTAAAAAAATATTAAACACTCCTGAATATTGCAACAATTCCCCAGCATGTGCAAAAAATTAGAAGTTTTCTTTTCCCATCCGTAAAACTCTAAATTAAGACAATAATAGCACTGTAAATTACAAACGTTCTGGGTTCTAATCACATGGACTACTTTAGCATTTTAGATACATATAAACTTTGCAGCTACTTACTAAGTTTTAACTACTTAACTAGCATGTTAGCTAACCCTTTAACCACTAGCATGCTACCTTGTTTAATTTTTTTAAAATCCTTTTATTTAATTATGCAAGTCAGTTAAGAACAAATTCTTATTTACATTGACGACCTACCCTGGCCAAACCCAGACAATGCTGGGCCAATTGTGCGCCTCCCTATGGGACTCCCAATCACGGCCGGATGTGATACAGCCTGGAATCGAACCAGGGACTGTAGTGACTCCTCTTGCACTGAGATGCAGTGCCTTAGACTGCTGCGCCACTCAGGAGCCCACCTCGGGAGCCCGCCACGACCTTACCCTAACCGTCACCCTAACCTTCAACACCTAGCCTAGCTAACTTTAGCTGCCTAGCGAACCTAGTGTGTTGGTGTGCGTGTATATAATAGAGAGAAGATTTTTATTGTTCTTTCCTAGTATGTCAAGGAACATTAACAAAGAAGTGAGAGCCTCCAACCTCCCTTCCCCAACCATCCAAAATGTCTCCAACCAGGAACCCCCCTCCCCATACCATCCCTTCCACGTGGGCCTGAAAGCAAAGAAGGTATAATTTTTTTTTTTTTTTAAATCGACCTTCTAATTGTTTAGACATGTCTATAGACAAACTGTAAACCAGCCTAGGGTCAAGGACTGCAGTTCTTTCACGATGAAGGCATCGTGTGTGTGTGTTTTTGAAGTTGTAATCAGGCATCTAAGAGGGAGAAAAAGAGAGGGTGTTTGAAATGGAGAAAGCTGACAATTAGTCTTTCTGCTTGTACTGTAGATGAATGGGCACTGGGTTTAAGGTCTTGTAACATCTCACTATGCAGACGACAGTGACGACAGAATGAATGAGATGGGGGGGAGAGCGTAAGAAAGATGGAAGGATGGCTCCATGCCCTGACCTCACTGTGTGTGTGAGCTGCAGTTGGTTTTGATCATTCCATCTCCTCCGCAAGAAGATTGGCGGTGCGTTTTGATTGGGCTTGAGTCTCACCTCCCAACATAATCTATCACCACACTCCGCTGGCGTCCGGTCCGCTTGGCTATTCCTCACCATGGTAACAGGCCCCTGGAGCCTGGCCGAGGGCCATCCGGCACAGTACGACCCAGTGGCCCACAGTGGCCCACAGCTCAGTTAGTGATATGCAGTTTGCGAATGATTTTGTTTTTTTATGAACAACTCTCTATACAGACTAGTGTCATGATTTGTTTTTCTGAATGGCTCATTCATTTTAGTCTTTAGTTTTAGTTTGACCTGCTGGCCTCAATGAATTCTACAGCAGGGTTATTAATATGCGCTCCTCTGGTGACTCCGGAGACGTGCTCCGGCAAACAACGGTTGTATATGCGCACAGGCAAAATAGATGAGGCTGCAGGCAGCATAGAGAAGAAAAATACATGTTTAGAGCTGATAATTGATCACACGGTGCAATTAATATAATGTTATGATGGACACTGTGTAGAGCCAAAACATACACAGCCTCTGCTCAACAAACTCGAACTCAAGAACTAATTGTTTGGGGTGCTGCAGTTCGCCAATAATGTTGTGCAAATAATGTAATCATCCTCACGGCAATCAAGTAATTAATTCCGCCTAGTCGTTCGCAATCTAGTCCAGTTTGCGGCCACAACTACACCTGGTTTAAAATGTACTAAAAAAACTATCTTATTTGTATCCCTAGCAATCAATAAATGTACGTTGTTTTAAAGCACACTTTTACAAGTCTCGGTCACAAACGACAGCTCCAATAAGCCCCTTATGGTGAACGGCATGTGATCGAGAGAATCATGTTTCTTTGTAGTTTTCAGTTCACCGATAGAGGGTCCTGCATGCTCTGGGCGTTACCGACTCAAATGAACGAAATTAGTCTATGTATTTTTTTGTTGTTGACTGAACGAGTCAAAGATCAGTCCGTAAATAGAGACCGTCTTCTCAGCACTAAGTGCAGTGTGTTACAGTGCTTGTGTGCGTGCGTGCGTGCGTGCGTGCGTGCGTGCGTGCGTGTGTGTGTCACAGGCGGCTGGTGGCACCTTAACTGGGGCGAACGGGCTCATAGTAATGGCTGGAACGAAATGAATAGAATGGTATTGAACACATGGATTACATTCACGCAATACCAGCCGATATTCTGAGGTGTGTGTGTGTGTGTGTGTGTGTTATAGGACATCTCTACATACCTACATATCAATAGTAATAGTAACTGAACCAGGCACAAAAATGATACTGTTTTGATTGCACAAAGGGTTTGGTAATCAAGCTCCATAGAATCAATAATTGTTCTGGATGAACAGACCTCTGAGGTGTCATTAAGAAAACTAACTCTGCAGTACAATACCTGCTGCTCACCACATGTTACCGAACGGGGAACCCACTGAATATGAATGAGGGTTTGTTCTGGCTCCTGCCTTAGATATAGCTGGCTGGCTGGTTTGAGTAATTAGTGGGAGCTGGGTTCCTGTGGAGCAGAAAACCTGTTGTTTCTCCCGCTGTGCCTGCTAGGATGATGAATAGTAGGGTAGAACCATGAGCTACGCTGGCTCAGGCTCTCAGTGGTAATGCTATGAGATGATAAGCCACAGTGTCTGCAGCCTCTGACAAACTGTAAAATGAGATCACAGGTCAGTGAATTGTGCCGTATGTGTGTGATAGTTGGGTCATTTGTCATAGGTAGGCGTAGCTAAACGATTGCAGATGTAAAACAAGAAGATGTTTATAGCACATTCTTTTTCAGGGCGAGTACACTAACTTGCCTTAAGAGTTAGTGCCTTCGGAAAGTATTCAGACCCCTTGACTTTTTCCACATTTTGTTACGTTACAGCTTTGAATTAAATTGTAATCTACACACAATACCCCATATTGACAAGGCAAAAACGTTTTTTTTTAAATTAGTTAATTTATCGTAATTAACAGTGAGGTCCTGAGCAGGTTTTCATCAAGGATGTCTCTGTGCTTTGCTCCATTAATCTTTGCCTCGATCCTGACTAGTCTCCCAGTCCCTGCCGCTGAAAAACATCCCCACAGCATGATGCTTCACCGTAGGGATGTTGTCAGGTTTCCTCCAGACGTGACGCTTGGCATTCAGGCCAAAGAGTTCAGTCTTGGTTTCATCAGACCAGAGAATCTTGTTTCTCATGTCCTGAGTGTTTTTAGGTGCCTTTTTGGCAAATTCCAAGCAGGCTGTCATGTGCCTTTTACTGAGGAGTTGCTTCCGTCTGGCCATTCTACCATAAAGGCCTAATTGGTGGAGTGCTGCAGAGCTGGTTGGCCTTCTGGAAGGTTATCCTGTCTCCACAGAGGACCTCTAGAGCTGTCATTGACCATCGGGTTCTTGGTCACCTCCTTGACCAAGGCCCTTCTCCCCTGATTGGTCAGCTTGACCAGGCGGCCAGCTCTAGGAAGAGTCTTAGTGGGTCCAAACTTCTTCCTTTTAAGAATGATGGATGCCACTGTGTTCTTTGGGACCTTCAATGCTGCAGACATTTTTTTGGTACCCTTCCCCAGATTTGTGCCTCGACACAATCCTCTCGGAGCTCAATGGACAATTCTTTCGACCTCATGGCTTGTTTTTTTTTCTCTGACATGCACTGTCAACTGTGGGACCTTTATATAGACAGGTGTGCCTTTCCAAATCCTGTTCAAACAATTGAATATAAATCAGGTGGACTCCAATCAAATTGTAGAAACCTCTCAAAGATGATCAATGGAAACAGGGGGCACCTGACCTCAATTTCAAGTCTCATAGCAAAGGGTCTGAATACATACTGTAAATAAGGTCTTTTTCTTTTTAATGTGCAAAAGTTTCTAAAAACCTGTTTTTTTTTTTCTTTGTCATTATGGTGTATTGTGGATAGATTGCTGAGGAAATTGTGTTATGTAATCCATTTTAGAATAAGGCTGTAACGTAACAATGTGGGAAAAGTCTAGGGGTCTGAGAACTTCCCGAAGGCACTGTATATTTTATCTTAGTTGTTTTACTCAGCCAACTACAACGTGACCTCTTACCTAGTTCGGGACTATAAATCAATGCCAGTTTCTTGTCTGTAACCTGCCAGTACTCCCTTTCTCTCTCCCTCAGCATTCAGTCCAATAGTTTTAGTTAAATGCTCTCCCAGATACTGAACTTGTGTGCCGGGCAGCTGTGTGACGGAAAAAAAGCCATGAAGATATGCATCACGTCTTGAATAAAGCATTTGCGGCCCAGCGGGATGTGAAACAATGGCTCATTCCAGGTGACGGTGTGCTGAGAGGGAGCGAGGGGAATTGGATAAGACAGGAAGCGCGCCTGGCTGTTAGCATTGGACTTGGCAGCTCTCCACTATTGAAACACTGACAGGCAAGCTCGCCTGTCACAGCGCATAAGTGGCTCCCTGCACAGTCGTTTACAGTAGAGCACCTTTTCCTCTACCCACAGTGCTGCAGGGCAGGTCCAGCCCCCAGGGCTGCATTCCCTAACCCCAGTCCCCATACTTAGCCCCTGCCCCAGCGGCCATACCTACTCCTAGTCCCAAACCTCATATCTAGCCACGGCTCTATACATTGCCCAAGCCCTTAGCTACCTAGCCACAGCCCTATAAATTGCCCAAGCGCTTAGCTACCTAGCCACAGCCCTATACATTGCCCAAGCGCTTAGCTACCTAGCCACAGCCCTATACATTGCCCAAGCGCTTAGCTACCTAGCCACAGCCCTATACATTGCCCAAGCGCTTAGCTACCTAGCCACAGCCCTATACATTGCCAAAGCTCTTAGCTACCTAGCCACAGCCCTATACATTGCCCAAGAGCTTAGCTACCTAGCCACAACCCTATACATTGCCCAAGCCCTTAGCTACCTAGCCACAGCCCTATACATTGCCCAAGCCCTTAGCTACCTAGCCACAGCCCTATACATTGCCCAAGCCCTTAGCTACCTAGCCACAGCCCTATACATTGCCCAAGCCCTTAGCTACCTAGCCACAGCCCTATACATTGCCCAAGCCCTTAGCTACCTAGAGAGCTTAATCCAGAGTGAGCTGTGGCTCTTCTTTAACTGACTGCTGGACTGCTGGACTGACCAGCATGGTCTAGCTGGTTATACTAGTTGACCAGCATAGTCAGGCTGGTTTGATCAGCATGGTTTAGATGGTTAGGCTGGCTGACTAGCTGGTCAAGCTAGTGATGCTGGTGACCAGCGTATGCTGGTGACCATGCTGGTCTAGATGGTCTAGCTGGTCTGACCAGCATGGTCTAGCAGGTCAAGGTGGTCTGGCCAGCATGGGCTAGCTGGTGATGCTGGTGACGAGCTTATGCAGGTGATGCTGGTGACCAAGCTGGTCCATGCTAGTCCAGCATGGTCAAGCTGGTCTGCAAAACAATGCCCAGGTAGCCTAGCGGTAAAAAGTGTTGAGCCATTAACCAAAGGTCACTGGTTCGAATCCCTGAGCCGACTAGGTGAAAAATCTACTTGTACCTTTTGAGCAAGTCACTTAACCCTAATTTGTCCTGTAAGTCGCTGTGGATAAGAGCGTCCTGCTAAATGTCTTAAATGTAAATCATTATCATATTTACCAGCATGGTCTATTGCCGTTAGCTTTTTAGAATAGTTTGTTTCAATATATTTTTAGCAGTGGTGTAAAGTACTTAAGTAAAAAATACTTTAAAGTACTACTTAAGTCAGTTTTTGGGGGGGGGGATCTGTACTTTACTATTTATATTTTTGAGAACTTTAACTTTTACTCCACCACATTCCTGACGAAAATAATGTGCTTTTTTACTTCTTACAATTTCCCTGACACCCAAAAGTGCTCGTTACATTTTGAATGCTTAGCAGGACAGGAAAAATGTCCAATTCACACACTTATCAAGAGAACATCCCTGGTCCTCCCTGCTACCTCTGATCTGGCAGACTCACTAAACACAAATGCTTCGTTTGTAAATGATGTCTGGGTGTTGATCCTGGCTATCCGTAAATAAATAAAAAACAGAAAAATGTGTTGTCTGGTTTGCTTAATATAAGACATATTAAAATTATTTATACTTTTACGTACATTTAAAACCAAATACTTTTACTCAAGTAGTATTTTACTGGGTGACTTTTACTTGAGTCTTTCTTTTAAGGTGTCTTACTTGTACTCAAGTATGAAAATTTGGTACTTTTCCACCTTTTTTTTTGCGTATACATTGAATTAATTCAATCTTATTCTACACAAACATGATTAACATATAGATTTTTCTAAACTAATCCAATCTGTTAGTTGGACGTATTGCAACCATTGCTGAAATGGTTGTTCCTGTTTTTAGATGGTTTAGGTATTTATAAATCTTTCTAAGCCTGGCTGTCATTCTGAATGCAGATTGTGGGTGAATACACGTTCCAATTCTTGGATATCCCCACTTTGACTGGATCCCAATAGGAATAAAACATAACTTTGCAAGCTGAATTGATGCTAGTTTTGCTGGTGACCAGCATGATTGGTATGCTTGTGATCAGCTTAGTTACCGGTGTCCAAAACACAGCGACGGCTGGTCACCAATGTCCTTATCTCGGTTAATTAACACAGAACGAAAGTATGATTTTAAGTTCTGGGTCCATACGTGTTGAGAAGAACTAGAATGAGGATCTGAACCGGAAGGAAGAGCTCCGTCCTCTCTCTTTGTTCGTTACGGACAAGTCTATGGGACAAATGTTCCCTCCCGTTCCGATATTCGAAAGATGCTAACACCTACGAAAGTGTGATTTTTATTTATTTATTTATTTGTTTGTTTTTATTTTTGTCCAAATAACCAGTGGTGAAAAAAAACTAACATGGGAACTAATACTACTGGATCTCACGCATCACGTATCGTGACAGATCTATGGTACCATTTATGTTTACGTAGTCTTTCCACGAGAGACTACCAGTGTCCATAACGCGGTGGCGGCTGGTCACCAGCATGACCAGCCTATGCTGGGTTTTTTTTTTTCAGCAGGGAAGCCTATTTTCAGCCGGATAATGATTCTGGGAGTTTATTTAGAGAGCCTTACCATGACCTTTTGCTGGTATTTGATGTTTATGCAACAGAGCAGTTATTTTGACTTGCATGGGGGAATCGACCTCTCCCGTAGTTTGTTTTCCTGATGAAAGCATTTGGGAAGACTTAAGGTCAGGAGGACTCAAATGTTATGGCTGTTCAGAGTCTATCCAGTATTTTTCAATCCTAGTCCTCCTGTCCTAGTTCTCTTGGTCTTGTTTTTGATCTTGCTTCACATGTATAGAAAATCAGAAGGTACAGTATCCAGAACTAAAAGCTTCTCTTATTTCTACAGTCACACTTTGTCCTTTACACTTACCCCTGCTGTCTTCATTGAAATGTTCCCGGGTGAAGGTTAAGTGTATTGATTTGAGTGAGGATTATGACCCCCGGTAAAACAAAATGAAGTTGTGTGGCCTATGTTTTGGCCCAGAGCCAGACACTTGCGTAGTTCATCCCAGAAATGTGGCTGAGAGAGCTAAATATTTTTCAGCCAGTGAAATTACACCATATAATTAAAACAAGTGACTCCTGATACGGAAAGGAGAGAGGCGAGGGGGAGATGGAAGGAAAACATTTGAAACTGAGTGAGATGAATAATAATAATGAAAAGAGAGGAAACACTTGAGACAGACTTGCATTCTATTAATTACTGGAAAGCTTTGTCAGGTTAAATAAATTGCCTTCGGGCTATGCTAGCTTTTCATGATAATCAAATGGGAAGACCTAAGTACATTTTTCTTCCTTCTGTCTCTACAGATGTGCTCTGGACTGGCTGTGATTTCTCCTCCTCATGCTCGATGGCAGACGAAGACAGCCGCTCTGTCCACGTGAGCTTTGATCACAAAGAGATGGCTCTGATCCACAGCTAAACCTGATCCACTGCTCTCCTGTCTCTCTGACCGTCCCCTCTCCTCTGTTTTCCTCTTCTCGTCAACCTCCCTCACCATGGCCTGCTTGTTGGTGTCAGTGTTCCTCCTGGTTCTCCAGACTTATGCTGCCCCATCAGAGTTTGTTCAGAGCCTGGATCTGGGCCCTGGACTCACTGCCAACGTCACTCTGTCTCCACCCCCGGGGACTAGCAAACATGCCCCCCACAGCATCATCATTGGGGTGCGCAAGGGGGGGACACGCGCCCTGCTGGAGATGCTAGATATCCACCCTGAGGTCGCTGCCGCTGCCACAGAGGTGCACTTCTTCGACTGGGACGAGAACTACGCCAAGGGCTTTGACTGGTACCGTGAGCTGATGCCCTATTCCTACCCGCACCAGATCACAGTGGAGAAGACGCCAGGCTATTTCACCTCTTCCCTGGCGCCAGAGCGCATCCGTGCCATGAACTCCTCCATCAAGCTGCTGCTGATCCTGCGGGACCCAACTGAACGCGTCGTCTCAGACTACACCCAGGTCTACTTCAACCGCCTGGAGAACCACAAGCCAGTGCAGGCCATTGAGAATCTGCTGGTGCGCAGCGGAGCTCTCAACACCCGCTACAAGGCCATCCAGCGTAGCTTCTACGACGTGCATATGCGGAACTGGCTGCGCCACTTCCCTCTGGAGCAGATCCACATCGTTGATGGGGACACTTTGATCCGGGACCCCCTTCCCGAGCTGCAGAAAGTAGAGCGTTTCCTCAAC
Organism: Oncorhynchus mykiss; assembly: GCF_013265735.2. Taxonomy (NCBI): domain Eukaryota; kingdom Metazoa; phylum Chordata; class Actinopteri; order Salmoniformes; family Salmonidae; genus Oncorhynchus; species Oncorhynchus mykiss. The sequence continues at coordinate 63,598,206 of NC_048565.1, forward strand.
CTGCCCCCCAGGATAATGTCGTCCAACTTCTACTTCAACCAGACCAAGGGGTTCTTCTGCATCCGGAGTGAGGGGCGAGAACGCTGCCTGCACGAGTCCAAAGGGCGCCCCCACCCGGCTGTCAACAGTACCGTGCTGCAACAGCTACGCTCCTACCTCCGGGAGCACAATCGTAACTTCTACCGCCTGGTGAAGCGCTCCTTTGACTGGCAGTAAGGCAGGGCACCCCTCTTCCTATGTGGACTAGTTCCTCCTGGCCCAGAGAAGACTTAGGAACCATTGCCCTGTTTAAGGACTGACTGACCAGTATTAAAGGGGCAATAGCACTTTACGAACTCTGACACCCAAACACTCCTGTCAATCGCCTTTTACTCTGCTCTGGTGTCAGCAGCGCAGTTCCACATTTACAAAATAAAGCAAGAACTTAAAATATAAACTAAACGTGGAAAAATGGCCAATCTTGATAAGTCATTCTCTGTACTGTACCGAACAAAAGTGACGCAGATTGTGGCAAAACAATTTTGTGAACCTGATGGATTTTTTTTCTGCTTTGTTTGATATTCTTGTACTTGATAATAAATTGTTCTGCTTTAAAAATGTACATTTCTCTTTTTGGTTCTTTGTGCTGCCCTCCAGATCCTAACCGGAGTTGTTTAGGGAGCATGCTAAGGTAGACTGAGGCATTAGGATAAGCCTTTGTTTCACTGCAGTGGAAGTAGGACATTCATGCAAGGGAAATGGTTGCCCTAGAGCGCCACTTTAGCATTACAGAAATCACTAATGGTTTGGACATTGAAGGTAGTGCCTGCAGCAAAAGGGGCCGAATCACGAGAGTCAGCAAGCTGAAGTCGGAGCTCTTCCTGTATTTTAGCACTGTTAAGTGTTCAACAGTTTGATCAGGCTGTAGAGGCAGCCAGTAAATCATATGTATTGGGGCCGTTCTCACTGGAGTAAACAGTAAACAGAAGAGTAGCCATTACTATTTTCATCAGGATTATTATCCTTGTTGATTAGCCTTTAAAGCGCAGGCGAAGCCAGGGAGACCACTGATGATTATGTGATCTCCCTACTGTCTGCTGGCTCTGACGGAGGCTAAATAAGTTCTCCCACCCCAGGGGTGACAGACATCGATGCTGGTGGCTTTTCCTTGCCAGCAGGAATAAAGGGGTGTGTTGGTCGGTCCACACTAAAAATAGGAGCCAATGTTTTTACACTCAATCTTACCATCTCACATTTACTGATACTTTATTGTGTTTATTGATATGTCCATTAGTGTATTCAACTGTAGTCTTGTTCTAAGGTTCCATCCAGCACATCCTCTCAGAATACTCAGTATTCTATTTTGACTTAAAGGAGCTGGTAGTGTTTCAAAAGTAATTTGTCATTGCTGTACTGGAACAAGGGATGTTATTACCCTATGTCTTCACTAGGGGGCATATAGGTCCTTCAGGAATAATATGAGGTGATGTGTCTGGACATGCTCTTTCAAGGGTTCCCCTTGTCAGTGGTGCAGGTGAAGAGGCTGTGACAGGGACCCGGTGACCCTTGCCAAGGCCTCACTGGGGCCTGCCCCATCGCCTGTGTTTCATGTGCCTGTTCACCTGGAAGAGAACACCCTGCCCTGCCTCCACAAGGAGGAGGCCCTGTCCAGGTCACCGAGCCATCTCAGCCGTGTGTGTACATGCTTCCAGCCCGCCCAGCACCCACCCACTAACCCCTTGTCTGATTGTAGACACGCGCCTGGTGTGTCATGCTTTGTGTACGTTTTGAGTAAATCCTAGCTCTACAAATGTTTTGTATAAAATTGCTAGATTTATGTTATTTCCATTACTCATTTGCATGCTTGTAAGAGGGAAAGGCATTTCACAGGGTTTCTAATACAAACTCACTGCCAGATCAATGAATAACCTTGTCTGGGATATATTCCTCTATCAACTGATGCGCCAGCGTCTCGACCGCTGCTTCAACACATCACAGCAGTGAGCATCTGCCTTGGGTCTCCAAGCTCCTTTCAATACAAAGCTGGCTATATGGTACAAAACTTTTTTTTTTTAAATTCAGACATGTCTGAGTGATATTCAGCTGTATGAAATCGCTCGGCTTTTTCATGTTGCGACAATGTCACCACAGGCAAGGAGGACAGTCGATTTGTTGCATGTTGGGTTGGATGCAAACGGCCTTGAGGGAGAGGTGTTCACCACAGAGACGTTAACTCTCTGTAGATCTTCACCCTAAACGAACTCTTTATCATGCAAGTTGATTGAGAAATGAACAATGGGGGGGAGGGTTGTGTGTTATTTTTTATTATTATTGGACACGGGAGGGTAGTGTATTCCCCCCCCCCCCCCTTCCCCCTGGTCTGTTTGCTCTTTTGCTGGTTTTACCATCACAAGTTCTTCCATCCTAGACAAATGTCCTCACCTGCTTTCATGCGCCTTCCCCATATCAAGATGTTCTGGTGCTTCTCTGATGCACTACGCTTTTCCGCACGTTACCTTTTTACTACACCACAGGTCGATATAGTCTACCAGTCTGTCTGCCTGGCCCTCTATCCACCAGTCATAGTGACAATGGAGGCACAGTAGGTGGATTGTCTGTCCAGATCTGCAATAGGCTAACTAGTAATCATACCTCGCATAAAAGCATTCAGAGCTGCACACATTTTCAATGTGACTGCACAAGAACAAACAGGAATAGGCTAACTGATCGGCGGTGGAGAGGCCAGATGCGTCATGGCCTATGAAATAACAGTGAAGACATGACATAAGCAGCTCAGAAAGCTCTTCGTTGTTTTCGCGCAGAGTTCAAAACTCTAGTCTAGGCTGTAAATTGCAGTGAAAAAAATGTCATTTGAATAACGGCCCAACAGCCCTGTGATTTCGATGTTTCATTCCATTTGGATCGGTTGTGGGTGTGCTCTCCACAGTTTTTATAAGGTCTAGAAAGGCACAGTAGCAGGCCAGTCCGGCTGTATTTTTCCCTTGAATACCAAGATGTGCTGTCTGTTGTGGGCTCTGCCTCCTCTCCAATCCGAGCGGCTATTCCTCTCGCACCTTGAACCCAAAGACTTCAATATAGCCTAAATACTGTCATTTTAACTTTTTCAAATGTATTACATTTGATATAGGGCATAATAAGCACAACCAGTCACAATGTGTTCATCTGATTAGGCTACTTCAAACGGCTCCTGTAGGCATGCACACGTCATCCAAAATATAATTCCAGCATCCTCGAAACGGGCTGACAACGACACCCTAAAGACTGGCAAGTGCGCTAGTCCATTGTCACTTTTGATTATGCCTGCACATCATGGTTCACCAGCAGCCCCAAACATGTAAAGAGTAAGCTACAGACCAGCCAAAACAAGCTTGTAAGAATTTTAAACAGCTAAGCAGGCCATCTGTGGGGGGAAAAAAAAGACTACTATTAATTCAACTTGGTCTGGTCCACAGAATTATCAGACTCAACCCCCAGGTACCTGCCAACTATTTTCCATTTGTTAGATATGTCCACCAGCATGGTACCAGTGACAGATACTCTAATATTCACTGTTTTTAAACATAAGTCTATTTGGTAAAAACATTTTTAGTTATATATATACAGGTGCTGTTGAGTAGCACAAACTACTGTGCCACAGCAACCCCAACGTTCAGCGTAAGAACTTGGTAATTAACTACAATGACCATCATCTATTGCGCCTGGTTTTTCTGCCGCCGACCTAGATGGATGCACTTTTACACCTGCTAAGAATTCAAGAGTAGGGTGACTCGCTTAGCGGGTCTCGATCACAGGGCACCAATGATGACCACCCACTGTCCAGATAAGGGATATCTCTAGGGCAGAGGAATTAAACTATTACTCTACAGGGTCTGGTGCTTGCTGGTTTTCCGTTCTACCTGATGATAAATTGTTGTTCTATCCTGCCCGAAAAAGCGTAATACCCACCAGCTGTATGTTATTCATGTCGTCGTTCAGCCACGACTCGGTCAAACATAAGATATTACAGTTTTTAATGTCCTCGTAGTTTGTCTATTTTATTATCCAGTGATTGTACGCTGGCTAATAGGACTGATGGTAAAGGCAGATTAACCCACTCGCCGTCGGATCCTTACAAGGCACCCGGACCTACGTCCCCGATATCTCCGTTACTTTCTCCTGCGAATGAGGGCCTTGCCGGGTGTCTGGAGTAAATCCTTTGCGTCCGACTCATTGAATAAAAAAGAATATTCTTGCAGTACGGGGTGAGTAATCGCTGTCCTGATATCTAGAAGCTATTTTCGGTCATACGAGATGGTGTCAGAAACATGAAGTACAAAATAAGTTACAGATATGCATAATAGCACAATTGGTTAGGGGACCGGAAAACGGCAGCCATCTCCTCCAGCGCAATTCTCCTAAAATCCAATCAATTGTTGAAATAAGTCAATCAAGTCAATGATCAAATATTGATTTAATTGTTAACTGACACAGACATTGTAGCAGTAAGACCTGAATGATCTTACATCCAAAAGGTTGTAAGTTCAAATCTAAGAGGAGGACATGTTGAGTTAAATGTTGGCGATGTTTATTTAGGGCCATCAGGCAATGTCCTGACAACTGATACAGTACACAGAAATGCAACATTCCCATGAAATGTGTCTAGAACACTAATAAACTCAGCAAAAAAAATAATGTCCCTTTTTCAGGACAGTGTCTTTTAAAGAGAATTTGTAAAAATCCAAATAACTTCACAGATCTTCATTGTAAAGGGTTTAAATACTGTTTCCCATGCTTGTTCAATAAACAATTAATGAACTTGCACCTGTGGAACAGTCGTTAAGACACTAACCGCTTACAGATGGTAGGCAATTAAGGTCACAGTTATGAAAACTTAGGACACTAACGAGGCCTTTCTACAAACTCTGAAAAACATCAAAAGAAAGATGCCCAGGGTCCCTGCTCATCTGCTTGAACGTGCCTTAGGCATGCTGCAAGGAGGCATGAGGACTGCTGATGTGGCCAGGGCAATAAATTGCAATGTCCGTACTGTGCGACGCCTAAGACAGCGCTACAGGGAGACAGGATGGGCAACTGCTCATCCTCACAGTGGCAGACCATGTAACGCCACCTGCACAGGACCGGTACATCCGAACATCACACCTGCAGGACAGGTACAGGATGGCAACAACAACTGCCCTAGTTACACCAGGTATGCACAATCCCTACATCAGTGCCCAGACTGTCCGCAATAGGCTGAGAGAGGCTGGACTGAGGGCTTGTAGACCTGTTGTAAGGCAGGTCCTCACCAGACATCACCGGCAACAGCGTCGCCTATGGGCACAAACCCACCGTCGCTGGACCAGACAGGACTGACAAGAAGTGCTCTTCACTGACGAGTCGCGGTTTTATCTCAGCAGGGGTGGTGGTCGGATTCGCATTTGTCGTCGGGGCCGTCATAGTCTGGGACGGTGTGTCACAGCATCATCGGACTGAGCTTGTTGTCATTGCAGGCAATCTCAACGCTGTGTGTTACAGGGAAGACATCCTCCTCCATCATCCTCCACCCTTCCTGCAGGCTCATCCTGATCTGACCCTCCAGCATGACAATGCCACCAGCCATACTGCTCATTCTGTGCGTGATTTCCTGCAAGACAGGAATATCAGTGTTCTGCCATGGCCAGCGAACGGCCTGGATCTCAATCCCATTGAGCACGTCTGGGACCTGTTGGATCGGAGGGTGAGGACCAGGGCCATTCCCCCCAGAAATGTCCAGGAACCATGATGGAAGAGTAAGGTAACATCTCACAGCAAGAACTGTCAAATCTGGTGCAGTCCATGAGGAGGAGATGCACTGCAGTACTTAATGCAGCTGGTGGCCACACCAGATACTGACTCTTACTTTTTGATTTTGACCCTCCCCCTTTGTTCAGGGACACATTATTCCATTTCTGGTAGTCACATATCTGTGGAACTTGTACAGTTTATGTCTCAGTTGTTGAATCTTGTTATCTTCACACAAATATTTACACATGTTAAGTTTGCTGAAAATAAACACAGTTGACAGCTAGAGGGCGTTTCTTTTTTTGCTGAGTTTAAATTATGTTGTGAGAACATGGCAACCGTGTTCTGTGTGTGTTTGATGTGACCTTGTTGGAATACTCTCCTTACACTCAGAAAACTGGACACATGAATGTTCTTGAAACGTCCCCATAAAACGCATCTAGAACATGAATGTTGTGTATTCTGAGAACATTTTAACAATGTCCTAGAGAAGAGAACATTCCCTTGATGTAAAACATCACTTTAACACCAGGACATGCTAAAAAAGTTTTCTAGCAAACAGAATGTAACCCTAACTAATGGAAAAACTGGACACTCAAACATTAGGGGAACATTACGGGTAGCATTACAAATACATTCTCTCTCCCTGGAATTGTTAGCTGGGCTGAGAGATTGAGAGATGAGAAGAAAGAACACAAAACAACATTTTTAAACTGATCATATGTAAATGATGAAACACTGCACCTCATAAGGTTTACACCTCCGCTCTGTGTGTTTACCTATTTGTTTGTGGATTTTAAATTGCCTTCACAGTGCAGAGGGCTTGGTTTTTGATGTGATCCCATAGCGGCCTTTACTGAGAGGGGGAAAGCAGCTGCATTTAGGTCACAGGGAGGGGAAAGGAGGCATGTCTCTGCTCATCTGGGCCCTCAGCATAAAAGCCCTGTGATTTATTAATTTAGATGACAAGGGAACATGTAGATGTTGGAGTAGTAGGTGTAACATCAGGGGCACACGGGGTAAATGTGCGGTAAAACCTGACTGGCTGCAGTAAAAAGCCAGACTGTGTTTATGAGGGTGACTGAATTACCTCTCATATTTACCCCCCCCCCAAAAAACGTATTCCTTACCATACCGTCTTATTATACCATATTTTGTTAATGAGTGGTGAGCGTGAAAGTCAGACATGCTGTGTGGATGGGTGTTTTGTGTGGAAGAGAGTAGGCCGACAGTCAAGTGCACCTTTCACACTGATGTTTCCTTGTGTGGTCACTGGGCAATGCTCCAATGGGCTTTCATGTGGTGAATGGATGGGCTCATGCATACTAAATGTTCTCAGCATAATGTCTGAATGTTGATAGATAAACTCTGTTTTGGAGCTGAAACCCCTCAGTTCTCTCTCATTTCTCCACTTCACCATTCACCCCTACCCCAGGAGTTCCTGTCTATTTACATTCGGGGCTGGCAGAAATGTGGCGGGAGGGATTCCACTCCAGAATGAGAAATCAGTTCCCATCTGAGCGAACTGTTTAGCTTTTAGTCCTGCTCAGATTTTTCCTCTGCCAAACAACAACCGTCTGAGTGAACAGGCTAGTCATGGCAAACAGTATCATCTCAACGCAAGGTAAAGACGTGAGTAAGACCTTTAAGCAGGTCAACATTCACCAGGCCGCTGGGCCAGACGGATTACCAGGACGCGTACTCAGAACATCCACCGGCCAGCTGGCAAGTGCCTTCAATTACATTTTCAGCCTCACCCTGACCCAGTCCGTAATATCTACATGTTTTAAGCAGACCACCATAATCCCTGTGCCCAAGAACGCCAATGTAACCTATCTAAATGACTGTTGCCCCGTAGCAATCATATCTGTAGACATGAAATGCTTTGAAAGGCTGGTCATGGCTCACATCAACACCATCATCCCAGACACCCTGGACCCACTCTAATTCGCATAGGGCCCGATTCAGACTTAGGAAATGTACGCCTTTCCAATACACTTCTTAGTAGTTTTTAGTAGGTATTCAGACTTTCCTTATGCAGGTGCATAATGGGCTTTGCATGTGGTTCCCTTGGGCACGCTGAATACAATTTACTCAACTGCTGAAAATAGTCCCAAATTGCTGGCCACCAGATTTTCTCGTGGAGTTTTCATTTAGTAGGGTTTTCAGTGCATTATCTAAAGTCATCCCTTTAAATTTGGTGTACCATTTTTATTTCATTTTTTTAAATCTCGACGGACTCACAAAAATATATGGAGAGAAAGGTTTAAGGATATTAGGGATCAATTAAAGAAAGCTATGCAAATATGCATATTTGTCACCTTAAGCACTAACTAGACGTTTTAAAAATACCCTGACCTTGTATATTATTAGGGGTTAAACTATTTCTGAATAATACAAAAACTAATTTGGACAAATATATTATCCTCACTCTTAATGGATCAGGGTAGCCTAGTGGTTAGAGCGTTGGACTAGTAACCGGAAGGTTGCAAGTTCAAACCCCCGTGCTGACAAGGTACAAATCTATCGTTCTGTCCCTGAACTGTTCCTAGGCCTTGGTTGAAAATAAGAACTTCTTCTTTACTGATTTGTCTAGTTAAATAAAAATAAATCTGTGATGGCAATAGTTGAGTCGTTGTGAAGCGTGCTCCAGGTTTAAACTCCTACGTATGGTTTGCGTTCCATAACGAGTGTAATACATTATCCTAATACACTATTTCTAGCGATCCTCTGGAACAACCACACGAACGTGACAGAGGAAAGGTCAACTAACGATGTAATGGAATGAACACTTAAGTCCGTGACCGGTATACATGTATCTGGGTAAAACTGACTGTGCCTACCGATATTGGCTTAATACATTACAACTTGAAAAAATGCTGATAAGTCTAGGCATATAATTAAAAACATTCTAGAAATCATGAATCAACTTGACAGGTTTGGCGTTTTCATTTGTCATTTGCGCTTGACTACAGAAGCCTATAGCCTGGGTCTCAAAATTTCACCCCAAGTTATGAGGCCAGCGTTTCATAAACTGCGCTGTGGAAAAAGTGATACGTTGATATGCTTCAATTTGCTGCCATATGACTGGTTTCACATTTGTCCCCAGCGATCATAAGGTAAAATGTATCTAAAATAAGTCAAAAGTTTGGACACACCTACTCATTCCAGGGTTTTTCTTTATTCTTACTATTTTCTACATTGTAGAATAATAGTGATGACAGCAAAACTATGAAATAACACATATGGAATCATGTAGTAACCAAAAAAGTATTAAACAAATTAAATATATATTTTATATTTGAGATTCTTCAAAGCAGCCACCCTTTGCCTTGATCACAGCTTTGCACACTCTTGACATTCTTTCAACCAGCTTAATGAGGTAGTCACCTGAAATGCATTTCAATTAACAGATGGAATTTCTTTCCTTCTTAATGCGTTTGACCCAATCAGTTGTGTTGTGACAAGGTAGGTGTGGTATACAGAAGATAGCCCTATTTGGTAAAAGACCAAGTGCATATTATGGCAAGCAAAGAGACATGACAGTCCAGCATTACTTTAAGACATGAAGGTCAGTCAATATGGAAAATTTCAAGGACTTTGAAAGTTTATTTAAGTGCAGTTGCAAAAACCATCAAGCGCTATGATGAAACTGACTCTTATGAGGACCGCCACAGGAAAGGAAGACCCAGAGTTACCTCTGCTGCAGAGGATAAGTCATTAGAGTTAGCAGCCTCATACATTTCAGCCCAAATAAATGCTTTGCAGAGTTCAAGTAAGTAACATCTCAACATCAAGTGTTCAGAGGAGACTGCGTGAATCAGGCCTTCATGGTCGAATTGCTGCATAGAAACCACTACTAAAGGACACCAATAAGAAGAAGAGACTTGCTTGGGCCAATAAACACGAGCAATGGACATTAGACTGGTGGAAATCTGTCCTTTGGCCTGATGAGTCCAATTTTTTTTATTTTTGGTTCCAACCGCAATGTCTTTGTGAGACGCAGAGTTGGTGAACGGATGATCTCCCGCATGTGTGGTTCCCACAGTGAAGCATGGAGGAGGTGTGATGGTGTAGGGGTGCTTTGCTGGTGACACTGTTTATTATCTATCCTGTTGCCAAGTCACTTTACCCTTACCTACTGTATATGTAAATAATGTATCTACCTCAATTACGTCGTACCCCTGCACATCGACTCTGTACTGGTACCCTGTCTGTGTCGAAAAGTTATCGTTACTTATTGTATTTCTATTCCTCTTGTTATTATTTTTAGATCATTTTCGTAGGTTTTCTCTCTGCAATGTTGGGAAGGGCCCACAAGTAAGCATTTTACTGTTACTCTAAACTTGTTGTTTTACAAAGCACGGGACAAAAACATTTTGATTTGATTTAAAGCTGCCCTGACGCTCAGGAGCCAAGTGTCACATACAAGCTATTTCCATCTGCAAATGGGCTAAGGGGAGGGGGGGTGAGCTCCGGGGGGATGATGGATAGGAAAAGGGCAGGGGTCGTATGTATCACGTATCTCAGAGTAGGAGTGCTGATTTAGGATTTTAGCCTTTTTAAGCCCAGCTCAGATCCAACAGTCGACATGAGGACAGATAGGACGACTCAAAATTAGCCAGTTTTAGAATGTTGTATTGTCGAACAGTTAACTGCAGACGGGGCATTCAGATCAGAAAAGATGAGATGCGTAGTTGAGACCGTTTCCACTGTAACGTGACTCTTTTTTTTAACAGTTGTTGGAAGCCATGGGAGTCTACAGCCATGTCTGAGGACTAAAATGACACAAGAGTGTCCTAGCACTAACCAAGCACTGATCGGCACAGCACAGTACTGACGTGTTGAGTCTTGGAACCTCCAGCAGCCCGACGTGAGACGTTCTAAAGCTAGACCGCTCAGCTCAAGCTCAGCGTAGTACAGAACAGCTGACCACTGTACTGCACAACCACTGAAGTACGAGACACCAAACAGCCACCTCCATTGTATCGATTTGTCAATACTGTTACATCAGACAGAAGGAAAAGCACAAGTCTACATACACATCAAACATACCCAGATATGAATGTGCTGTGTGTTACCAACAATTGATCTTAGTTTGGGCTGCACCGTCCTTTCAACCCAGCACTGATTGACCTCCTTGGTCATCTAAAATATGAACATGTTGAGCTTGATGGGAGGGAAGGAGCTCAAAGTGTTCTGTTGTAACTAGGCCAGTAGCCTTCACAGTGACCCATTTACTATTCCCATGACAAAAGGAATTGCCCAAAATGTGTCCAGTGACTTGAAACGTGTTGTCAAATCAGACTGATTTGCCCTGTTTTGTTAGACAATGGGGAAAGAAGCGGGATTTCATATTAGGTAACTAAATGTGCGCACACACGTCTTAGCTAACAACAAACGTTCCCACAACTTTAAAGAATGTCCCTTTAATAGTTTCATTTGTTAATTAACTAACGTTGTTATAGGAGTATTCCAGTGACGTTCAAGGAATATTTCCAAGAAACCATTCTCTTAATGTCATATAACTTAACTGAGAATAATGGTTACCATGTTCTCAGAACTTAAGACATTAATGTTCTAGACATGTTTCATGGGAATGTTGCTATAACATTCATGTGACTCCAACATACTCAGAACATGGTTGCCATGTTCTCGACACAATGAATGAGAACATTCATTGAACATGTCACTGTTGACGAGCCAATCAAGGTAAACCACAGCTCCAGTCACAGCTCTTTATTGGTTGGCAAGGTTAGGGATACTCACAGACACTGCTTTTAACTTTGCATACCAGATTACATTGTGTGTTTATACAGTCATTCTTATTTCACATGCCCTCACCTGGGATTTGAACTCACAACCTTTTGATTCATAGTACTCCGAGTTTCCTGCTATGCCACCGTGTCCGTCTCAGGTATCAATTAATCTGACTATTCTCACCATTGATTGTATTTATTCATGTCAGCAATTGAAGCGCTTTCTGTACAGTTGTCAAATAATGATGGGCCATATTAACCTGTTTTATTAATACTCCTGAATCACTTTGTATAGATAGGCCCTACCCAGAAACCCTCCTTCTTAGATCTAAAACAACTTGATAGGTGTAGAGGGTGAATGCTCTCTTAAAAGTACACTCAAGAAAATATTTGATTGAGTGTACTATTAAGACAGCATTCACCCTATTGCTTACACCGATCAAGTTGTTTTAGATCTAGGAAGGAATATTTAGGGTTTCTTCTGGACAGGGCCTAACTATACTGGCCAGGGCATTGGTGCCCTGCGTTTGACACCTGCTAGGGGAGTCACCGTACCTTCCCATTCTTAGCAATATATGTTGATGTCATTATTGCCATTTTGAATTGCATTGATCAGGCATTTCAATTGTTTATATGAACATTTTGTTAGAACACTTGGAAATATTTACCAGGCCACCAGCACTGATGACGAACAAACCAACCACTGTCCCAATCGGGGATCTCTAGGGCCTGTGCTTATTGGGCCCGTAAAGTTAGGCCTTGTCCAGAATAAACACTAAACCCTTGCTCCCTATCTACTTGTTGTAGATCTGAAACAACTTGATAGGTGTAAGCAATAGGTTGAATGCACTTTTAAGTAAAGTAAATCTCCGCTCTGTTAAAAGTAAACTCAAGAAAAAACTTTTATTGCTCATAGTGATTCAGGAGCTATCGTTGAAACAGGTTAATATGCCCCACCAACATTAGACAACTATTCAGAAAGCCCATATTAAATTGTTGAAATAAGTCATATCCATGATGAGAAAATAGTCCAATTAAGTGCTAACTGACAGAGATGTAGTGGAGTTGCAAAAAGAGCTGAATGTTAACTGAGAGGTTGTGAGTTGAAATCCCAGGTGGGGACATATTGACTAATAATTGCATAAATGATGATGGAGTATTCTCCTAACCTTTAGAAAACAGGATACAGGAGTGTTCTTGCAACATTCTCATGAAGTGTCTAGAACATGATTGTATATGCTGGGAATACTGTAAACACGTTCTAGGTCAGTTCTGCTTGACATTAAGGGAATGTTAATCTAACTTTAACACCAACACATTCTAAAAAAAGGTTCTCAAAAGGCTTTTGCTAACATTGATAGAATGTTCCCCCTAACTAAATTTAAAAAAGGACCAAAACATTAGGGGAACATTACGGGTGACATTACAAAAACGTTCTCTCTCCCTGGAATTGTTAGCTGGGATCCGAGCATGCACCCACACACGCAGTCTCACACACACAATAACAGATTTAATGATAACCCCTGCTCAGGTCACGTCTGGAAGATAAACCTGCCCGGTCGGTTGTGTGTGGTATCTGGCCAACCCGACCACTGCCTCGTTAAAAAGGACATTTAAAAGGAGACAACGAAGGAAGGAGAAAAGGTTGTTTCTTCCCTTTAGCCCTTCTAGTGTTCAGAGTTTGGTATCAACAACTGTGTGCCAGGGTTATTTGTGGACATGTGAGTGACGGCACTCTGGAAAAAAACAACAGTACAATGGGAAGTCGCCAGGCTCAAAGTAAAAGGAGAGCCTTTGTTTATGAATTGAGAAGACAAAAAAAAAAACATTTTCCACATTGGAGATTTGCTCAAATATCAACAGTTTTACCAGGTCACTTTTAAACCACGTGCACCAAAAAGTTAAATCAGATATTTTCACCAAGCTTCTCTCCTGCACCACTAAAAAAACACTGTGAATGTCTCCTCCTTATTACGGCCTCCTGCTAAATTAACCCTGTGGCAAACCACATAAGGAAAGGCTAATAACACCCCCTTCCAAATTGAATATGAGATTCAAGGTCAACTAAACAGAGAGACACAAATTTGCCTGTTTGTTGTCGTGTCAGCCGCCACAGAGCCAGTTACAGGTTTTAGTAGAGCAGTAACACGTCCCTGACACTGTAGCCTGTGGATCAAACTGGTTATTTGACTGACAGCTCATTAACAACCTTGGAAAGGGAGAAAGTATCTGAAATCAAAGTAACACTTTTTTTTTGTGTGTGTGTGTTTTTTTTTTACAGATGCCTTCCAGGTGGTGGTAAAGTGACAGGGGACACATTGAAGGACTAAACATTAGCCCCGTTTATAACTGGTTCTAACATGCACCCGTTTCCCTGATCTTGTCCACATTCTGATTGTGCCCACATTTTTAGACCGATGTAGACAATTAAAAGACACATTGTGATCTGACTTTGATCCGATCTTCCTGACCTCCTCCAGAGGTCGTCAGGCACGCGTTGGCTGTGTTTATACAGGCAGCACAATTCTAATATTTTTCTTCTTTTTTTAATAATCTGATCTGCTCTAATGCCAGTAATTGGGCAAAAATATCAGAATTGAGTTGCCTGTGGAAACACAGCCCTTGTGTCTGGATATCTTACAAGTGTAGATAGAAACCAGGAAATCTGGTCACAGTGCAGACACAGTGGACGGATAAGAAACACGTTTTAATACCACGTGTAGACACATTTTTAAAAATGGGGGCACAATCAAATGGTGGAGCATATCAAGACACAGGACGCGTGATCGCGCCATGTATAAACTAGGCTATTGAGATAGATGAAAAGAGAACATAACACTGTGGCCGGCCTTGGGAGGTTGCTCTGGGCAGGGTCATCCTGACCTATGCTTTGATTATCCTTGATTGGTTATGTAAGTTCACAACTGGTTGCAAGTATTTTCAAGGATATGGGACTGAATTACTCAATCCAAAAGCACATTCTATTCATGGAAAAACATACATTTTGGAGACATTTTCCTCATATCTGTGCAGCTCTGAAGAAAGTGGAAGGAAAATTATGAACTGAACTGCAACGGTGTTCCGGTTTCTTGTGAAATAGCCCTGAAATGTCACAGTACCAGTACATTACCAGTCAAAGTTTGGACACACGTACTCATTCAAAGGTTTTTCTTTATTTTTACTATTTTCTACATTGTAGAATAATAATGAAGACATCAAAACTATGAAATAACATATATGGAATCATGTAGTATCCAAAAAAGTGTTAAACAAATCAAAAAATATTTTATATTTTTCAAATTATCCACCCTTTGCCTTGATGACAGCTTTGTACACTCTTGGCATTCTCTTAACCAGCTTCACCTGGAATGCTTTTCTAACAGTCTTGAAGGAGTTCCCACATATGCTGAGCACTTGTTGGCTACTTTTCCTTCACTCTGCGGTCCAACTCATCCCAAACCATCTCAAGTTGGTTGAGGTCGGGTGATTTGTGGAGGCCAGGTCATCTAATGCAGCACTCCATCACTCTCCTTATTGGTCAAATATCCCTTACACAGCCTGGAGGTGTGTTGGGTCATTATCCTGTTGAAGAAAAAAAAGATAGTCCCACTTAGCGCAAACCAGATGGGATGACGTATCGCTGCAGAATGCTGTGGTAGCCATGCTGGTTAAGTGTGCCTTGAATTCTAAATAAATCACTGACAGTGTCACCAGCAAAGCACCATCACAACTCCTCTATGATTCACTGTGGGAACCACACATGCAGAGATCATCCGTTCACCTACTCTGCATCTCACAAAGACATGGTGATTGGAACCGAAAATATCAGATTTGGACTCATCAGACCGAACAACAGATTTCCACTGGTCTAATGTCCATTGCTCGTGTTTCTTGGCCCAAGCAAGTCTCTTCTTATTGGTGTCCTTTAGTAGTGGTTTCTTTGCAGCAATTTGACCATGAAGGCCTGATTCACAGTCTCCTCTGAACAGTTGATGTTAAGATGTGTCTCTTACTTGAACTCTGCAAAGCATTTATTTGGGCTGCAATCTGAGGTGCCGTTAACTCTAATGTACTTATCCACTGCAGCAGAGGTAACTGATTCTTCCTTTTCTGTGGTGGTCCTCATGAGAGCCAGTTTCATCATAGTGCTTGATGTTTTTTACGACTGTACTTGAAGAAACTTTCAAAGTTCTTGATATTTTCCATATTGACTGACCTTCATGTCTTAAAGTAGTGATGGACAGTTGTTTCTCTTTGCTTATTTGAGCTGTTCTTGCCATAATATGGACTTGGTCTTTTACCAAATAGGGTTATCTTCTGTATACCAACCCTACCTTGTCACAACATAACTGATTGGCTCAATCGGATTAAGAAGGAAAGAAATTACACAAATTAACTTTTAACAAGGCACGTGTGTTAATTGAAAAGCATGGCGCACGCACACACACACACACACACACACACACACACACACACACACACACACACACACACACACACACACACACACACACACACACACACACACACACACACACACACACACACACACACACACACACACACACACACACACACACACTAGCAGCAGTACATTGTACATGGTGTCACCACCCAGCCAGGGCAGTCGACCTCCCTCCTTCCTTCTCAACCAGTATCAGTGTCTTAGAACGTCCTGTTCCCTGGAGACGACCCAGCCACATCACCTTATCTATGGGTTCCCATCACTGAAAGAAGCGCTTTCAGTCCTCACCATATGTATTTGGACAGTGAAGCTAACATTGAAATGTTGGCTCTATACTCCGGCATTTTGTATTTGAGATTTAAAAAAATGTTTTTAGTACAGAATGTCAACTTTCATTTTCGGGTATTTTCATACAGTATATGTCATATGTACCATTATGTTTCATACCATTTAGACACAAAAGCATTCACTTTATGTATCTCGTCTCCCCCATTTGAAGAAGTCATAGTTTTTCACCTACCTTGTACTAAAGCATTCTAAAGTTTAGTATTTGGTCCCCTATCTCCTGCACACAACGACCGCGTCAAGCGTGCAACTCTGCGTACTCGTTGGATGCAGGGGCAGTTTTGTTTTGGCTATGTTTTGGTTTTGTCCAATAGTAACTGAATGGCGGATGATGTCTGGAGTCATTTCTTTCTATGTGAGGAGAGAAGATCTTTCTGAATACTTCAAAAAGAATTCCGGTAATTCCACGATTAGGGAAACAAACACGAGGAAAGAAAGTTACAGAGGCTACAACAAAAGATGCTAACCTTTCACCATCACCAATGACAAGGGAGGTTAGCATGTTGGGAGGAGTGTGGTCTTTCTGGCTCTGTAACTCTCTCACCCATCATTATTTGTGATCCATTCATGATTCCTAATCATGGCAGCATCCACCAGAAACATCTTCTATATTCACTGACAAAAACAGTTACTATTGGATGAGACATGAGCCAAAAAAGCATAGCCAAAAACCAACTGCAAATGCATCTGAGTCACAAGCATGCACAGTATACGGGGCCATATACTCAACATTTGACTACTGTAATACACTGTAAGTAAAAGGTGACATGTTGTGCTGTCTCCTCATATTCATCATTTGATCCAAATTAATATCCAAATTGCTTGAGTATAGAGCCAAAATGTAAATGTTTGGTTCACTGTCGAAATACATATGGTGAGGACTGTATGTTATCACTGCACTGGGTTGAAAGGGGAAGGGGGAAAGGGGGGAGTTGGGAGTCCCGCTGAACAATGCTTCACCTGTGTTTCCCATGTCCATGAGTTATCTGCTGCCTGTCTGCTAGAGCTTGGTGCACACAGCTCTCAATGCGCTGTGGGCCACAGAGGGGGGGGGGGGGGGGGGGGGGGGGACGACTGGAGAACTGGAGAAAGAGAAAGCTCAGAACTGGAGGAATGTCATAACAAGAAACAGCCAGCGACCTTCACATCTCCCCTCTTCAATCCGACGGAGGGGAGGGAGAGAAGAGGAGTGAGAAAGAGAGATAAAGATTTCCATTTCCAACAACCACTCAATTGTTCTGTTCATGTCGTAGTTCACATGCCTTTTAGAGCCTCGAACACATCTAAAAACAGAGCAAATTGAAATACTTACTATTCAAATTCAATAGCGTAGGGAGAGGGGAAACGAGAGATCAGAGGACGGGGGGGGGGGGGGGGGGGGGGGGGGATACGAAATAAGAAGGGCAGAATGGGGAAACGTGGGGCCTCGATGCCCACGCAGGATAAATATAATGCTGCTCGTCAAGACTTTCAAAGGCGTGCAGAGGGAAAGAACAAGCTAGACCATAGGATGTGTGAACTCTACATGTTTCGCTAATCAGTGTTTGATCTTTTAATGGCAGCGTTAGAGCACTATTAGCGGAAATCAAAACCATCTAAGCTAGGCAGCGCAGGTATCATCGTGAAACTGACGTATCGGGATTCAAGGACCAGATGGTGCCGTCTCAAACAAGAGGGTGCGTTCACTTTCTACCTATCGCACAGTGAAGTAGTACGCCAAGTAGTCTGATGTTCTCACTTCACTACAGTCATGTCAAGGTTGTTCCCATCTCTCTCGCCCTATAGTATATACTGGGGAGCACAGTTGGCTGATTGCACCTTCATTGGGGTGGACGGGCTCATAGTACTGGCTGGAACGACGTTCACGGAATGGTATGAAGCTCGTTTTGCACAGGGTTTCCATGTGTTGAAAAACGATCCCATTTATTCCATTCCAGCCATTGTTATGAGACGTCCCCGTTCCCCTAGCAGCCTCCTGTGCTGGGGAGGCCCTTGTTCAATCACGAGAAGGCATGTTGGAATTCATCTACTCAAAAATGCAACATCTACTGTGTGGAAACAGAAGTGGACTCAATGTCATGTACCTTCAGAAATGACCACTCTCACTGCACATTACAGCTTTCGATTGAATGATACCTGTTAGATAACGGGGACTAAAACCTCACATGGATTTCACTGTCAGCCTGTAACTTTTCTACAACAATCCCAGCTGCTCCATCACATAATAAAGATTTGAACAATTCAAATTGTCTCCGCTTGTATAGTTCTTGCTGTAAACATTCCATTCGGCACACTGCAATTAAGATGTTATTCTATTCATACAGAATAATTCACTGTGCTCCTGTATCCATCTGAGAGTCCTTTGTTTTGGATGGGGACAGACGTGCCACAGGGGTGCCGAGGTACTCATCAGCATTGCTGAACAGTGGGGTGAAAGAGAGAGTCCCTAGCCTGGCGCTCCATGGGAAACCTGGGGACCCTCTGCCTTTAAAGTGGTAATTTGCCCAGGCCGGAGGGAGGCATGCGATGAAATTGAAATGTCTTTGACGCGGGACTGACAGCACTGACAGGTGTTGTTGTCTATCTGAACCACCTTTGGGCAGGAAGTGAGGAGAGAGGAGAGACGCCGAGCGGATTTCACAAATCAAAACATCCTCCACCAAATTGAACACTGTCGGACCGGTAGGCTACGGACAGGGATTTGGTTTAGTCTGGTAAATCTGGTGAAGAACAAAGTCAAGTGAATGAGCCAGAGAGAACGCTTGACCATGATCTGTCTAAATGAGGGCCTGCAATGATTTTGACCTCAGGCAAGGCCTTTAGTTGAATTAGTATTAGCTGTAATGTGTTTTTAAGACTTGGGTAATGATATCTGATAACTAAGGTAAGAGAAGACAGGAGAAGGAAAAGGAGGAACAGTACTGTGGGCAAGAAGGAGTAACCTTAACTCAGCCAGGAAGAGAGAAAGTCTTGTCAGCAATGTTAGCAGGGGGAGTATACAGTATCATATAGTTTTGCTGATATCATGAACACTTCTGACTGTGAGACAGCCGGGGGTTCAACCTCAACACTTCAACATGAAGTGAACTGGTGCATCTCAGTTGGTAACAGCAACACAACAGTTGGTGACAGGTAGCATAGTTGTTAGACCTTTGGGCCAGTATCCGAAAGGTTGCTGGTTCAAATACACCGTGCTGTTAAGGTGATCTGTCGATGTGCCCTTGAGCTTAATCCTAATTTGCTCCAGGGGTGCCGTACTACTATGGCTGACCCTGTAAAACAGCACATTTCACTGCACCTTTCCCTTTTATGTGACAATAAAACAGTTGTAATTATTTGTATTATTATTCCCACAGCAAACACATACACAACATAAAAATGTACTTTCCAGAAGTAGCTTTGCATAAAAGCTACTGCTAGTGAAACAGTCAGTGAACTACAATGAGAAGGGCCATGAAAAAGGTATTTACAAACAAGGAAGCAGCCACATTATTACTATATTAAATAAGTGACATATTCATCAGACTGTATAATGAGTTTAAGCACGGTTCACTTGAAAGGCCGAGCTATGAGCACTCTGTACTATAACACATTACTACCCCTCATTCCTCATTTACTGTACAGAAATGATTTGAACTGATGAGGTCATGAGTTTAGTTAGTCTCTCTCTCTCTCTATCTCTCTTGCTCTCTCTACAAGACTTCAAACAGCAAGAAGAACACCGTTTTACCAGGTTCGACTCAGGCCACCTAGTCTCTCTCCTATCTCAACCTTTCACTCTCGGCATTGCTGCAGGAATTAAAGATAAATAGTTCAACATTGGAATTGTAAGTGGTCTGTTCTGTAAAAACACCAAGAACCAAGAAAACATATTTAGTGAATGCATGTCAGTGTCAGCCATAAACCAAATGCTTTGTAAAAGCCCAAAATCCACGACTTGAAGAAATGGCAGATATATCGTCTGTGGTCCAATCAAAACACATGTATATTAACACTTTTGTAGTCATTGTTCATTTGAGCACAACAAACACCTCAAATGGGTTCTAAAAATGCTGAGAAACATGTTTACGCTGTGTAGCAAGTAAGGTTATGTAAGGTAATGTAAGGTTATGTAAGGTAATGTAAGGTTATGTAAGGTAATGTAATGTAAGGTTATGTGAGGTAATGTAAGGTAGTGTAAGGTTATGTAAGGTTATGGAAGGTAATGGAAGGTTATGTAAGGTAATGGAAGGTTATGTAAGGTAATGTCACCCACCTAATATCTCAAACTGTTACTTCCTTCAAAATATAATGCCAAGCACCTTTTGTTGCCCAATTCTGAGATGGAAGACAGTTTCACTTAACTCCATCAAATATAAAACTCTGCAAAAACAAAAGGAGAAATCTAAAATGCTGCATGTTTACGGGTAGCCAATTCAAAGGGGTCTCTTGAGGACTGGGAGTAAAATTAGTCAGGGTATTCAATCAAAGTGAACTGTAAGCAACAACAGGACAGGTAACTATTCTGTTTAGCAGGCTGTTCATACAGTACAGTATACTAGAGAGTGAAAGAGACAGGGAGAGAGAGAGAGAGGGGGGGGGGGGGGGAGTGGGAGACAGAACGAGAGAGACAGAAAGAGAGAGGACGTGGGAAATGGAAAGAAAGAGAAAGAGGAGAGAGAGAGACTGAGAGAGAGGGTGAAAGGAAAGGAAAGGAAAGGCCATGGGCCACATGGATTTGTGCATAAGAGCAGTGCTACCATCCAGCGTTTGAATCTGCTGCCTCCCAGTGGTGATTGTGGAAAGCTGTCAAAGTTTGAACATGATGGATGGTGGAGACAGAGTCCAGAGCAGTGGTTTACACAACAGTTTTCACAATAAATCTATACATCACTAGAATAGCCTGAAACATATTGACTGAGGGTATGCCCATCATTGTTTGAACCGTGTTCTTAGTCTGTCAGAGTCCATTCTAAATAGTTCCCCACACTGCTGTACAAAAGCTAAACTTGAACAGATTTTCCTGGCCTGGTTAGGATATGGTCATGTATGGATATGGCCATGTGAGGATATGGTCATGTATGGATATGGCCATGTAAGGATATGGTCATGTATGACAGGACGTCCGATGACAACTTCTATGATACATGAACACCTCTTAGTACAAAACCAGAAGAGGAGTGCAGTTTCACACAGTTTCATTTCGGTCTGGTGAGAGGGTATGTGTTGGCCTCTGGCCTTGACATACCAGAACGCCCCTACTGCTACACTGTGTGTGTGTGTGTGTGTGTGTGTGTGTGTGTGTGTGTGTGTGTGTGTGTGTGTGTGTGTGTGTGTGTGTGTGTGTGTGTGTGTGTGTGTGTGTGTGTGTGTGTGTGTGTGTGTGTGTGTGTGTGTGTGTGTGTGTGTGTGCGCGCGTGCGTGTGTGCGTGCGTGTGTGCGCTAAAGAGAGAGAGCACATCAGTGCGCGTGCAATGCATGTGTGTGTACTGTATGAATGTGTGTGCATTTGTGTGTGTGCATGGGTATACTATGTTGGTGCCTGCACACACACTCGTGTGTGAATGTCTCACCTCAGCACATCCTGAGAGTCCTTGTCCGAAGACCTTGAGGAGTACTAAAGCATGGGGCCTCTCCTGGGAGGGGGAGAGAAAGAGACCCTGAACCGATAAGAGACATTTCAGCCCGTAGGAACGAGGTGTCCTAACCCTCTCCCTCCTTCCTCGCTGTGCTGTTGATGTCTGTGAGGAAGATAGCAGATTATGTAGCAAGTTTATCCTCCGCTACCATGGTGAGCAATGACAGCCAATCAGCCTTAGCTGAGACACTGAGGCTTTGTCGTGCTTGTTGCTGGTTACTTTATGTAATGTACCTATTTTTTTAGGGGGTTGCTCTGGCCCCTGCAGGTGCATGTTATGCCATGGCCTGAAACCAAGGAGGTGGGCTAAGTGCTGACGGAGCTCAGAAAACAGCTACTCTGTCTTTCTCAAACATCTTCAAGGTCTCTGGGGAGGGATAAATGCCCACGAGAAGGTGTTTGCTTTGGGGAGAGAGCTCTGGATCTGCACAGGGTAAGTCCGCTTCTTTTGGATGATTTTCACCTGATTATAATATAGACCTAAAACTCTATCCTTACAGGCTCAGGCAGAGAATAAAGTCTATTTTAGGTTTTTCACATGTGCTGTTAAGCAAATAATTATTAAGAATGTGTTAATTGCAGTTATTGTCTTATTCAATGAGTGAAGTCCTGAAAATTATTTTCAACGTATTCTAAAGTATTATTTACTTGTGCAAAGTTGCCGATGCATGATCAAATATGAATCACTTCATTTTTTTATGTTATTTTAATGACATTGCATAAGTTTTCAAATCCAAAGAGTTAATTCTGTGGGGTTGTCTGTGTCTCTCCCTTCTAGGTCCACACAGCGGCCGATTCGAGGGGGGTATCTGTACTCGCTGTTCCTTTTTCCTATGCATATACCTCTTTGAGATCTAGCTTTAAAGAGGCATAGGGCATGGGAAAATGGGGCTGCAGAGGTATTTCACCGACCGGACTACCCCTGGTCAACCAGCACAGCCCTAAGTACTCCCTGTTCCCCCATCTTGGACCTGAACCAGAGAAACCCAGAAAACAAAACCACAACAAGAAACCCTGAACTCAGTGGAGAGACTGTACCATACCTCGTCACGAGAAACTGGGTTTTACAATGTCCTGAAATATTCTATTGTCATTTCCTTTATTTTGTATTTTTGATGATAATACTATAGTATGTTTCGTCGATGTCCAAGTTGTTGTTTTATTGCCTGCTTTCTATATTGATGTGTTGTCCACCTAGTGGGTGGAATTGTCTGGTGTTGTTCAGTAACAGTCTATAAAAAAAATGTTGGGCTGAAGAACCAATTATTGATCTTCAAATGTCTTATTTTCTGTTACAGGACAAATGTATCCCTTCAATTGGATAACCATGAATAGTTAGGGAGTAATCAGACAATCACATCTTAAATAGATTTACATTTGAGTTATTCTTTGACATAGTTTAAATAACACCATACCACCTTATACCATGCAGAAATGACACTATGACGACTTTAACAGAACATTCACAAATGAATAAGATTTTGAGGAATGGCCATCTTTATAAGGTCAAGGGCATTGCAAAATATGATTTAGATCCCAGTAAAGTCCCCCATTAGCTTAGTTATGAAAAGGTTACACTTTAATAATTAAACAGTCGTTTTTCCTCAAGCCTATGAGATGTAAAGAAGAATATAAAGTGGTTATGGTAAAGAGAAAGGTTTGAAAAAGTGTGTTTCTGATCTTATCATACAAATTTTCCAAAAAACAGGAACCTCCGTGATTTTCCAAAATGACGCAATGTTCTTAAAACTATGCTGGTTTCTAAGAACTATGCACGGTTCTAAGAATCTTGCCTTTAATTCTGATTATTCAGTTGCAATAGATGCTTGTACTTCTTGAATAACATCTCCTGTATCAGAGACATCTGTAGCCAACGATAAACTGGAAGAGTGAGGGATGGGAGAATAACATGAATGCTAATTATGCAGAAAACAGCCATTGAGACTACTATTCCCACCCTCCTCAGTCCTATCGGCTCCCCTTTGTCTCTAGCCATTCAGCCACAGAGCAGTCAGCTCTTAGCAGGGCAGTTAGCACATTCTGACATTACTACACATGTTAGTTTGTCACAATGGGGAATTATTAACATTAACCATAAAGTAAACTGCAGTTTATTTTTAAATACTGTAATAAACGTTCATGTTGTGCCTCCTAGTGGGTATGACCAGAATAATTTTTTGTCAACCAATGACAGCAAATTTATATAAATGATACATGTCTGTTGCTCGGTTTGTAGTATTTTTGATTGACTTCATCCTGTGATTTATTTCATTACAACAAACTGTGTTCTTGACACAATTTTAGTAAACCATCCATCAGATATTGTGCCTGATACAACTCATACAGTAAATGGATGAGTAGCACTTCAAATAAAATATTTTTTCTTCCAGGTCTCCTCAACACCGGGAAACAGTCTAGTTCAACCTAAAGACAATCCCTTCCTACCCAATACCCACCCTCAGATCAAACAAACTCAGATGGACTGATTCAGATGTAGCTGGCTTTAGATATCAACAATAGCTTATTCACTCAGAAATGGACTGTTTTGGAATGATGAATTTAAGAGGTATCTATTGTTGTACTAAAAAATACAGTAGTTTAAACAAATCAAAAAAATATTTTTAAAAATAGGCCTACACTATCCTTTCCATTTAGCTTAGACAATACCATAATATTTCATGTTTGAGAATGAATGTCAATCAAAGTAACTTCCAGTAGCAAAACAGTTACCCCTGAGTTCCTTTAGGTCCCCAACACCACACTCATATGCAGATCAACATTTTGGTCATGCAAAAACATTGCCTCTCAGTCTACAGACAAGTGGGAAAAGCAATAACATATTTAACCATTGGTTGTTATCTGCGCCTTACCAAACTTAATGCAAGAAGCAAAACAAATCATGAGGATTTTTTTTTTTTGCAGAGCCCAATACCAGTCCTGTATTCAATAGACCAATACCAACAGCAATAGGTGTCAGTATCCCTTAGATTTTGCATAAACCATAGATTATGCAAAAAATACATCATTTAGGCCTATTGTTTGGAAACGTGAAACTCTCAGTGTCTTTGTTTAATAGAGTGCACAGTCAGTGACTCAATACCAGAGCTGTGATTTTGCTGGACTGGCTACATTTTTTGACATTTACATTTGAGTCATTTAGCAGATGCTCTTATCCAGAGCGATTTACAGTAGTGAGAACACACATTTCCATACTGTAGTGAGCGCATGTACATTTCATACTACTCCTCGATAATATCTGGGCATATTTGACCTCAGATGCACTGCAAGCCCTGAGTGTTGTGTCAGATGTTCTGTTTTTCAGAACCAACTTCACTCAGAACTGGTTGAGATAGAGTGAGCATATCATCCGATTAGAGGTGACATAAATAGACTAGTTTCCACATAAATTTCCCATTGGTAAATGGGATGGACCCTTGAATGACTCCAGAATTGTTTATGACGGAAATTCGGAATGACTCAATCAGCCACCTATTTAGCTGGTATCAACTAATGACTTTAACTTGAGGAAATATACACCTCTAGCAGACTTTAGGGCGCCGTTCCCTCGCGCCTCTCGAGTAAGTGCGAATCTTTCGATTGAGAGACAATAGAGCTCAATGATCTTGTAGATACCTCTTCTTTGATGTCTCTTTCAACCTCTTTGAAGATGCAAATCTCCTGCTAGCGGAGTGCAGGCAAGGCTCGGAGCCACACCATACCACCGGACGCCATCGGAAATATTTGTCTACAGCAGCCGGCATACAGACAAACAGACGTATCTATCTGCATACAGAATTATATATCTGTATGCCACTACATGTTGCTGCAGATAGATTGCAGTGGCCTATACTGCCTACTGATATATATATATGAACCTTTATTTAACTAGGCAAGTCAGTTAAAAACAAATTCTTATTTTCAATGACGGCTTAGGAACAGTGGTTTAACTGCCTGTTCAGGGGCAGAACGACAGATTTGTACCTTGTCAGCTCGGGGGTTTGAACTTGCGGTTACTAGTCCAACGCTCTAACCACTAGGCTACCCTGCCGCCCTAACCCTAGATACGCCCTATCTAATCAATTTCGATCATTGTGATCATGATGTAGTCTGCATGTTCACATTGGGTTGAAGAAACGCACCACTGACACCTATGGAATATTTGCTAAACCTATAGAAGGAATGGGCGATACCAAAATAAGCACCAACGAGGAATCAACGACAAGTTATTGGCATACGTTTTCTGACATTATACAGCTTGTTGCGTGACCTTATGACATGTGTTTAAACACCAAGCAATTGTGTTCTTTCATACAGAAGCCATGCTAACGTCCCGTCTCATAGCTATATACCCACTTATGATGTCATGGTTTTTATGTTTAGTTGACCTAGAATATGCATTGATTTATTCAACTAGGTAATTCAGTTTAAGAACAAACTCTTTATTTTAAATGACGCCTAGGAACAACTGCCTTGTTCAGGGGCAGACGGTTGCTAGGCCAACACTCTAACCACTAGGCTACCTGCTGCCCAGTGTTTGGAAGATTAGTGAACGCAATTGTGAATGAAATATGCCCCTGATTTGGTTAAAATACAATTATTCCAAGGACTAAACAGAAACGATTATGGAATAGTACATGCATAATGGCAAAAACAAGCACAAGGTAAAAAGCAAGAAGCTGGTAACAATTATACATTTTATTTGTGAAAAACGTAATATCCAAATGTTTACATATATTTATTTGTATATACATCAAACGTAGTACTTTGCAAGTAATTAAAATGTCTACAATAGCCCCAAAACAGACAACGATGGAGACAGATCTAGATTCTAGATACAAATTCCCCAATTGGAATCAACCAGTTGCGAGTCAAATAATTAAACAGAAGTTCACTATTAAAACAGAAGTTATACTTTAAGAATCAGTCTTTAGGATTGCTGTCCAGTCAGTAGTAACAGGGCGCCAACATCATGGGGTGAATTGGTTTTCCATGAATCATCTGTTGCAAAGGGACTCTCTGAATGTGATGCGGGCAGAGCGCTTGTGTTCTCTGGGCGAAGGTGTGGAGCTGTCCACCAAGCGCTTGGTGCTGAAACGACCGAGCGGCGTAGACCAGTGGAGGCAGCAGAGATGCTGGAGGAGAAAATAATTCTGGTCGCAGGTCTTGGACCTCGCGTTTCAGCTTCATCCTTCTGTTTTGAAACCATGTTTTCACCTGAAAGGAAATAATAAAATATGATATATTAATGAATGCTAACGTTGTAATGGTGTTTCTTGATCAAACCATGAAATCCAAGTCGAGAAGACATGTCGTAGCTTAGGCTATGGCTTGTGTCCTTACCTGAGTTTCAGAGAGCTTCATTTTCTCAGCAATCTTTCTCCTCTGAGTTGTACCGAGGTATTTGTGTTTGTTGAATGTTCGTTCTAGTCTGCAAATCTGATCAGAGGTGAACTTGGTTCTCATCCTGCGGTGTAGTGCATACTCGCCGTCGCTATCGTCCCCCACCTCGCTCTCAGAGCCCGAGGTGTAGCCACAGCTATCTGGAAAGGTAAACAAACAAAATCAAAATCAAAAGTCAAGTCATTCATCCAGAAATCACAAGTAGGCGTATATGTAACAACACTCCAACATCAAATGCTCAAATCGATTGTTTTGAGGGGGGAAATTATACACGAACTGTTTGGAGATGATGGAGTGTAGTCGTCTTTAGTAGCAAGCTCGTTCATGTCGACATGAAGGATCACTTCAGTAGGTCCTTTTGGCTCAACTGCAACTTGATTATACGTTGATGGAGCCCGGGGAACAACTACGCAAGGCATGCGGGACCTTGTCCTGTCATGTGTTGTGTCTTCTTCGATGTCCACTTGGTCCGTTGAAGTGTTGTAAAAACTTTGAGATAGCCATTCGACTGAGAAGTTCGCCATGGTGTGCCCTCTTGTTGGTGCGATCTGGTGGTCTGTTGTATGTAAGGCCTCGAACCTCGGATCCTCGCTCTATATAGGAGACACCCCACTGTATTTGCATATGCAAAGGTCTCTCAACCGAACGATACAAACCGTGATGGTCTGTGTAATGGATATTAATAGATGTTGCAATCGTTGATGTGTCCCAGCGCCACCATGTCTGAGTAGGCTATGAAACTCGGTCTAGTCAGGTATAGCCTCCTAGTTGCTCATCTCAGAATGAAATGATTTAAGTATGTCAATTACTAAAGAGTATGACTTTATGATAGGCCATTATGAGATTAGAGTAGACGGGGTTAAACATAATTGTAGGCCACTGCTTTGATTTTATTACATTATTTCATTTGTAAAAGTAAATACTTTTTTTTATGTCAATAGCATCGACATGATTTATTGATAGCCTACAATAATCTAACGGGGAAATATATAGGCCCTATATATCCATGCAATGCAAATATTACCCCAAAATGTATGATGTCATACGACCTTTTTCTATACGTAAAATGCTCTATTGCGCTGATATTCTATGGGGCCAGGTTACTGTAACTATCATTTGTGAGACCATTGTTCCAGACGTAGACAGAAGCGCCCAGCTGTCTGCTCACCAACATGAAGCTGATTGCTGATGAGGACCAATTGTATGTCTGACACAGTGGGTGTGAATGCTTTCAAGCATGCCTAAACGGAAAATGAGAGAACCACATTTGATCTCTGTTTACTTGTGAATTTGAAAGGGCATTTGCTTTAGGCCCCTGGCGAATCGTGAATCTCAAGCAACCATGTTCCATAGCAGGTCTCAATGCAGTTCCTATATTTCATTCAGCACATCAACATCACTGCACTTCTTCATAATACCTGCACTGTTGGAGCTAGAAACACAAGCATTTCGCTTCACCAGTGATAACATCTGCAAATCTATGTACACGACCAATAAACTTTGATTTGATTTAATTGCATAATATAGCCTACAGTAGTTACCCTCTATGTCGTATCTGTCTGTATGTGTGGTTTTGTGATCTAGTCTACCACCTTTAAATGACCACGCTTCAATTGATTGTTTACGGCCAACTGGACAATGACTGGTTTTCACATGTATTTATATAGACAAAGTTATCCTATCTATTTCCTACTTCAAGACATAGGGTCTCAGCAATCGTATCACATAATCCCATTGTTACCCCAGGCACAACATCAAACCTGAGATCGGACTATTTAGCACACAAAACCCCAGACTCTCTGGAGCCAGTCCCTAGAGCTCATGTGGTAAGTGTAAACTCATCAATGACAGGCTCAATTAGGACTAATTGTTGACCATGATCTCCCCGTTAGCTAACATTTGAAGTGCCGCATTAGAGACAAACAGAATTAGTTGACGCGCATATGAAAGCACAGTATGTGGGCCACTGCTGTGGTGAACAAGAGAGGGAAGTGACGTAGATGATACAGCCTAAAATGTAGCCGTTCTGTCAGATTTTCATTGATTCGTAGGTAAATTCATCAAGGTTACCACGCTATATGCAAAGGCCAATATATAATTCGTTTTGTAGGCCTCAGATTTGTTACCTGGTAGTCATGGGCCAACATCAGGGAGAGTAGCTGCTGCCTCGGCAGTTTTGGCCTACAGTTCTGTTCAACAGCGTCTACGCTAATCCCATAAAGGCCTATAATGAAGTCATACTTTTAAAATAATTGAAATGCCTAAATAATTGAATTCTTAGATGGGCAAGTAGGAGGCTATACCTGACAAGACGGAGTTCATGGGGATCCTTAATAAATACAAAACAATATCACTGTTGGTTAATGTAAGTAAACATTTCACGGTAAGGTTTGTTGTATTCGGCGCATGTGACAAACAAGTTTGCTTTGATCAGGGAAGCTACCAGATTGACAACTCAGGCCCAAGAGCCAATCAACTGATCCCCAACCACACTGCGTTTCATGACCCTGGAGCATCTATTCTTGAACGATAGATCAATGTGATCTATTCATGGTACCCCTAATCATGTAATCAAAATAATACGATCATCCTACATTTAGCAGAATTTATTTAATCTGTCCATATGGCCCTTGACAGCAACTATTGTCGCTGTCAAACGTGAAAATGTTGACATTGCATACGAAAGTAGAAAAGTAAGGTTGTGATATAAGATAGACTTTATTGAATGATAAATATAATTTTAACATCTGTACATCTTTAAAGAAATATAAAACATGTTCACGTCCAAGAAAAAACAACAACTAGATTTCACTCGAATTTAGTGTTAGAGTGGAAAGTTCAGTCTGTAGTTTTTAATGTCCTTAGTAGAAATATGCGTAAGGGTGTTGATGAGAAACCATCTGTTCCATGGGGATCTGTTGCACCATGGGCTGGTATATCACGTGGTTTACAGCGGGGGAGAGTTGCTGTTCACCGAAGCCGTGGTACTGAAATGGTCGAATGGGCTGGAACATCATCTGAGACTGAACTGGATACTCTTGGAGCTCCCTTTTCAGTTTCATCCTCCTGTTCTGAAACCAAGTTCTCACCTGAAACATAACATGAAAATGGATTAGAACCAAATGAACACTAATGTAATCGAATGAAATATACACATTGTATAATGACAATAATGTGCATACCCACTGAGCACAAACGGGTTGAGTCAACGTTGTTTGAACCAACGTGGAATAGACGTTTAATTGACATCTGTGTCCAGTGGGTAGTTTACATTTAGTTGATGTTCTTACCTGAGTTTCAGAGAGGTTCAACTTCAGTGCCGTTTTGACTCTTTCTCCAGCATCTGGATATTTGTGTTTGTTGAAAATCTTCTCCAGCTTTTCTATCTGCTCCGGTGTGAACCTAGTACGCACACGTCGTTGGCCACCGTCTTTCTCTCCCTCGCTCGTCTCTTCCACAGAGGGACATTCCGAGGAGACCGCCTCACTGTCATACCCCGAGGTGTACCCGCTGGTTTCTGAAACTGTGATACCATTGTCAGTGAATACACTTCAATAAAACACCCATTATTAATAATGTAAAATATATGTTTTATTATTGTTATTATTGTATCGTATAGTAAATTGTACTTACGACTTGGGGAAGAACATGTTATCGGATGCAGAGGTGAGCTCAACCTGGATTCTAGATTTTGGGGTTCTTCAGTGGAATCCGTGAGTTCAACCCTCGTGGTCTTTGGTTTTGGTTGGAGGTAGACCTTGTTATAAAATGTTGGCGGTTGAGGCTGGACCATACAAGGAACATGGGGTCTGCAGTAGGTTGGTATAGTGTCCACAGGTCCTTCTTTCGGGTTGGTGTTGTGATTGCTCTGTGCGAGCCAGTCGACAGAGAAGACCTTGACCATGTTTGCCTCTAGGAGCTCTGTGTTGGTCAGCATACTATCTAAAGAGGGCCAGAGAATGTTGTGACAAGACCTGTTGAGGGCCCTCCCTATAAAGTCCCGACCCACTTAAAATGGTGCATATGCAAAGGCTTGTTAACGCCTGATCGATTCCCAGTGATTGGGGCCTAATGCCTCGTTGTTGAAGCCTTTCACATCCTGATTGTGTGAAAGCCTGGCGCCACCAAGTCTGTGAGAACCAGTTGAGATCGTGCATTTGTCTGCCTCAGCTGAAAGTATACCGAAACATCACATACAGAGGCGGAGTGTCCTCATCTGCATCATAGTTCAAAGGATGTTATATGTTGACACAATGTGTATTTAATATTAATAAAAATAAGAACTTGACGTTTAAGTTGTATTCCAGAGCGAATAGATCACACTGAAAACAGCAGACCAATTAAAAACACTATCTAATCAAGATAACAGGATTTGCCATAGGCCCAGACTTAATAAAAAATGACACCTCAATAGACTGAACTTGTAACACCATGCTGCAACACAAGTTAGTGAGGAGACAATTATGTCTATATCTGTACCTTGTGATCCCAGAGGTGACACCACGGGTTCCAGAGTGCTGGGGCGATCTTTGTTCCTGGGGCCAGTAGTTTATCCTGATCTGGTAACCTAAACAGGTACAACTCCAGACCTTCTACAGTATTAGGTGATTAACCAGTTGTAAAAAGGTTTTATGTGGGCTATGATGGGCCAAGAGTTTTTCTAATCAGGTCACATGGTTTAAAAAAAAGTATTGGCAAAACTCCTGGCCTTGGGGAGGATAAAACCCCTGTCAAACTGCAGCAACCTTGTACTTGTTCATATTCATTATATTTAAAGCCAGACCTCTAGCCTACACAGAAACAGTGACAGCAACATGATTGGACAATATAACTGCTTTGTGCATGTTTGCATCATGTAGGCCTAATAACTCCCGGTCTATTCTGATTATTGATTCAACTTGGGCTGACTAGGCTACCCAGACCTTTTAAATCCAAAATGATTGACAGATAATTTTTGCACGAGTTGACAAATCGCGAGGCTAATCGGTCTAAAAAACAGCACTTTGCCCCTCCCTTTAAAGCTTTTGCAACAATATATTTTATTAAACTAAACCAAAAGTGGAGTTCTGCACCCCACCTGATTGAAACGTTTAAAGCCGGTCGTGGGTTCGTACACATACATTTCAGGCAATCACTGTGGCCTCTATGATTTTATGGGAATGGAATTATATTTTATCATCCTTTATAGTTGACCACTCTGATATTAATTATTTAAATGATTTTACACAACATTGCAGTCTGGTCATTTACATCATTCCTTTCTAAGCCCCTTCCACAACACTAAAATCAAATGTAAAGCAAAGGCAAGTAAAATACTACTCTAATGGTTTAGCATTAACACCTCTTCGATACCCCGGTGAGCACTGGCGCCACTGGCCCAACAGACAGCATTTGGCGCAGTCGGTTTAAACATTACAGATCAAAGGTATTACAGTAGCAACACAATTAGGTTTGATTGTAATGTAAATAATGGAGAGCAAGCTCTAAAAAAGTCTGAAAAACGCCTACAATGGCTACAGTACATGTGGTTTTGCATAGCTTACACATGCGTAAAATATCCCCAAAGAGGCCTGTTCAAAATTGCATTCCAGCCAGATGTTCGCCAGAAAGAATGTCAAAAACATCTAGAAATGGAAAGTTGAAGAAATAATGTCAACCCAAATGATCCAACCAGGCCAATGTCGCCAGGTGTCCCTTCTCTCTGTATACGAAGCCCTTCACGTGTTTCAGTCTCTTCAGATGGAAGACCCCCAGCAGCTACGGGACAATACCCCTAAAATTATCGCTTAGCTATGACAATGCAGATAAGGATATATTGAATGTCTCCTTTATCGATGATCTGACTATTGCTTCTCAGCCTCCCAATTACGACCCTTTATCTCGAGTGCTTTGAAGAGGTGCCCTGATCCCGTCAGATAACAATGGAAGCTGTCCGGTCCTCACGGGACGCCGCCGGGGGAAGTCGCTTCCATACAGAGCATATTTCCTCGCCTCTGTGGCAACGTCCTTAGTAGTCGGAGACAAATTGGACGCACAACTATAACATCTCCACACACAATGAGCCTGCCACTGACGCATGCTTTCCGATCCTCAGCGATCAGGTTGTTTTTGTTTGTTTGTGGTGTTGCTATAAATCCATACAAAAACACAAGTAAGATACAATACATATTTTCATAGATTGAGTTTGCTTCTCATTTTTAAGCATGGTGGGCTACATTCTCGTCCCCTGGTTGATGAATTATATAAAAATCATGAACTTTTCTTTCAGTCAGAAAATATATGACCATATGTGGGAAAACACCAAACAAAAGAGGCATTTGGCATAAACTAACATATTTAGCACATTTACATCAGACTCTGAAACATGAAAGATTACAAGGTAATTTACTTTGCGTTTTTAGATGCTTGAAATAGTGCTAGGAGACATACATTAATTGTAAGTACAGCACTTCATTCTCATATTCAATACACCATTTAAAACGACAATTAACTTAACAAGATATCAATGTGCTAAATATGGTAGTATGATTATGCCAATGTTTATGTTTCTGTTTTGCCACATGCATGTATGTTGATCTATTTTTTTTTGAACTGAAAGAGAGACAGAACATTTCATGATGTTTTAGCATTAATCAACCAGGGACAAGAAGGTAGCATACCATGCTTAAAATGTGTAGCAAACTCAATCTATTAAAACATTTATTGCAGTTGTTTCAATTAGTTTGCAAATCACATGTTTAGAAAATTATCTAATTTCTCCTTTGCAAGTATGATCATGCAAGACTTTGTAGCCTCTATACACCATAGTTACATTGCAACATTAACGTTTGTTTAAAAAGAAAACAACACTTAGTGTGTGGAACTATAGCAATTATTCAGGTATTTGAAATCATTTTGTCATAATGGCACAATACATCATGATTTTGATATTTCTCTTGTATCTTGAAATGCTGTAATTATCATGTCAAATAACCATTGTCAATGTATTTAAAATGGTGCTCCGGAGGGATGAAAATGGTCATTAGCTATCTGTGGTTGTATCAAAATATCTAATTTAGCATAGTACACTTAGTGAACTAAAGACATTACGTCAACTCATCATGAAACATTGTTGCACATTATCATCATTATGTTGTCTCGGAGACGAGCAATCAAAATTTGTGTAAGAGAAACGCAAGCATCATATGCCTCCACCAGAAGGATTTTTAAAAGTCCCATACTGTTTTCTACTCTCCTCATCCCAATATAAAAAATAAAAAAAACATTCCAAAGTTTCACTTGACATTGGAGTCCGCTTTGGAGACAATCAAGGAGTTGGATGTGTGCTGTGGGTTGTCAGGCTATGGGGTGCAATGTGGGAGGTTGAGCTGGATTCTTACAAAAAATATATATTACCAATAAACAGAGAAAAAAGAACAGTTTTTCCCAGACACCCACCCAGTCCCTGCTACTATAGGAACCCAGTGGGGTGTGGAGGGTTCAAAGTCTGTTGAGTAGTTGTCTGACCTGGGCTAGGAATAGGTCCTCTCTGTCCATATAATCATATTCATTATGACTTAATAAACCAAATTGATCCTAGATTAGCAAGGATGGGGGTCACTGAAAGGTGGCCTTCACCCTCTTCAGTGTGTCCTGGATCCTGCGGGTGTGTCGGTCAGTGGGGTTGTGGTGGAAGTTGGCCTCGTTGTCTGCAGCCAGCAGGGGAATGTCACAGCCACTGAGGTGGGCTATTCTTAGTCTGATGTAGGCCTGCAGCCCCGGGTCAGGAGTGAAGGAGTACACCGTCTCCTGGAATGCATGCACCTGACTCACCACCTTGGCTATGGTTCTGGAGAGTGAGTGAGTGAGTGAGTGAGTGAGTGAGTGAGTGAGTGAGTGAGTGAGAGAGAGAGAGAGAGAGAGAGTGAGAGAGAGTAGAGAGTGAGAGAGAGTAGAGAGTGAGAGAGTAGAGAGTGAGAGAGTAGAGTGAGAGAGTGAGAGAGAGAGAGAGAGTGAGTGAGAGAGTGAGAGAGAGAGTGAGAGTGAGAGAGAGTGAAAGAAGCAGATAAAGCGGCAAAGAGGGGTGACAAGAAAGTACAGAAAATTAGGACAAATGCCGCGGTAAAAGTTGGGGCCGCCATGGAGATGGAGAACAAGACAGACAGAGAGAGTAAAAAGGAGAAAAAGGAGTTTGCTATTGTTCATCTGCGGCAGAAACACAAACAGTTTCCCACCACTTTACTGAACACTTGCACCATATACAGTACAGTAAGTGACCTGATTTCCAGAGTAGTCGGGGAACCTAGGGTCTATCATAACCAGCTGTGATGCGGCCTCTCACCGTGACCCTTATGACCACAGCATCTGTCAACATCGATGCGTCTCGGAGCACCTGGTGTGCCACATCTCCTAATATCACACCCTATCCCCGATACACCATCTGGCTGTGTGCTAGCTTTAGTAGAGGAACCCAAATCGTACACGACTGCCACAGAATAAGCAGCTGTGTCATTATCGTCAGCCGCGACTTTCTGTGAACCCAGCATCTGGCCGCCATATTTGAGTGGGTAGAAGGACACAGGGAAACTTGTTTGATGGCAATTTGGCCCACTTCGTTACATCGAGGGAGAAAGTTAATCTCAAGTTTATGCCGTTTATCAATGAGTGTCAGGTTGATATCCCTGTCAGTGCAAAGGTGACCAAAATGAATCTCAAATGTAGATACATGCAAATAAATGCTATTGGCAAGTATTTTGAGTGTTTTGGCCTTGTGTAGGCTACAAGATTTTCTAGACCCAGATTAAACATAGTCCTAGGCATGTATTCACAAAGCATGTGAATCTAGGATCACATTTTCCCTGTCCATATCATCTTATTCATTATGATCTAAAAGGCTACACTGATCCTAAGTCACCACTCCTACTCTGAGACAGTTTGTGAATACAGGCCCAGGTGCCGGTTTCCCGGACCCTAAATAAGCCTAGTCCTTGATTTAAACCCACTTTCAAATACGCCATTCAGATTCTCCTTAAAACATCCTTTTTAGTCCACGACTTAATCTATGTCCAGGAAACCGGCCCTGAGAAATTGCATTACGTTCATTCACCTGAGTTTTGGCCACTTGTAGGCGCCACTGGTCAGAGTGAAGGCTCCTATCTCCAGCTGCTGGATGTGCATGGCCAGGATGTGGACAGCAGGGAGGGTGGGTCTCCTCCTCACATGCTCTCCTCCCATCAGACACAGGTTATCACTCTTCAGAAAGACCTGACAAAAAGGGAAGGGGAGGGGAGAGAGGGAAATAGAGTGAGTGAGAGAGAGAAAGAGCATTCACAAACAGATGTCTTACTCTTCCATTGATTTATAACATTGATTTCATGAAAAAAATAAACTGTAAAGTTGAGCAAAATCCCGCCTCACCTGCACGGCTCGCAGATCCTCAAGGACCTCACACACCTTGGTAGACAGATGTTTCCAAGCCTATCGGCAAGAGAAGAGGTGTTTCATTTAGCAAGAACCAATAAATCTGTCTCACACTTACAGAAGCTTTGCTCCCTTAAAAGTTCAGCATTAACTAGAACAGGTAGAATATTATTAGAACACGGAGAAACAACAAGAATACATCCATTTCAGTTGTTACACTTACACAATTAAAACGGGACGTTTCTGTTGCACTTCACGGGGTAAGCACCCATTTTCGGTGCCGTTACATCCTCCTACGTCTTGTTTCAACACAAATTCTGATGTTCTGGCTTCCATAACAGCAGAGTAAAAGAGACATTTCCCTTCATTAAGGGCCTAAGAGGTACGTTACTTTACAAACGTTCCACCTGTCTGTGTAGAATTCTTATTCTTTTTTTCCATGGGGTGATTCCGAAAATGGCTCTGGTCCGAAGTAGGGAATAGTATGTATGTAGGGAATAGAGTGGCGTTTCAAATGCAGGCACGCAGACTTACCGGTAATTGCCTGACAATCACATTCTCCAGGCCTCCAAGGACCTGCATTGCTGTGGCAAAGTCTCTTGATTCATAGCAGTGTTTGGCAATTAGGAGAAACTTGGTGAGCAAAGCCGCTTGGATCTGCAGCAAGAAAAGAAGAAGAGAGATCCGATGGTCATGCATTCACACAATCAATCAATCAATCAATCAAATTTATTTTATATAGCCCTTCGTACATCAGCTGATATCTCAAAGTGCTGTACAGAAACCCAGCCTAAAACCCCAAACAGCAAGCAATGCAGGTGAAGAAACACAAACCGTTATAGAAAACAAAGAACACATCATATAAGTGCATCTGATGGCTCTCACGTAATTAGATTCAATGGGCAACGACTGACTGTGAATGAAAATAAATGATGTGTGTGTGTGTTCAATGAATGAATGATGCATGTCGATATAGATATCACACCGTACTGTCCAACAGAGTTGAAGCCTCGTTACTAGCAGATCTCACCTTTATCGAATCACAGATGACGAGATCTGCAGAGACCCAATTGGAGACGCTGTCAGCATATCTCAGTAGCTGTTGGAGGTGGCTGTCCTGTGGAGTCCCTTCGTGAACAAATAGACTGCTGCCCTCTACTGGAGGAACAGAGTGTGACGCATGTCTGTGGCAGAAGACAGGCAGTCAGACGAGAGACTGGGCTGTAAAATGAATGGTTTATTTTGTCACAAATTGTCAGGGATGCAATGGCTGACTGGAACAAAT
Organism: Oncorhynchus mykiss; assembly: GCF_013265735.2. Taxonomy (NCBI): domain Eukaryota; kingdom Metazoa; phylum Chordata; class Actinopteri; order Salmoniformes; family Salmonidae; genus Oncorhynchus; species Oncorhynchus mykiss. The sequence continues at coordinate 63,636,236 of NC_048565.1, forward strand.
GGCTCATTATCTAGCAAGTGATAATGTGTTCAGATTATGCATTCTGGTGTACTCATTTGGTACTTCAAACAAATTTGACTGAAAAGCCACTGAAATTATTTGGAGCGCAGGGAATATTTACTCACTTGGTGACACAAACAGCTTTGTCCCTGACTCCTTGAAATTTAGAGTTGAGGAAATGAATTGGGTGACAGCCTTGAAACATTTCCTGCATTTGGAGAAAAAAAATTCAAACCAAAAGCTTATTTGACACATTTATCTGCTAAATGACTCAAATGTAAATGTAAAAAATATATAATTGCAGGTCTGTGAATCGGTTTTAAAATAAGGAAAGGAGTGATTTGTCTCCCCCTGGTGTTTATAAATGACAATGTTTGTGGGTGAGTGTGAATGCATGAGAGAGGTAGAAATTGCATGTCTGTGCATATGTTGCAGCAGGATGATTTGGTGGGCTGTGCATGTGTGCATGTCAGTGTGTGCGTGCATTCGTGTGTACCTGCTGTAGTAGAGTGAGTTGCTGTGCAGTGTGTTGGGCGCTGTGTTCACTCTGACTAAAGGGGTGTCTCTCTTCGCTTCTGAGGCAGGCACTGGAGATGTCATCCATAAGGGAGGTGTAGTAGGGCCGGGGCAGGGCTGCTGCTATGGAGTAGGCCTTGTCTTTAGGCTGGGTCGACTGGGGCTCAACCACCCTGGATATCCTCCACTGGAAGCTCTACAGAGATACATCAACTTAGAAAAGTTCTTGATTTGAATACATACAGTGCCTTCAGAAATGATTAGACTTTTCCCCCATTTTGTTGTGTTACAGCCTCAATTTAAAATGGATTACATTTAGTGTCACTGGCCTACACACAATACCCCATAATGTCAAAGTGGAATTATGTTTTCAGACATTTTTACAAATTAATGAAAAATGAAAAGTTTAAATGTCTTGAGTCAATAAGTATTCAACCCCTTTGTTATGGCAAGCCTAATTATGTTCAGGAGTAAATATGTTTAACAAGTCACATGATACGTTGCATGTGCAGTAATAGTGTTGAACATGACTGTTGAATGACTACCTCATCTCTGTAGCCCACACATACAGATAATTGTAAGGTCCCTCAGTCGAGCAGTGAACTTCAAACACAGTCAACCAACGTTTCGCAAAGAAGGGCACCAATTGGGTAACAAAATCCAAAGCGACACTGAATAGCCCTTTGAGCATGGACAAGTTATTAATTACACTTTGGATGGTGTATCAATACACAACAGTCACTACAAAGATACAGGCATCCTTACTAAGGCAGTTGACAGAGAGAAAGGAATCCGCTCAGGGATTTTACCATTTGGCAAATGGTGACTTTAAAACAGTTACAGAGTTTAATGGCTGTGATAGGAGAAAAATGATGATCGATCAAAAACATTATAGCTACTCCACAATACTAACCTAAATGACAGAGCGAAAAGGAAACCTGTACAAAATAAAAAATATTCCAGAACATGCATTTTGCAGTAAGGCACTAAAGTAAAACTTTTATTTTAAATTTTTAAATGGGACAATGAAATGTACTTTATGTCCTGAATACAAAGTGTTATGTCTGGGGGCAAATCCAACAACACATCACTGAGTACCACTCTTCATATTTTCAAGCATGGTGGTGGCTGCATCATGTTATGGGTATGCTTGTTATCGGCAAGGAAGAGGGAGTTTTTTGCTGGATAAAATTAAATGGAATAGAGCTAAGCACAGGCAAAATCCAAGAGGAAAACCTGGTTCAGTCTGCTTTCCAACAGACACTGGGCGACAAATGTACCTTTCAGCAGGACAATAATCTAAAACACAAGGCCAAATATACACTGGAGTTGTTTACCAAGACGAAACTGAATGTTCCTGAGTGGCCCAGTTCCAGTTTAGACTTAAAATCGGCCTTAAAAATCTAAGGCAAGACTTGAAAATGGCTGTCTAGCAATAATTAACAACCAACTACACAGAGCTTAAATAATTTGATAAAGAACAATGTGCAAATATTGTACAATCTAGGTGTGCAAAGCTCTTACCAAGAAAGAGTCACAGCTGTAATCGCTGCCAAAGATGATTCTAACATGTATTGAATACTTCTGTAAATGTGAATACTTAAAATAGATATCTCGGTATGTCATTTTCAATACATTTGCAAACATTTCTAAAAACATGTTTTCATTTGGTCATTATGTGGGTATTTTGTCTCGATGGGTGAGAGAAAAATATATATTTAATCCATTTTGAATTCAGACTGTAACACAACAAAATGTGGAATGAGTTAAGGGGTATGAATACTTTCTGAAGGTACTGTATATACCGTCGCTGCATTGATTAGGGCACACACTGTGGTTCTTATTGGACAAGTCCAGGTAGTCCCTCCTTTATTCAGTCTCTTTTCTTCCGTTTGGTGCCAATGTTTGATGCTAATGCAACATAGTATTCACGTAATGAATACAACGCAGCTCTGATGGTCCCCATCAGTTGAAATACATTGTGTAAATGGCTTATTTTTGAGTCAGACAAACTTTCACTACTTTGAACCAACCATTTTCTTTTCTGGCAAGAAAAACAACATCAACAACATAATAGTACACTCATTATAATCCTTTTATGGACCTTCCTTCCAGAGTACTCAATAGCTGATTTTCTGCATGAGGTATGGACAGACAGTGCATCATCATCATCCTCCTGCATGCTGATTGGGCTCCCACAGCCTTGGCTCCACCTCTTCCTGGGAGACCTCTGTAGAGTGGTCAAAAGTCTCTCTCCTCTACTGTCTAACGGAGACACCTAAATAAGAACCAGATCATTACAAAAACCCTCCTTCAGAGTATTGCATGGCTAAACACTGAAAAATAGACAAGAGCAACAACACTGCTACAGATTTCGCTAATTAGATGACATTTACATAATTTAGCAGATGCTCTTATCCAGAGCAATTAGGATTAAGTGCCTTGCTCAAGGGCACAGACAGATTTTTCACCTAGTTGGCTCGGACAAGCAAACCAGCAACCTTTTGGTTACTGGCCCAACGCTCGTAACCGCTATGCTTCCTGCCGGCCCAGTTGAGACATTAATCCGATGATTAATTTCTTGAGTGACCGGTTTTTAGCTTTTTTGTGATTAATTGATGATTGATCAGCTCTGTAATTACTTCAGTGGTGAGGAAGTTTTCCAGGGTCATCAGCAGGCTGGACTTGGGGCTGAAGTCCACCATTATGTAGTCAGTCAGCCAGGTTTGCAGCACGTCCAGACTCCGGTGGTACACCTTAGCACTGTCCCCTGACACATCTGGATCACCTCTGGTAGAAAAAGGAATGTGAAGATCACACAGAAGCACAGAGATAGAATATCTAGACCGGACATTCTACTTACATAGATTATCTTTAAAATGAGCTATATCCAAGCCTAAAGTATTTTAAGATCAGACATAGTGGGTGAGGGGGGTGTTACAAAAGCTGTCATTATTACAAAAGAGTAACATTAATTCTGGCTAGCTACTTTTCAGAATTCCCCTGAAAATAGAGTTGATTTTCTGCCCGAGTCAGGCCTGACATTCTGAGAAGTGATTCAGGCCTGGGCTTAGATTTGTCGTGACAAGATTACATGTTTTGAGACCAACTCTACTGTAGGGGGAAAAAGAAACATATGTCTGTACTCCATCTCCCTCTGTGTGCTAGACATGAGTCTGCAACTCCCTCCAGCTATCTATCCCAGCCCAGAACCCAACTTCCTCTAGAGCACCTGTCAAACTCATTCCATGGAGGACCGATTGTCTGAAGGTTTTTGCTCCTCCCTTGTACTAGATTGATGAATTGAGGTCACTAATTAGTAAGTAACTCTCCTCACCTGGTTATCTAGATCTTAATTGAAAGGGAAAACCAAAAATCTGAAGAAAAAAAAAGGAAAACCCAAAACAATCAGACACTAGGCACTCCACGGAATAAGTTAGACACCCCCGCTCTAGAACAACATTTCTCAATCCACATTTTTGTTCTCATCTACCCCAGAACAGACACCCATCCAGCTGGCGCTGCTGTTGTTCTTTCTGGGCTTTACAACTGATGAAAAACAAAAGAAGAGGAAAACACAGAACTAGAATTGGAGACAGGTTTGTCTTGATTTTCAACATTCTCGTGTGAACTTAAGATCCATTGACCCTCGAGTACTCAAGGGTCCACTCAAAATGGCTAAAATCCAGTCTCCGAGCATGTTTCTGAATGAGCGTTTGTTATCGGCGGTTGCCATAGAGATTCTTGCAGTAGTAGAGAAAGTGGTAGCAGAGTACCAGGAGTAGATTTCCTGATCTAAAGAGGAGAATGACCAGCTGCGGAGACTGTTGCAGATCAGACCGGAGATAAAACGTTGTATAATAGACTCCCTCTGGTTCTCTCTTGCTGTCTCCAACGGGGTTACCCCTGAGCAGCAGCACTGTGAGCAGGACCCAGTCTCGTGTAGGAGGACACATAGCCCACACAGATTAAGGAGAAACAGGAGGAACTCAGGACCAGTCAGCAGGAAGAGCAGCTTCAAGGGATTTTTTTTTTATGTTTACACCAAAGACTCAATTTCACTTCTGCCTGTGTGAAAAGGGAATGTGATCAGGATGACCCAGAGTGACTAAGCCATTGGATCGCAAACCTTTTCGCACCGTGACCCACCCAATGGGTCTCCACATTCTCTGTGACCCTTCAGATAATCAAAAACAATGCCTCCAGTCACAGCTCAGTCGTAAGTAGCGACCGAGTAGGACTTGACATCAACTACCATTAGATCCCAACCTTCCACTGTGTACAGAAACACCATTGAGAAAACCCGGCACCACGTTAAAAAAAAACTGACCGCTGAGTTGACTGACTAGCAAATGCTTCCGTGTGATTGGTAGGCTGAAGACACACTTGAGGATTCACGTCGAGAAAAAAAAGTATGTGGGAAACTTAACAAAACATATGACTCACAGGGGAGAAAACATTTAGCTGCGGTCACTGTGGCAAAAGCTTCACTCGCAAGGAGTCCCTAATGGGGCGGCAGATAGCCAGTAACCAAAAGGTTGGCTGGATCGAATCCCCGAGCTGACATGGTAAAATCTGTCGTTCTGCCCCTGAACAAGGCAGTTAACCCACTGTTCCCCGGTAGGCTGTCATTGTAAATAAGAATTTGTTCTTAACTGACTTGTCTAGTTAAATAAAGGTTAAATAAAATACCTGAAAATGCATATAAAGTGTCACACAGGAGAGAAATCATGTGATTGTGGGAAACGCTTCCATCGCAAGGGGACCCTGAACAGGCATATACTGTTTGCCCACAAAGAAAACAGGAAATAAAATGTATAGAAGAATTTAAATGAAGGCAGAGCGATCTTCTCTCAGGAGATGGGAACAAAAAGGCAGAATATGGATAACACTGTTAGGAAAGCAAATGATTTCTGTGGGTTTCAGAAATTCATGTGTTATGAATTTCCTTTTGTCAAAAATCCTATACAAATACATTTTTATTTAATTTGAATGATGATGTAGTCAGAGTATTGCAGGAAACAATGGAAAGGAATGGAAAAGCTGGCAAATTGAATGGCCCTATTCAATCAAACTGATAATATCAGTTATTGCAACAAAGGACTTCCATTCTGGATTCATACACTCAAGTAACACATTCATAAACATGCTGGAAGAATGTTGGACTTATCCCAATCGCAGCTTACTGGTTTTGAATTATGTTATCAATGTTAAACCATTTTGTCAAATTTTCATGAAGTAATAATGAATAAGAAAAGTATGTTAGAATGTAGCTCATTTTCAAAGGCAGCATTCATGCCAACATAATTATAGTTGTGCAAAAATGTGATCCTTGTTTTAAACAAGCCCATGTTAACAGTTTTCTTATTTGACCTTAATCTAAAGTTATGGAAGCAGAGGTGGCACTACAGGTTCAAAAGCCTAGTGATTCTTGAGTGAACGGCCAATCATATTGCTCAAATACAAATAGCACGACTTTTCTGCGTGTAGTCTTCAATAGTTTACAATGGCAGGTTAATTTTGAACTAAGAAGCAGAAATGTGCTGAGAAGTTATTGGCCCGGTAGATGCTGCTGATTCTAAAGTCCTGGGGAAAATGCTGTTTCGCCACATTTTCCAGCAGCTATTTATGATAGACAGTTATAGTAGTAGCGCCAATTTGGCTTCATTTTTATTTTACAAGTGGCCAAACATTTTCTTATTATTTTCTTCAATTAGCATTTTACCATAGACAATTATTAGACCAGACATTAATTCCACAGAATCAAAACCAAAGAAACACAATGACTAGAATGGACATTCCAATTATATTTCTAAGCAAACACAGGGTGTCAGGCCACCATCCAAAGAGCATGAAAATCTATTTTGTTTTATGTCCGTTTCCATTTCGGCGATAGTAGCCTACATACCCTGCTGCTACACTGGTGAATTTGCCCATCAGGAACTGAAGGAGTTCTTGAGGGGTACAGAAATAGCGGTAAGTGTACAGGAACTGTTGGATATAACCCTCCAGTGGAGCATTTCTGTCAGAGGAGGAGTTAGAAAAGAGTTCAGTTTGGTATCTGTTGAACGCAATATCTAAGCGATTGCACCCCACAACAGGTCTAAACGAATTAGGACAAATCAGTGAAACACATTTGAACACAGATATAAATAAAACAGACATGTCTTATTGTGCCCTACGTAGGTATAAATTAAATGTTACATTTTCTCAGCAATCAAAGGCATGATGATGGACAGTAAACTGTGATGCTCAGTTTAACACATTGGCCACTAGAGGGCCACCATTCAAAACAGGGCTGCCCACTTCCAGCAGCCTCAAAGCCAACTGACCCTGCAAGCTTACATAAAACGATATCCGTGCAACATTTTACGTAAGCTTGCAGGATAAGGCGGCTTTGCGAGGCTACAATTCCGGTCCTGGAGGGCCAAAACACCTCTGGTTTTCACCCTTTTCAATCAGGGACTGATTCAGACTTGGGACACCAGGTAAGTGTAATTAAATACAAGGTAGAAACAAAAAACAGAAGTGTTTCGGCCCTCCAGAACAGGAATAGGGAAGCTCTGATTTAAACCATACTTGCTAATACACTGTTAATCACACTCATGGGTTTAATAGTTCATGTTTTATTTTAACCTAAACCTTTTACAGTAACCTGTTATATAGTTAGTGTTACCTGGCATAGAGGTAGGACATGAAATCCAGGGGTGTGGCGGCCTGCAGGCTGCTCTTCCCTGTCCCTGCCCCAGACAAAGACACCAATTCCAACACGGCAGGCTCCTCTGAGGGCTGGAGATCCAGAGGGCTCCCTGGATCAGAGGCTGCCAGGGAGGGAAGGAGGGACACATCCACACCCCATTGATCCACACTCAGAACCTGACCAAAACAACCAGGCAGAGATATGAACCACAACCCATCAGAACCAGTAACCAATCAATGATTTGAACCAACAACCAATCAGAACCAACAAACAATCCGCGATATGGAGTGTACAGTGCAATTCAGAAAGTATTCAGACCCCTTGACTTTATCCACATCCACACATTACTTTGTTAAAGCACCTTTGGCCTTGAGTCTTCTTGGGTATGACGCTAAAAGCTTGGCACACCTGTATTATGGGAGTTTCTCCCATTTTTCTCAGCAGATCCTCTCAAGATCTGTCAGGTTGGATGGGAAGCGTCGCTGCACAGCTATTTTCAGGTCTCTTCAAAAGATGTTTGATCGGATTTAAGTCCATGCAATGGCTGGGCCACTCAAGGACATTCAGAGACGTGTCAGGAAGCCACTCATGCGTTGTCATGGCTGTGCGCTTAGGGTTGTTTTCCTGTGGGAAGGTGAACCTTGACCCCTGTCTGAGGTACTGAGCACTCTGGAGCAGCTTTTAATCAAGATTCTCTCTGTACTTTGCTCCATTCATCTTTCTCTCAATCCTGACTAGTCTCCCAGTCCCTGCCGCTGAAAAACATCCCCACAGCATGATGCTGCCACCACCATGCTTCACCATTGGGATGGTGCCAGGTTTCCTCCAGACCTGATACTTGACAGTCAGACCAAAGACTTCAATCTTGGTTTCATCAGACCAAAGAATCCTGTTTCTCATGGTCTGAGAGTCTTCAGGTACCTTTTGGCAAACTCCAAGCGGGCTGTCATTTGCCTTTTACTGGGGAGTGGCTTCTGTCTGGTCACTTCCATAAAGGCCTGATTTGTGGAGTGCTGCAGAGATGGTTGACCTTCTCCACAGGGGAACTCTGTCTTCGTCACCTCCCTGACCAAGGCCCTTCTCCCCCAATTGCTCAGTTTGGCTGTGCCTCGACACAATCCTCTCTGCGCTCTATGGACATTTCCTTCAATCTCAAGGCTTGGTTTTTGCTCTGACATGCACTGTCAACTGTGGGACCTTAATATAGACAGGTGTGTGCCTTTCCAAATCATGTCCAATAAATTGAATTGACCACAGGTGGACTCCAATCAAGTTGTAGAAACATCTCAAGGATGATCAATGGAAACAGGATGCACCTGAGCTCAATTTCGAGTCTCATAGCAAAGGGTCTGAATATTTATGTAAATAAGGTATCCATTTTTATTTGCAATAAATTTGCAAACATTTCTAAAAACCAGTTTCACTTTGTCATTATACAGTATTGTGTGTAGATTGAAGACTAACATGTTTTATTTCATCAATTTTAGATGAAGGCTGTAACGTAACAAAATGTGGAAAAAGTAAAGGGGTCTGAATGATTTCCGAAGGCACTTTATGCCTGCTTTGTGTTAGTATTTGGGGATTATTTATGTTCAACCTGTCCGCACCTCCAGATATTTCTTTATAGAGTCTAGAAACTCCACTTTGGACCTCAACTCCTCAAGCTGGACTTTGAGTTTGGACAGCATCAATCTAGCATCCGAACCTTCAGCAGAAAAACACATTGAAATGGTGTGTTTATTTCTCTATGTATAAACCCCATAGTAGAAATTGTAAAAGTTATGAGGGATTGATTGGTACGTTTGTTTTTTCTCTCTTGATGGAGCAGCTTTTGGTAGAAATGTCTGGTCTTTTTCAGACTCTTCGTCTCGATCATAAGCTGCTGTTGAAGCTCCTACAAGTAGAACATTTAATACATAAAACAAAGTAGACACCAAGCCATTCAGATCGTACACTTTAGAACTGTCAAGAGTTCTTTGGCTATCCCTGGAGGAACCCTTATTTTTTTGTTCACAGGTAGAACCTTTTCCCCAAAGATTTAGTTTTTCGTTGGGTGAAAATATTGTCGTAGCAGGGATAGCCGAAGAACCCATTACTAACCATTTTCCCAAAGGTGTATATACAGTACACAACGAGCCTGTTAAGCCCCGTTTCCACTGACACTTAAAATTAAGGCCAAATTAGAGCTGGCTCGCATGGAATTCTCAAAATCAAGCTGGGTTGAGGGAACCCCAGACCAGCGCAGCCCAGTTTCATAACCGGTGCCAGCTCGAGTCGAATTCAGGCTGGTGACGCCGTTACTATGCAACCACCGGCTGGCTGATCACTACTTTTTTATTTTTTATTATTCATAATACAAAAATCCACTTACATTGCTACATCAAACATGTCTAGCTAACCAAACACAGGTATTAACAATGCTCAAACATACAGAAATATAAATAAAATACAAAAAAGAAACCATTTAAGTGCAATTATATTCACTCTGAAAAATATATTTTATAATGATTCATGAAGATGTTATTCTTTTTGTTATTCACTGGGGTTAGTGTTTTAATAAGATAATTAAATTCAATCAGAAAAATTGGTAATTTTGGTATAGAATTTTGGAATTTTTGTGTATAAAGTATTTGGCAACAAGAATAAAAAAAAATAACAATCATTTCAGTGGTTTTGTTATCATTGCAATTGTAACATATTATATATTTTATGTTAAAATATAGGCAGTGTTCATAATGGTAAATAAGTACTTTGCAAGGTTTTCCCAAAATTCGGACACAAATTTACATTCAAAGAACAAGTGAGACAGATTCTCACCTTTTTCACAGAAAACGCAGATATCGTCAATAGCCACAAATGTGGACATCATAGAATTACATGGATATATCTTATGCAAAATGTTGAAGTGCACTTCCTTAACTTTGTTTGGTATACAGTATTTGTAAGGTCTTAACCATGCATTTTTCCAGACAATGTCAGGAATAAGCATGTTCCAGAAAAACTTTCCTCTCGGTGTAAGTTGGTTTTGTGAATGAAGAATTTGTCTTATATATTTATTACAACAAGATTTCTCAAGTAAGCCCACACCTTCCAATCTGAGTTCTGGATAAACTTTGTGATCATTCCCAAAATTAAGATGACTTTTCATAAGTGTAGTTAGACCACTGGGAATGGCTTTGATCACAGAAATAAACTCTCTGAAAGGTATTGGAAATATTACCCTTGTTGTCGAAAATATCAAGGACAAAGTCAATATTCCTCTCATGCCAGCTGGGGTAGAACAATGACTTATTCCTTACAGTTATGTCTGAATTATTCCACAAAAGAGCTTTATGAGGGGAAAAATTGTGCAGGAAACATATTTTCCATGCCAGTAAAGCTTGTTGGTGAAACCTAGCCAATTTAGCAGGTAATCTTTCAGGAATATAATTACATTTCAGTAAAAATTGAAGACCTTCCAATTTATTAAACACATGATTTGGAATGAAATACCATATTGAATCAGTATCGAGCAAACATGTTTTAACCAGTTTATCTTGAAAGTGTTATTTATGTCAACAAAGTCCAACACTTCTAGACCGCCTTCAGCTCTTTGGTTAGAAAGGACATATTTTTTTAGTTTGTGAGACTTATTTTTCCAGATGAAGTCAAGAAAGGTCTTATTGATCTATTTACAAGCTGGATTTACACATTACGATAATGAGGTGTATACAAAACGAGACACAGTCCCTCTGCCTTGGACAGAAGGACTCTCTCTCCCAAGTATAGAAAGATCTCTTTGTAGCCAATTATTAAATAAAGTTTTAGTTCTCTTAATTTTAGGGGAGACATTCAAATGTTGTCTGACTAAGTGGTTTTTTGACAGATGTATTCCTAAATATTTAACACAGTCCGGCTGATCACTACTGGGTGCTGACAACTTTTAGCTTGCTCGTCTGGACTTGTTGCTGGTAGCTAGCACATGGACAATCAGTACTGCAGTAGTCAGACATTACACGAATTATCACCATAGCTGGACCCTTCATACATTTTTGCAATACACAAACTTTTATGAGAACAGTCAGCCCTCGAATACTAGCTACCTAACGTTAGCTAGCAAATCAGAGTTGAAACAAGCTAGTTAGCTAGCTAATGTGGGCTAGCAGGAGTTTTAGCAGGCCAGGTCGTATTGAAAGCTAGCTAGCTACATTATATCAAACCTGTCTGGTTTGCTTGGTTAGCTAGCTAGCTAATAGCCAAAGCAGTGGCAAGCAAGGTAGGAATTAAGCTAGCTAGCCTGTTACGCTAGTGACAATACTGTTTAGCTAGCTAATGTTAGCAAGCTAAATACATGGCTCTGAGTCTCACTGGCATGAGTATGGGGTAATGTTAGTTACAGCATGGCTAGAGGGAATTAAAAGCTAGCTAGCAACATTTGCGAAACCAGCTGCAGTCACATATTGGTTACCTAGCAACATGACATAATTTCTCGTTTCTGAAGGCTGTGGTGGAAACATAATTCGATCTAGCCATCCAAGACTAGCCCAACCCGGGTTAACTTCAGTGCCAATGGAAACAGGGCTTTAGAGTACAATATAACACCGATATGGACCCATGGCTCTTAAAGAGCCACTGAACACGCTGATTAGCACGCATGTTTATATGTTGCTCATTCGAAAAACAAGATTTCAGTCTTGGAGGTGTGTTACCTGACCGATTCCGCGTTTGGTTAATTATGTTTTTTCTCCATGAGACACCGTAGACGCATAAACCTATTTCACATCATCAAAATCACCAAAATGAATCTAATGTAACTCAAGAAATCTGTAATTCATTTTGACGTTTTTGCAGAGGATGTTTTAGTTGCACAAGTTTACATTAAGGATTTTGGTGCTCTTATTTCTGAAGTAAATATATGTGTGACTTGTCTTATGTAAACAAAGTCGGAGCTGCCGGGCAGGTCTGTCTCACTGTCTATGCAATTTGATAGAGAGCAAACAACACCGCTGTTCACCCCCATGTTAGTGGGCAAATGGACATCGTCAAATCAAAACCCAACCTTCATTTACCTGTTGTGACGCATTTTAGACAAGACTGACTTGATGACTGACTATTTACACTTTGTAGTACATTTTGACACTAGAATAACTGTTTCGGACTCATATCGATGCCACATAGGCCGTTTTCAAAGGGATGTGTTGCTTTTCAAAGGCAGTCGGTCTATTAAGGTCAGACTATTCCACTGAAGGAGCAGGTAAAAACGTACACAATTACCATCAAAGCATACAGAGAGGACAGACCATCATAATTCTATTACACATGATAATGACTTTTATGTCGAAGGGTAGATAGATATGGAGAAAATAATGTGCCAATTACCCTAAAACCTCCAACTCTCTTCCTATTCGCCCGTAATCATGATAATGTGCAGATTTGCTTCAGCTAATAATGTTGTTTTGCTTGGTTTTAACTAATAATCTCATAGCTTTTTCATGAAATGCATGCACTTATCCAAACGTGGAGTTTGACTGAAAGTGTAATTACCAATTAATTATTCATTAGTAAATTAGTTAATTATTCATAGTAAATTATGTCAATGATACTATTTTGTGCATGCTCAGACTATGATAGGTCATCATTCAATCCATTCATTTTAAATGAGACTAATAGAAAGTGCATGCTTTTAATCAAAAGTGCCACTCCTATGTAATTGGCATTACCGTAATGCCATAATGAAATGAATACAGCTTCATCATTGGCAGCAATGCAACAAACACTACCTGGATGAAATCAATTTTAAAGAGAGAGGAGTCCTTTGAATATAGTGAGCATTAAGTGAATGTTGAACAGTAGAATTAGAACAGCTTTAGGCAATGACACTACTTGCCTTAAACATTAAACATGATTTCGCTTTATTTTAGTCTGGCATTTAAATAGATATTCACATAATCATGATATAAAAACGAATTATTGTTTATTTCAGATGAATGTAACTTTTTCATTATGCACCATTTGGTAGAAAGTAGTAACTAATCATGTTGAATCTTTGAAGTATCAGACAGTATACATTTACCACGTCTTCTAAAATGAGAGTCACATATATTTACACATTTACAAAAAAAGCACTATTCCAAACATTGAGACCATGGTATCTGTATGGTCTGTCATCATTCATAGCTAGTCTATTATATTTAAGCTCAATAGCTTTTCCTCCCAGGTTACCCACCTGTGTTTTCAGCTCCAGGCATGGGGACTCACTATGCTGTCCCAAGTTCCTAGCATATTCCACCACATCCTGACTAAAACAGTCCCCTCCATAGAAGGCCAGGGCCCAGGCTGGGCTGTAGCTGTGGCTGGACTCCTCTGCTCCTGAGCTGGTGGAGAGGAGACATTGAGACACCAGAAATTCTGTGTCCTCCATGTCCTCACAGCAGTCAGGGCTCATCTGGCCTCGGGGGCCCACGCTCAGTGGCTCGTCCGTCCCCCATAGAGAGTCAGCTTCAGAGGGGCTTTCATCGCCGCCCCCCACTGGATGCTCGGCACTCTCCATAGCCCCCTTAACCAAACACTCAGCAGCTCTCAATCCTGGACCAGGAAACATGGCAGAGCAGGAAGAGAGAGAAAATGGATGGGTCAGGTAGTCCGTATGTGTGTTCGTGTGTGTGTTCATGCACACATCTGTGTGTGCAGAGAATTTGAGAGGCTCTATTACATGTGTTATATGGTATGCTGTTATGGTATGGTATGCTGTTAAACGCTAACCTTGTTATATTGTTTGATTCTGCATCACAGGCGTCCTCCACCTTCCAGTGTGAGCAGACTATTTTTGCTCTGATTTATCATCTCACAAAGTATTTTGTGTGAAACTGAAGGTGTGTGCAAGTGTGCAGTGTCTGTTACCAATGGGTCTTTAGGCGTCTGTTTGAGTGTGCATTATGCTAATTGTATGTATTAACAACTCTCTCCAGCTGAGGAGATCATTGTAACATCACAGTGTGATTTGAGCCGTCTTGAATAAACTGTGCTCTTAACAACTTAATCCAACCGCCAATCATTATCCTAACAACTTGATTCAACTGCTGGATTTGTCACAACACCTCGCTACAGTATACAACTTCATCTAACTACGTCATCTCACAGACATTTATCATGATAATGCTAACAGCGATGACAGTTTGAAGTCATGGTAACAGTGATAACAGTTGTGAAGTAATGGCAACTGTAATGACAGTTGTGAAGTAATGGTGCTAAATTATATTGCTAGAGGACTCCTGATATCTACATTATGAGTATAATTACTGTCTTTGTTTTTGCTAGCTAGGGCCATCTCCTTTAAGTGCTGCCTGTCTTCCCAGTCGCCTACTTAGTGTGTGAACTGCTGAATGCTATTAACTTGCAGATGATTGTTGACACATCAACCAGGATTAAGGGGCAGGGCAATTTGTGACTGTTGTTGTTTTGGTAATCAGTGGCTGTATTGGAGCGGTTTCACCTCTCCTAGGCAATCAGCAATTAGTACCGGGAGGTGTGCTTGTGTGCTCTTCACCTTTGCAAGGCAATTAGCAATTAGTACTTCAGTCTCGTCTGTTTTCAAAGCGGCAGCTGTAAGAAGCGGTCTCGTCGCTAAACTAAGATTGTCGCCGAAACAGAGAGGGTTCTGCCAAGTTGTTCTGCAGTGTTACAAGAGGAAGGCTCCACACCACTGTCTCCCTTGAGTATTTTACCTAGTTATTCTCAATCTCAATTTGCTATTTTGTAGCTTTGGCAACTATGTGTGTGTTTTCTATCCTAGTTCGCCCCCCCCCCCCCCCCCCCCCCCCCCCCCCCCCCCCCCCCCCCCCCCCCACCCCCTGTAGGCTTTTCAGACGCTCCCTACCCCTTGGCTGCAACCCTTCTAATTTAGTGTACCCTGCGCGCACAACCCATGTGGAATTCCTGGTCTCGGGCAGCGTTTGGGACTGCCGATCTGCGGTCAAGAACACCTAGTTCATCTCAGCCTATGCTGCCCTTCAGTCCCTTGACCTTTTGGACTTGACAGAGACATGGATCACCACAGAGAACACTGCCACTCCAGCTACTCTCTCTTCATCTGACTACGTTTACTCTCATAGTTCAGGTTGAGAGCGTCTGGTCGTCGCAGTGGTGGCACAGGGTTAATCATTTCTCATAAGTGGAAATGTGTATTTATTTTCTCCTGTCTCACCTGCCCATCTCCTCATTTGAATTCTATGCTGTCACGGTCACTTGTCCACTTAAGCTTAACATTGTTGTCATCTATCGCCCACCAGGTGCCCTTAGAGTTCCTCAATGAGCTTGACACCTTGGTAAGCTAATTTCCTGACGATGGCTTACCGCTCTTCGTACTTGGTGACTTCAACGCCCTGACGTCTGCCTTCGATTAATTTCTGTCCTACTTGACTCCTGTGACGTCAAAAACTACAGACCGGTAGCCCTTATTTATTTTCTTTCCAAAAAACTTGAGTGTGCTGTTTCTGACCAACTCTTTCGATATCTCACTCAGAACAATGTTCTTGACCCTAACCAGGTGGGCTTCAAAACGAGTCACTCAACAGACTGCTCTTCTCTGTGTAACGGAGGCTCTCCACACTGCCAAAGCTAAATCTCTATCCTGTTCTCATCCTCCTAAATCTATCCATTACCTTCAACACTGTGAACCATCAGATCCTCCTCTCCACCCTCTCAGGGCTGGGCGTTTCAGGCTCTACACACTTTTTGGATTGCATCCTACCTGGCAGGCCGCTCCAGGTGACATGGAGAGGATCTGTGTCTGCACCATGTCCTCTCACTGCTGGTGCCCCCAGGGCTCGGTTCTAGGCCCTCTTCTCTCTATCCACCAAGATACTTGTCTCTGTCATATCCTCTCCTATCATTGCTATGCGGATGACACAACTACTTTTCTCCTTCCCCCCCTTCTGACACTCAGGTGGGGACACACATCTCTGCAGGCCTGCCAGATATCTCAGCTTAGATGTCGGCCCACCACCTCAAGCTCAACCTCGACAAGACAGACCTGCTCTTCCTCCCGAGAAAGGCCTGGCCACTCAAAGACCTCTCCATTGTGGTTGACAACTCCACGGTGTCCCCCTTCCAGAGTGCAAAGAACATTGGCGTGACCCTAGACAACACCCTGTTGTTATCTGCAAACATCAAAGCAGTGACTCAATCCTGCAGGTTCATGCTTTATAACATTTGTAAAGTACGACTCTACCTTACACAGGAAGTGGAGCATGTCCTAATTGAGGCACTTGTCATCTCCCGTCTGGACTACTGCAACTCGCTGTTGGCTAGGCTCCCCGCTTGTGCCATCAAACCCATGCAACTTATCCGGAACGCTGCAGCCCACCTGGTGTTCAACCTTCCAAAGTTCTCCCATGTCACACCGCTCCCCTGCACACTCCACTGGCTTCCAGTCAAAGGTTGCATCCACCACAAGACCATGGTACTATCCAATGGAGAAGCAAGAGGAACTGCCCCTCCCTTACCTTCAGGCTATGCTCAACAAATCCTACACCCCAACCCGAGCACTCGGCTCTGCCACCTCTGGTCTCGTGCCACCTCTGGCAAATCTAAAACCCTACTACTTCAAAGCATTTTTGTTGTTGTAATTTGACCCCTTTTGTTCTCCCCAATTTTGTGATTACGATCTTATCTCATCGCTGCAACTCCCCAACGGGCTCGGGAGAGGCGAAGGTCGAGTCATGCGTCCTCCGAAACATGACCCACCAAGCCACACTTCTTTACACCCGCACATTTAACCCGAAAACCAGCTGCACCAATGTGTCGGAGGAAACACCGTTCAACTGACGACTGTAGTCACCTTGCAGGTGCCCGGCCCACCACAAGGAGTCACTAGAGTGCGATGAGCCAAGTAAAGCCCTCCCCTAAATCAGACGACACTGAGCCAATTGTGCAGTGCCCTATGAGATTCGCGTTGGGTTCTTGCCATGAGGGAGATCTTAGTGGGCTATTCTCGGCCTTGTCTCAGGATAGTAAATTGGTGGTTGAAGATATCCCTCTAGTGATGTGGGGGCTGTGCTTTGGCAAAGTGGGTGGGGTTATATCCTGCCTGTTTGGCCCTGTCCGGGGTTATCGTCGGATGGGGCCACAGTGTCTCCTGATACCTCCTGTCTCAGCCTCCAGTATTTATGCTGCAATAGTTTGTGTAGAGGGGCTAGGGTCAGTCTGTTATATCTGGAGTATTTCTCCTGTCTTATCCGGTGTCCTGTGTGAATTTAAGTATGCTCTCTCTAATCCTCTCTAATTCTCTCTTTCTTTCTCTCAGAGGACCTGAGCCCAAGGACCATGCCTCAGGACTACCTGGCCTGATGACTCCTTGCTGTCCCCAGTCCACCTGGTCGTGCTGCTGCTCCAGTTTCAACTGTTCTGCCTGCGGCTATGGAACCCTGACCTGTTCACCGGACGTGCTACCTTGTCCCAGACCTGCTGTTTTCAACTCTCTACAGACAGCAGGAGCGGTAGAGATGCTCTGAATGATTGGCTATGAAAAGCCAACTGACATTTACTTCTGAGGTGCTGACCTCTTGCACCCTCTACAACCACTGTGATTATTATTATTCGACCCTTCTGGTCATCTATGAACATTTGAACATCTTGGTCATGTTCTGTTATAATCTCCACTCGGCACTGCCGGAAGAGGACTGCCCACCCCTCACAGCCTGGTTCCTCTTAAGTTTCTTCCTAGGGAGTTTTTCTTAGTCACCGTGCATCTACACCTGCATTGCTTGCTGTTTGGGGTTTTAGGCTGGGTTTCTGTACAGCACTTTGTGACATCAGCTGATGTAAGAAGGGCTTTATAAATACAATTGATTGATTGACTCCCAGGTCATGGCTGGTTATGCCAAAACCCAGGATCGAACCCCAGGCCTTTGACCGATGCGCCACTCTGGAGACTCAAAGCTTATCTTAAATAATCCCACAGCACCCCATCCTCACACCCCCTTCAGTTGTGAAGTAATGGTAACAGAGACGAGTGATTGAAGTATTGTTAACAGTGATGACAGTTGTAAAGTTACAGTATTTCCTTTCCTACCTGGGCAGACATGATGTTGACCCTCCTCTGATTCAGTATCTTTATGTTCAGGTCTAGTCTCTGTTTCTCTGAGTGCAGACAGGGCCCTCTGGTGTCTCTCAAATCTCTCCCACGCGTCTGAAGCTACAGGTCCACTGTGGTGCAGGTTGCCGTTCAGGTCGACATGACCACGCCGCAGTGCCTCCCTCTCCTCTGCTATACAGCTGGAAACACTCAGGGGTGAGGTGGCTGCCCTTTGCCATGGCTTTGATGGAGACTGTTCATTAGAGCCTCTAAATATGGCACATCAGCAGCCAGAGGGAGAGAGTAAACACAAAACAACAGTCACAGCTAGTCACAAACATCACAGCCACACACCGACCACTAGACAAACACAAACACAGACAAAAACAGGCAAAACACACTAATTCAATAAAACGGAACGCAGACTATAAGAGCTCAGACCGAAAAGTAATTGAAACATCAGACAGTAATTAGACACAACATAAACAATGCAAACTAAATAGCGGGTTTAACAACTCAGTCAATACGAAAACACAGCAACAGACAAATAATCATATGAGAAATCTAGACAGATAATTGAAACAAGCCCACTCCTCACAGGCACAATTAAAACAATTAAGTAGGCCAACATAAATGAATTAATCAGAACAAAACAATCAATAATTAGCTTGAAAAAAACAACAATCCTTAGTGGCTCCTTAGCAGCTGACTGCTGGGGTTGAGTGGTCCAAAACGGTTTGTATCCAAAGCAGAGTTGTTCTGTTTGTATCCAAAGCCTAGCGTTCCAGCACCAAATCAAAATGTATTTGTCATATGCTCCAAATACAACCTTATAGTGAAATGCTTACTTACAAGCGCTTAACCAACAATGCAGTTTTAAGAAAATACCTAAAAAAAGTAAGTGATAAAAATAACAAATAATTAAAGAGCAGCAGTAAATAACAATAGCAGGGCTATATACAGGGGGTACCAGTACATAGTCAATGTGCGGGGGCACTGGTGTTAAGGTAATCGAGGTAATATGTACATGTAGGTAGAGTTATTAAAGTAACTATGCATAGATAAGAACAGAGAGTAGCAGCAGTGTAGAAGGGGGGGCAATGCAAATAGTCTGGGTAGCCATTTGATAGATGTTCAGGAGTCTTATGGTTTGGGGGTAGAAGCTGTTAAGGAGTCTTTTGGACCTAAACTTGGCGCCCCGGTACTGCTTGCCGTGTGACAGCAGAGAGAACAGTCTATGACTAGGGTGGTTGGAGTCTTTGACAATTTTTAGGGCCTTCCTCTGACACCGCCTGGTATAGAGGTCCTGGATGGCAGGAAGCTTGGCCTCGGTGATGTACTGGGCTGTACGCACTACCCTCTGTAGTGCCTTGCGGTCAGAAGCCAAGCCGTTTCCATACCAAGCAATGATGCAACCCGTCAGGATGCCCTCGATGGTGTAGCTGTAAAACCTTTTGAGGATCTGAGGAGCCATGCCAAATCTTTTAAGTCTCCTAAGGGGGAATAGATTTTGTCGTGCTCTCTTCACGACTGTCTTGGTGTGCTTGGAACATGTTTGTTTGTTGGTTATGGGGACACCAAGGAACATGAAGCTCTCAACCTGCTCCACTACAGCCCCATTGACGAGAATGGGGGCGTGCTCGGCCCTCATTTTCCTGTAGTCCACAATCATCTAATTTGTCTTGATCAAGTTGAGGGAGAGGTTGTTGTCCTTGTACCACGCGGTCAGGTCTCTGACCTCCTCCCTATAGGCTGTTTCATCGTTGTCGGTGGTCAGGCCTACCACTGTTGTGTCATCGGCAAACTTAATGATGGTGTTGGAGTCATGCCAGTTCGTGCAGTCATGGGTGAACAGGGAATACAGGAGGGGACTGAGCACGCACCCCTGAGGGGCCTCCGTGTTGAGGATCAGCGTGGCGGATGTGTTGTTACCTACCCTTACCATCTGGCAGAGGCCCCTACGTGATGAGCTTTGAGGGCACTATGGTGTTGAACGCTGAGTTGTAGTCAATGAATAGCATTCTCACATGGGTGTTCCTTTTGTCCAGGAGTGAAAGGACAGTGTGGAGCGCAATGGAGATTGCATCATCTGTGGATCTGCTTCAAAAGTACTGAACCTTTCTATTCTCATAGCTTCTACAGATTAGAAATTAAATAAATATTTTTGTTAAAATAATTATTATATTATTGATTGATTTATAGACCGAGTCACTGCTGCTTCCTGCTTTAATTTTTGCTTGTAAAGAAATCAGATTTTGCCAAATGAAGGGCGAGGGAGAGCTATGTACGCATCTCTGTGTGTGGAGTAAAGGTGGTCTAAAGGTTCCTCCCCCCCCCCCCCCCTCTGGTTGCACATTTAATATGCTGATAGAAATTAGGTGAAACTGATTTAAGTTTCCCTGCATTAAAGTTCACTAGGAGCGCCGCCTCTGGATGAGCATTTTCCTGTTTGCTTATGGCTGTATACAGCTCACGGAGTGGGGTTTTAGTGCCAGCATTGGTCTGTGGTGGTTTGTAGACAGCTACAAAAAATACAGAAACTCTCTAGGTAGATAGTGTGGTCTACAGTTTAGCAAGAGATACTCTACCTCAGGCGAGCAAAATCTCGAGACTTTCTTCAATATCGTGCACCAGCTGCTGTTTACAAATATGCATAGGCCCCCACCCTGTGTCTTACCAGATACTGCTGTTCTATCCTGCCGATAGTGTATAACACGGCAGCTGTATGTTATTAATGTTGTCGTTCAGCCACGACTCGGTGAAACATAAGCTATTACAGTTTTTAATGTCCCATTTGTAGGATATACGTGCTTTCAGCAGGACGGATGGCAAAGGCAGATTAGCCACTTGTCGCCTGATCCTCACAAGGGACCTCGATCTCTTTCCGCAAAATCTCTGTTCTTTCTCCAGCGAATGATGGGGATGAGGGCCTGTTCGGGTGTTTGGAGTAGATCCTTCCCATCCGACTCATTAAAGAAAAAATATTAGTCCAATTCGAGGTGAGTAATTGCTGTTCTGATGTCCAGAAGCTCTTTTCGGTCATAAGAGATGGTAGCAGCAACATCATGTACAAAATAAGTTACAAACAATGCAAAAAATAAAATAAAAAAATAGCACGGTTGGTTAAGAGCCCATAAAACGGCAGCCATTCCCTTCCGGCGTCATCTTTCCAATAAGCTGCCCTAGCAGTGAAAGGCTATTCCAGTTGACAGTCTAAAATCTCCACTCAGAGCATTGTTTGTCTGTCTGTCCAAGGCTGTGATCTCGGTCTGTATCATCACCACAGAAGATGAAAAATGATCTCAACACACTGCCCTAGCCGATAAGAGCACGGCAACCATGAGATGAAACAGTATCTAAGTAAACTGACAAGCTGCACATCTCCTCACCACACTCATGTGCCCCTCCATCTGTCTTGGTCTGCATAAGTAGGAACAAAAAAAGGGGTGAGTCATTTCAACTTTTCCTTCATTCATGTACACTCCTCAACGATCCTTATGACTCTGTTAGGCAGGAAGAACCATAAGTAGCTCATTAATGGTGCCAGGCCAATATTCCCGAGACAAACAAAAAAACTTGCTGGAGAAAGCCAGAGCCAGTGGAAGTGTGTGTCTGAAGTGCATCTTCTGTGAATGCTGATTATGAATGGAGTGTGCGTGCATGTGTGTGTAAGGGGGAGTGGTTGTAGCATCTAAAGTGCCTATGAGTTGTTGAGGTCTCACGTGAGAGAAATTAACATTCTGAACACAAACACTGCCAATTTTGGGCTTTTCCCCTGCTCAGAGAGACAAACTAAGCTTGTTGACGGAGAATACTTTTAAGGAGAACTAAATCCTTCTTATAGTATTGACAGCCCTTCCAGCTAAAGACAGTTTTATGACAAAGGCATTATTTTTAGTTTAAGGGCGTAAATTAAAGAGTGACTGAATCGAAAAAGCAACTGCTCTTTTTGAAAATGGTGTATAAGGCATCTTTATGAGTCCAAAACAACTATTTTAGGGTCAAAATTGACTACAAAGTGTAAATAGGATAATTTCGGTCATAAAGTCGGTCTCGTCTAAAACAGCGTTTTTTTTAAAAGTAAGTTTGTCACAATTTACACAAAGGTTGGGTTTGGATTATAATTAACACATTAACACATGGTGGTAATGCCTAGGGAGAATTGTCATGCATGGAGTAATTTGTCGTGGATTGATTCTCGTGGACCGATACAATGGCGAGAATCTGTCAAGGCTCAAGTAGAATTATGTGATTACGAGCAGCAGTAGTTCCTGGTTTTGGGATTTTGTTGGTTGATTATTTGATGAATCAGAATTGGGCAAAATTGGTGCTTAAACTGGTGCAGTGATTTTCAAGCCAGTGTGAGGAAGATAAACCGTTTCCACTAGATTCTGCAGCCACAAAGTCAAAATTGGCTGTATTGTAAAAAATAATCTGAAAACAAAAATGTGCTTTTTGGCCATGATAAACACAGGTGAAATTAGCAGAAGGGAGGGGTTTGGCCAAGACTTCGCTTCCTTCCTTTGCACAAAGGTAATCACAATTGTTAATGGCATTCCCCCCCAGAAATCAAACTTTCATGAGATAATTTTACTTGTGGGTAAACAATATTATGCAAAGAGAAACAGTCTTCTCAAAACAACATGGTGTGGTTACTTCCCATGCCATTATCTTTGGCAATAGCTTGATGTGGAGCTTTGCAGCTCCTTCAGGGTTATCTTTGGTCTTTTTGATTAATGCCCTTGTGTACATATTGCTCAAGAAATGCTCTAGTGAAAATGGGCCTCCATAAAGTTGTTCAACAATCTTGTGCAGATCGCCAGGATATCAATTACATCCAAAGCTAGCTAATAGTTCTGCATGCTGTCAATCTTCAAACCTGAGATTGGTGTTGTGGGTGACTGGTGAGTAAATGTTGGTTATGCTAGCTAGCTACATTATTTGATAATGCTAGCGAGCCAGGCTAGCTATGATACTGTGATGTAACTAGTGAAAGACAAAGCCTCTCACTAATGTGTAATGTCAGAGGAATATTTGCATTGTTAACGTTAACAAGCTAGCTACCTTGCTAACAATAGCTTCTTTAACTGCAAGGTGGAGGGATCTCGATTGGCTATCATGCCAGATTTGCTAACTGTAGCCTATTCATTGGCAGTTCAGGTTTGATAGGATGTAGCCAGCTTGCTTTTAATAATGTTCCAACTTGAACTGGCTAGCTAAGATCCCTGCTAGCTAACGTTACCTAGCTAACTTGCTAACGTTACCTTACCTTTACCGTAAATTCCGTCTATATATAAATGAAAGTGTGAATCTTTTTTCAAATTGTATCATTTATCTTCTGTTAGGCTTCTGTTATTGAGAGAAGACCTGTGTTTGGATCGCCAATGAAACGGGCAATCACTGACATGCTCACAGAGATAATTGGCTGTAGTTGACCACACAGTGTAGCACTCCCAATAAGTCCTCATCCCAGTAAAGGTCACAAAACTTCTCTTTCACAACATTGCAGAATGTCTGGTACTGTAGGTCCTTCAGAGACAGGAAATACTCCCCTTCAAACACATAAACATGAGACAGTACAGCAATGACAGTTTTTTTAGACAGAAAGCTTGTCATACAAGTTCACACCAGATACCATACTCTTTAATGACACATCTCGCATGATGGTCGCCGGAGATTATGGTTTCCATTTTATT
This sequence comes from Oncorhynchus mykiss, assembly GCF_013265735.2. Taxonomy (NCBI): domain Eukaryota; kingdom Metazoa; phylum Chordata; class Actinopteri; order Salmoniformes; family Salmonidae; genus Oncorhynchus; species Oncorhynchus mykiss. The sequence continues at coordinate 63,660,201 of NC_048565.1, forward strand.
GGCTCTTAACCAACCGTGCTATTTTATTAGTTTTTTTCGCATCGCTTAACTTTTTTTCGTACATAATATTGCTGCTACCGTCTGTTATGACCGAAAAGAGCTTCTGGACATCAGAACAGCGAATTGGACTAATAAATTGGACTAATAATTTTTCTTTAATGAGTCGGACAGGAAGGATATACTCCAAACACCGGAAACAGTCCCTCATCCCCGTCATTCGCTGGAGAAAAAAACTGAGATTTTGCGGAAAGAGATCGGAGTGCCTTGTGAGAATCAGGCGACAAGTAATCTGCCTTTGCCATCCGTACTGTTAACCAAAGTTCAATTGCTGGAAAATAAATGGAACTAACTAAAAGCACGTACAGTATATCCTACCAACGGTACATTAAAAACTGTAATATTTTATGTTTCACCGAGTCGTGGCTGAATGACGACATAATTAACATACAGCTGGCGGGTCATACACTTGATCGGCAGGATAGAACAGCTGCCTCCGGTAAGACACGGGGTGGCGGCCTATGTATATTTGTAAATAGCTGGTGCACGATATATAAGGAAATCTCGAGATTTTGCTCGCATGAGTTTGCGTATCTCTTGATAAGCTGTAGACCACACTACATACACCTAGAGTTTTCATCTGTATACATACCACCACAGACCGATGCTGGCACTAAGACCTTACTCAGTAAGCTGTATACAGCCATAAACAAACAGAAAAATGCTCATCCAGAGGTGGCGCTCCTAGTGGCCGGGGACTTTAATACAGGGAAACTTAAATCAGTTTTACCTCATTTATATCAGCATGTTAAATGTGCAACCAGAGGGGGGAAAAACAAACTCAAGACCACCTTTACTCCACACACTGAGACATGTACAATGCTCACCCTCTCCCTCGCCCTCCATTTGGCAAATCTAAGCAAGAAGTATCAGTGAGTCGGTCTATAAAAGTGGTCAGATAAAGCAGACGCTAAACTACAGGACTGTTTTGCTAGCACAGACTGATTCTGATGGCATTGAGGGGTAAACCACATCAGTCACTGTCTTCATCAATAAGTGCATCGATGACGTCGTCCCCACAGTGACTGTACGCACATACCCCAACCAGAAGCCATGGATTACATGCAACATTCACACTGAGCTAAAGGGTAGAGCAGCCACTTCAAGGAGTGTGACTAACCCGGAAGCTTATTATAAATCCCGTTATGCCCTCTTACGAACCATCAAACAGGCAACGCGTCAATTCAGGACTAAGATCGAATCATACTACACAGGCTGACGCTCGTCGGAAATGACAGGGCTTGCAAACTATTACAGACTACAAAGGGAAGCACAGCCGAGAGCTGCCCAGTGACAGGAGCCTACCAGACGAGCTAAATAAATTCTATGCTCGCTTCGAGGCAAGTAAGACTGAAACATGCATGAGAGAATCAGCTGTTCCGGACGACTGTGTGATCACGCTCTCCGCAGCCGATGTGAGTAAAACGTTTAAACAGGTTAACATTCACAAGCCTGCAGGGCCAGACGGATTAACAGGACGTGTACGCCGAGCATGCGTGACCAACTGGCAGGTGTCTTCACTGACATTTTCAACCTCACCTTGTCAGTCTGTAATACCAACATGTTTCAAGCAGACCACCATAGTCCCTGTGCTCATGAACACTAAGGTAACCTGCCTAAATTTCTACTGACCCGTAGCACTCACGTCTGTAGCCATGAAGTGCTTTGAAAGGCTGGTCATGGTACACATCAACACAATTATCCCAGAAACTCTAGACCCACTCCAATTTGCATACCGCCCCCAACAGATCCACAGAAGATGCCATCTCTATTGCACTCCACACTGCCCTTTCCCACCTGGTCAAAAGGAACACCTATGTGAGAATGCTATTCATTGACTACAGCTCAGCGTTCAACACCATAGGGCCCTGAAAGCTCATCACTACGCTAAGGACCCTAGGACTAAACACCTCCCTCTGCAACTGGACTTCCTGACAGGCCACCCCCAGTTGGTAGGGGTAGGTAACAACACATCCGCCACGCTGATCCTCAACATTGGGGCCCTTCAGGAGTGCGTGCTCAGTCCCCTCCTGTAGTCCCTGTTCACTCATGACTGCACGGCCAGGCACGACTCCAACAACATCATTAAGTTTGCCAATGACACAACAGTGGTAGGCCTATCACCGACAATGATGAGACTGCCTATAGGAAGGAGGTCAGTGACCTGACCGTGTGGTGCAAGGACAACAACCTCTCCCTCAACTTGATCAAGACAAAGGAGATGATTGTGGACTACAGGAAAAGGAGGACAGAGCACGCCCCCATTCTCATCGATGGGGCCGTAGCGGAGCAGGTTGAGAGCTTCAAGTTCCTTGGCGTCCACATCACCAACAAACTAACATGGTCCAAGCACACCAAGACAGTCGTGAAGAGGGCACAACAAAACCTATTCCCCCTCAGGAGACTGAACAGATTTGGCATGGCTCCTCAAAAGGTTTTACATATGCACCATCAAGAGCATCCTGATGGGTTGCATCACTGCCTGGTATGGTAACTGCTCGGCCTCCGACTGCAAGGCACTACAGAGGGTAGTGCGTACGGCCCAGTACATCACTGGGGCCAAGCTTCCTGCCATCCAGGACCGCTATACCAGGCGCTGTCAGAGGAAGGCCCTATAAATTGTCAAAGACTCCAGCCACCCTAGTCGTAGGCTGTTCTCTCTGCTACTGGCACGGCAAGCGGTACCGGAGCGCCAAGTCTAGGTCCAAGAGGCTTCTAAACAACTTCTACCCCCAAGCCATGAGACTCCTGAACATCTAATCAAATGGCTAACCAAACTATTTGCATTGCCCCCCCCCCCCCTCTTCTACACTGTTGCTACTCTGTAATTATCTATTACATATTACCTAAATTACCTCGACTAATCGGTGCCCCCGCACATTGACTCTGTACCAGTACCCCCTGTATATCACCTCGCTATTGTTATTTTACTGCTGCTCTTAAATTATTTGTTACTTTCATCTCTTACTTTTTTGTTGTTGTATTTTCTTAGAACTGAATTGTTGGTTAAAGTCTTGTAAGTAAGCATTTCACTGTAAGGTCTACTACACCTGTTGAAATCAGCGAATGTGACAAATAGAATTTATATTTTTTCCATCTCTCTATTAAGCAATTATCCTAACTAAATTCAGTCGGGTGAAAAACAGGGAGAATAGGGCTACTAGCCTGGTGCCATACCTGTTTGTGTGGTCTTACCAACTGGTGTGAAGAACTGGTTTGACTGTTGTCAAAACAGATCTGGGGCCATAGGCTACATGAGAATGAATATCAATCTTCATGTTACTTACCCATTGCTAGATCCTCTACACCATTCTCCAGATAGCCATTAAAGGCAAACTCTGCCCTGAGTAGGCCAATAACCTCTTGTAGGGAAGGGTTCATTAGGGGGGAGGGGGGAGGAAGTGAGTCTCCCTGAGGGGGTCCATGGGACTCTGATAGGTGTTCACCCTCACCTTCTCCTGTCCTTGGACCTACTTCTCCATTGTGGGGATGGGGCATGGACGCTTTGGGGTCCGAGGGTCTGCCATTAAGGCATTCCAAAAGAGGTTCAGCTCCCTGGCCAGGGGTCAGATGGTCTCTAGGGCCCCGTGGATGTGTGGGTTGACCCTGGAGGTAGCTGGAGCTTGAGGTCAGGGGCAGATTGAGCTCCAGACCATGAAGGGACTCGGGGACTGTTATCTGCACTGGCACCAGGGTTAAGTGCCCTGTTAAAGGGTCCTGACGCAATAGGAAGTTGTTGAAAACACCACTACCAGTCAGATGAGAGCAGGATGACGATTGGCAAGAGGAAGACGAAGTCAATTGGGTGGTCGAAGGAGGGAGTGGGTGGTCGGAAATGGGAGTCCTCTGGTTGCTGAGTTTGGGGGAGGTGGGAGGTGGAGAGTTGACCAATGTCCAGCCACTTGAGGCAGTGGAGGAAAGGTTATGTGTGACCACACTCCTTTGATTGGCAGGGCTGTCCTGTCCGTTGTCCTGTAGGTCTCTATCTGACTGAGGTAGGGGTAGGTCCTCAAGGTGTGAGGGGGTTTCTCGGTCCTTGGCCTCTTGCACAGGCTGGATGTCATTGCCTCTTGTGACTTCACTTATAGCCCTGCAACACAAAATTATGTGATAATTAAAAATGCATTCTTGAAATCAGTGCTAACATTCAATGACATCTCTGCCACAATCAATAAAGCAACTATTGTAAGCGCCAACGTGCAAAACAATCAATGGTGTGTGAAATAATTCCTTGACTGGTAGCTCTTATCTCCATTGAAAGGAGGCATACTGCTTACTCCTCAATGTCTGAAGCAGGAAGGGGAGTTTCCTCAGTGTCCCCTTCCCTGGTCAGGACAATGGGGTTGAAGTGGGTGGCAAGGGAAGTGAAGGCCTCTGGAAGCTGGGGGGCTCCGCTAATTGGATAGCTATGGGGAACAGGGCCAGGTACAGGAGCCAATTGGCTCTCAGTGGCCATGGGCACAAACCCTACACACAGTTACAACAATCTCAGTTATAACATCAATACCATTTGATGATCACAAATCTGTATGTAGATGCAAGGTCAACAAAATCGCTTGAACATAATGTCTGAAAAGATTAATTAATCGTACCACTCTTGATACGTGTTGATTCCTGACTTGAGTTTACTCTACTGTCCAATCCATTCTGATCCTCTGCATCAATGTCCTTTGTGAGTGGCTGAAAGGTAAGGGAGGGAGTTATCCTCGACAGACAATAATGGAATAGCAATGTGTCCTCCCTTTCACTCTGAGGGGCAGTATGTTTCTCACTACCCCTGCCAAACAGTAGCTACAGTGGTACAGTGGAGTGGTACCGGGTGGACTCTGTTGATCAGATTCGTCCACACTGTCTCAGCGTTCGTTCCTAGGCGTGATAGATAATCCCGACAGCTCTGTAACAGCAGAAACATGACAAATTAAAATCTTATACCTTAGCACCTAAGATACTTCATTCATTCATTTGTTCATCAAATCAAACTTCATTTAAAGCGTATTTCAAATTGCAACACACTTTACAGTAAAGAAACTTTGCTCATTCATTCACAATATATATATATATATGTCACCATTGCGTCTATTAAAAATGCTAAATGATGTTACATATGAAATGAATTTCTACTAAAACATTGATCAAAAGAAGAATAGATGAATGTGCTTTCACTAGAGTGGTTGAGAGCTGAATCTATGACTACCTTTTTAGCTACGACAATGGAAGGTCTTTCGATGGGCGTCCTCTTGGCCATCTCCAGCAGCAGCATCTTCAACTTCCTGGGCATAGCCAGCTTCTGATTGGCTGACAGGTTGAACTTGGCCGTGGCCCATAGGATGGCAGCCACCCCATAAACACAGGCCTAAAAACAAACAGAAGTCGGACAAATGGACCGAGAGAAAGACATACAGATGGATGGACGGACAGACAGATGACACCCACTTCATCGGTAATCAAAAGCATCTACTTGATGGAGAAGAAGGTCTTATTTTAAAAGATGAATGTCAGAAGTTGAGGCAAACCTTTTCAGTTACGATTCCATGCTCCTGGAATTCAGGGGCCAGATAAAACGCATCGCAGGATCCTACGAGGAAAATTCACGTTGAATTATTGAACGCGACATCCATTTCATAGAATGTTCCTTCAGACACTTTTCTCAGGATAACTTTTGAATATTTGAAGTCACAACAGTTGTAAATAAATACATAAACAGAGGCAAAGAATAAATGGAAAGTGGCAAAGTAACTTTATCATTCCAAACAGAGTACTACTGACTACCGTGTGCTGCATAAGCAAAAAGAGCCATACCTGTGTTTTTAGGTTTCAAGAAGAGAACTTCTCCCTCACAACCCACGTACATTGTATCCAGGCACAGGTATGCTTTCAGGAAGGAAATAAAGAAGAGTAAGCCTAAGAGGTTAAGACGTTTTAATAAATGACATAAAATGTATGTCGAACTAAACAAAGTTTTAAATTATTTATTGCCAATGCCATAGTGACGTTTCTCATAATAAATTTAATCAACAGCAAAGTGGTTTAGAGACCAGACAAAGTGAGGGATGGGATGCTTACTGCTTAGTAAATCATGGCATTGATTTACACAGAGCAGAGAATCAGTGGTTGTTTAACTGAAGAAGTGAGGAGTCCAACCTGGGTAGTCTAAGTAGGTCTGCAGTGTGGAGAGGCAGGTATGACACAGGGCCCATAGCTCATTCACAGACGGTTTCTGCCCACTCCGTGTGAGTAGATCCCTCAGAGAGATCCACTAGGTCACAATCAATAAAAATGAACATTGTTAACATTTCTTTCCCTCTTGGCCAGTTTACCAGTCCCAGATTAAGACAGTTCTGGACAAAAAAAACATGTTCAATGAAAAATCACCACTGAAAGTTATTTTTAGTTCAGGAATAGGCTTAATCTGGGTCTGGGAAACCGCCCCGAAGAGTTGTGAACAAGAACTTTCCTGAAACGAAGGCATGTAAATCTACGTACATTGTACAGTACATGAAATGGATCCTTGAACTCACCTCATCCTGAGATTGTTCATTGAGGCACAGCATGCTTTTAGTCATGTGATTATTGGGAGTGTAAAGGTTTGAGGTTGAAGTCATGTTGCAAGCAGAGTCGACCAACATGTCCGGGTCTTGAGCTGGGCGGGACGAAGAGGTTTCATCTCGTGTTCCACTTTGACTGTCTGAATCTGTTTCAGCACCACATATGGGCAGGGTAGAATCTCTTTCCCCTTCTAATGTCTCACTGTCTCTCGCTGAGTCCCATTGCTCAGAGTCATTGCACTCATAAGGGGCCTTCTCTCGGTCCCCTCTCGTGCTCCAAACAGACCCGTGCCCCATGCATTCCTCAGCTCCTATCTCCGTGAGGTCCGATACATTGACACTTATATCCCCATGGGGCGCGGGCGGGAATGCGGGGGGATTATTGGAGTCTGGAACGGAGCAGGAACGATTCAGAACCCCCCTCACCCTCCCAGCCCTCTCCTGAGCCCTCCTGTGTACAGGAGAACTATTCTGAGATCTGCTATCCAACTGCGAACCAAACATGTCCTCCTCTCTGACACATCCATTCTCTTCCACATCCCCCATACCGTCAGCCCAAAGGGTGGAGTCCCAGGCTCCACATACGTGATGCCGATGCAGGCCGTTGGAGTCGTTTAAGTCCGGGTTCTCTGCCGTGGTATGTGAGACAATACCCTGGTTTTTGGAGCTACTGTCCTCAGAGTCGATGCTCTTGTGGAGCTGCCAGTTGGGTTTGGGCTGCTGCCATCGAGCCTCCCAAGAGCCACGCCACCCATCTGTGGATAGATACACAGGTAGTATGGTTATGGCCACAGTGTACTACAACAGAAATGCACGTTGACATAGATATACACAGACATATCCCGTGTCTAAAGGCAAACCTTGAAATGTTGCGACGGATTCGATTGACAGAACTCTTCGTCCTATAGAAGAGAGTTTCCGGCACAGGGCTGTGGAAGAGGTATCTACTAGCTTTTCCTCTGCAAAGGAGAGGAGGTCCTGAGAGGAAGACACATAATATATCAGCTAGCATAGACATAAAGTACTTTGTGATGCAAAGGTAAGTTTAAGTTTCTATGGAAAGGGTAGGTTTCTCACATTTACCATTGAGATTATATTAATATAAATATACAACTATGAACTTTAGGGGGTTTAATACGTTTTGCCATTTCATTGTTGACGACTCACTGTTGAGGACACAGTGTTGAAACAGATTTCATTTGTTTCCCAAAAGAAAATACATCCGGTTATTGGTGTAAACGTCATATTTGAGTTTTATCCCCTGGGCAGAATTCTTGTTTGGTGCATGACTAGTGACCCTGAAGAAGGCACAATGATGCCGAAACGCTGGCGGTTTACCCGATAAATTACTGGGAGATCTTATATAGAGTGTGTGACTCGCTTTATGTATTTTTAGAGCAGGACTGTGACGTCCTCCATTTTGGTTTCCCCAATCTGTGGTGATGTGCAGTTTGAGAACGATTTGTTTTTTTTTGAACAACTATTTTTGACTGATTCGAGTCAGGATTCGAGTGACTTGTTAAATTGTAGCCGTTTGTTTGACCTGCTGGCCCCCAATAAGTCCTACAGCATGATTGATACACACTCCTCCGGCTCACGAGGATCTAGACATGTGCTCTGCTCCGACCAATAACTCTCTGTCATATATGCGCGCAAGGACAATAGATCGTGCAGCAGGCAGCATAGAGAAGAACATTGACATGTTTAGAACTAAATGATTGATCGCATGGTGCAAGAAGGAATTCAATTGATTATTGAATGTTATGATGGACACGGCTTTATAGAACCAAAACATACACCGCCTCTGCTCAACAAAACTCAAACTTGAGAACGAATATTGTGCGATATTGTGCTTATCCACCTCACAGCGGTCAAGCAATGCATTCCATCAAGAGTCGTTCACAATCTAGTCCGGTTGCGTCCACAACTAGATCTCCTTTCAAATGTGTCAAGAAATAATTGATTTTGTATGCCTAGCAATCAACAAATGTACACTGTTTAAAGCAGTCGCAAATGACAGCTCCAATAAGCCCACTATGGTGAACGAGAGGCTTGTAGAATCATCTTTCGAGTTTTCAGTTCATCGTTCACCGGTAGAGGGTCCTGCGTGCTCTGGGCGTTGCTCACTCAAGTGAACAAAATTTTGCCGAAAGATTTGTTCTTTTGACTGAACGAGTCGAAAAGATCAGAGTCGTTAAAAATAGCCAACCTTCCCATTACTACCTATCTACATTGCACTGTCACTGCTCCTCCACACGGTGCTGCTCATGTTCAGTGTCTGTGCACATCCAGTTGCATATCAGTATGTCATGTCTCTTGTATCTGTTTGCCCAAGGGTGCTTCTACAAAGTATTGACTCAGGGGTGTGAATACTTATGTAAATGTATTTCATTTTCAATACATTTGCAAACATTTCTGAAAACATGTTTCCACTTTGTCATTACGGGGTATAGAGTGTAGATGGGTAAGAAGAATAATACATGTAATCCATTTTGAATGCAGGCTGTAACACAACAACATGTGGAATAAGTCAATGGGTATGACTACTTTCTGAAGGCACTGTATTTGGTTATGTTATGTAGAATACTATCATGTTGTGATCTTGCAGACATCGATTCAGCTTTGATCTGACGTTATTAAATGAGCACCATTCTCCATTCATCACTGAAATTTGCCAGAGTAGTTTGTTGGTAGCCTGTTCTCTGGGCAGCCACATGAGTAGATCAGAGACTGTGTGTAAAGAAGAGAATCCTGGACATGCACAAAAATGTTGGGTTTTGTGCTATCGGGAAGAGAATTCGGAATCGCAGCCACTCCGTAATTTGTATAATAAGAGCGTAAAGACAGCACTCCATTAACGTTCCTCCATGATGGTGAAGTTACCTGGGGGAGTGGCCTGTCCTCTGGCCCCTCCTCCTGCATCTGCTCCAGCAGTCTCTGAATCTCCTCCCCCAGCTCTGCCTCCAGCTCTGGCTCAATGACAAAGTCCAACGCGGCAGAGAGGGTGGAGCCCAGAGAGTACACATGTCCCTGGAGAAGATTCAGAGCGTCATTGACCTCAAACTGACCCATAACATTCACCACACTGCAATTGTTTATCATTTAAAAAAAAACAATAAGACTGCTTAGACATGTTTACACTGTATGGACATGTTCACTTTAAACCAGATGGGAATTAAAACTTCAAATTTGTGTTATTTACCTCATGTCATCAGCTCATGTACTAAAAAAGAAACCATACATCACTACTGTATCCCATAACAACCTCTGTTTATTAGTATAGGCAGCAGAAGTCCTTTGGGCATCTCTTTGGGGTCTTGGTGGAAACCAGGCCTAGTTGGCATGCTTTTGGTTGAGGAAGTAATTCATCAGGCCATCAAGGTGTCAATAAAGCTGCAGTAGGCCAGGCCAAGGCAATGTTCCTCCCTCATATGAGCGCCTTCAGATCCATTAGGCCAATTGCAACCGTCGAAAGCTTCTAGATTATCGCCAGCTGATCTCTCGTTAAAACAACCAATACAGGAGAAAATAACCCGCAGAGCTGATCTCAATTGCAACCAACATTACCGCTCCCTAACGTGGATGTAGAGGTTATCTTTTAGTCTTGATTGCAGCCATCATTTATCAAGACCATTTCGCCCTCCGGTTGTATTATCGTGGGAACAATTTATTCCTACTTTATGAGCAAACTAATGGCGATTTATCTATTTGAAAATCAATTCCTTACAACTGAAATAAAGCATTTCCTCATTTACCACGGAAGATCTACCATGGTAATTGTCAATTAGATAAATCTATGCGAACTGGTATTGTTCCTAAAGACTTGAAAATCACAGATATGGCACTTTTGCAACTGGTGGATAAAATCTTTACAGCCCTTAACAACAATGAATACACTCTTGGATTCATCCAAAATTACTTTCTGAATTGTATAATTATGGTTTTCACGATTATACATATAATTGGTTATATAGTTATGTTTATGATAGAGAATAATTTGCTGATGCAAACAGCTGTGCATCTACCAGGGCCGAGATATCCTGTGGCGTGACACATGGCTCGATAACTGGACCTATGTTACTCCTAATCAATGTCAATGACCTCGCTGCTTCTACCGTACTTCCCATTCTCTTTGCTGATGATACCAATTTGATTTGATAAAAAAAAAATAGAATCACTAATTAATTAACTCAGGCCAACTTTTCTGAATGGTTCCAGACAAACAAATTATCTTTGAATGTAAAACAATCCAACTTTATTGTATTCACTAGTAAGAATAGGTAAAAAAAAAAAAAAAGAAAGAGCCAGAATCTCAATTAGTGGGAACTAAATGGAACCAGTCACATCAATTAGATTCCTCTGAGTTGTAATTGATGAAAAGGTATCCTGGAAAGATCATATTCAATTTGTCTGTAGCAAAGTGATGAAATATGTTGGTATCATCAGATAGATAAGTGGTTTGGTTCATCAGGCTTGCTTCCCATCTATACTAGAGCTTCATTTACCCATATCTCATTTACTGTAATATTGTCTGGGCCAGTACATATGCCTCCTACCTACACAAATGACTCATCATACAACATACATTTGCATGCCTAGCCACCTCCTCTAATTACCTGGCACCATCTGCACCTTTTGTTTAAGAAACTCAATATCTTGTCTATTTACAACAATGTACACCAATTATACTCATGCCGCCCGAACAGTTTACCTAAACCTTTGAATGGATTCTTCCAGGTTAATTCTGAAATCCATCTATATAACACAACACACTGCGATAACCTTCACCCTCCCCACTGCCGCATCTCATAGTCAATTCTCTGTCAGATACAGAGGTACCATACTCTGGAATTCCTGTCTTCACATTGCCAAAATATCATCATCGCTCAATAACTTCAAGCGAAGACTGGGGGTCAGCCTGATGATCTGACTCAGTAATCTCCTCAATATAGCCTAACTCTCACATGAACACACACATTTAAACAAATGATTACTGATCAATGAATTTATTCATTTACAATTAGTGTTATACATTTATAATTAGTAGGTTTTGTCATCTGTTTGAACAAACCTTTTTTATTTTTGTACTTATGTATTGTAGATAGTTTTTTTGTAGTTTTCATATAATCCCATGGGCTTTCAACCACACCTGCACACTGTTTTTAATTATTAATTGTTTGTATCTGTATTTATCTGTTTATCACTTGTTTTCACTGGTGGAAATAAATTCATATGGCACGTATTATTTAGCCATTTAAAGCGAAACGTTTGAATGAAATATAGGCCTACTACTTCTATATCTTATACTCTAATAAGTATTTATTTTTTAACGTTCAACAACCTTATAGTTTTCGATGCTCCTGATAGGTCGATATTTAATTGGGAGGGGATTAGGGAATCTAGACCAGCTGTCTGGTATCATAATCACTTGGCATGGTAAGAACAAGAGATCAACTGATCTGCTGGTTTATCCTTATTGGTTTTGTTGTTACAACCAAGCTCAATTTAGCCCGCAGGCGCATGTCATCTCCCGTTAGTAGTGTTTTAAGAAATCCAGCGGTAACCTGAACAAGTGCGTTAAGTTCTGCCTGTTCGTTGTAATCGAGCCATTATGCCTGGCAGGCAATGCATTCTGGGGCCTCATTTAACAAACGCATCATGATCTCTCCATATTTGCCTTGGATCTCGTCAGATCATTGGCTGCAATACCAGGAGTCAGGGGAGATGAAACTACAGCACATACGTGGGAATTTCATGAGAGCCTGTCTCATTGTAAGACTCAAGAGACTGAAAGCTGAAAAGCCAGACACTTTTACTCCAGTGAACTATTATTGTAACTTGCAGATATTTGACAATCTTCTCTCGTGCTTTACTTGGGGGAATTGTGCTCTCTGTTGCAATTATGGTTGACATGTTGGCTCTCGAATGAATCTGAACCAGGTGTTTTTTTTTTAGGTCGAATCTCCGACAAGATACTGGTACTGTATTGCAAACAATTCAAAGGAATGTAAACCCATACTTATGTGGTGGATATGGGAAAGGTAGAAGATCCAGATCACACAAACACGCCAAGAGCATGTTAAATCCACCAGCTGCTGAAAGGTCATGTCTAGTTCCCGTTGGGTGCACAAGCAGGTCCCAGCCATAGAAATATAATTACTAGAAATAATTATATTTCTACGGCCCCAGCCGCTCCACTTGGCGCACTTAACGTACATTGGAAGATATTGGAAGACTAGATACATTAGACAACCATAGACACGCACATTAAACCTGAAATTGAGCAACTGATAAATGTAGTCGAGATAGGAAATAAATTCATGGCGCTACACAACCCAAAGGGAGAGAGAGAGAGAGAGAGAGAGAGAATAAGTGAATCAGACAGAAAGATAGATGTGATGAGAGTGAAATCCTTTCTTAGTGAGACATATTGTTCTCCTCTGTATTTGCTGCTATACATAAAGACTATACATAAAGACTTTTTTAGATGCCTTTGAGTTCCACCATGTTTGTCCTGAAATAGCGTTTATGTAATGTAAATGTTTAGTAAATGAAGTATGGTGGACTAATGTGTAGGCACAGTGTTCATCAAACAAATTTCAACAGTGAAAAGGCTGTTGACGTATTGTGCATTTTATTATGTCCAGTAATGACAATAAATGGAAGAGAATGTCTTGAGAAGCCATCTCATCACTTCCTTTCTAGCGGACATATTTCAGAGTGCAAGTCTTTTTCCCCAACTCCAAAACCCACTTACACGACTATATAAGAAAACACTCCAAAAAAGGCCTGGTAAACGAAAGGCACCTCAACTGTTGTTTTCTCACTTGTTCTCAACCCTCAATGTCAAGAATGCATTGTAACATCTGCCTACAGCGTGACACAAAACATGCCGTGAAGTAGCCATTCGTAGTGAAAGAACCCCCTTACCTCAAAGGTACTGCCAGTCTTGTCAAACTCTGGAGGTATAAACGAGCCCTCGGGGTCATCTGCAAGACACGTGTACAAGAGTACATCTAGTTAACATGTGTAATAAATGTATTATTATATGTGGTGTTGGTAGGCCTACCGTTCCACAAACATATGATCACATGATTCCATCGTAACTGTAACAATATGGGGCCAATTATAAGACCAGGTGCTAAGCCAATAAAACCAGTCATCTACATCATTCAGTCCAGCAGAATGAGCACACAACAATACAGTGTTAAAATGTGTAACAAATGTTTTATTTCATGTAGTGTTGCTGTCAGTCCTAATTGACAATATGGGGCCTATTATAAAACCAGGTGCTAAGCCAATGAAACTACCCACTCATACTGTACATCATTCATTAGCTCAGAGACAATCCCACACAAATGGGACTGCAGCTATCTCCCGATCAGAGCCTTGGTGTTGCGCTGCGGAGCATCTTCAGTCTTAAGTAGGCCAGTATTTGTGCTGGGGTGGAAGCAGGGATAAAGCCACCCGCCTTCAGCCTCCTCTAACCACAGTTAGAGGCAGTTAAGTAGGTCAGGCCTAGATTTGGGGCTGTCTCTGACTCCTAGAGTTATGACGGGCTCCCAGCTAGGAGGAGGCCAGACACTCCAGAGGGTCAGAACAAACGGGCCAAGGAGACGTGAGCACTATTGGGTAGAGATCATAGGTAAGCTGGCTCTAAGATATGACAGGAGTGGCAAACACATAGGAAGGAGACTGCAGTGAACTCAGTGAGTGAAGGAATGTGCTCCCTAACACTATGATTGAGAAAAACGATCTAGATTAAGGCTCCCATATTCTCCCAGATGGGACTGGAGAGAGCTTATATGAATATGTATTACAATGTGGTCGATGTGTCATAAAAGTATAACGCCATTTTCTACCAATGAATTGAATAGATACTGCCCCATGAGTTATAACACTGCTGCATGCTGGTCATTAACTGGCCACATAAGGTCACTCTGTAGGCTCAATCCTGAGGGGACACGTGATGATCTCACACATGCATCAGTATTCAAGAAAAAGCTCCTAAGCTCAATTAAACCTAATGCAGGGAAGAAAAGTAGTATTGGCATATGAGTGCTGGTTGGGGTTCCATTGTGGTTAAAGCAAATCAACCCAATTACTGATCAGCAATAGATTCTAATGTGAATCCAGGGTGAGTCAAAGGCACCGATAGGCAACTGACAGCCAGAATGTCTGTTACCGTGGCAACAATCCCCTTGGCAATGTGGACACTGTTGAGCTCATCAATGCTTATCAATTACTGATGTTGCCATGGGGAAAATGGGAGGCTATCCCAGAATGGTTATACGTGTGCATGGGTTTGTGTGTGTGTGTGTGTGAGAGAGAGAGAGAGAGAGAATCCGGTGCACATGTTTGTCTGTGCATCCATCCATACGTGTGTGTTTGTGTGCCTGCTTGCCTGCCTGTGTACGTTTGTGTGGAAGGGGCAACACAGGTGAGTGTGACAGGTGGTGACGTAGCCCTGTTTGGTAAAAGACAGATGATTGAGGTTTGTTGAGAGGAGAAGAAGCTAGTCTGTTGGCAGAGAGGATTTATCACAATGTCTGAGGGACAAGCCATAGTGAGAAAGCGGCAGAGTATCCTGAACATGAAAGATGTGACTCAGTTTCACCAACACTCTCCATCCAAATGAGACCAGGCACTGCAGACGACTGCAAAATCCATCACACAGATGTAATCGCACAAAGGCTCAGCATTTTTTAATTAAGAAACAGCCCTCTTTTGCAAATGCAGCCATTTTACATTTCAATCATTTTGGGTAAAGGTGTAATTTTCGTTTGAGACAGATACTGCTGACCAAAAGAGAATATGATGGGGTTTGGAAACAAACTTTTCATGGGGAGGAGAGTCTAGGGACCCATTCATTAAGCGTCTCAGAGTATGAGTACTGATCTAGGATCAGTTTGAACGTTCAAATCATAATGAATAGAAGGGGGACTTGAATACGGGCCCTGATCTTCATGACCCTTTGACTTCCCATAGGAAGGACATATTGATCTATGACCTCAGGATACCATGGTAGATCAGATCAGATTGATCGATCAGTGGAGAGAGTGCTGCCTCAGCCTTTTACAATAGCAGACAGCACTGACTAACAGATGTACTGTATGAGACGAAACACCAGATAATCCCCTGAATAACTAATAGACCTGGGTGATGTTCATTAGGCACCAAATGGTAGAACATTAACTGAAACAGGGAGGGACTGCCTGGACTTGTCCAATAGGACACACTCATTTTAGTTTCCCGTTGCAAAACATTTTAAACGTTTGTATGTGCCCTAAAGAATGTGACCCTGAATAGACAGGGAGACCGCATCGACTGTGATGTAGAGAGGGCCGTGTTGAGCTGTGCCGTGTTGTGTTGTGCTGTGTTGACTCACCACTGAGCTGCTCCATGAAGCACACATTGCCATGGGCGTTAAAGGCCAGGGTGTCGGGCGTGATGCACAGGGTGTGGAACAGGGGTGATGAGGCGATACTCTGCAAGGCCAGGACACACTCCACACACACCGCCCATACCTCCTGCTCCGTCAGACAGATGTCCCGCAACGACAGGATATCCGCCAGGGACACGTTCTCCTGTGGGGACACACACAGGCAGGCATCGACGCAAGCATGCATGTGCTCACACGCAGACATACACACACAAACACACACAGGAGTAACACACACACACACACACAAAAGTAATACAGTAAGTGTCCTGCAGCAATAAACACACTTACACCTACATCCTTGCATGTCATGCTGCAAACAGTGGAAAGCCAAGTGGGCACTTATTGGTGTTATGAAGAAGCCTAATTGCATCCATAAATAGAAAACATCTCATGGCATGTTCGACATTTTCATCATGTGAAGAAGACGGGATGTTTTGTTGGCTTGGCACACGAGCACAAAAGGAAGTCTTTGCTAGTACCGCGATAGAGCGGCTCCATTGTGACGTGGTGTCCAATACTCTGCATTTCCATTCTATGCATGTGACTGAACAGTGTAACAGACCACGGTCTTTTCACAAAAGCCTAGTCTCATGGGACATGGGCATTTCAATTGTTGTCATTCGTTTCATAATGGGAGTCAAGTTGAATGATGAGCTTCATCACTAGGACGTCCCGTCCTCACTAACGTTCCATGACTATTTTCTCTGTAAAACATCTGGGCCTGTACACACAAAGCATTTCAGAGACGGAGTGCTGATCCAGGATCAGTCGAGTCTTTTAGACCAGAATGAATGAGATTACATGGACAAGGGGGAACCTGATCCTAGATCAGCACTCCTACTCAGATACTTTGCAGGCCCTGGTTTTGTGTCTTTGTCATACATTTAAAATAACAAAAATGGAACTGGAGTGAATACACAATATCCTTCTTCAGTTGATCTGAGAGAGATCTAAGAGATTATTGTTTGTTACAAAATATATATTTTTTTGTTGCAGAAGGTGAATAAAGCACACCCATAATTCTGTAGAATATGGCACAATAATAGGGCAGAAAGATGTCACTAAGCAGCAGCATACAGTAAGCCTATAAATAGACTGTTGCCCTTGAGAACAGTGCAGAGAAACATTGAGTCTCTCCCTCTCCCTCCTCAAGTTAAATATGCCGGCCTACATAACTTTCCCTCTTCACTCCATGAGCTCTAATAAGACCAACTATACACTGGTGGAACACCTCAAAGGTTTAGAGAAGGACATCGAATAAGATCGAGGAACGAAAAGAAGAGTGAGGTAGCGACTGACTTTTTTTCTGGGTGAGCTGTTAGTGGTTTAATGAACCCCTTAGTATTCAAAGGTAAAATGTGATTAAGTTTACACTTGTTCCCCTTGTGTGTAGGCTACAGCTGAATGCATCTGTCAGGCTGACCTCGCACATACCGCCCTCCACTCAAGATTACCCTGCAGTGTCTCTGGAGTCTCCATACTTGCAAAGGGACCTGCAGCTCAACACGTCTGGGGTGAATAACTGTTCTGCACTGAATCATATTGCCCACTGTACATTGTTTAACATTGGAACTTTAAAACACTCAAACTAAGTGTATGGGGTAGTGTTTTAATGAATGCCCGTATTATCCACATAAAGCCAAGGGAGGACACAGCAGGGGTCAATACATCTGTACAGTAAGCTAGTCATGGATATTACTGTACATCCCAGAGTACAATTAATCTGGTCCCTGATCACCATAAGAGTTATAAGGAAAGGCCACAGACACATTAATCTCATCTTGTTGTCCTGAGAGAGAGAGAGAGAGAGAGAGAGAGAGAGAGAGAGAGAGAGAGAGAGAGAGGGAGCATGTTGTTGATTAAATTAGACCTTAGAAAACAGCATGTCTTCTTCAATCATTCAATCACTCGGTCAAGAGCATAGGTTAGCCTATACACTCTTTAAAAAAAAAAAAGAAGTACCAAATGGGTTCTTCGGCTGTCCCAATAGTAGAACCCTTTTTGGTTCCAGGTGCACAAGTGAATTACACAAGTCACAGCATGTCACAGCCAATAAAGTCAGTCCCCTGGGGACCCCAGTCCACAATATTGACATTACACATGCCATTGAGAGAACAATAATAATGTAGGCTAAACATAAATGTTTACTCTCACCTCATCTTCAAGGAGTGGAGGCAGATGCTCAACTTCATAGTATTCCTCCTCTTCTTCCTCCTCCCCTGAGAATGCGACTGCATCAGTTCCAGACGTCCCCATTGTATTTCGTTTTAATCAAGACTGTGGGTGTTTGTAGAATTGGGTGAGTGCAGTGTCACTCCCATAGCCTTAAACCTACTGTAAAGCTTTCCCCTTTCGCTTACTGTCCTGGTAACAGTGTATCAGGTCAGGAAAGATTACGTGAATGAAAGATTAACGTTACATGAATAGGTTTTCCGAACACGGACGGCCCCGGCTACTTTTTCAAAATGTTCCCCGTTCTACCAGCAAGTTGCAACGCGATGCGGCGTTCCACAAAACGTTCACTGTCACTGCGGTTCTTTTAATTCCAAAACAGGCGAAAGACAGCTGAAAAACGACCAGAGAAATGCGTTTGAATGTGTAGCACATTGCTAATAATTGATGGCAACAGGGGAGTTTGCCAACTACATGCTGTCATGGCAACAACTGCCGCACCTCCACAGAAACAACTGACATTGCGATCATGAACTGCAGTTCTCAAGTCCTCCCAGCAAGGGCTACACTATGCACTACACTACCGCCTATATACAATTTGTTTTGAAGAGGCGTTGCCTGCGCTGCCCTACATACAAGATTCGCTCCGCAGTGGCGTGTATTCATGGTTGCCAAGGGAAGCTAGGCTTCCCCCCAAAAAATTGCAAGATTTTATTTTATTTTTTATAATAAATCTTTCGTCTCTCTGTGTTTCATACTTCTCCTTCAATTCTCAAGAGGCTGAATTGTATCTCACAGGAGAAAGCTATCGAGCGAGCGAAACGACGGCCCTCTGTATGTGTAGCCCATCTAGCTGATGCTGTCTGGTCAAAAATAGTATGACATTGTTGTGCATTGAACACAAGCGATTGGCCTACCTTCATAAACATATGTACATATAAAACAACAGCCAAACAGCTGTTGAGTGAACTCAACTGTGAATGGTCCTGGTACACACAAAAAAAAGTGTCAAGGGAAGCAAGTTTGGATTTGGCTTCACACCAATCACATCAAAGGCAAAAGGTAATTTACAGAAAAAACTTGAACTATTGCATCTCGTGTTTTTGTCCTGGTGGCTAGCTAGCACAAATTGCCCCTTTCCCAAATAAGCCATGTATGAAGATAGGGATTTGGACTTAATTCTTCATTCTCCGTACTGGCCAATGGTTATTCTGATCCAACCATAAATTCATACATTTTGCCCCTGGTCTGAGGAGGATGAAAGTTCAATATGTAGCTAGATGTAATAGGCTAATGTTAACTAGCTGGCCTGGCACATCTTTACCCATGAAAGGAAGTTAGGCTAGCAAGCAAGCATTTTAGCCAGGTAGCCTAGGACTGTATGAAAGTCACAGACTGTTTTTGCAAAATGAAAGAGAGGAGGGGGGCATTGTTTCTCTGCAAGTAGGGTGAATCAACATGTTTTTTCTCCTTACGCATGCACGCAGGCACACACACACAGAGAGAGAGAGAGAGAGAGAGAGAGAGAGAGAGAGAGAAAAATCAGTACCATGGACAGCCACATCATATTTAGCTCGCGTTGATTGGACTGATTTGTTTTTGGAATCTTAGTTGTCACTGGACTAAGCATAGGTGATTTGATAATGTTGAAGTTGAAATGGTCCTGGAATAGTGGTGCTAGCTCGTGTTTTTATTTGCGACTTGCGGTAACACCGGGGTTCTAAATCAATTGTTGTTTAGTAGTCCGAAAATGTCGTAAACATGAACTTGCTGGACCATGTTGAAGGTCATGTAACTGTTTGCTACATACAATTTGCTTTGTGGACTTCACCGGACAGATGTGGCTTTCGGGTTCTCGGGTTTTGTGATGAAACAAATGTGTGGTTGAATTTATTCTGCCACTGTGTTGTCTTATTGTCTCGGCCTTTAGGCCTATAGATCACAGTGTAAAACTATATGAACTAACAGGGTATAGAGCAAACAACTCAATTATCACAACACAGATTCTAATGTGGTTTTTTTCTGTCTTGGCTTCCCCAGTGATTTTACCCACGCACCAACGCTACTGTTTGCTCCACGGTGCCTCTGCATCAAAGCAATTCGTGACATGAGTCATGGGGACGTTTGCTGCAAAGCCTGTCCTACACATATTTTTGCACTCCTCGTGACATGAATTGCAAGTGTCACTCAAGTATTACCAAGGGCAAAATCACACCTGAACTGGTGACTTATGCACTCATATTCTGAACATCTGATTGAGGATCTCTCTTTCTCCCACTCTCTCCATCACTAACAGTTTTCTGTGCCAATGCACCACACAGCCTAAAGCAAAGCATAACTGCATACCAAATTACTGACTTTGGGCACTTCAACATCATGGTTTGCGTTTTCAACACCAGAATCAAATAGACAAGGGCTATGTCAATCTCGACAAACAGAAAACACATCCCCCCTACTCAGTATGGAAGGCCTGGCTTGACAGTCTCCGAATGTCATTAAACATTTTGGTGTTTTGTAACAAATGTCACTTTACGTTCATTAAGTGGCAAGTGCAGTTTGGATGCTGGAATTATATTAGAGCAGAGTGGACGAACGTGTGCAGGTAGCACACAGGTGCATGTGGCATACAGGAGACTTTTGAAGTAGCCTAATGAGATTAAAACATTGTGACTGGTCGTGTTTATGCCGCACATAAGGTAATACATTTCGCAATGATGCACCTGCCTCTTTGCCGCCTATCAGCTATTCCTCTTTGTTCTTGTGGATTTAGATAGGAACATTTTGGTTCAGCTTTTAATGATTTCATGTGTGGTACATAGCCGCGGGACAAACAATCCACCTACCACTATTGCAACTATGAATGGTGGCTAGAGGGCAGGATAGACAGACTGGTGGACTATATTGACTAGTGGTATGGTAAGCGCACGGAAAAGTGTGAAAGGTGGAGACGCATGCAAGCCGATTAGGAAATTTGACCAGGATGGAAGAAATGATTTAGTAAAACCTGAAAAACTGTGAATGTAAACCAGGGAGAAAACACACTACCCTCCCCTGTGCCCAACTAAACACACACAAACCTTCCCAAAGAAGAAAAAAAACAGTACACAACCCTCCCCTATTTTGGACCCCCCCAGTAATTGTCTAATTGTCCTTTAGAACACTGCCTTTTAAAAATATGGGTCATTGCTCTGAGGAAGTTTTGAGCCTGGTTGTGTGGGTTCGTTAATCTTATTCTAGTCTCACGGTGCCACTACCCAGCTCGGGGTGAAGCTCTCTCATATATCAGCCACCAGCTGATAAGATAAAGCGTGCCATGATTCGTCCCCCATATCTAACCAGTGGTGCATTGTTGCCCAATCCATTGAGGTGGTCACCGATCTGCCTGGCATACATTGTAGATGTACAATGCCATTTGCAGAACATGATTGCCAACATCATTACAAAGTCCATTTGAGCAAAATCCCATGCCTGTTCTAGCGGGTTGAAGTCGAGCCTGTTTGGGTGCCTGCCGAGATGGAGGTGGCAGGGCGGGTGGCAGGGAATGAGATTGCTATTATGTTGGCAGCGCCCTGCGGCTGCTCAGCAGTGATGTAGAGGTCTACCCTGGCTGGACAAGGGTAAAGACTATTAGATTCGAAGGGTTTCTTTCCAAAACGCTATATATCCATTTTCAGAAATGTTGGTAAATTAGCTTTTATTGTTTAAAGAATTTATGAAATAGATGGGTTTTTTTTTTAAATGGGATGAGATTGTTCAATTATAGTGTATTTGTGTAATGTATTTGTTTGAAATCTATCACTTGATGGTTTCATTTCAGAGAGACAAATCAAAGTTTTGTTGCAAAACGTTATATATCCGCCTCACTCTCAGAGAAATAAGCAGTGCTGCTAGGTTTTACAAAGACAAATGTGACAAATAACTAAAAAAAATTTATAAGGAATTGTACATGACATGTATTTCTTTCTTTTTTTATCAATAAAGTAATATGAGATCTGTATGTCAAATATTTACATTTGACATTTTAGTCATTTAACAGAAACACTTATTCAGAGTGCATTCGTTTTAGGATTAGAATTGCTAGGTGAGACAAGCACATATCACAGTCTGGATACGAGCATTCCATTCCAGCTAGACAATTGATATAGCTTTTTGTAACAAAACACTTTTTAATACACATCGAGAATCTATGAATTAACAATCTGAAAATTTTACACACACATGAAGGTCCCCAGAAGCAATGATTTCAGATGAAAAAACACAAATGTGAAAAATGTGTATATACGGCGTTTTGAAACAAAACTATTAATTTGCTGACTGTTCAGCACTCTGTGGTGTTGAGATATTGGGGCAACACTTTTTACGAGGTTAGCCAGATAATTAATGGGGAACACACACATCCGCACAATGGCTATAGCATTATACTATCTGGGTAATTCATATTTTAGCATAGCTGGCACCCCCATAGCAGAAAAACGCAGTCTCATATTCACAAGATATTTCCTCAGGGAATATGGGGTCGTCACAAGTTACCACAGCCACAAAACCATAATTATGGCTAAACGCCTATTTCTACAATTTATTTTCTTAAAATCTGATTTTAGACCTAACCCTAACCACCCTGCTAACCTTATGTCTAACCCTAACCTTAAATAAATAAATAAATAAATGTTTTTGTTTGAATTAATTCTTATAATATAGCCATATTTTGACTTTGTTGATGTCGTAACTAATGACAACCGGATTACGGCTGCTCAGCTGCTCTGCTTCCCTTTGGGAGATTCATCCACAGTATACAAATGAGCCCTTATTTGGCAGGCGTGCGCTCCACAATGGCAGCTGCTGTCATCTGATAACACTGAGGCAGACTAAGGTGACCCACCTGATATCATAACCAGTCATACAATGAGTCTACCAAACATTAGGAACACCTTTCTAATATAGAGTTGCATCCTCAATTCACTGGGGCATGGACAACACAAGGTGTCAAACGCATTCCACAGGGATTCTGGCCTATGTTGACTCCTATTGCCTCCCACAGTTGTGTCATGTTGGCTGGATGTTTGGGTGGTGGACCATTCGTGGTACACACGGGAAACTGTTGGAGTGTGGAAAACCCCAGCAGCATTGCAGTTCTTGACACACTTCAACCAGTGCACCTGGCACCTACTACCGTAACCCGTTCAACAAAGGCACTTACAAATATTTTGTCTTGCCCACTCACCCTCTGGATGGCACACATACACAATACATGTCTCAAATGTCTAAAGGCTTAAACATACTTCTTTAACCTGTCTCCTCCCCTTCATCTACACTGATTGAAGTGGATTTAACAAGTGACATCATTAAGGGATCTTAGCTTTCAACTGGTCAGTCTATGTCATGGAAATAACAGGTGTTCTTAATATTTTTTTATACTCAGTGTGTATGGGTGATTCTACAGAAGTGGTGGAATTTCTTTTACATTTATATCCTATTTTTACCAAACTTTCAGCACCCATCTCTTACAACATACAGTATGTTACATAGACACACCTAGACATATCTACGTCTCACACATATTTTAAATATTGCCCTGAATTGTGAAACTGACTTTCTGTTCCCCTTTTTTTTTTTTTTTTTTTTTACAGTACAATACAACACAGTACAGAACATTATAGACTTCTATGTTTTGGCCAAATAGATGTAAATGTTTAGGCTCTTGGAGGGTTGGAGCCCCCTTTTTATTTATTTTACCTTTATTTAACTAGGCTGTACGCTACGGTCACAAGACGCAGGCCTCCTAATTGTCCCTAGAATTTCTAAGCAAACAGCTGGAGGCAGGGCTTTCTCCTATAGAGCTCCATTTTTATGGAACGGTCTGCCTACCCATGTCAGAGACGCAAACTCGGTCTCAACCTTTAAGTCTTTACTGAAGACTCATCTCTTCAGTGGGTCATATGATTGAGTGTAGTCTGGCCCAGGAGTGTGAAGGTGAACGGAAAGGCTCTGGAGCAACGAACCGCCCTTGCTGTCTCTGCCTGGCCGGTTCCCCTCTTTCCACTGGGATTCTCTGCCTCTAACCCTATTACAGGGGCTGAGTCACTTACTTACTGGGGCTCTCTCATACCGTCCCTGGGAGGGGTGCGTCACCTGAGTGGGTTGAGTCACTGATGTGATCATCCCGGGTTGTGCCGTGGTGGAGATCTTTGTGGGCTATACTGATCCTTGTCTCAGGATGGTAAGTTGGTGGTTGAAGATATCCCTCTAGTGGTGTGGGGGCTGTGCTTTGGCAAAGTGGGTGGGGTTATCCTTCCTGTTTGGCCCTGTCCGGGGGTGTCCTCGGATGGGGCCACAGTGTCTCCTGACCCCTCCTGTCTCAGCCTCCAGTATTTATGCTGCAGTAGTTTATGTGTCAGGGGGCTAGGGTCAGTTTGTTATATCTGGAGTACTTCTCCTGTCCTATTCGGTGTCCTGTGTGAATTTAAGTGTGCCCTCTCTAATTGTCTCTTTCTCTTGGAAGACCTGAGCCCTAGGACCATGCCTCAGGATTACCTGACATGATTACGCCTTGCTGTCCCCAGTCCACCTGGCCGTGCTGCTGCTCCAGTTTCAACTGTTCTGCCTTATTATTATTGGACCATGCTGGTCATTTATGAACATTTGAACATCTTGGCCATGTTCTGTTATAATCTCCACCCGGCACAGCCAGAAGAGGACTTGGCCACCCCACATAGCCTGGTTCCTCTCTAGGTTTCTTCCTAGGTTTTGGCCTTTCTAGGGAGTTTTTCCTAGCCACCGTGCTTCTACACCTGCATTGCTTGCTGTTTGGGGTTTTAGGCTGGGTTTCTGTACAGCACTTTGAGATATCAGCTGATGTACGAAGGGCTATATAAATAAATTTGAAGTAAATTAAGTTGCTAGCTAGCATTAAACTTATCTTATAAAAAACAATCAATCTTCACGTAATCACTAGATAACCAAACATGGTTGATGGTATTACTAGGTTAACTAGCTTGTCCTGCGTTGCATATAGTTCATGCGGCGCCTGTTAATTTATCACCGCATCACAGCCTACTTCAACTTTGCCAAACAGGTGATGATTTAACAAAAGCGCATTCGCAAAAAAAAAGCACATTCGCTGCACAAATGTACCTAACCATAAATAACAATGCCTTTCTTGAAATCAATACACAGAAGTATATATTTTTAAACCTGCATATTTAGTTCAAATAAATGCATGTTAGCAGGCAATATTAACTAGGGAAATTGTGTCACTTCTCTTTCGTTCAGTGCAAGCAGAGTCAGGGTATATGCAACAGTTTGGGCCGCCTGGCTCGTTGCGAACTGTGTTTCTTCCTAACAAAGACCGTAATTAATTTGCCAGAATTATAACATAACATTGAAGGTTGTGCAATGTAACAGCAATATTTAGACTTAGGGTTGCCACCCGTTCAATAAAATACGGAATGGTTCCGTATTTCACTGAAAGATGAAATGTTTTGTTTTCAAAATGATAGTTCCCGGATTTGACCATATTAATGACCAAATGCTCGTATTTCTGTGTGTTTATTATAATTAAGTACATGATTTGATATTTGATAGAGCAGTCTGACAGAGCGGTGGTAGGCAGCAGCAGGCTCGTAAGCATTCATTCAAACAGCACTTAACTGCGTTTGCCAGCAGCTCTTTGCAGTGCTTGAAGCACAGCGCTGTTTATGACTCCAAGCCTATCAACTCCCGAGATTAGGCTGGCAATACTAAAGTGCCTATAAGAACATCCAATAGTCAAAGGTGTATGAAATACAAATGGTATAGAGAGAAATAGTCGACGCGTCATAATTCCTACAATAACTACAACCTAAAACTTCTTAACTGGGAATATTTAACCACCATATATGTTCTCATGTTCTGAGCAAGGACCTTAAGCGTTAGCTTTTTTGCATGGCACATAATGCACTTTTACTTTCTTCTCCAACATTGTTATTGCATTATTTAAACCAAATTGAATATGTTTCATTATTTATTTGAGACTAAATAGATTTCATTTATGTATTTTAATTTAAAATAAATTGTTCATTCTTCATTCAGTATTGGTGTAATTGTCATTATTACAAACATATTAAAATCGGGCGATTAAATCGGTACCGGCTTTCTTTGGTCCTCCAATAATCGATATTGTTATCGGCGTTGAAGAATCATAATCGTTTGACCTCTAATAGACACAGGGTAATACATGGGAATGCATGCATGTGGCCAGTCGGGTTGACCTGGGCCATCTGGACAGTACTGTTATACAACAGTGGCATGAGGTCGATCAAGCATGCAGACAGTCATCCGCCCTGAGGGGATTGTGACAACCAGCAGACAAGCAGTTCTGAGGTGTCAAAGTCCCCAGTGTGGACAAGCCAAAGATGATGCATACTGTAACTGAGCAGCCTGGCCGCTCCAACTAAAACTTACATTTGGGTCTGTCAAATTAGTATGACATTTGACGTTTGGTATAGTTACATAAGACACGTTACTCGAGGCAGAAGCAAAAAGGAGGAAGACTGGCCGAGTAGGTCGAGTGGGTATATAATGCAAGCGTCTAGCGGGTCGCTAGGTTGAGTGTTAAAATCACATCACTGACAACTTTTGTATTTTAGCACTAGTATGCAACTACATAAGTTAGCTAATCCTTCCCCTAACCTCTCGTGGACAGAGTACGTAAACAGGAATGGTACCGTCTGTCATGATACAACGTGATGAGTGAGATTGAGCGGTATTAGGAGAGATGGTAGAGAAAGCAAGACATTCCAACATATTGTATGAATTGGAATTCGTAACATATCAGACAAATTGGACATCCTATGCAAAATGGATGATAAACATCCACAAATGAAAACATATCCTACAAAACGTCACATGTCTAAGCAGCGGGACACAAATGTACATTTACTTCATTACTTCGACCCCCAAGTTCAGGTTGAACTGAGAGGGTTTGGATCCATCACCGCCTAGTGTAACACATCACCCCCTCCTTTGAGACGATTGTTATATAGGCCGTGGGAAAGGTAAGGCTTTGGAGTATTGAAACAGACATCTATTGAACTAGAAGAAGAGTTCAACATTGAAGGAAAGGCAGGCCATCAGGCCATCAGCTGAACAGTATTAAAACAGTTGAATGCTCGTGGCATCCAGACCAGAACTAACACCATTTCCTCTCCTTGAAAAATGTGCTGTGAGTTAGTACAAGTAATCTAGTCCACAAATTAAACATCTGGTTTATGTGAACAAGGATAACGTGAATGAACAGCCGTTCTGCTCTCTGTACAGCTAGCCCAGTGAACTGCTCTGTGTACAGCTAGCCCTGTGTACAGCTCTGTGTACAGCTAGCCCTGTGTACAGCTCTGTGTACAGCTAGCCCTGTGATGGGATCTTGCACTGCAGCCAAAGGCTTGAGGCACCACAAGGTTTTACACACTATACTGTGAAGTGAGAGCAGTGCTGTGGGCTCTGATAAATATCCAACTTGTAAAGTTTCTTCCAGAGCAGGGCAAGGAAAGAAAATGTGTGCCTGCATCTTCCATGCATGCAGACATACATGTTTGCATGGACCTAGACACACAGACAAATGCACAGCTAATGCCCAAAGCCCCACCTCCACACAAACATGAACGCAACGAGTATGCAGATTCTGTTGCAAAACGGCTCTTAAACAGAGGCAAACAGAAGAGGGAGGGACCTACATAAATTTGGACTACTGATTACACCCCAGGTTTGCAGATTCCAGGCCACCGCACAGACAAGGCTTTAGGAAGTTAACTGTTTTTAATTAAAGGAATGTATCAGGGGATTTCACACAAAGTCCCGTCTATGGCACCCGAACATGCACTAGAGAGCCATTCTGAACAGAAGTATTGGTGACTGGCAGTGATAGCACGCATTAGTGGTGATGGTATTATCCCTCTAGCAGCAGGCCCTTAACTGGAGCTGCAGGGGGGGGGGGGGGGGGCACTCAGTCTCCGAGGAGACCAGCCAAAGTAGAGGAGTCTACAATAGATCAACTAAGAATGAAGAGAAACATAGCAAACCAAGGTAAATCATGGAAAATTTGAATAGGGCACGTAAAATAGGTTAAATAGAAGATGTCTGCAAACTCAATATAAGTAATAAATACACACCAATTGGACTGGTCTCCATTTTGGGGAAAACAAGTGATGGTAACACGAGACATACACAGACACGAGCTTGTATTTCTCCAACTTTTACTCACCGTGATGAGATAGCTCTGGGTAACATCTTGGCTATTACATAATTAAAACTGTTGAAACTAATTAAACAAATGACATCTGCCAGACTTGATCGTTCTTGAGTAGAGCATCGCTCCTAGGAGTTTGCTGTTAAATGTGAAATTCAGGTCAAATCCTATCTTGCTTCTGGCTGACATAAGATGGTGAAGATCAATTAACGCAACCCCTCCATCTGTATATTCATCATATCAGACCGTAGTAGTAACTGTTACTACTGTAATAGCACTCTAAAAAAGCACTCTAAAAAGGACAAGAGACCTCCTGACAGTCTGCCACACCCTGATAACAACTCACCTGGACTACCGTGCCACGGTATGGCTTCCCACCATGCATCAGTACAATAAGACAGGCCTTAACCAGCTACAGCGTATCGTCAACAGTGCTGCTCTGCTCGTGTCATGACCGGGCATTCACGGAGGGAACACCTGCAAAAAGCTGGAATCTAACCGCCACTGACGGTCAGGATCCGTTACGACACTCGACTGAGTCGAGTGGCGACACGGCACAACCTGCCTGAATAGGTCAGACCTGTTCAGGTGGGAGTCTCCACCCATCATCTGGGGGGGAGCACCTGAGCAGCAGCCAAAGCTTGTGACCAATAGGACCCACACCTACTGGCACAACAATCAGCGGAGAAACATGGCTTTCCAAGACAGTCTGCAGTACTTTGGACCATTGCTCTGGAACAAGCTGGATTTATCCACACGACAACTAGCTAGCATGTCCGCCTTCAAAAGAGCTGTACACTAATCTAGATAGCTGCAGTGTGAGCGCGGCTTTGTGTGTATGCTACTGCGTATGATGTGTGCGCTTCTGTGTATGCTGTGATTTGAGACGTTCCCTGGAAAACGTTGGCAATTGTTACTGAGTGGACCATCCTGGCTAAGTAAATTAAATTGAGAAATCAACTGTTGATGGCTTATTCCCAATAACATGTGCCCTCTAATAAACAACACATACTGTATGAGCATGATAGCTTCTCTGTGACATTGAGTACTAATGATGTTTTGCTCTGTTTAGATAATGTGTTGATGTTAAAGATGTGTGTGTGCGTGCGTGTGTGTTTGTGTGCATTTTTCTCTAGAGAGTTCTTAAGTCTTTCATGTCATGCTAGAACGCAAATTGAACATGCAGGCAGAAAAGCTAGAGAACAAGGGTACATATTCATCAGGCCTTCCAGACAAGTCCCAGTCAAAACAATGTACAGCAATGAGACGCAACAACCAACAACATACTGCCTCAGACTGGGGATGAATTACTGTCGGACAAACATGTTGTTTTGTGGAATGCCCAAGACTGCCCCTTGGAGACTGAGGAGAGGGGTTAGAGGGAGGGAAGAGGAGTGAGCAGCGGCCCCTGGAGTTTGCTCCTGTCTCCAATTTTTCACTTTCATCTGAACACTTAATTACTTCAGCTGGCTAATCTTTCACTTAATAAAATCAATTGAATTAAGCTGTCAGGGTCGTAAGTGGGCAATGATTTAGAGAGCTGGAGCAGTGCCCTGGTGTTTCTGCCACGCTTGGCCAAGTCATATTTGCGTTCTATGCGTTCTAGTAGCTGCTGCATTTGCCACTGTGTATTATGACCAGTGTGTACAAATAATCAGTATTTTTTTAAAATTCATTAACAGTGCAAAATGTCAATAGAAATTGTTCTGATTTATATTACTATTGAATAAAGTTATATAAAAAACAAACATGATTTGTTTTATAGCTTTGGCTGGTCATATATACTATGGTATGCTGTCCTCCCGAGTCCCATCGCAAGTTATACCCAACCCTACTCTGGTGTCCAGCCTGTTAACCTTAAGTCAAACCTACTGCTGCTGATGAATTGGATAAGCGACCACAGATTCTGTAAAACATAAAAAGTGACCACAGATGCAGTATCCAATGACATCCTCCTCGAGAGCAGCCTCAGTACTGTACTGTGCACGTGTGTTATTGTGCATCTTAACCAGCAGAGAGCAGCACTTCACAGTGTTCACGCTAACTGATGCTTTACCCAATAGGCAGGATTTATCTGCAATGTGTTTGACTTTGGAACCATTCAACACCTATCTTTGCTTAGTTACATCACGTTGAATCATCATTGTCTGTGATTTCATCACGTTTGTACTGATAATATGAATCAGAGTATGTGTTTGTACTATGGTTGTTAGGAAGGAACAGACCAAAAGGATATTCGTTTCTTCGCCCATCCCCGTCTCCGTAAATGTACTTAAGTAAATAGTAAAAGAGTACTTCTGTATGAAACTCAATGAGACTGACTCTCACTCAAACTGGTTATAAAGGTTGTACATACTGTAGGTCATGTTGACAGTGTTAAGTATGTACAACCGTTATAACCAGTGAGAGTGAAGGAAAGAGAGATAAAGAGAGAGAGAGAGAGAGGATGGACACCTGTCCATGGCAATGCTGCCAGATTTTCTCAGCACTGCTAAAACACTAGAGTAGTAATCATTCCACCCCCCCCCCCCCCCCCCCACCACCCCACCACACGGTCACCAGCTCCCCAGCTGTCCCCTCAGTGAGGTGGCCCTGGCTGGTCCTGCTGTCACAGACAGCAGCCTCTTAGGCTCTATAATCCACTTGATATTAGTATTGTGTATTAAAACCCACTGCATGATTCCTTTCTCCATTCCAGTTGTACCATGTGTTGCATCACCACACAGCTATAAATAACATGGGTAGAGATGAGGGGGGGGAGGGGGGGGGGCTGAGGCTCAGACAGTGCAGCAGAGACTGAGACTGGCAGACGATTGGCTCAGCGGTAACTCTGCTCACATGAATACAGGCTTTGGGTTAGAGTATTGTGCATGCATTTGCATAGGGTTACATAGCAGTATTTTCATGTGCATATAAGCTTTGGATTACATAACATTTATATATCAGTATTCACAGAGGATTTTATATACCAACTGTCTGTCTAAGGCAACACAACAGCACAGTAGGAGGCACCAAGTGCTCTGTCAGGGCTACAACGATGAGAGAACGTTTGAACTTGTTACTTATTGAGACACCAAACTCCGCTTCGACAAAAGTCACATTGTTACGCCACAGAATAACACAGACACGGTAACGAAGTCAAATCTGGCACAACAGCGAAGGGTGAGCCAGCAATGTAAAATAGGTTGGGTAGAATTCCCGAATTTGGTTCGTTCCTTGTGTTGACTGAGGGAGCATCTCTCTCTACTAAGGTCTTCTCAGGGGAAGCAGGGAGAGAGACTAGCTGGGAGGCGACAGCTGCGAAAGAAGAAATACTGGGGGTGAATGTAGAACAATGACAAGAAAATAAACCAACACATTCCTCCTTTGTTTTCATGGTCTGTGTGTTGCATTAACACACAACACAGTCTCCAATCCTCCAACCTCCCGCAGGCAGAGAGCTACTGTACTGTACAGCTCAGTGGAGAAAATAAACAACCCATTCCTCTCAAATCTGTAGGAAGCACGAAAGCATGAAATAGCATGACACAGAAATGTGCCTGCTGCTTATTACTATCATCATCATCATTAGCAGAGCAGCAAGAGCAGTGCAAACACAGTCAGACCCCAGCATTAATGATCATTCATATGCACACACATGCAGATACTGTTGAGAGATGCTACACACACAAAGGCAGCAGTCACACATGCTGGGCTTCACTGTTGCTCCGTCGAGCTGACGTGAGCAAAGTCATTCTCTCTCTCGTCAACAGAATGAAGTCTTTCCATCACTATTCTCTCTCATCCTACTTCAAAATACTTTGACATTTCCCACCTCTCTCAACATATTGCCTGCCTCCCTCCCTTTGAGGTCTGTGTATGTTATTTGAGTCAAGGATGACATAAGCATGGTGATCACAGTGTACTGTCAAGAGTCTTTCAGAAACATGTCTGTAGTATCATGACATATACCTACAAAGAGACTCAAAAATGATGCTTTGAGTGGACGTGATGCCAAATCACTGTGGATGGATATCTGAGAAGTAATGCTGCAGTTACTGGTTTGGGTAGGTTACTTTCTAAATGTAATCTGTTACAGTTACCTGTCCAATATGTTTATCCGTAATGCAATTTTTGGATTACTTTCCTTTAGTTTTGGATTACTTTCCCCTTAAGAGGCATTAGAAGAAGACAAAAAGGATCCATCCAACGCATTTGGTGTGTCATTATAGTGGTCTCTGACTTGTGGTCAGACGCTCTCAGATGGAACAAACATAATGAATGCCTTTCATCAATGCTGAATTGAATGTCATTGAGAAAACAGAAAGGTGTCAGAGTATTTTTTTCCCGCAAACGTAATCCAAAAATAAAGAAAAAAAAGTAATCCAAAAAATTAATGATCTAGTTTTTCTAATTAATCTGTAATCTGATTACAATGTCTTTGCTGGTAACATAAACCGATCAGTTTTTTTTTGTAATCAGATTACATGTAACTGATGACATTTAATCCGTTACTCCCCAACCCTGGCAGTTACAGTGAGATATGAAGATACAGTACATAAAGCTGACTATTGTCGGTGAGCACTTGTCAGCATTCATCGGGAGCCAATGCCAAACCAGGAAAATACAACATAGCTAAATTGTATCATAAACGTTACATTTGTCTTGATTAATACAGATTTTAAAAAATTCATTAAACAGAAGGAAATGTCTCGGAGTGGAGGGGCACCACTGCTCCTGACCTTCAGGTTTTCCTGTGGGTGGAAATGCATCCTCTATCCTCTCTGCCTGTTGTTCTCCATCTTAGACTGAGGGAATAGGGTACTGCAATCTGAGGTTCCACCAAAAGAAGATCCAGGATTAAATTAATTGGCTCAGAAACACCACATCTAATGAATCCCTCCCCCTCGTGCCCTGCATTCTTTATCACCATAGTCATCAACACTTGGACTCATCTGTCAGTGAACCGCTTACCACCCTGTCATCAACACATATACACACACACACACACACACACACACACACACACACACACGAGCCAACGCACCACCGTCACCAACATCGCACAACAAATATTTACAGTACTCTATGTCCTCCCTTGGGTAAATCAGATCACCTCTCTAGATAAGACACCATATACACCAGTGACTGACCTTAAAAGCATTCCACAAGGTCAAACAGAGATCTCTGACAAAGTCTGTCTCCAGGGCTCAATTTAAAGGCAGGGCCTGGGTTTTTATTTGCTCAAAGTTAAAGGAATAATCTGATGGCTGGGAGGGGGCTGAGTGTCGTGTGGCCAGCTGCATATTAAATGTGCTCGTTTCATGGCCTGTCAGCCCTGGCCTGATTTGTGATGCACAAAAGACACAGTCTCATTTACTCACACTCCCTCACATACTGTACACATACACACACTCATGCTAACACACTAACGCACACACTCAGTCACGAACAAGTGCACGCGATCAGGCGCGCAATGCACACACAAATGCACACCCACGCTGGCATGCATGTGAGCACACATGCAAGCGCGCACAACACACACACACTGCCAGTCAAGCCTGCTTTCCTTTTGAATTCCTCCCCTGTGGCGAGTCCTTAAGACATCTCCATCTCCACCACTGCTGTCAGGAGATATGAATACTGCAAAATGAACTAAGAGGAACAAAACAGGCACACACAGACACACACACACACACACACACACACACGCACACACACACACACACACACACACGAATACATGTATTGGTATCTGTGCTGTTGATTGTAGAGAAACGTGAAGACTGGCTTTGGGTTTTGTTACAGTACCACAAGTGTATACTGGCAGAGATCTGACAAGCTATCCAGCTGGCTGAATTGGCAGTACTACTGCTGAATGATGAGACAGGTGGCAGATAGAGAGGCCTATGGTAACAAACACTGAAGTTCACACACTTGGAAAGCTCTTTTTGCTTTTAAGACATGTCGATGTCCAAGAGGTATAGGAATTAGACCAAAGCAATGTAGTCTCTCATAGACATGTTTAATGCAGGGATGATTTAAGAATACCAAGGATGTTAGGTTTATTTAGTGAAACTGTTACACAGCATCGATATTCGTCTGACATAGTCTTGAAGTCTCATGGCGGCTCATTTTGCTACCGGTCAGTGTTTGTCTTCCAAAATCAGAAATATTCATTTTACGTATGTACATCTAAAAATGCTCTCTTTTCAGAAATTCTAACATTTCTTTCTAAAATCAAGTCCCTTGTTGATTTCAGATCACAATTGAATCACAGTTGACGTGTGTGACATGAAGTCCCGGTATCCCATAGCGGTTAGTGCATCTATGTGTCAAATGTAACAAAATATATGGCCAGTCCTCATACCCTTTATGAAAGATCAGAACAAAAATACAAGCAAACGGAAAAATGCACCAAGAACAAATTACATTTCTAAACTCAGATACTGAGCATTAACATTAAGAGGTCTTTCCCATACATTTTCAATACATATATATTTATTTACTCTTTTTAACATTTTAAATCTTGTATAAAAAAAAGAACTCATCAGAACCAATTCTATGGACATAGACAAGAGTGCACAAGATGGATGGACGGTGTGGCGCGCCAAGGTGGTTTTGGCCAGGCAGGAGTTGCTGTATTCTTGTAGGTAGGGAATTGTTTCTCTATTAACCTTGTCAGTTCTCTCTCACTCTGGAATGACTGGTTTCCATACCGAACATAACTACGGTGGCCCTGAGGGAGCCAAATGAGATTTTCTTAAATTACTTTGCCACTTAAAAGGCGCTGCGTGGTCAATCTGACGGCTGCATTGGCCGCGCAGCATTTACGGTGATATGGCCTCTGCGGAAGTCAGGGGCATTCTTACTTCTTGCGCTTCGCAAAGCAGAGCTGTTGTGAAGGAAGTTGATTTGTGTTTAGGCAGGACTTTAAGCCCTCGCCTACCGTTAACCAACCATGTCAATGCGGAGCTATACGGAGCACACGGCGATGTGGTACGGAGCTCAATTTGGCCTCGGCGTGCCTCCAGAGGCTCCGCAATTGCGTCACACCATCCCTACAGCGCCTCCCACCACATTTTTTGAATCAAGCATAAATTGGCTCTTAGGGCCGCCATACATAATACCACCTGTATAAGGTTAAATGTTCAACACTGAATCCTCTGCCCTGTCCTCTGTCCCTTAACAGAACATGGTTTCAGGAGCATCCATAATAATGGCATAATGATACTAAAAATCGTGTAAAAATATAATTGTTTGTTTCACGGCATGTTATAAGCGAACACAGCTTGATCTGCTCCATAGACAAAAGTGATGGCGTTTTTCAAGAAATGTGCATTGATATACAAAGCAAAAACACAGCACAAAGCTACATACAAGGCTCGCATGCTCTGTTTCCTATAAAGAAATGAAATATTGTGTTTAAGCATTGATTTCGGACGTGACCCATTGAATGAACCTCCAACCATTTTGTGATGCCTTGCCAGAGATGGAAAATGTTGGCTTGGTTTTACTGTATATCAAATGGGGCAAGAGGAAAGGGTTGAGCCTGGAACGGCTGCTGCTTGGTCATGGCATGTGATGTCACTATCGCACCAACACCGCAAATATACACAATGACAATGTGACTGTTGTTGTACACTTCGCTCTAAAAAAAAAAAAAACACAACAGTAAGACATCATACAGACAAGAACATTCAATATCAACCTGTAACAGAATACTCAATGTGGTTTCGGTTTTTCCAATGTGTATTTTTTGTTTTTTTTACATTTTCACAACGTATCGGCATCCACGGAACTCTGACGAGAGTAGACATCTTTGTATATTACTAAGATAATCTCTAACTGATATTCACAGTATATTATAGTAAGTATGCTTTTTGTTAAAAATGGCAAAAATACCAATGACTCTAAATTGCTGGTGTGTTTGCCTAAAACACTGATACTGAGCTTCTTGAAGTACTGCAGGTACACAAGTCAGAGAGTAGTCGGAGGATTTTAGGGACTCACAAAATAGAACGCAATCTCATTTGCTTTGAGCAAGAATAAACACGGGTGTTCTGTTCACACACACATCCACACACACATCCATAATCTCCATCCTCGATAGATCTGTAATAATAATAATAATAATAATAATAACATATAGTATAGTGGTAAAAATACCTTTGACAAAAGGTACTGTAACTCGCACATGGAACTCACATTCCTCTATGAAGGAGAAAAATCAGTTCTGTATGGCTGGTCATCGGGATCTTTATATGACAATGTCAGATAATCTGTCAAGTGAATTTGTATTTTTTACCTTTATTTAACTAGGCAAGTCAGTTAAGAACAAATTCTTATTTTCAATGACGGCCTAGTGGGTTAACTGCCTGTTCAGGGGCAGAATGACAGATTTGTACCTTGTCAGCTCGGGGGTTTGAACTTGCAACGCTCCAGTTACTAGTCCAACGCTCTAACCACTAGGCTACCCTGCCACCCCAAATGGGACAAGGAACACGTGAAAACAAACAAAGAATAAAAAGTAAAAGTCGTGATGTTAAGAGTTGTGAAATCATTTTTATAGTTCCTAGAAAGGAAAGGAGGGGTGAGTTGAGGATTGGAGGGAAGGAGGCTGGGGCGGGAATGGATGCCTATATCTCCCCCCCCCATCTTTAGACTACACAGTAGTTTCATTTTTCCAGGGTCCAGTGCGTATATTCCCTGTGCTGTCTGATCCGTACAGGAAACCCTCGTGCAGGCCACCTTTAAGGATGCCATTCTGATTGGGGGGCGGGTTCTGGGGGTAGGATTGTCTGCGCGGGTGCATCTCCAGGTGGTGATGAGGCATAATCACGTCCTCCTCATTGGCTATTTTGCCACAGCCGCACAGAAAGGTGCCCGTGTCGCCTGCCTCCACCTGGCACAGAGTGGGGAACAGGTCCGCCTTGGCACAGCAAGGCACGTGCCGATGGCAGGGGGCGTGGCATGCCAGCGCCGCCTCGTGAGCCGTTGCCGCTTGGCAAGTGTGGTGGCCCACTTCGTTAGGGGCAGCAGCCAGGTGGCAGATGTGTCCGTGACGCTCGTGCGTACTGTGAGGGCTGTCTGTGTGGGAGCTGTGGATAGAGCCTCCGTCTACACTAGTAGGGATGTGATAGGCGTACTCCCTCTCTCCCACCCCTCCTCCCCCTCCTGTGCCAGCCTGCCGGTGACGGCTGAAGTGGCGAGGCTTAGTCCTAGTGCTGCCCTTCAGGCATCGATGCAGATGGATGTCTGGCCGGTAGCCCTCGGGGTCAGCGTGTAGCAGCACGTGTGTGGGAGGCTCCTCCTCCATCAGCTGCTGGCTGTGCAGGGCGGCGCAGCACGGCACCACGGCGGGCAGGCACGTCACATGGTTCTGCGACGACGCCAGGCTGCCATGCTTACAGTGACCCAAGGTGCCACTGTGGGTGTGTCCTCCTAACAGGGCCTTACCTGGGCACGGCGAATCCAGGTGGCAGTGCCCATGCCCGTGCCCATGCCCTAAGGCATCCCCATTGACATTAACCTTTGGACGAGTGTGGCCGTGACCATGGCCGTGGCAACCGTGGTTGGCGCGTCTCCCGGGGCAGCAGGCGCACCAGCAGTGCCACACATCGTCCCGCTTGGCACAGTGGTGGATGAGCACGAAGAGGCCCAGCGTGACGGAGAAGGCACCATACAGGCAGCTGAAGATCATGTCCAGGAAGTGGCCCTGTGAAACAGCCAGCGCCCCGAAGGCCCACGTGGCCACGAACAAGAAGAGGGTGAAGGCCGCCGTCCTCAGCTGGGCCTTGAACGAATGCTCGTTGGCCAGCATAGAGGGGTTGATGGCAGTGGACGAGTGGCAGCCCGCATGGCAATGCCCTCCATTGGGAGGTGGTGGCAGGGCTCCGGGCTCCCCTTCCCCTTGATGACAATGCCTACCCACGTCGGTGATGGATGCCAGCCTCTGCTGCTCCTCACTCAGGGCTTTCAGCTCGTACTTTCTCTCGGGGTGGCGCCTCAGCTGAATGAAGGTACACAGGAAGTAGACGCAGGTGACCAGGACGATGAACGCCACGGGGCCGTAGAAGGCTCCAAGGCTGGGCTCCCACGCCATCCAGCAGCTGCAACACACACACACACACACACACGCACGCACGCGCACACACGCACGCACACACACACACAGTAGGCTACATTAGTATTACAGTATGAGTGTGTTTCC
Source organism: Oncorhynchus mykiss (assembly GCF_013265735.2). Classification (NCBI taxonomy): domain Eukaryota; kingdom Metazoa; phylum Chordata; class Actinopteri; order Salmoniformes; family Salmonidae; genus Oncorhynchus; species Oncorhynchus mykiss. The sequence continues at coordinate 63,698,831 of NC_048565.1, forward strand.
TTAATAAACACACACAGAGAAGAGACATAGGTCTCTTGGGTGATAAGAACATTAAGGGGGGTGGGGGGTGAGCAACATACACTGAAGTGTGACTCATATCATCAGATCTATCAGTATCTCATCTATTTTGGAGTGTCAATGAGGTAAATGGTTGTTGCAGGATATCAGTGCATGGAGTCTAGACACTGAGCCGTTGAGAAGGTGTGTACACTGGCTTGCGAAAGTATTCACCCCCCTTGGCATTTTTCCTATTTTGTTGCCTTACAACCTGGAAATAAAATGGATTTTGGGGGGGGTTGTATAATTTGATTTACACAATATGCCTACCATTTTGCAGATGCAATTTTTCTTTCTTTCTGTGAAACAAACAAGAAATAAGACAAAAAAACTGAAAACTTGAGCATGCATAACTATTCACCCCCGCAGCAAACTCATTACTTTGTAGAGCCACCTTTTGCAGCAATTACAGCTGCAAGTCTCTTAGGGTATGTAAGCTTGGCACATCTAGCCACTGGGAGTTTTGCCCATTCTTCAAGGCAAAACTGGTCCAGCTCCTTCAAGTCGGATGGGTTCCGCTGGTGTACAGCAATCTTTAAGTCATACCACAGATTCTCAATTGGATTTAGGTCTGGGCTTTGACTACGCCATTCCAAGACATTTAAATGTTTCCCCTTAAACCACTTTAGTGTTTCTTTAGCAGTATGCTTAGGGTCATTGTCCTGCTGGAAGGTGAACCTTCGTCCCAGTCTCAAATCTCTGGAAGACTGAAACAGGTTTCCCTCAAGATTTTCCCTGTATTTAGCGCCATCCATTATTTCTTCAATTCTGACCAGTTTCCCAGTCCCTGCCGATGGAAAAACATCCCCACACTATGATGCTGCCACCATCATGCTTCACTGTGATGGTGTTGGTGTTCTCGGGGTAATGAGAGGTGTTGGGTTTGTGCCAGACATAGCGTTTTCCTTGAAGGCCAAAAAGCTACATTTTAGTCTCATCTGACCAGAGTACCTTCTTCCATATGTTTGGGGAGTCTCCCACATGCCTTTTGGCGAACACCAAATGTGTTTGCTTATTTTTTTCTTTAAGCAATGGCTTTTTTCTGGCCACTCTTCCATAAAGCCCAGCTCTGTGGAGTGTACGGCTTAAAGTGTTCCTATGGACAGATATTCCAATCTCTGTTGTGGAGCTTTGCAGCTCCTTCAGGGTTATCTTTGGTCTCTTTGTTGCCTCTCTGATTAATGCCCTCCTTGTCTGGTCTGTGAGTTTTGCTGGTCGGCCCTCTCTTGGCAGGTTTATTGTGGTGCCATATTCTTTCCATTTTTTAATAATGGATTTAATGGTGCTTTGTGGGATGTTCAAAGTTTCAGATATTTTTTTATAACCCAAAACTGATCTGTACTTCTACACAACTTTGTCCCTGAACTGTTTGGAGAGTTCCTTGGTCTTCATGGTGCCGCTTGCTTGGTGGTCCCCCTTGCTTTGTGGTGTTGCAGACTCTGGGGCCTTTCAGAACAGGTGTATATATACTGAGATCATGTGACAGATCATGTGACACTTAGATTGCACACAGGTGGACTTTATTTGACTAATTATGTGACTTCTGAAGGTAATTGGTTGCACCAGATCTTCTTTAGGGGCTTCATAGGAAAGGGGGTGAATACATGTGCACGCACGACTTTAACATTTTATTTTTTGTATTATTTTTATTTTTAATTTCACTGAACCAATTTTGACTATGTCCATTACCTAAAAATCTATTTTAATTACAGGTTGTATTGCAACAAAATAGGAAAAACGCTAAGGGGGATGAATACTTTTGCAAGGCACTGTGTGTGTGTGTGTGTGTGTGTGTGTGTGTGTGTGTGTGTGTGTGTGTGTGTGCAGAAAACAGTTTCAAACTGTGACCTTGAGAATAGGAGACTGCTGGGTGACTTACTAGGGTGCCGTCTCCCCACTGCCATAGTTCTCAATATTGATGGCTGCTGTGATTCCACAGATGATGAAGGGCACTCCGCCACTGACTAAATAAAACCTGAAGGGAGAGAGAAAGAGAGTGACATAAAAATAAACGTTGCAACACCAATATCCTTTATTTTCTGGGTTGTAATTTTAGTAATCAATAGTATTAGTGAGAGGGAGATAAGAGAGGGAGATAGGCGAGGGAGAGGGAGAGGGAGAGGGAGAGGGAGATGAGAGAGAGAGAGAGAGAGAGAGAGAGAGAGAGAGAGAAAAGAAGAAAGAGTGAGACCTGAGGATGTGCTTCTCTCTCTGTGCCGGCCTGGGTTGTAGACTGGAGATGGAGAGAAAGAGAAAAGGAGAGGGAGAGAAAATGAGAGACAGCTTATTAAGAGAAAGGTAAAATTGACTTCCTCCTCTCCTCTTTCCTCTTCTGAGCAGCATAAAAAACGTCTAACTTGTCTTCAACATGAAAACAGTTCTGAGCCACAGTATACCTCATGACCAGTAGGCATACAGGCGTATTTGTGCTGGAGCATGTTCACACAGATTGGTACATCCACTTTTTCTCAAATAGGAGATGTCTCTATTATAGAGTTCTCATTCTTAGCCCGAACCCGACGGGGCCCGGTCTTCTACCGGGCCGGGCCTCAAATTCAATTAATTGACTCTGGCCAGGCGGGTTTTGGGCATGCCGTGCCGCGCTAAGAAAGTAAAAACTATGCGTGTCCGAGTACCTTTTAGCCTACTACATCTATCTCTCAGCCGCAGCAGCTGCAGACACCAACGCCGCCAGCATTCCAATATCGGCTGGGCCAGAGACATTTATGTCCGTGATTCAACCTATTTTTCCTGACGATTGAAACGTTTCAAATGACGATACAAGTAGGCTTGAGTGCCCTCGGGAGAATGACGATCCACAAGACCACGACAGGCAGTGCATCTCAGTATCAGGAGAAGCCCATGTTCCGTGTGGCATCTTAACGCAGATACATCCTAAACAACACACACCCTATGGCTGCCCGGCTAATGTGCCTTTCTGGACCTGGTAACTATCAAAGTGAAGTGAAATGTTTTCCTAATTAAACATGCATTCAAAAACACAGGGCTTTTAAGCGGTTATTCAAATGTACGTTTGGCAGAAAATGTATTTATTTATTTATTGTTGAATTATTCAAGGCTCCTTTGTTATTTCATTATTATTTTTTATTTTTTTAATGCTTGATTGTATTTAAAGGCATGAATGACTCGTATGCTTTGTAATGACATGAATGACTGATTTATTGGTGATGCTGAAGTGGGTTACACTAAGACAAAACAGGATGCGCTCTCACAGCTCGATGATGGATAGATTATATTAGGCTTAGATTATATTACAAGAGCAAAACAATACAGTTGATTTAGGCTACATCATTGCATGCTAAATGTTTGTGATCAGTGATAGATGAGCAAACGAATAAAGGAGCTACCACTTCCACTTGCCCAGACAGATTATTCAATTAACAAAATACACAGACAGAGACTCAGTGAAACAAAATCGGATTGATTGATTATCAGCCAAGCCACAGGCTTTAGGTCAGGAGTAGGACATGCTACTATGCGAGTGAAGAGCAAAATCCACTTGTTAATTTACATTACATGCTAGCAACATGTTCTGATCAGCTAATACAGTGCCTTCGGAAAGTATTCAGACCCCTTGAATTTTTCCACATTTTCTTAGGTTATTCTTAAATAGATGATTTTTTATTCCTCAATCTACTGTACACAAAATACCCCATACCCCAAACATTTTAAAATGTTTGTTAATTTATAAAAAAAATAATAATCTAAACTGAAGTATCACATTTACATGTATTCAGACCCTTTACTCAGTACTTTGTTGAAGCACCTTTGGCAGCGATTAAAATCTTCTTGGGTATGACACTACAAGCTCGGCACACAAGCTGGGCGTTTCTCCCATTCTTCCCTGCAGATACTCTCAAGCTTTGTCAGGTTGGATGGGGAGCATTGCTGCACAACTATGGTCTCTCCAGAGATGTTAGATTGGGTTCAAGTCTGGGCTCTGGCTTGGACACTCAAGGACATTCAGAGACTTGTCCCGAAGCCACTCCTGCGTGGTCTTGGCAGTGTGCTTAGGGTCGTTGTCCTGTTGGCAGGTAAACCTTCACCCCAGTCTGAGGTCTGAGTGCTCTGGACAGGTTTTCATCAATGATCTCTCTGTACTTTGCACCGTTCATCTTTCCCTCAATCCTGACAAGTCTCCAAGTCCCTGCAGTTGAAAAACATCCCCACAGCATGATGCTCCCACCACCATACTTCACCGTAGGGATGGTGCCAGGTTTCTTCCAGACATGACGCTTGGCATTCAGGCCAAAGAGTTCAATCTTGGTTTCATCAGACCAGAGAATCTTGTTTCTCATGGTCTGAGAGTCTTTAGGTGCCTTTTCGCAAACTTCAAGCGGGCTGTCATGTGCCTTTTCCTCTACCATAAAGGCCTGATTGGTGGAGATGGAGAGATGGTTGTCCTTCTGGAAGGTTCTCCCATCTCCACCTTCCTGACCAAGAACCAGCTCTAGGAAGAGTCTTGGTGGTTCCAAAAGTCTTCCATTTAAGAATTATGGAGGCCACTGTGTTCTTGGCTACGTTCAATGCTGTTTAATTTTTGTACCCTTCCCCAGATTTGAGCGTCGACACAATCCTGTCCCGTAGCGCTACAGACAATTCCTTCGACCTTATGGCTTGGTTTTTGCTGGGACCTTATATAGATAGCTGTGTGCTTTTTCAAATCATGTCCAATCAATTGAATTTACCACAGGTGGACTCCAATCGAGATGTAGAAACATCTCAAGGATGCTCAATGGAAACAGGATGCACATGAGCTCAATTTCGAGTCTCATAGCAAAGGGCCTGAATACTTATTTACATAAGGTATTTCATTTTTTTTTTTTTATACACTTGCAAATATTTCTAAAAACCTGTTTTTCGCTTTATCATTATTGGGTATGTTGTGTAGATAGCTGAAGATTTTTTTTTTATTTAATGCATTTTAGAATTTGGCTATAACGTAACAAAATGTGGAAAAAGTCAAGGGGTCTGAATACTTTGAGTGCACTGTATATGAGCAAACTATACTGAACAAAAATGTAAACGCAACATGAAACAATTGAAAAGATTTTACTGAGTTGCAGTTCATATTAAGAAATCTGTCAATTGAAATAAATTCATTAGGCCCTAATCTATGGAATTCACATGACTGGGAATACAGATATGCATCTGTTGGTTACAGATACCTTAAAAAAAAAGTTGGGGTGTGGATCAGAAAACCAGTCAGTATCTGGCGTGGCCACCATTTGCCTCATGCAGCGTGACACATCTGCTTCGCGCATAGTGTATCAGGCTGTTGATTGTGGCCTGTAGAATGTTGCTCCACTCCTCTTCAATGGCTGTGCGAAGTTGCTGGATATTGGCAGGAACTTTAACACGCTGTCGTATACGTCGATCCAGAGCATCCCAAACATGTTCAATGGGTGACATGTGTGGTGAGTATGCAGGCCATGGAAGAACTGGGACATTTTCAGCTTCCAGGAATTGTGTAGATCCTTGCGACATGGGGCCGTGCATTATCATGCTGAAACGTGATGTAACCACACACGACTATTGCTTTCAATTAGTATAATAAGACATTGGGAGTTTCATTATAAGCAAGAATTTCATACATGCCTTCAATTGCATTAGCCTACTTAATTTTTTAAAAAATTAGTCATTCAGTTGATCATAACTAAGGTATGTTTTCCTCTCTCTGAGGTGTTTCCTCGTCTCCTCACACCGCTGCCGCCCGCCTTTGCCACATTGTTCTCAACACCAGTTTAAATTAATATACAGTTATCTAGAAATGTGCCTTTTTTTGTAGGGGGGGGGGGGGGGGGGGGGGGGGGGGGGGGGGCTCGTTTAATTTCTGTGGTGTTGGACTGGGCCTGGGCTTCAGCTCACGAAGGCTTGGGTTGGACCAGACTCTGATTTTCAGGCCCGATGAGAACTGTACTGCTTGAGATATTTTCCTTTCACTGCTTCAGCTCGGGATAAAACACAATAGCAAGAACATGCAGTCCCCATCCTCTTCCCCTCTGTCTGTCTTGCTCTCTCTCTCCATCTCTGCCCTTTACCCCACCCCTTCTCTCCCCACCTCCCTCCATCTCCCCTTATACTGCACCCATCCCAAAATTCAATTACAATCAATGTGTGTGTGTGGGCAGGTGGAAGCGGGGGCATTACCGGGGCTGTCAGTGTCTGGGTGGAGTGATTCCCTCAGGACACTCTTCCAACAGAAAGTCATTTACACACATGTCAAGGAGATAAGCATAAAGACGAGAGGACTAGTGGATGTTAAAGCCTAGTGCTTTATGACCCCTATTCCCCCTCTCTATCTACAACCCAGCCAGGCTAACCATGCCGGTACACGAGAGGAAGATATTCCCAGGTAGGTCTCTCTCAAGCGAATGCTCTCACTCACTCTGTCCTTCTTACGCTCTCTCTCTCCTCTCTCTCTCGCTCGCTCTCATTTTGCAGTGCTCTCCTTTAATGTCGGAATCCTTAATTGGTAAAACTGCCACGTCCATTTGCGATATTAAAAGAACAAAGAAGTTACTATAAACAACAAACACCCCCCCAAAATGTTTTTACCACGTTGGGCAACGCTCCTCACCTCCGCTTTCTCAACAAAACAAAAACAATAATGTCCGTGTGGGCAGACAGTGGCGCTGTTTTCTCTACTGCGGACTCCATCTTTAAAACAAAATGGCAGACAGTGCAGAGGGCGGGCACTTTTGAGTTAAGTTTTGGGAAGCAGCAGCAATCATCAACTGACATAAATAGACAGCCAAAGCCCCTGGAGCGAGAAGTGCCTTCTCCCTCTCTCCTCTGACTACGTGCTGTCCTCTCTCTCTCTCTTCGTCTAGCCCTGGATATACTATGGGGAGTGGAGTACTCAGGCCTGTCCACATGTTGTGACATTTACTGCTGATGGAGTAAACTGGTGGAAAAACAGCTGCATTGTGTGGTTGTTGTGCTGCTTACTGTAACTATTTTTGGAGACATAATATTGATGCACGTACTGTATACTGTAAGGTGTCCAATCAAAAACACATATTTTGACCAATTGGTAAAATAATGTTAATTGTGTAGACAATCCTCCAAGAAAACCAGCTGTCCAAACCTCATGTCTCTATCATAATCCGTTCAAATGTTTTTGGAAGTTTTACCCTTGTAGGATGGCTGGAATTAGAGTGACTAAATCAATGGAGACCACATCCAAAAAGTGGTCAAAACTGAGGAAAATCGCGTCAGCTAGGCTGGATTCTGGCTACCTGACAGACTCACTTTCCCATTGAACTCATGATCCTTCTTCTCCAATCCGCAGGACATAAAACAATACAGAGGTAAGATGGACGGAAGTTTTGAATTTCAACCATAATATTTTCATATTTTAATGTACGCTTTTCATATTCATTCAAAATTCCCGCTCTTTTTCGAAGACGTCAATGGCATACTGAACCTGTACCAAGCTTTTTGTTTTCAAATCCTTTCACATTTAATTCAGTTCATGTCATGCCAATTTTACTTTTTGAGACCCGCGAAAAAACTTTGAAGTCTACGACCACAAAATGTTAAATCCTCAAAAGTTGTTACGAGAAACCTGCCCCGCTATGTCAACTGAGCTCGGTGCTTATTATCGGATGTATTAGGTTACAAAATCAGACCTTTTGGATATAATCTTAATGATACAATGTGTTCGAGAGACCCCACTGAACGTTTCAGAAAATGAATAATCACATTTGTCTTGGTAAAATGTATTTAATAACGTAAGGAAGGGAAATTTCATTGCCAAAGTGCATTTTCACCCACTCTGATGAAAGCGCACACCACTAAAAGTTTACTATGCATACAAAAGTATGTGGGGAAAAAAGTACCCCTTAGTGGATTCGGCTATTTGAGCCACACCCATTGCTGACAGGTGCATAAAATCAAGCACACAGCCATGCAATCTCCATAGACAAACACTGACAGTAGAATGGCCTTACTGAAGAACTCAGTGACCTTCAATGTGGCACCGTCATAGGAAGCCACCTTTTCAACAAGTCAGTTCGTCAAAAATGTCTGCCCTGCTAGAGCTGCCCGGTCAAATGTAAGTGCTGTTATTGTGAAGTGGAAACGTCTAGGAGCCACAACGGCTCAGCCGCGAAGTGATGGGCCACACAAACTCACAGAACAGGACCACCGAGTGCTGAAACGCGTCCCGTATAAAAATCGTCTGTCCTTGGTTGCAACACTCACTACCGAATTCCAAACTGCCTCTGGAAGCAACGTCCACATACTTTTGGTAATGTAGTATATTATAGATGTGGCACTACTAAAAGTATTACTGTATTGCAAAAATATATATATTAGCCAGTTCCATGGTTATTTTTAACAAAGTAAAGTCAGGTTTCAGTGAGTACCCTTTCTTCTCTATAGTGTGTGGCAATTAGACTTGGGTATAGTGTATGTACCGCATACCGGGGTATTTGGAAAAAGCCACTGGATGGTTTTTCAAAATAATTATTTGATTTGTAGCTACTTTTTAAGTTAATAGCTGCAGTCAACGTGTACAATACATTAGGAGATGAAGTAGATTGCGTTCTTCATTTCCCCTGTCATATTATTTTACATTATGAAGCTTACCATAATTCCTCACAACAGTTGAGCCATCACTTGTCTGTTTGTAAATAGCACAAAGGGAGAAAGCAGGAGTCCATAGCATTGTATATCTATCGGCGAGTCTCTGTGATGAAGTTGCAATTGGATACAATTCACTGCTAAATGTTTGCCATCAGATATCTTATAATGGCTTTCTGCCAGAAGTCAAAGAGCTCTGGATGAGTTATCTGTACAGATGCCAGAAAAGCATGGATCACAACTTTGTTCATTTGTACAATTTCTCTTGTTCACTATCGCTCTAAAAATTGTCCACACTCACCGAAAATGACATTCGGTAGGTACTAGCTATGCTTTTATAACTTTATGAGCTGGATTTGCCTGTCTTGGCGATTAGTTTGTGTTTGTTTTCGCTCATTAGCATTTAGCTAACAGTGTCTACGTGTCTATGCTAATGTTAGCATTCTGGGAATAGAGGCCCAATCTGCTCCGCCACATTACAGTGCCTTGCGAAAGTATTCGGCCCCCTTGAACTTTGCGACCTTTTGCCACATTTCAGGCTTAAAACATAAAGATATAAAACTGTATTTTCTTGTGAAGAATCAACAACAAGTGAGACACAATCATGAAGTGGAACAACATTTATTGGATATTTCAAACTTTTTTAACAAATCAAAAACTGAAAAATTGGGCGTGCAAAATTATTCAGCCCCCTTAAGTTAATACTTTGTAGCGCCACCTTTTGCTGCGATTACAGCTGTAAGTCGCTTGGGGTATGTCTCTATCAGTTTTGCACATCGAGAGACTGACATTTTTTCCCATTCCTCCTTGCAAAACAGCTCGAGCTCAGTGAGGTTGGATGGAGAGCATTTGTGAACAGCAGTTTTCAGTTCTTTCCACAGATTCTCGATTGGATTCAGGTCTGGACTTTGACTTGGCCATTCTAACACCTGGATATGTTTATTTTTGAACCATTCCATTGTAGATTTTGCTTTATGTTTTGGATCATTGTCTTGTTGGAAGACAAATCTCCGTCCCAGTCTCAGGTCTTTTGCAGACTCCATCAGGTTTTCTTCCAGAATGGTCCTGTATTTGGCTCCATCCATCTTCCCATCAATTTTAACCATCCTCCCTGTCCCTGCTGAAGAAAAGCAGGCCCAAACCATGATGCTGCCACCACCATGTTTGACAGTGGTGATGGTGTGTTCAGGGTGATGAGCTGTGTTGCTTTTACGCCAAACATAACGTTTTGCATTGTTGCCAAAAAGTTCAATTTTGGTTTCATCTGACCAGAGCACCTTCTTCCACATGTTTGGTGTGTCTCCCAGGTGGCTTGTGGCAAACTTTAAATGACACTTTTTATGGATATCTTTAAGAAATGGCTTTCTTCTTGCCACTCTTCCATAAAGGCCAGATTTGTGCAATATACAACTGATTGTTGTCCTATGGACAGAGTCTCCCACCTCAGCTGTAGATCTCTGCAGTTCATCCAGAGTGATCATGGGCCTCTTGGCTGCATCTCTGATCAGTCTTCTCCTTGTATGAGCTGAAAGTTTAGAGGGACGGCCAGGTCTTGGTAGATTTGCAGTGGTCTGATACTCCTTCCATTTCAATATTATCGCTTGCACAGTGCTCCTTGGGATGTTTAAAGCTTGGGAAATCTTTTTGTATCCAAATCCGGCTTTAAACTTCTTCACAACAGTATCTCGGACCTGCCTGGTGTGTTCCTTGTTCTTCATGATGCTCTCTGCGCTTTTAACGGACCTCTGAGACTATCACAGTGCAGGTGCATTTATACGGAGACTTGATTACACACAGGTGGATTGTATTTATCATCATTAGTCATTTAGGTCAACATTGGATCATTCAGAGATCCTCACTGAACTTCTGGAGAGAGTTTGCTGCACTGAAAGTAAAGGGGCTGAATAATTTTGCACGCCCAATTTTTCAGTTTTTGATTTGTTAAAAAAGTTTGAAATATCCAACAAATGTCGTTCCACTTCATGATTGTGTCCCACTTGTTGTTGATTCTTCACAAAAAAATACAGTTTTATATCTTTCTGTTTGAAGCCTGAAATGTGGCAAAAGGTCGCAAAGTTCAAGGGGGCCGAATACTTTCGCAAGGCACTGTATCTCATTCTCTAATAGCACTAGGATGACAGACAGCAGCCTCCAGAATATTCCATAAAGCCCCCTCCCTGTGCAGTGCAGGTGGTTGAGGATCTGCCTGTGTGGAGAGTGGGAAGAGAGGCTGAGGGTCCTTATCCAGCTAGGGCTTTGTCCTCAATGACTTTCACTGGCATCCAGCTGCTATGGTTCATGGAGGAATGTTCACTGAATAATGTTTATATTCCAGGCTACCTGTAATTACTATACTGCGCTATACAATACCTTACAGGAGGGTGTAATCCCAACAACAAACTGATACCATAAATAGACACGCCAAGAACACCCAGGGAACTTAATGTGCTAGCTGGGAAGTTACTTCAGCCCTTGCCATTTATTACTTTTCAATGTTTATTAATTATTTTGTGACTTTGAATATTCAAAAGTGCTCTTGAGCAAAGTGTCTCGAGTAAAGTCTCAGAGCCTGAGGCAACAGATCTTAAACATACAATGACATTGAGATTTTACGGTAAACCTGGTGTTGGTGTGCTATCTGTCTGTCTGTCTGTCTGTCTCCATCGGCACGTGTGTCAACCTCTCTTAGTCAAACAGGCTTTCCTGTGGGATTTGCTCAAATTGAGTTACACAGCACATACACAGTACCTTCCATCAAGCAAAGAGTGTCTGTCTCTCTCGGTCCCAAAGCTGATCCTCTTAAATGTGCCAAACACGGTGAGTAAGCAGAAATATAAATAAATATATAAATAAAAAGAACACCGGAAACGACGTTAAACCTGATGTGTGAATCTAAGCGAATATGAATTAACCCTTTACATTCGTGGAAATGGGCTTATATGGATAGGGCCCAAAATAAGATATAAAAGGCATGTGCATGACCATGGTAGCTATTAAAACACAACCCTTTGGAGAATATAGGGAAATTATCAGACCAAAGGTGAGGGCAGTTCACCTGACATAAGACTGAATCCAAAACATTACACTGTTGATTGTTTGTGCATTTTACATTTACTGTACTTTTCACATTTGTCAGTAACGAAATCTGAAAATACTCTTCCTTCAATCAGTAAAATAACAAGAATATTCATGGAAATGTTGGGGTAGGTGCAATATACTGTATATATATATAAAGTTGAAGTTGGAAGTTTACATTCACCTTAACCAAATACATTTAAACTCAGTTTTTTTTTAACAATTCCTGACATTTAATCCTAGTAAAAATTCCCTGTCTTAGGTCAGTTAGGATCACCACTTTATTTTAAGAATGTGAAATGTCAGAATAATAGTAGAGAGAATGATTTATTTCAGCTTTTATTTCTTGCATCACATTCCCAGTGGGTCAGAAGTTTACAAACACTCAATTAGTATTTGGTAGCATTGCCATCAAATTGTTTAACTTGGGTCAAAGGTTTCGGGTAGCCTTCCACAAGCTTCCCACAATAAGTTGGGAGAATTTTGGCCCATTCCTCCTGACAGAGCTGGTATAACAAAGTCAGGTTTGTAGGCCTCCTTGCTCGCACACGCATTTTCAGTTCTGCCCACAAATGTTCTATAGGATTGAGGTCAGGGCATTGTGATGGCCACTCCAATACCTTGACTTTGTTGTCCTTAAGCCATTTTGCCTTTGGAAGTATGCTCGGGGTCATTGTCCATTTGGAAGAATATTGTCTGTAAAAATATTGTCTGAGTTTAACAGAACTGATATTGCAGGCTGTCACGTTCTGACCATAGTTCTTGTGTGTTTTCCTTGTTTTAGTGTTGGTCAGGACGTGAGCTGGATGGGCATTCTATGTTATGTGTCTGGTTTGTCCATTTCTATGTTTGGCCTGATATGGTTCTCAAACAGAGGCAGGTGTTAGTCATTGTCTGTGATTGGGAACCATATTTAGGTAGCCTGTTTTTCGTTGGGATTTGTGAGTGGTTGTTTCCTGTCTTTGTGTTTTATGCACCAGTTAGGATTGTTTCGGTTTTCACGTTTATTGTTTTGTATCCTGTTCATGTTTGAGTTACCTTATTAAATTAACATGAACTATAACCACGCTGCGTTTTGGTCCGCCTCTCCTTCCCAGGAAGAAAGCCGTTACACAGGCGAAAGCATGAGAAAAATCCAATCAGAAAGTGACTCATGTTTTGAAAGCTCTGCGTCCCTATTGAGCAGCGAATGGGCTATCAACCAGATTCCTTTTTCTATGTATTCCCCAAGGTGTCTACAGCATTTTGACGTAGTTTCACATCTTTATGTTGAAGAATGAGCGTAAGCGACTACATTGCGTAAGTGACCGGCTGAGTGCTCTCAGAGTAATTATTGCGTAATAGACAGAGGTAGCAATTTTTCCTCCCGGTCTTACTGAAAATACAGCTGTCCCGGTTGATATATTATCAAATAGATATTTGAAAAACACCTTGAGGATTGATTATATACAACGTTTGCCATGTTTCTGTCGATATTATGGAGCTAATTTTGAATATTTTTTGGTGTTGTCGTGACTGCAATTTCCGGTCGAATTCTCAGCCAAACGTGAAGAACTAACGGAGCTATTTCGGCTACAAAAATAATCTTTATGGAAAACAGGAACATTTGCTATCTAACTGGGAGTCTCATGAGTGAAAACATCCAAAGCTCATCAAAGGTAAACAATTTAATTTGATTGCTTTTCTGATTTTTGTGACCAGGTTGCCTGCTGCTAGCTAGGAATAATGCTATGCTATGCTAGGCTATCGATAAACTTACACAAATGCTTGTCTTGCTTTGGCTGTAAAGCATAATTTCAAAATCTGAGATGACAGGGTGATTAACAAAAGGCTAAACTGTGTTTCAATATATTTCCCTTGTGATTTCATGAATATGAATATTTTCTAGTAATATTTTTTGTCTGTTGCGTTATGCTAATTAGTGTCAGTTGATGACAATTCTCCCAGATCCGGGAGCGGTAGTTCCAAGATTAACTTCCTGACTGACTGTCTTGAGATGTTGCTTCAATATATCCACATAAGTGTGCTTCCTCATGATGATTTCTATTTTGTGAAGTGCACCAGTCCCTCCTGCAGCAACGTACCCCCACAACATGATGCTGCCACCCCCGTTCTTCACGATTGGGATGGTGTTCTTCGGCTTGCAAGCATCCCCCTTTTTCCTCCAAACAAAACAATGATCATTATAGCCAAACTGTTCTATTTTTGTTTCATCAGACCAGAGGACATTTCTCCAAAAAGTACGATCTTTGTCGCTATGTGCAGTTGCAAACCGTAGTCTGTCTTTTTTATGGCGGATTTGGGGCAGTGGCTTCTTCCTTGCTGAGTGGCCTTTCTGGTTATGTCGATATAGGACTCATTTTTACTGTGGTTATAGACACTATGTACCTGTTTCCTCCAGCAAGGTCCTTTGCTGTTGTTCTGGGATTGACTTGCACTTTTCACACCAAAGTACGTTCATCTCTAGGAGACAGAACACGTCTCCTTCCTGAGTGGTATAACGGCTGCGTGGTCCCATGGTGTTTATACTTGCATACTATTTGTTTGTACAGATGAACGTGGTACCTTCAGGTGTTTGGAAATAGCTCCCAAGGATGAACCAGACTTGTGGAGGTCTACAATTGTTTTTCTGATGTCTTGGCTGATTTCTTTTGATTTTCCCATGATGTCAAGCAAAGAAGCACTGAGTTTGAAGGTAGGCCTTGAAATACATTCACAGGTAAACCTCCAACTGACTCAAATGATGTCAATTCGCCTATCAGAAGCTTCTAAAGCCTTGACATCATTTTCTGGAATTTTCCAAGCTGTTTAAAGGCACAGTCAACTTAGTGTATGTAAACTTCTGACCCACTGGAATTGTGATAAGTTAAATAATCTGTCTGTAAACAATTGCTGTAAAAATTGCTTGTGTCGTGCACAAAGTAGATGTCCTATCTGACATGCCAAAACTATAGTTTGTTAACAGGAAATTTGTTGAGTGGTTGAAAAACGTGTTTTAATGACTCCAGCCTAAGTGTATGTAAACTTCTGACCTCAACTGTAGGTCTAACTCCAAGTGGCCGCACACCTTTCAAACTGTGCGCAGCTCCTAAGTCAATGCACTTTAATGAATCAAGGAAAGTGCCTTCATCTATGAGGTGCTTTTTTTTTATTTATTTTTTTAGCTCTGCTAGCTTTGCCGTTGAGAAATGGAAAGCAAGCACACTTAATTTGAAAGCTTATTCTATTGCCAACATTAGTAGCCATTTTAGAATATGACCTTACAGTGTTAGGCTTTCACAAGGCATTTCAGACAAACAGATTGTAAGTTTGTTGCACATAGAATGGGATCACGAGTGCGTTCAAGTGCGTGTTCCACAACTCATTGTCTCCACAACAGATATTTTCATTCTGTTCAGGCCAACTCGGGGTAAGACACATGTCATCCGTGTAACTCTACACCAAACCTAGCGACCATAAACCTTGACACGTTCCATCTTTCAGAGCACATCGACTCCTCTCGATTTACAGCATTCCCCTCAATCAGATGACAAAACATTTGCAAACATCGCCCAATTGGTGGGTGTGATGAGGGCATATTTTTTTGTTGCACATGGTACACACATTTAGAACAGCCATCAGTTGAAACCCATACAGAACTAAAAGAAAAATTGCAATCTACATTAAGAACCGGTGTCACGTCCTGACCTTTGTTCCTTTTTAATGTCTCTATTTTAGTTTGGTCAGGGCGTGAGTTGGGGTGGGCATTCTATGTGTTCTGTGTTTCTGTATTTCTGTGTTTGGCCTGGTATGGTTCCCAATCAGAGGCAGCTGTTAATCGTTGTCTCTGATTGAGAACCATACTTAGGCAGCCTGTTTTCCCAGTATGGGTTGTGGGTAGTTATTTTCTGTTTAGTGTGTGTTACACCTGACGGAGCTGTTTCGGTTGTGCCTTTTTTTACTTTGTATTTAGTGTTCAGTTATATTTAATGAAATGCCGAACACGTACCACGCTGCACCTTGGTCCGATCCTTCATACACCGCGTCAGAAGAGGAAGAAAACTGTTACAACCGGTCAAGCGTGGTGGTAGTGTGATGGTTTGGGGATGCTTTGCTGCCTCAGGAGCTGGTCAACTTTCCTTAATAGAAGGAACCATGAATTCTGCTCCGTGTCAGAGAATTCTACAGGAGAATGTCAGGCCTTCCATCTGTGAGCTGCAGCTGGGTCATGCAGCATGACAATGATCCAAAACACACACAATCAAGTCTACATGAAAATGGAAACAAATTAGACGTTTTGGAATGGCCTAGTCAAAGTCCCTACCAAATTCTAATTGAGGTGTTGTGGCAAGACTTGAAACAAGCAGTTCATGCTTGAAAACTCACAAAGATCGCTGAGTTAAAGCAGTTCTGCATGGAAAAGTGGGCAGGAAGAATTTGGTTGGAGTCGTTGCAGCTAAAGGTGGCGCAACCAGCTATTGAGCATAAGGGGGTCAATGACTTTGTTGTGTCATTGTTGTGTTATTTGTTCACTCAGATTCCCTTTATCTAATATTAGGTTTTGTTTGAAGAGCTGATAACATTCCGTATCAAAAAAATGCTAAAGTAGAGAACATTAGAAAGGGGGAAAATACATTTTCACAGCACTGTATACTGATGATTCACCCCTAAATGCATCAGCAACCACAGCTAGTGAAATCCCTACAACCCTAAACAAACACTTGCAGTCAGTTTTAAGAATGGGTGGTCAGTAATAAACTAGTCCTGAGCATCTCTGAAACTAAGAGCATTGTATTTGGTACAAATCCTTCCCTAAGTTCAGGACCTAAGCTGAATCTGATCACGAATAACGTGGCAAATGAGAAAATTGAGGAGACTAAATGACTTGGTGTTTCCTGGGACTGTAAACTGTCATGGTCAAAACATTTTGATTGAATGTTTGTAAAGATTGGGAGAGGTCAGTCCAATATTTATTTTTTTTACACCACAATCCACAAAGCAAGTCCTGCAGGCTCTAGTTTGATCTTATCTTGATTATTGCCTAGTCATATGTTCAAGTGTTGCAAAGAAGGACCTAGAGAAACTGCAGCTTGTCCAGAAAAGAAAAGCAGGTCTTGCTCTTCACTGTAATCAGGGGGCTAATATTGATGCTATGCATGCCAGTCTCTCTTGGCTAAAAGTAGAGGAGAGACTGACTGCATCACTACTTATTTTTATGAGAAACATTGTATTAGAATTTCCAAATTGTTTGCATAGTCAACTTACAGACATCTCTGACACACACACACGTATCCCACCAGACACGTATGCCACCAGGGGTCTTTTTACAGTCCTCAGATACAGAACAAATTCAAGGAAACATATAGCATTAATAGAGCCAGGATTGCATGGAACTCCTTTCCATCTCCGATTGCTCAAGTGAACAGCAAACCTGGTTTGAACATAAATAACAGACAAAGCAACACATCACGGCACAACGCCTCTCCTCTATTTGACTTAGCTATTTTGTGTGTATGTACTGATATGTAGGCTATTTTATATTTATGTAGTTCTGACTTTGAGCTGTTCTTGTCTATTAATGTTCTGTATCATGTTTTGTGTGGACCCCAGGAAAAGTAGCAGCTGCTTTCGCAACAGCTAATGGGAGCGGTCTTTGGTGAACGGGGCTGAAATGGCTTTGAGGATCCCATCCAGCTGACTAACAGTTTCGCCCACCTGCTTCCAGAGATTCCTGCTCCTTCATCCTCTACCCTGTCTCCTGAGGGTCCGGCTCAGGGAGTTTCTACCACAGGCCTGTACACCCCCCGGGCTCCCTCTCACATCAGGCCGCGAGGGTGTCTCAGGCTCCAGCCCCCAACCTGCTCGGAGGGCTTCTCTTGATTATGTGAGACCTCCCTCCCCCCTCTCCCGCCAGTCCTCATGGAGGCACAGCCAAGGCCAGACATCCATGGCCATTCACCTTCCTCCAGCCATCATCATTGGTAGTTCCATGGTGAGGCACATCTTGGGTTCTTGGAGCAAAAACCTCTGCTACCAGGGGGCTACAGTGAAGGATATCACAGTATTTATTCCGTCCGTTCTACATCAACAGCCAAGAGCTGTTGGAGTCGTACAGTGCCTTGCGAAAGTATTCGGCCCCCTTGAAATTTGCAACCTTTTGCCACATTTCAGGCTTCAAACATAAAGATATAAAACTGCATT
The DNA here is from genome assembly GCF_013265735.2 of Oncorhynchus mykiss. Taxonomy (NCBI): domain Eukaryota; kingdom Metazoa; phylum Chordata; class Actinopteri; order Salmoniformes; family Salmonidae; genus Oncorhynchus; species Oncorhynchus mykiss. The sequence continues at coordinate 63,716,753 of NC_048565.1, forward strand.
TTTTTGTGAAGAATCAACAACAAGTGGGACACAATCATGAAGTGGAACGACATTTATTGGATATTTCAAACTTTTTTAACAAATCAAAAACTGAAAAATTGGGCGTGCAAAATTATTCAGCCCCTTTACTTTCAGTGCAGCAAACTCTCTCCAGAAGTTCAGTGAGGATCTCTGAATGATCCAATGTTGACCTAAATGACTAATGATGATAAATACAATCCACCTGTGTGTAATCAAGTCTCCGTATAAATGCACCTGCACTGTGATAGTCTCAGAGGTCCGTTAAAAGCGCAGAGAGCATCATGAAGAACAAGGAACACACCAGGCAGGTCCGAGATACTGTTGTGAAGAAGTTTAAAGCCGGATTTGGATACAAAAAGATTTCCCAAGCTTTAAACATCCCAAGGAGCACTGTGCAAGCGATAATATTGAAATGGAAGGAGTATCAGACCACTGCAAATCTACCAAGACCTGGCCGTCCCTCTAAACTTTCAGCTCATACAAGGAGAAGACTGATCAGAGATGCAGCCAAGAGGCCCATGATCACTCTGGATGAACTGCAGAGATCTACAGCTGAGGTGGGAGACTCTGTCCATAGGACAACAATCAGTCGTATATTGCACAAATCTGGCCTTTATGGAAGAGTGGCAAGAAGGAAGCCATTTCTTAAAGATATCCATAAAAAGTGTTGTTTAAAGTTTGCCACAAGCCACCTGGGAGACACACCAAGCATGTGGTAGAAGGTGCTCTGGTCAGATGAAACCAAAATTGAACTTTTTGGCAACAATGCAAAACGTTATGTTTGGCGTAAAAGCAACACAGCTGAACACACCATCCCCACTGTCAAACATGGTGGTGGCAGCATCATGGTTTGGGCCTGCTTTTCTTCAGCAGGGACAGGGAAGATGGTTAAAATTGATGGGAAGATGGATGGAGCCAAATACAGGACCATTCTGGAAGAAAACCTGATGGAGTGTGCAAAAGACCTGAGACTGGGACGGAGATTTGTCTTCCAACAAGACAATGATCCAAAACATAAAGCAAAATTTACAATGGAATGGTTCAAAAATAAACATATCCAGGTGTTAGAATGGCCAAGTCAAAGTCCAGACCTGAATCCAATCGAGAATCTGTGGAAAGAACTGAAAACTGCTGTTCACAAATGCTCTCCATCCAACCTCACTGAGCTTGAGCTGTTTTGCAAGGAGGAATGGGAAAAAATTTCAGTCTCTCGATATGCAAAACTGATAGAGACATACCCCAAGCGACTTACAGCTGTAATCGCAGCAAAAGGTGGCGCTACAAAGTATTAACTTAAGGGGGCTGAATAATTTTGCACGCCCAATTTTTCAGTTTTTGATTTGTTAAAAAAGTTTGAAATATCCAATAAATGTCGTTCCACTTCATGATTGTGTCCCACTTGTTGTTGATTCTTCACAAAAAAAATACAGTTTTATATCTTTGTTTGAAGCCTGAAATGTGGCAAAAGGTCGCAAAGTTCAAGGGGGCCGAATACTTTCGCAAGGCACTGTAGTGCATTGTGGGATCAAATTATATCAAAAAGGGTACATCAGAGCAATTGAAATGTGATTTTTATTGAGCTGATCAACACCCTGAAAAGGCTCTCACCCTGTTATCTCTCGCGGCTGTAAAAGGTTCAAAACGGAAGCCCACTGTGGTCTGCTCACCCAGCACTATTAGTACAATTGTGAATTCCATAAACTTGAATACTCCCTTGGTTTTCAAATCACAGAGGGCTTGGGCAACCAAAGACCATGTAGGTCAGTTTAGAACATTCCATCATTGGTTCCTCTGAGTTCCGCATACTGATATTGGCTCCGGCCTCAGGCCCTATTGTGCCAACCTTGGAAAAGTAATTCCAATTTCTACTCTCCTCTATTACAAATAGGGATAGACCCTCAGACAGGGCCTGCAACTGCCTATTGAACATAGCTTGTTTGAGCTGGAGACTCCATGTGACTTTAAAAATTATTTGATGCAGCTGAACATTAGGAGCTTACTTCTTAAACTGGATTTACATCAAGATCTGGGCTATGCAGATGAATATGTACATTCTGCTATTGACTTAAACTTGGTTCTTTGGGGGCATTCTAGTCGCTGATATTAATATTGAGGGCTATAATACTTTTAAAGCTGACAGAGGGTAGAGGTGGTGAAGTGGCCATTCTTATAGATATTTATCCGTCTTTATTGAAATCCATTTCCCTTGCCCAAAAATCGGAGCTACTATCTTTAAGCCTTTGACTGGGTAAAAATGTATCCATAACTGTTATAGGGGTCTTACCGTCCTCTCTCAGCTAACCTTTATGCACTCTAGGAGTTAACTCGTTTTGTCTTCTTTTACTCAATCAATAGTTATTATCCTGGGTGACCTAAATTATGATTGGGGAAATGTAGGCTTCAGACAATCTAAAAGACATGAGTAATGTTCTAAACCTAACACAGCTGGTGACTAAGCCTATATGGCCCAAGCTTAAAGATCCTTCAAGGTCAACTCTGAATGATCTTGTTCTAACGAATACACCACAAAAAATATGTTTCTACTAATGTGTTCGCCCAAGATATTAGTGACCATTGCCCAGTTGTTTGTGTTAGAGATGTAAGAATACCAAAATCTAAGCCTTGTGTCATCCCAAAGGGGAACTTTAAAAACTACAGTGAACAGGCTCTTTTACATGGTCTTTATTTTAGGCACCTTGATTGTATTTCTTTCTGCAGATGTCTTCGATACTATTGTGAATCATCATGCTCCCTTCAAAAAACTAAGGCTTAAAGGTAGGTCGAATGCCTGGTACACTACGGGATTATCAGAAGTAATTCATAAAAGAGATAATGCTTGGGTTAAGGCTATGAACACGGGTTTAGGCCCGGACTGGCAAGCTTTAAAGCAATTGAGGAATCATTGTGTAAGAAAAACCAGAAAGGCTAAATCTGATTATTATGTAACCAGTCTTTCGGATTGTAATGGAAACCCGGCTAAATTCTGGAAAATTGTCAAATCCCTGAAGGGTTCTACTTCCGCCTTTCTGTCACAACAAATTCATTCAGACACTGGCCTCAATAAGGGGAAAAATGCCATCATTGATGTACTTAATTACCATTTTATTTTAGCGGGCTCTTTCTCTTTGAAATAACTTTTAAGCCTATTCACAATGATACTGGTCTGGATGCTGATAGCGGAAACTTGCTGAATGATCAGAACATTTTTATTACATTATTGACAGAAAAAGACACCCTGGATGCTTTGCTAGCAATAGACAACAAGAAATCCACAGGGACCGACCAATTGGATCCTGGTCTGCTTAAGTGTGCAGTGCCCATCACTGTTGGCTCAATACCCCACATTTTTTATTTAACATTGTTATCAGGAAAAGTATGGAAATCAACTCTTGTACTGCCAATCCATAAGGGCGGGGATAGTAGTGATCTTAATCATTATCACCCCATTTCAAGGCTTCCTTCCTAAGCTACTTGAATCCTTGGTAAATGTACAACTTTGCTCTTTTTTTATCCTAGAAATGTATTTTGAATTTAAACCAATCAGGGTTTAGGCCTGGGCATAGTGCTATTGCAGCAACCACTTTAGTTGTTAATGATCTTGTCAACGCTTTAGACACTAAAACGAAATGTGCCGCTTTGTTTGTGGACCTGTTAAAAGCTTTTGATAATGTTGATCATGCTATTTTATTGAATACGTTGTCCTCGATAGGCCTGAGCTCTGACGCCTAATCATGAAATCATGAACATCTTAGTGACAGAACTCAGGCCATCGTGACTGATGGGGTTAAGTCAGAATTTCTAGAAGTTTTGATACTCATCACTGCATCAAAAGGCTGTCTGGACTTTGCTAAACATCCACAGAGCTCTCCGTCTAACTCTGCCGTTGAAGTTTAGACACGGGGATTCGAACTTGCAACCTTTTGGTTACTAGTCCAACGCTCTAACCTACCCTGCCGTTAGAGTGTTGGACTAGTAACTGAAAGGTTGCAAGTTCAAATGTTTATTTATTTTTATTTTACTAGGCAAGTCAGTTAAGAACAAATTATTATTTTCAATGATGGCCTAGGAGCAGTGGGTTAACTGCCTGTTCAGGGGCAGAATAACAGATTGTACCTTGTCAGCTCGGGGATTTGAACTTGCAACCTTTCAGTTACTAGTCCAACACTCTAACCACTAGGCTACCCTGCCGCCCCAAATCTGTTCTGCACTATTCTGTGAATATTGATGTTGTATTGCGCAGGGCACACTTGAAAAAGAGACTTAGGTCTCAATATGTCTTCCCTGGTGAAAATTAAGGTACAAAAAATACCAATATCCCTAAAAGCTAACATTCAATGCAGGCTCACAGGTCATTGAGGTAACTAGAGCCTTGGGTGAGCACTATGGTAACAGGTAATTGTTTAAGTCGCCTCATTCTTCTTCAGCAGGATAGACACTATTGCCTCTTCTTTCTCTCCTCTATTGCTCCCCCCCCCCCCCCCACTCTCCCAGCAAAGCAGTCTCAGCTAGAGGACTCAACCAACACACAAACCAAACCCATTTATCACCATGGAAACCAAACAACTCCCTCTGTCTACCGCAAAGGCGAGAGAGAGAGCGGGCATCTTCAATAGGTACTTAGACTCAAAAAGTGGCAAAAACAGGGAGGGTGAGTATGAGTACCGCTATAGTTTTCACTCTAATGCACCAGCAACCTACTACTTGGCACAGGCTCTCAGACTCTCTCCCTATAGTTGAGTTTTGAATATAAATAAATATATGACTGTCAAATGTTTAACATGTCAGTTTGCAAACCAGCCTTGCACAGTAACTGATTTGTTATCCTGCCAATGAACCAATAAGTCCTGTGAAATAAAATTTCCCCTGTGGCTTCGCCTTCATTTTCTAAGGTAAAATTGATGACAAGTTGCTGAATAATTATCATAAAGGTGATAATGACCATGACGATGCCTATGATGATATTGATAAACACATGCTCCCTGGACATCAGTAGGTATCTTCTCCATCCCTACAGTGCCTTCAGAAATGATTCATACCTCTTGACTTAATCCACATTTTGTTGTGCTACAGTCTGAATTCAAAATTGATTAAATTGGGAGAGGGGGGGGGGGTTCTCACCCATCACCTCGAATGCATTTCAATTAACAGGTGTGCCTTGTAAAAAGTTAATTTGTGGAATTTCTTTCCGTCTTAATGCGTTTGAGCCAATCAGTTGTGTCGTGACAAGGTAGGGGTGGTATACAGAAGATTGCCCTATTTGGTAAAAGACCAAGTCCATATTATGGCAAGAACAGCTCAAATAAGCAAAGAGAAATGACAGTCTATCAATACTTTAAGACATGAAGGTCAGTCAATATGGAACATTTCAAGAACTTTGAAGTGCAGTCGCAAAAAACATCAAGTGCTATGATGAAACTGTCTGTCTTGAGGACCGCCACAGGAAAGGAAGAACCAGAGTTACCTCTGCTGCAGAGGATAAGTTCATTAGAGTTAACTGCCCCTCAGATTGCAGCCCAAATAAATTATTCACAGAGTTCAAGTGACAGACACATCTCAACATCAACTGTTCAGGGGAGACTATGTGAATCAGGCTTTCATGGTCAAAGTTCTGCAAAGAAACCACTACTAAAGGACACCAATAATAAGAAGAGACTTGCTTGGGCCAAAAGCAAGGAAAGTCAAAATTTTGAGATTTTTGGTTCCATCCGCCGTGTCTTTGTGAGACGCAGAGTAGGGCAACGGATGATCGCGTGTGTGGTTCCAACCGTGAAGCATGGAGGAGGAGGTGTGAGGGTGCTTTGCTGGTGACACTGTTGTGATTTATTTAGAATTCAAGACACACTTAACCAGCATGGATACCACAGCATTCTGCAGCGATATGCCATCCCATCTTAGTGGGATTATCATGCACTTGTCCATCTTAGTGGGACTCATCCTGTTGTTTTTTAACAGGACAATGACCCAACACACCTTCCGGCTGTTTAAGGGCTATTTGACCAAGAAGAAGAGTGACAGAGTGCTGCATCAGATGACCTGGCCTCCACAATCACTCAACCTCAATCCAATAGTAATGGTTTGGGATGAGTTGGACCGCAGAGGGAAGGAAAAGAAGCCAACAAGTGCTCAGCATATGTGGGAACTCCTTCAAGACTGTTGAAAATGTATTCCAGGTGAAACTTGTTCAGAGAATGTCAAGAGTGTGCAAAGCTGCCATCAAGGCAAAGGGTGGTTACTTTAAAGAATCTAAAATCTAAAATATATTTTGATTTGTTTAACACTTTTTTTGGTTACTACATGATTTCATATGTGTTTTTTCATAGTTTTGATGTCTCCCCTATTAATCTACAATGTAGAATATAGTAAAAATAAAGAAAGACCCTTGAATGAGTAGGTGTGTCCAAACGTTTGACTGGTACTGTAAGTATTCACACCCCTTTGCTATGACACTTCAAATTGAGCTAGGGTACATCCAATTTCCTTCGATCATCCTTGAGATGTCACTTAATTGGAGTCCACCTCTGGCCAATTCAATATTTTGGAAACGATTTAGAAAGAAACACAGCTGTCTATATAAGGTCCCACAGTCGACAATTTAGAGAAAAAAAAAACACGTTTTCACTTTGTCACTGTGGGGTGTACTTTCTGAAGGCACTGTAACTCCCTGCTTATAGCTATTTGCTAAGCAGCAGACAGCTCGTTGAGCGCCACCTCTACCGCACTAATACGGGTCTCTAAATTGAATAGGTCCCATTTCGGAAATGTGTTTGTTTTAAAAGAATATCCTCGGCTCCTAGCAATCTAGGGTATTTATCCGAATCAATTCCAAATTATGTGAGTCAAATTATTCAAACTAAAAGTTGTTCCCTGACGCCAGAGAGTGACTCAAATTCAAAATGTGATTTCTTGACAAGAATTAGTGTAAGAGAAGCACTAGCTACTGAAGAGCCAAACTGTATACATTCTCGTGCAGTGACAGTAATATTACAATATAGGGCTTGGAGTGTGAGGAATGTAATCTCGCTACATACTGTATGCTCCTTTTGATAAATGATCCGATAACTCTCCCAAGTGAAACCCATGGTAATCATGCTTTTAGAGAAGAGAAAAAAAACAGACACACACAACTAAGGTTTATACAGAATCCACCAAACGTGACTTGCTTACAATATCCTTTCTTTCAAGTAACCTACTAAACTACAAGCCCAATGATCGTTCTCTCTGTAGCGGACAGCGTTTCAGAAACAGTACATTACAGAAAGGTTAAGACAGAAAGGTACACATCCACAGCCTATAAAAACAGAGAAGCAGGACACCAGGGCTTGGATTTAGTGAGAAGGAGGATTTAATAAGTACTGGCAGGAGAGCCGGCCAATGCTATTGTGTACAGATTCCGACAAGCATCTCTAGGCCACACAAGGCATACAGTATAGTAGGGAGAGAAATGAAATAAGAAAGCATAGAATTGTGCACTGAACCAGTCCTTGACCTACAAAAAAAAAGATTCACAACAGCACATTCATAACAGCACATTCACAACAAGCACGATCAGCTACATACAATTCAAATACACACGCAGATGCACGATTAGACACGGAGGCATGCATACTCACGTGTGCACACACTCACGAGCACACACACACAGAGGGGGGGATTGCTCTTACTTTAGCATGGGCTGTTTGGTGTTGGCAGACGGGTCACCGTCCTGGGGCTGCAGGGGCTTTTTGGTCACCTGCTTGTAAATGTTCCGGGCCATCACCCCCAGCCACAGCATGGTGGAGAGGGACGAGTAGTGTAGCACCATGCCAACCTGCACCAGGGGACACAGACAGACATGGGTCACTCGCTGTATGTATCTTCGCGTCGTGTCCCGCTCTCGTCTTCACATTCTTCATGTCCCTCTCACGTCCACTTCTTCACACCCAGTTGACTCACAGATAGAGTTCTTTTCCAGACACAACAAGCATGTCGTCAAAGTCGCTACTCACAACGTCACTAACATTTTCCTCCAAAGATCAATTGCAGCGGGGGCGGAAGACTGTGACCTGTTCATTAGTGCATGCAAGCACGCACACACACACACACACACACACACGCGCACACACCCACATCCGCCATCAATAACATCAGAGGACTCAGGACAGTAACCTTGAGCCGTCAACAATAAACCACAATATAAATGTCAGTCACGTCTACAATGCTAACAGACATTGTATCCCATCCTCTCTTGTTCTAATATTCATGAATTATGCTTGAATGGGAATCTGCCATTGTTTTAAGGCTTTAATAGGAGGCACAAAGGCAGCTACGAGGGAGAAAGAGAGCAAGAATAGAGGAAAGACAGAATTAGAAATGCATTGTGTCCTCTTTCCACAAACACACTCCTCAGTTCGCTCAGAGGGCCCAAAACTAAGAGGCATCCAATCAAATCACTCGCTCCAGTCTGCTAGGCTTAACCAACTCTACAGGGACTGAAGGAACCATACGGGAGTCAGACATGACACTGATTTGAAATAACCTTGAGACTGGTTAACGGTGGAAGAAGCTCCCAGTGAGTAGGTGGTGGTCTGTGATTCAACCAATCAATGATTGCACTCTGTGAAAAGGGTTCTACATGTACATACAATCCAAAAGGGTTCTACCTGGAACCAAAAAGGGTTCTCCTATGGGGACAGCTGAATAACCCTTTTAGGTTCTAGATAGCACCTTTTTTTTCTAAGAGTGTAGCTATAACCCACATCCTTTGGGCTGAAAGGAACGCTGGCTGACTGGACAAACAACCACGGATGTGGGATGGAATGGTACCCAAGTAAAAAGGTCTTCAGGGGGTGAGTCGTATTGCCACACACTGAACTAGTCCTTGACCTCAAGAAGATATGAACAGCACATTCACGACAAGCAATATCAGCTACAGAAAACTCAAAAGGGATCAAATCAATCTCTCGTACACACACACACAAAACAATGTGTTTTAAGAAGTTATTTTGTGACATGTGAATATATAACTGGATATCATTCAGATCATATATAAATAGATACGTTTAATGGTTCACTATATATATTTTTATGAAATTCACTGAGTAGGATGGTCCTCCCCTTCCCCCTCTGTGGAGCCTCCACTGACACACACACACAAAGACGCACACACACACACACACACACACATAGAGTAGACCGATGCACACAGCGTGGAATGGTCAGGGGAGGGAGGGAGAGTGACCCAGTATAACTTTGCAGTAGTATAGTCTTTAGCTACTGTATGTCACTGTCACAAGGAGTGGTATGAAAGTGTGGTATGTTTGAATCACAGAGGAATGATTGGGTCTGTCAGTGTGGAGTATAATTGAGTGAGTCTGGGTTAGGGTCAGTGTTACTGTCGCAGTGTGGCTTATAAGTAAGAGATCACTAACATTAGAGAATGCAAAGTGACAGTGAGGAGTGGGTTGGAGGAAGGAAACGAGAGAGAGAGAGAGAGATGTAGAGAGAGAGAGAGATATGGGGGAGAGAGGAGAAGGAGATGTAGAGGGAGAGAGAGAGAGAGAGAGAGAGGATAAGGAGATGTAGAGGGAGAGAGAGAGAGAGAGAGAGAGAGAGAGAGAGGAGAAGGAGATGTAGAGAGAGAGAGAGAGAGAGAGAGAGAGGAGATGTAGAGGGAGAGAGAGAGAGAAGGAGATGTAGAGGGAGAGAGAGAGAGAGGAGAAGGAGATGTAGAGAGAGAAGGAGATGAGAGAGAGAGAGAGAGAGAGGAGATGTAGAGGGAGAGAGAGAGAGAGAGAGAGAGAGAGAGAGAGAGATGGGGAAGGTTTGCAGAGGAAGGGGGTTTGCGAGTGCTTGAAGTGCCGAGAGAGGCTGCCAGAGACGGTTCCAGAGCTCCTTGAAGTTTGCCTGTCAGAGGGGGTGGTGTGTAACAGCTCCCCTGGGGTGGTGGCACCATGCTGGGCCTGAGCGGGATCCATCTGCAGGCAGGGTGGAGGGTGGAGGGACGGAGGAGGGTGGAGAGGTGTTTGTGATCACACATATCCTTACTACCAGCTCCTCTAGCAATCAGCCATGTAATCATCCCAGACACTGTCCCCACTGCTGGGAACAGGGGAACAGCCTCAAACCCATTGAGAGGAGGGGAGACAAACCGGGCCCAAATAATCCCACAGCAACGCCGAGTTACCCATTAAAAATGCAGTGCTTCTACATTAGGCAACGTGATTCAATCAGATCAATAGCCAGTGGTAAGGAGCACCGGAGACACTGTGCAGAACACACCTGCGGCGATAATGACATTGGGAGAGGGCTAATATCCACACAAGATGTCCTTTGCTTTACAGGCATCTCTCAAACTGTGGCATCTCGGCAAGATGTCTGCATGTCACTCAGAGCACACGTTGCCAATGCATCCATGTGGACGGAAAAATCTGACGGGGAATATGCTAATCGGGCCTTAATCATGTGCCATTACACCGGCTGAACTATGTCACACAATGTAGTTGTCGACGCTTGCTTGACGGGCGCGGCATGAACCAGAGGCGCCTAGCCTAGCTAGCTGTCTCTCTGTCCGAGCCAAGCCTCCTGACGGGCAGCCAAGGCATGCCAGCCACTGTTGGCTTCCATGAGCTACAGTGAGCTACGGTGATCGATGTGTTTGGCTCCACACTGAGGTGAACTCATTGTGTTTTAGAACAAGAAGATGTCTAAACTGTTGGTGACAGGAGGGCGAGGCAGCAGCCCGGGGGTCCCGGGTTCACTGACGGACTTGGTTCTGACCAGAAAAGAAGAGAGGGTGAGTTTGAAGCCTTCGAAACCTCAACTGAAACGGTAGAACGAGAGAAAAGCTGGCTAAATGCTCCACACGCCGAGGAGAGATCGCAGAGGCCAGATGACGTGTTCAAACGGACGTGTCAAACTCTCGTTACAACCGACAGTGTCATCTAGCCGTCAGTCTCTCAAAATGTAGCCATGTGCCTGGTCTTCATACTCCTTATTTTGGCAAGACACGATCGAGTCTATCGCAAACGCTGACGTTTTAACTCCACATCAACCATTATCCATTCTTTGTAACGTCTTCCTATCAATCTCCCCCAAAACAACAATGGGCATGCATACCCGAGTCTGGTTTTCTTACTCCTTATTTTGTCAAGACAAGATTGAGTCTATCGCCAACCCTGAAATCAAAACTCCCCAACAACCAGAATAACCCTTTCACACAAGTATCAGTCAAGCCAAAGATTGACTAAGAGGTAAGCATCTCTATTCAAAAGCTGAAACCTCTCTTACCTGATGTCTCCAACCATCTGCTTTATCTTTAAGTAAGGACTCAGGATACACCTCAGGTCTTGACATGCACCACCAATTAGCCACCCCAATGCTATCCTTCCCCTCGCTGCCTCCAGGCTCGGCCCTAAAAACAGTACGTATGGCAGGATCCTCTCACGTTGACACATCTCCCCTGATCTCTTCTATTTTCTAACATCTCAGAGCTAAGCGTTAATGCTCCCAGCAGGAAAGAAAGCACTCCTGTGACCCGTTAGCTAACCCACACCGTCATACAGGCCTCGTAACCAGCCACGTCCCGCAGCGCTTACTGGTGCCTGTGTCTCGCTCTCTCTCCACGTATCTCTCTCCCTCACTCGCTCTCTCTTTCTCGTTCCCTTTCTCTCGCTCTCTCTGTATTTTCTCATTCTCGTTCACAAGCCTCAGGCTAAGAGACGGAGGTGCCACCTACGGAGGAAGAGAGAGCCAAGCGGTAGGCAACATCAGTAACGGCAGCCATACTCCTACTCCCCTTGAGACGACGGCAAAACAACACCCTCATTAGGACAACAAACTGCCGGGTAAAAAGACCCTGGGGGCCGGGTCGGGAAACCCCTGGAGGGACAGGCAACCTGGCTTTCGTCACAGGATACTGTATGTACTGCCAGCCAATATGTCAATAGGAAACGCACAGGAAGACAGATAGCTAGATAAAGCATTCATTCATCTACTGTAGGGTAGGCAAATTAAGCTGGATGGACTGTACTGTACTGTTGAACACTGTGTAGGGAGAGAGAGGGAGAGAGAGAGAGAGAGAGAGAGAGAGAGAGAGGGAGCTATACGTACTGCACTGTGCACTCAGAGCACCTCAATAGACATTCATAATCATTTCCACCGGAGAGCTTTGAGAGGGCGGAAATGAAAAGGCAGTGCACTTACTGCTTGACAGATGATGGGGTATTTGATTCGATTGATGCCTCCGGCAAACACAGTGAAGGTCAGAGCCGTGTGGAAACAGAAGTTGAGGAGCATGTGCCATCCCTTCCGACTGATGCGGATTGTGCTGCCAAAAGAAAAACCCACACAGTCAGTCAAATAAATATGAATAGCACAGAGAATCAGGGGAATGGATTACAGATTGATGGAGAGGATGTTGAACATTTTAGAGTTTTCAAAATACCCACTTCAATCATTCAGGTCATTTATTAGGATATAAGGGGATGATACATATGGGGATGAGGTGAAAATCTGGTGAAATGCAATGTACATATCCCCTAAATTAATATACAGATTTTAAAGCACAGCCATGTCATGCAATTCATCGTTCAGATCATATACAGGGAAGAACAGAAAACAGATGGATGAGAAAATAGAAATAACGGGATGAGGTGAAAGTCACTCTCTGCCACACGGCCTCAAATTCCCAGAAGGCCTGGATTATTGAGTCATTGTTAGTTTTACACTTAAGACATGACTCTGCTGTCCACATTTTTTGGGGAATTTAGTCTCGTGTAATACATCCTATACATTCGTTTATACTGGATTAATCGTCTATTTTTGTTAACTGCAGTTATGTTACGTTACGTTAGTTATGTTCCAAAATTCCCTCCACCTTGTGCCAACATCAGTTATTCTTAAGTCTTGGTTCCAATAGTTGTCAGTTGGATAGGCTCTCTGCAAGGTTTTGTGTATCTTACCTGTCATATGGATGTCCTTTTCTGACTCAAATAGGAATTCCTTACGATTGCTCTGAATATTTCAAATAGGTATTTCTTCATATCAAAGTTGCATGCATATGAAAATATACATTGGTAGCTCCAGAACTGCTTTTTAAAATTCTATCATGGAAATACATGCATTCCCTATTACCAAGTCATCTATGCCTTTAGTTTTCCATGTGGACCAATTTATTGGTGAATTCTGAAAAAATGTCAATGTATTGTTCATAGGTTTGTGTTTTAAGGGAGTGATAATTGGTTCTTGTGAAAATACGTTTCAATGTCTTCCATATTTTTTTATAGCGTTCTTAACTATGGAGTTGATAATGTTCTTAACTTTATCCTTTGAAAATAGACACGTAGACAGTTTCTGGGGATGAGCACGTGCAGCTTAAATATGTACCCATTGTTTCTCTTTACGGCATTTAACTATACCTCGTAAGTTAAAAGCCCATGATGGAACACTAGTCACTTTAATCATGTTTACGTACTGCTTGACTCATCTCATATGTATACTGTATTCTATTCTACCGTATTTTAGTCAATGCCACTCCGACATTGCTCGATCCAATATTTATATATTTCTAGATTTGTGCGTATTGTTGTGAATCGTTTTTAGATACTACTGCACTGGTGGAGCTAGGATCACAAGCATTTCACTTCACCCGCAACAACATCTGTTAAATATGTGTATGGGACCAATAAAATTCGATTTGATTTGAAAATGTGATTTCATTTGATTTGGGTCGATATACGGTTTGATTTGAGTCGATACGGTTTGATTTGAGTCGATATACGGTTAAAACCACCCTCAGACTCAGGAAGTTGTAGAACCTTCCTTTTTATTCGAAGAGTTTTATTTGCCCATATAAAGTCTGTTATGACCAAGTATACTTTCTCAAATAATGTCTTTGAGGGGGGGTAATTAGTATTACCGAAGATAAATGTAAAACCTTTGGGAGCCATGCCATTCTGAAGAAAGAGAGAGAGAGAGAGAGAGACCCTTAGGCATGGCACTTAACCTATATTGCCACTCTGTGTCCAGCTGTTGGAAAAAAATACTTAGAATATGTGGGTTAGCCAATCCAGATGCAGCATTCAGGTCAAATAAACTATCTATCCAGTATCCTAAATTAGCATTATCCTCATCATTTTCACCAGAGCCATTATACACCAGGGGGAAGACATGTATAGGAAAGCAACCTCTGTCCAGAGAAAGAGAGAGAGAGAGAGAGCGCAAGACTGAAAGAGAGTAAGAGAGACCACAGGAAGAGGGAGACCAGAGACCAGAGAGAGAGAGACCGGAGAGAGAATTAGTGAAAACAAGTGATAATGAGAGAGACCTACAGACAGAGAGAGAGGGAGATGGAGAGAGAGAGCAGCAGTATCCTGTGAGGCGTGTCTGAGTTAGTGTGCAGTGTTATGTGCCAAAGAGGAGAGGAAGAGCTGCTTTTTAGGTGCTAAACTACAACCAAGGAGGCTCCAGGAGATGGCCATAAATCACTGCAGCCTCTGCCTGCCTCCCAGTGCTTGTCATGGGCTTGGCTATGGGCTCTTATTGGGTCAAGTGCATTCACCTGGAACCCCTCCACTTCCTCGTTCCCCCAGGAGAGCATGTGGCTAAACTGACCTCTCACTTGTTCTCCTTGGCCCGAGGGGATATTCTGAAGGGTGAACTTGGGAGTCCAAATGGAATAAACCCTTGATAATAGGCTCACCAGCGTCACTATTCAGTCAATACACACTCCCTTCGTTTGAAATACACTAACCTTATAGGAGTCAGTGAAGCACTGAAATGACCTCTACAGTACACGTGTGGCAAAACTGACCCCTTACTTGTTCTCCTTTGCCGAGGGCAGGGAACGTTCCGAAGGGTGAACTTCGCCCCTGTGGAATTAGCACTTGTGTTAGCTCACCAGCTGAACTATTCAGTGGTGCTACACTAACTACACACTCCCCTTGCTTGGAATACACTAACGTTATGACAGTCAGTGAAGTTATCTACACATTTAGGACATTTTTCTGATTTGAGACCTGCATTCACAACTTAAGACGTTCGCGTAAATCGTTCACTGACATCAATGGGAGACTGGTGTGCACGGATCTCAATTCAGAATGTCGCCCTTGTATTTCTACAGTAAGGAAGACACGGCTTGGCTATGTTGTTATGCCTTTGGACATGGAGGGAGGCGAGGTGTTGTAGCGTTGTACTCCTGCTGCAGCTGTGATACGACGGCTCGTTCTGAGAACAGGGTGTCTCCCGACCGCAGTCGTGGCGCCGCCGCCGACATCACTCCTCCCAGACTGCAGTTACCTGTTCTTCGTCGTCCATCTACCCTTGTAGACGGGGTTAGGTGACAACGTCATGAAAACGACGCGCACAGATAGCTACCAACAATGACAAGAAGCTGCCAATTGTGGGGAATTGTTGAGTGGCTCGTTTAAGCTTGTTCTTAATACCATGTCTTGTTTTGAGGTGTTTTGACTGATTTCATGTCAATGCTAATATGACAACAACAAATAAATCGCTAGCTAGTTAACCAACAACTGTCACAATGTATTTGAGAGACAACGAGTGCTCATTGTACAAATGTGTTTCTGTTTTTTGCTAAACATTGGAGACGGAATATAGTTGACATGTTGCCAACAGCATAAAGCCAACCCCGTCTGTCGCCCCATAGTTGCGCACACATCGGTTTCGTTTCCGAACAACCAACCCGTCTATAGCCCTCCATTTTGTCAATATCTCCTTTCCCTCTCTTTCTCAGAGTGGCCTCTGATGATGATGCCAAACTTCAATTTGCTCATAGATCTTCGCGACCCATTACACCTATCTACTTCCCATCGGAACCAAAGGCAGTATCAATAAGGTCTCGTTTATTTCATCTGTCGTTTCAGAGACACGGAACAACTTTCCTTTTGGTCTTTTATTCTCAGCACAGTGAAGGTATAGAAGGAATTAATGCTTGTCACATTTGGCCGCTTACTCCATTGCTCGTGAGTGACTAACAAAGACTCAAAAGGGAAAATGAGGCCCGAACAAATAACAAGCTATCCATGGTTGCCTGGAGACCACACTGGATCATCAGTAGAGGACGACTAGACGAACGGACATATAGCACAGCCCTCGGGGATTCAAAGACCATACGGAGAGAGGTGACCGAGGTGGTCTGGCCATTATGGAGTAGGGGTAGTTTGGCTCACGCACGCGCACACATCCCTCTAAACCGCACTGAGACACACACACGCGCGCGCACGCACATCAATCCTCCAGTTCAGATGTCTGAGTCAGGCCCACAGCGGCTGACTCACAACCCAGGAGCATGACGGAGGAAAATGAAGAAAGGAAAAATCCCAAAAAGGAGAGGCGGTGTGTTGTGATGGATACATGACCTGGATGTGTGTGTGTTTTTACCAAGCGTGGTTAGTTAACTGAAGATGAGAACTCACTTCAAATCCTTTCAACACAGAACTAAACAAACAGACACACCCATACTGTACACATGCACGCAGACAGACACATATCCCCCCCCCCCCCCCCCCCCCCACCACACACACAGTATTCCAAGGGTTTTTACCTGTGGTGCACGATATAGGTGATGATGGAGGCGAAGAGGCAGAGCAACATAACGGCCGTGCAGGCATACACGACCGGGTGCAGAAACTCCCCAGGGTACGGGGGGAAAGAAAGCACCTTCTTCAGATCCTATGAGAGAGAGAGAGAGAGAGACCAGGGTCAGACACCACATATGGTATCGTATTTCACATACTATTCCGAAAAACAAACAATGTACTGAATGTGACAGTCTAAGCACAAAGAAAACGAAGTGGACCTCGTGTGTATGCTGTATCTGGGCAACCGAAAACAAAACACACGCGCACAATGCTCATTACCACATGAACAATGGTCCACAACAACAACAAAAACGTTGTGTCGTGCAAACCATTCTCAGAATTTGCAAAACACACGTAGCGCTCACGGGGAGCGAGAGAATCAGCATGACTCTCTCTCTCTCTCTCTTAATGTCATACTACTAGAGTAGCAGACGCTCATTAGGAAAACTTCAACATCACGCTGCATCTGTGCTACACATCTGGAAGCATATATTGCCCTTTACAGGGCCTCACACAGAAGCGTTACTATGCTGTCACGTCACACTGAGAGCACACACATCATCGTGACAACTATGGACATGATTCTCTGGGAATGAGTTTGCTCCTCTTTCAGGGTTGGGTAAACATACGATCTTCCACATCATATCCATCAAGAAATAAGAACGCTAGCCGAGCTCCGTGGATTTGGCTGCACTGTGACCATTCGTAAAACGGCATGGGGCAGTTGAAACCAGTAGCGAGGTGAATAGGAGGTTAGGACCAAATGTTTTCACATCCCTCCACTTCAAGACATATGAAAGTTAGCGCCATTGATTTGGCTGCACTGTGATCAACGCAGCCGGAGAACTGAATGGGCACCGTCGGAGGCCTGGTGTGGGAGTGAGCAGGGTTGGCTCCGTAGCTCCGTGTGTCTATGATGCCTCATCCGTGTTCATGGCCGTGAGTGTATTCTACACAGCTGTCCTTCTCTATCACCACTTCCCCTGACCAGCTAACCCACAGGCTCACACATGGACCGGTAGGGGCCGCTAGTGGCCTGTGGGGGCCCGTGACCCTGCTGTACTGTGTGACAAGCACTAATAGTCAGGGCTGGAGGGTAAGAGGGCTATGGCCAGAGGCGGATCTGGATCTCTTACAGATATGTAACAGTGTGACAGGGAGAGACGACCACGCAGAACATCACCAGTCAGTTCAATGGAGCCCGAACTGAAAGAGGCAGAGGGATAGCAGGGAAAGCGAGTGAGAGTGAGGAAACTGGAGAGGAAGCGGGAGAGAGGAGATGAGGGTGAAATAGAGAGCGAGATAGAGACTTTGTCTGTGGAAGAAGGGGGAGAGAGCGTGAGAGGGCAAGGAAAAGAGAGGCAAAAGGAGAGGGAGGGCTGATTGCCGAGTACAACTACAATTCTCAGCTATAGTAAATGACCATTCTGAAATGACAGGACCTTTATTTATCCGTCCAGAGTGGTTAAAAGTACAGCGAAGGGCGAGTTCTCGGGGTCAAAGTGTCTCATGGGACAAATCGACATCACTAGATCGTCATCACTGAGGCTATAATGATAACTGAGACTGCTGTAGCTCCTGCCTCTTAGCCCCTGAGCCTTTACACCATATTCAACCATTTACCACTTGAATGACTGAACCAATCAAAACTACTTGTCAAATGCCCTCATATTGGATTCAAGGATCCTCCTGCTAAGTAAAAATCCATATACACCCAACTAAATCTTTATACCCTATCCATATATAGCCTGCTGAGAGTATCCCCATAACTCCAGGAGCAGTCCTAGTATCTGAGAAATGGTGCTGCAGGAGGGGACTTTAGCTCACGGGGCTGCCGAGGACTGGATTTACTGCTGTGGGGTGAGGTGATTGGAGGAACACTAACAGTCATCCGACTGGCTCGGGTCAAACGGTAGGAAGGGGCTCAGAGGAGAGGAGGGGAAAGGGGAGGGTAGGAAAGGGAAGGTGGGGGGAGGGTGGGGGGGGGGGTGATGAAGAGAAGAGAAAAGAGCATGGAGAGGTGGAAGAGAGGAGATGAAAAGTGTGCAATGTATGGAGGGTTAGAAGCAAAGAAGAAGGGCAAGATGGAGGAGGAGTGGGGGAGGAGGGAGATGTCACTTTCACCAGACCGAGAAAAATTGTGAATCACACTGCAGGGTGCATGACTGCCTGCTTTGAACAAATAGTTCTCAGCGTTGCCAGTCCCAGTGTTAAAACTCCTGGGGAGATGCAGGGAGAGACAGACCTCTCATACAGTGGACAGTTGAACAAAGACTGCAGGGTGATTGATGCCGAATACTGGCGCATCAACTTGATCTCACAACCGAATGATCCCATTGGTCGAAAATCAACGTCCCAGGAAATGGAGAAAAAGACCTGCCTATTCTCCCAATCGCAAAACATCCTTTTATCATTATCATCGCTGGTGTTGTCTCGACACTCTTAAAAAAAACTCAAGATATATAGTCGGCTGTCCCCATAGGATAACCTTTTGAAGAACCCTTTTTTGGTTCCACGTAGAACCTTTTCTACAGAGTTCTACATGGAACCAAAAGGGTTCTACCTCGACCAAAAAGGGTTCTACCTTGAACCAAAAAGGGTTATCCTATGGAGACAGCCGAAAAACCCTTTTGAAACCCTTCTCTCTTTTTTTCCTAAGAGTGTAGTTGCTTAACAGACACATAATGCAATATCCATAACCATCATAGTTTGCCTGTCGGGGGAACAAAAAAATACAGTATATCCCTAATTGTTCATATAGCAGTGATACTGAGTGATGTCTCCTTGCAATACCTTGTAGCACCAGGCTCTGAACAATTCCCATTCCTCACGTATTCTTCCCAACCCAGCCCTACTCCCAGCGTCAGATAAGAACAGCAGCCAGCCAGTTTCCAATAGGATTCTTCCATCCAGACCACTCACAGCTATTATCATCATTATTACTATCGTATCACATAAGTGAGTGTTGCCTGGCTGCCTGTGTGGACATTATTAGTGTGTTTAGCGGGGCCCCTGTCCCGGCCCTGACAGCACAAATCACCACAGACTGAGCCACAGTATACACTGCCCAGGCCGGCTAAACCTATTCTGGATTAGCCACCATGTTCCGTCTAAGCACGCTCCGTTGTCCCTTTCCCCTCTGCAGCCAAACAGCCTCTTTATCCCGTGTCTGTGTTGTCCCTACACATTTAATCCACACGACACGCGCTCCCCCCCCCCCCCATCCCCGAAAATCTGATTACTCGTGTTAATTAAACCCGGCCCCAATTCCAATCCAATAATCTCAAAAGATCCCAGTTACACTGAACATTGAGAGATCATGGAGTCAGTGGGGTCTGGGAGGTGCTGTGCTAAGATGGTGTCTGTATACCAATATTTATTTTCATGAGGATTTAAGGATTATGGGTCAAACTGAAGCGCATGCGCTCAATTATCTCTCCCTTGTTCTCCCCCCCCCCCCGCACACATGCATACGACAACGATACAGAGACTCACAGGAACACATACACATTAACGTCCCTTGGCGGACTGGCCGAAGGGCTCCCGGCTCCATCCAGCACCATTCTTTATCATCCCTGAGCAGCCCTTCTGGAACGGAACTGGAAAGTGTGCAAATCCAACCCATCTACAACCACCCAATAACACCCAGGGGAGCAGGCCAGTCAAACTCCCTCCCTGGACAAATCACATTTTATTTGTCACATGCTTCGTAAACAACCAGTGTGGACTAACAGTGAACGGTGACTGACAGGCGATGATCCCGAAAAACCATCATGCAACATTTGTTTCTACAACGTTTCACTGGTGGTTGTGAGCCGAATGCTCTTATAACCGCGGAGACGGAATAAGACCGATAGGATCAAGCTGTTGACAGAGACATGCACATAAAGCACACTGTTGTTTGTGTAATGAAATCCAGTTCAATCAAACATCACATTATGGGCCATTATTAGATGATGTATCTCATTTGGAATACAGTGAAACGTCCCTCCAGACATTGTTATTTAAGGGTCCTGTGTATAATTTGTGCTTGATTCCTCTACTTACACATCAAAGGATACGGTTAACATCATGTCCCCAGAGTCTCTTCCTCTGC
Organism: Oncorhynchus mykiss; assembly: GCF_013265735.2. NCBI lineage: Eukaryota > Metazoa > Chordata > Actinopteri > Salmoniformes > Salmonidae > Oncorhynchus > Oncorhynchus mykiss. Next base: position 63,737,444 of record NC_048565.1, read on the forward strand.
CTTAGATTAAAAAGAAGAAACATTTGCTGTGTATCTGAATTACGCTGAGTGTACAAAACATTACGAACAACTCTGAGACATAGACTGACCAGGTGAATCCGGGTGAAAGCTATGATCCCTTATTGGTGTCACTTGTTAAATCCACTTCATTCAGCGTAGATGAAGGGGAGGAGACAGGTTAAAGAAGGATCGTGTGTGTGCCATTCAGAGGGTGATATTAAAATATTTAAGTGCCTTTGAACGGGGTATGGTAGTCGGTGCCAGGCGCACCGGTTTGAGTGTGTCAAGAACTGCAACGCTGCTGGGTTTTTCACGCTCAATAGTTTCCCGTGTGCATCAAGAACGGTCCACCACCTTAAGGACATCCAGCCAACTTGACACAACTGTAGGAAGTCAACAAGGACCAGCAAACCTGTGGAATGCCTTTTGACACCTTGTAAAGTCCACGCCCCGACGAATTGAGGTGGTTCTGAGGGCAAAAGGCGGCGCAACTCAATCTTAGGAAGGTATTAGGAATGTTTTGTACACTTGAGTGTATACTGTACCACTCTAGTTACTGCAGTCTCTTTTCTTAATAGACTTGAAGCTATGAGCTTAAGTGACCTATACTAAGTGCTCTGTGGAGTGACCTTGGCCCCTGTGTGCGTGTGCGTGTGCGTGCGCGTGTGTCTGTGTGTGTGTGCGTGCGTGCGTGTCTGCGGCAGAGCCCACTCACGGTTCAGCATTACACAAAGTTACTCAACCATGATTACAACTAAAGGATGTTGAAGGAATGGCTGTAGGCTGAGAGTTCCTTAACCTAAATGAACAAATGAAACAACCTGAACCACGTCTGAATGACGAAATAAGATGACTTCCCCATTTCACTAACCAAGCTTGTCTCTCAACCTACATACATAGAACCCGCATTACCTGTTGAATACCTTGTCAAACTATGATAACATCTATACTTGAAAAATGCAGTGCTTTTCTAAGAGGATAATCAATTGCCACATTCACATGGTGGCCTGCCCAGTGGAGAGCTGGCTGGTGGGCGCAGTCTGGGGCTGAGAGTGAGAGGAGGGTGACTCATCCCCTCTTTACTACACAGCAGTCTCAATGGAGCTATCTCTGTATGCTCTCTGCACACACACACACGCACGCGCGCGCACACGCACACACACACACACACATGTTCCTTACGCCTTCTGAGACCACATGTTGCTCAACACTTAGAGAGAATATGGACAACATCAATCTCCTCCCTCACTGGTTGATACACTGTACACAAAACTGCAATTTTCTTCTAGACATAGACTGTGCCCAACAAAGAATAACAATAACACTCCACAGGTTAAAGGGATACTGCAAGATCCCTGCAACTAATTCAATTTTTCCACTTTGTAAACATGACAACATCACAATGATGTCAAAGTTGTTTTCTACAAATGATTTGTCTACTTTCTACAATGTATTTCCAGGCCACTAGTGTAAATTTGACGAAATAGTCATTCGCCGCCGTTTAGAAAAGACTTGGCATTTACCGTCAGATCATCAATATGCTGCGGCATTTGTAGAATGTTGATAACAATGGCAACGACGCGACCGAGTGACGGAGGTGCAACCAATGTTTACCATGCCCATATATATCACTGCACATTTCTATGTTCTACACTGAAACGGAAAGGAACAAAGGTTATTTTGAAAATCCGGCGCTATGACGTCATTGGGAGGAATTTTTGAAAACTACAATGTGCTTCCAGCCAGGGAGGTGGCATTTTCACCATTAGAAGACTGGCATGCTGCTGGAGATAATGAATATGATGTTAAAAAGTAAAAAGTGCTAAAATGTCCCTTTATAACAATAACAATAGCTAGTGCAATAGCTAGTGCAATCAGAAAGCTCACCAGAGAGACTTCCTCTTGTCTATTCCTGTTCAACACATTTGTTTCTCGGTCTCCTGAACCAACAGAGGCCTCCAATGGCATCCGAGTGCCGCCGGCCCATAAAAAAAGCACTGTAATGTAATGTTAGAGCTCTGATGACTCTATTACGATCATCATAAAAACCACATTGTTTCCAAAACACTTCAGACTGAAGTTTCCTAGAGCGGAGGAAGGGCTTGTCAGAGACTAGACACTGCTGAATCCCCATCAGGGCCAGACCATAACTAGCCTACAATGATGTGTGGCAGCAATACACAACTAGATAGGTCTGGAAGAGAAAAGAAAGCAGGGAAAGGCAAAAAAAAAGTGTTTCTGTGCTTAAATGTGTCCTATTGCATATGCCTAAGTGCAGCATGTCCATGTGTATTTACAGTGTGCGTGTGTGTGTAGGCTATGGGAGTGTACGTTCATGGCTGAGAAACCTCTGCCTCACACCTTCCGACCCTCTATGCTTTCCCATTTCCCACCCTCCCTCCCTCCCTTCCTCTGCAATCTTCTCTTCCATTTTTTGATTATGGATTGCATGACAACAAGGCCAATCCCATTTCACACCCTGACAGCTCTGCTACCTGCAGCCATTTAGACCTAAGTGGCTGCTCCATCTCATCCTGCTCCCATTTACATGTTTGGGTCTCATTATGACATAAGGCAGGCAGGCAGGCCGCCACATAGTGTTTAGATGCGAAAAGAGGAATTTCACTGGCCAGATTAGTTTTCACCTTTGATACGGGAGCGTATCGCTCACCCAGTGGAATGGGATGCGGGGTGGGGGGAGAATTGAGTGAACTTTGAAGTTAAACTGTGGAGGGGCAAACGCCTAACCTGACCTCCGGAGAAATACTAATGTGAAACATGACTCACACACACTGGCGAGCACAGCCCCGACTTCGTACACACAAATGGCCCCCTTTCTCAGCTAGACACAAGGACAAACACAAACGCACGCACACCGAAATAAATGGTACGAGAGCTGTTCAAATCAAAGAAACATAATCTCTCAGCATTTTACTCAAATATTCCTGACAAACACATGATTATGATCCACTTTTCTTCCAAGCACAGCCATGCTCTCTTCATTCATGTAAACTATTACTGTCAGGTCAATGAACATAAAAACACATTGCCATAATTATGACCATATGACCATACTAAGTCAACGCATATTAAGAGAGTAAGTCTGTCTGGCTAATTTACTTTTATCCCATCACTTGCTGTGTTTGACCCGAGATGAGCTACCCACGTCAACTCAAATAACTATGCCTTGCCTCGGCAACCCTTCTCATAACAAATACTGTACATACATTTGAAGTCAGAAGTTTACAGACACCTTAGCCAAATTCATTTAAACTCAGTTTTTCACAATTCCTGACATTTAATCCTAGTAAAATTTCCTTGTCTTTGGTCAGTTAGGATCACTACTTTATTTTTAGAATGTGAAATGTCAGAATAATAGCAGAGAGTTTGATTTATTTCAGCTTTTATTTCTTGCATCACATTCCCAGTGGGTCAGAAGTTTAAATGCACTCAATTAGTATTTGGTAGCATTGCCGTTAAATGGCTTAATCTGGGTCAAAGATTTTGGGTAGCCTTTCACAAGTTTCCCACAATAAGTTGGATGAATTTTAGCCCATTCCTCCTGACAGAGCTGGTGTAACTGAGACAGGTTTGTAGACCTCCTTGCTCGCATATGCTTTTTCAGTTCTGCCCACAAACTTTCTATGGGATTGAGGTCAGGGCTTTGTAATGGCCACTCCAATACCTTGACTTTGTTGTCCTTAAGCCATTTTGCCACAACTTTGGAAGTATGCTTGGGGTCATTGTTCATTTGGAAGACCCATTTACGACCAAGCTTTAACTTCCTGACTGAAGTCTTGGGATTTTGCTTCATTATATCCACATAATTTTCCTCCCTCATGATGCCATCTATTTTCCCAAGCTTTAAACATCCCAAGGAGCACTGTGCAAGCGGTAATATTGAAATGGAAGGAGTATCAGACCACTGCAAATCTACCAAGACCTGGCCGTCCCTCTAAACTTTCAGCTCATACAAGGAGAAGACTGATCAGAGATGCAGCCAAGAGGCCCATGATCACTCTGGATGAACTGCAGAAATCTACAGCTGAGGTGGGAGACTCTGTCCATAGGACAACAATCAGTCGTATATTGCACAAATCTGGCCTTTATGGAAGAGTGGCAAGAAGAAAGCCATTTCTTAAAGATATCCATAAAAAGTGTTGTTTAAAGTTTGCCACAAGCCACCTGGGAGACACACCAAACATGTGGAAGAAGGTGCTCTGGTCAGATGAAACCAAAATTGAACTTTTTGGCAACAATGCAAGACGTTATGTTTGGCGTAAAAGCAACACAGCTCATCACCCTGAACACACCATCCCCACTGTCAAACATGGTGGTGGCAGCATCATGTTTTAGGCCTGCTTTTCTTCAGCAGGGACAGGGAAGATGGTTAAAATTGATGGGAAGATGGATGGAGCCAAATACAGGACCATTCTGGAAGAAAACCTGATGGAGTCTGCAAAAGACCTGAGACTGGGACGGAGATTTGTCTTCCAACAAGACAATGATCCAAAACATAAAGCAAAATCTACAATGGAATGGTTCAAAAATAAACATATCCAGGTGTTAGAATGGCCAAGTCAAAGTCCAGACCTGAATCCAATCGAGAATCTGTGGAAAGAACTGAAAACTGCTGTTCACAAATGCTCTCCATCCAAACTCACTGAGCTCGAGCTGTTTTGCAAGGAGGAATGGGAAAAGATTTCAGTCTCTTGTTGTGCAAAACTGATAGAGACATACCCCAAGCGACTTACAGCTGTAATCGCAGGAAAAGGTGGCGCTACAAAGTATTAACTTAAGGGGGCTGAATAATTTTGCACGCCCAATTTTTCAGTTTTTGATTTATTAAAAAAGTTTGAAATATCCAATAAATGTCGTTCCACTTCATGATTGTGTCCCACTTGTTGATTCTTCACAAAAAAATACAGTTTTATATCTTTATGTTTGAAGCCTGAAATGTGGCAAAAGGTCGCAAAGTTCAAGGGGGCCGAATACTTTCGCAAGGCACTGTACATCCACAGGTACACCTCCAATTGACTCAAATTATGTCAATTAGCTTATCAGAAGCTTCTAAAGCCATAATTTTCTGGAATTTTCCAAGCTGTTTAAAGGCACAGTCAACTTAGTGTATGTAAACTTCTGACCCACTGCAATTGTGATACAGTGAATTATAAGTGAAAAAATCTGTCTGTAAACAATTGTTGGAAAAATTATTTGTGTCATGCACAAAGTAAATGTCCTAACCTACTTGCCAAAACTATAGTTTGTTAACAAGAAATGGTCGAAAAAACAAGTTTTAATGACTCCAACCTAAGTATATGTAAACTTCCGACTTCAACTCTACATTATCTGAGAGCAAACATCATTAGTTCACATCCATTCATTGTTTTAAAAGGCTTTAACTATATAAAAACAGCCACGGCAAATGATATCTCCAGAGCAAGCCTCACCTCTGACCCTTCTGAAGTACAGTGAGACACACACAAACTGTACATACAGTGCCTTGCGAAAGTATTCGGCCCCCTTGAACTTTGCGACCTTTTGCCACATTTCAGGCTTCAAACATACAGATATAAAACTGTATTTTTTTGTGAAGAATCAACAACAAGTGGGACACAATCATGAAGTGGAACGACATTTATTGGATATTTCAAACTTTTTTAACAAATCAAAAACTGAAAAATTGGGCGTGCAAAATTATTCAGCCCCTTTACTTTCAGTGCAGCAAACTCTCTCCAGAAGTTCAGTGAGGATCTCTGAATGATCCAATGTTGACCTAAATGACTAATGATGATAAATACAATCCACCTGTGTGTAATCAAGTCTCTGTATAAATGCACCTGCACTGTGATAGTCTCAGAGGTCCGTCAAAAGCGCAGAGAGCATCATGAAGAACAAGGAACACACCAGGCAGGTCCGAGATACTGTTGTGAAGAAGTTTAAAGCCGGATTTGGATACAAAAAGATTTCCCAAGCTTTAAACATCCCAAGGAGCACTGTGCAAGCAATAATATTGAAATGGAAGGAGTATCAGACCACTGCAAATCTACCAAGACCTGGCCGTCCCTCTAAACTTTCAGCTCATACAAGGAGAAGACTGATCAGAGATGCAGCCAAGAGGCCCATGATTACTCTGGATGAACTGCAGAGATCTACAGCTGAGGTGGGAGACTCTGTCCATAGGACAACAATCAGTCGTATATTGCACAAATCTGGCCTTTATGGAAGAGTGGCAAGAAGAAAGCCATTTCTTAAAGATATCCATAAAAAGTGTCGTTTAAAGTTTGCCACAAGCCACCTGGGAGACACACCAAACATGTGGAAGAAGGTGCTCTGGTCAGATGAAACCAAAATTGAACTTTTTGGCAACAATGCAAAACGTTATGTTTGGCGTAAAAGCAACACAGCTGAACACACCATCCCCACTGTCAAACATGGTGGTGGCAGCATCATGGTTTGGGCCTGCTTTTCTTCAGCAGGGACAGGGAAGATGGTTAAAATTGATGGGAAGATGGGTGGAGCCAAATACAGGACCATTCTGGAAGAAAACCTGAAGGAGTCTGCAAAAGACCTGAGACTGGGACGGAGATTTGTCTTCCAACAAGACAATGATCCAAAACATAAAGCAAAATCTACAATGGAATGGTTCAAAAATAAACATATCCAGGTGTTAGAATGGCCAAGTCAAAGTCCAGACCTGAATCCAATTGAGAATCTGTGGAAAGAACTGAAAACTGCTGTTCACAAATGCTCTCCATCCAAACTCACTGAGCTCGAGCTGTTTTGCAAGGAGGAATGGGAAAAAAATTCAGTCTCTCGATGTGCAAAACTGATAGAGACATACCCCAAGCGACTTACAGCTGTAATCGCAGCAAAAGGTGGCGCTACAAAGTATTAACTTAAGGGGGCTGAATAATTTTGCACGCCCAATTTTTCAGATTTTGATTTGTTAAAAAAGTTTGAAATGTCCAATAATTGTCGTTCCACTTCATGATTGTGTCCCACTTGTTGTTGATTCTTCACAAAAAAATACAGTTTTATATCTTCATGTTTGAAACCTGAAATGTGGCAAAAGGTCGCAAAGTTCAAGGGGGGCGAATACTTTCGCAAGGCACTGTATACACTTAGGTTGGAGTCATTAAAACTCGTTTTTCAACCACACCACAAATTTCTTGTTAACAAACTATAGTTGTGGCAAGTCGGTTAGGACATCTACTTTGTGGATGCAATTGTTTACAGACAGATTATTTCACTTATAATTCACTGTATTACAATTCCAGTGAGTTTACATACACTAAGTTGACTGTGCCTTTAAACAGCTTGGAGAATTCCCAAACATTGTGTCATGGATTTAGAAGCTTCTGATAGGCTAATTGACATAATTTGAGTCAATTGGAGGTGTACCTGTGGATGTATTTCAAGGCCTACTTTCAAACTCAGTGCCTCTTAACTTGACATCATGGGGAAATCAATAGAAATCAGCCAAGACCTGAGATAAAAAATTGTAGCCCTCCACAAGTCTGGTTCATCCTTGGGAGCAATTTCCAAACGCCTGAAGGTACCACGTTCATCTGTACAAACAATAGTATGCAAGTATAAACACCATGGGACCACGCAACGGCCATACCGCTCAGGAAGGAGACACAATCTGTCTCCTAGAGATGAACATACTTTGGTGCGAAAAGTGCAAATCAATCCCAGAACAACAGCAAGGGACCCTGTGAAGATGCTGGAGGAAACAGGTACAAAAGTATCTATATCCACAGTAAAATGAGTCCGATATCGACATAACCTGAAAGGCTGCTCGGCAAGGAAGAAGCCAGAAGGGGACAAAGATCGTACTTTCTGGAGAAATGTCCTCTGGACTGATGAAACAAAAATCGAACTGTTTGGCCATAATGACCATCATTATTTTTGGAGGAAAATGGGAAGGCTTGCAAGCCGAAGAACACCATCCCAATCGTGAAGAACGGGGGTGGCAGCGTTATGTTGTGAGGGTGCTTTGCTGCAGGAAGGACTGCTGCACTTCACAAAATAGATGGCATCATGAGGTAGGAAAATTAGGTGGATATATTGAAACAACATCTCAAGACATCAGTCAGGAAGTTAAGCTTGGTTGCAAATGGGTTTTCCAAATGGACAATGACCCCAAGCATACTTCCAAAGTTGTGGCAAAATGGCTTAAGGACAACAGAGTCAAGGTATTGGAGAGGCCATCACAAAGCCCTGACCTCAATCCTATAGAAAATATGTGGGCAGAACTGAAAAATGTGTGCGAGCAAGAAGGCCTACAAACTCAGTTACACCAGCTCTGTCAGGAGGAATGGGCCAAAATTCACCCAACTTATTTTGTGAAGCTTGTGGAAGGCTACCCGAAACCTTTGACCCAAGTTAAACAATTTAAAGGCAATGCTACCAAATACTAATCGAGTGTATTTAAACTTCTGACCTACTGGGAATGTGATGAAAGAAATAAAAGCTGAAATAAATCATTCTCTCCACTATTATTCTGACATTTCACATTCTTAAAATAAAGTGGTGATCCTAACTGACATAAGACATGGCAGTTTAACTTGGATTAAATGTCAGGAATTGTGAAAAACTGCGTTTAAATGTATTTGGCTAAGGTGTATGTAAACTTCCGACTTCAACTGTCCATAAGGTGATGGGCCAGGATCATAGACGTTGATAGACATAACATCTCTGTATCTGTGCCATGATGGCGTCTGTGAGAGCATGGGCAGCGTCATTGAGGCCATCTCCATCTTGGAAGTAAATTTTCTTCTTTACAAGTAAAATGTATTGGCTGATCCCTCCTGATGACCCGGCTGTCACGACTCCCCAACTGAGTCATCAGGTCATGTCAACCCGGTCATCAGAAGGGATCAGCCAATCAATTTGGAAGTCCTACCCAGTTGACTAAATCAAAGCGACGAAAGTCCTCAATGGCGCTGCCCATCCTAACACTGGGTTTTGGTCACTACAGGACACCATACAAATCCATTGCCAGGACATTGTTTTAGTTAGGTTCAAATTATAAATCAATCCTAATGTGACTTGGATTTAAAGGATAAGCACCTAGACTGGTGCAAGAAATATGGCAGAAGGAAACTCTCTTGCCAATGCTTACACAATCCAATACTTTTTTAACTTTAGTAGTAGATGTAAGAAGAATCAAATAACGTTGCCTTTATCTGACAGAAAGAGAGAGGGGGGAAAAATTAAGTCATGGCATATTTGACATGTTACGTTTATGTAATATTAAACATCTATCACTGACTAACCCCTTCAAATAGGGTCAATAAAAACAGCTGCAACAGCAAAAATATAAGCAATACAACACTGCTACACAAATCTATCAGTTCATAGCCAGCCAGTGTGTGTGTGTGTGTGTGTGTGTGTGTGTGTGTGTGTGTGTGTGTGTGTGTGTGTGTGTGTGTGTGTGTGTGTGTGTGTTTCTGTTCAACCAACCAAGATTTTCTGGTTCATCTTCAATAAGACTCTGTGTTCCGGGGGGGTGGTCATTCAGTTTCTCATGCCTGACGACAGTTGACCACAGACAGAGAATATTCTCTCCACGAATGCCTGGGATACATGGGCAGAAACCAGATCCAGCGCCACAGGGTGAAGCTTAGGATAAACAACCATTCTTGCCTGCCAGAGCTGGAGAGGTGACTCTGTCAACATGCCCCTCTTTACCTCTTCCAAGTATTTCCGCAGATCACACATTGCACTTAATGCCCTGCCAGATTGACCCTCCAGCTGGACAGTTGACCTCAGACCCAATCTTCAATGTGAGGAAGCTATATTTCTGAAGCACTGTGGTCGAGATGCTTGCTGAATTCATCGTGCTGGCATCTTCCTGGTGTCCTGCTGCTCCGCTGCTGTACTTTCTGATTTGTTGAAGTAAAGCAAAAGACTCATCAGTGGTTCCATCTCTGTTTAGCAAAGTGCCAGAGACACATTTGGGTCCATCAGGCAAGCTGCTGCAGGGGTTGGATCAAAGTTGGCTGCCAGAGGATTCAGTATGCATGCGAAGCGCTCACACAGTGACTTCAGGAGGACCTGTGCCAACTGTTTTGCAACAGTAGTTGACTGAAGGTTGAGAAGGCATGGCACCACATCAGAGAGTGACTGGCTTTCAGTTTGAATTTGGTCGGTGTGGGCCAACTTCACAAGTTGGTCAAGCTTGGCCCAGTCACGCACCGTGCTCACCCTACGATTTCTTCCCTGTTAGTTAGTGATAGCTAGTGATAACAATGCACAAGCTAGGCTTATTTGAAACATCGGCATCTATTGCCAGCATTTACCCACCAGATTCAGAAGCTCGAAAACCCCATCAGAAAAAAAAGCTTGAAAACCCCATTCGATTTTTGCTCAAAGTTTAGAAATAACCATAATTTAGGATGGTTTTTATAAAAATGTTGTTAGGTTTATAGTCAAAGATAGTTTTAGTTTTTACAATGTTTTTCATTTCAGTTATTTATTTTCTTTTTTTACCCCCTTTTTCTCCCCAATTTCATGGTGTCCAATTGATAGTAGCTACTATCTTGTCTCATCTCTACAACTCCCGTACAGGCTCGGGAGAGACGAAGGTCGAAAGTCATGCGTCCTTTGATACACAACCCAACCAAGCCGCACTGCTTCTTAACACAGCGTGCATCCAACCCGGAAGCCAGCCAAACCAATGTGTCGGAGGAAACACAGTGCACCTGGCAACCTTGGTTAATGTGCACTGCTCCCGGCCCGCCACAGGAGTCGCTGGTGCGCGATGAGACAAGGATATCCCTACCGACCAAACCCTCCCTAACCCGGACGACGCTAGGCCAATTGTGCGTCGCCCCACGGACCCTTCTGCCCGCGGCCGGTTACGACAGAGCCTGGGTGTGAACCCAGAGTCTCTGGTGGCCCTTAACCACTGCGCCACCCGGGAGGCCCTCATTTCAGTTTATTTATTTCAGTTTACTAAATTGTTTTTCAAAATGTTGTTTTTATTTTGGTTTTCATTTTCTCTAATAGCCTTGCTGACGACTCACACTGAATTATTTCTGCTGCTCTATCGATCGCTACATACTTCAGTCTGAATCTGTCATCTTTGAAGTCGTTTCTGGTTACGATGGCCGTTGTACAAAACACAATCATCAGCAATTGGACCAGAGTTTCAAAACCAATGGTGAATTTTCAAAACTTCACTTTACCCACATTTGTTCTGGCTCTGGCCCAACCCATCGGTTTCTGGGACCAATTAGACGGTTTGAATGTGTTCACATTCTAGAAGGGTAAGGGAGGGAGTCAAATCCAGACTCATTGTGGAGAAGAAACAACCGTTTGGCTGGAGCAACCGTTTGCCCCCCCCCCCCCCCCCCCCCCATCCACAGTACAATAGCCATGTCCTTTCAACCCCAGCCTTGATGTGATACTGTCTGTGGTGATATCCTCTGCTCAGGGCCTGGGAGCAGCTGCAACCAGCCCACCCCAGGAGGGGGGACATTCTGGGAAACAGTGTATTGGCTGACGAGACAGGCAGACCATTGAGGTATAAAAGAACTAGAGATTGTGTCCAAGATGTCTGACCTTTGTTTTCAATGTAAGCCACTCACGTTCGCATTAGCCGATTCATGAACCATCTATAACCCGGTTGCATCTGGTTTACACGGCCCAACTTCACATGCGCACTAGCACTCAGTGCGCACAGGGAGCAGCGCGAGCAGCGACAATGTCATCACTTTATCTAAAAAGATGGCAGACATTGGATGAATGTAAATTGTTAATATCTTTGGCCGTGAGTGACAGACAAAATCTGTCACAGAAACAATTATTTGAATAATTCAGTGCATGTTTTGCGCACAAAGGCGCAGACTGTCTTATTAGGAATTTTCTAATCTGACTTCCCTATGTGGCTGTCTATGGGCCGGGCATCAGTTAAACTGCAGTACCGAAGCAAGACTGTAGGAGCAGTCAAAACTGTGCTTCTCGAACCGGAACCCTGGCCCCTTGAGGCAGACCTGCAGCCAGCCAGTGCTGAGCTGGATCACACTGTACATGGCCCTAATGGACGCAAAATAAGCTCGAAATGTGTTCGTCTAGATCAGCCAGCATGTGTAAATAATGTGCTGTCCGTTTCAGTTAAAGCGATACACAATAGCAAGAGCCATCCCCAAGCCCTTCTCCAATCGAAACTAGCCTACCTGCTTCATTTGTTTCCCGCGATGTGGTGAGCCTCATTTGCTGAGGCAGCTACTATCTGTCCCGGGATATTGCCAAACCCTAAAGTCTGAAGAGCTGCTGCATGGCGCCTAGCGAGGTTCCCTTGACAGTTTGAACACAGCCCACAAAGTGGTTAACCCTTATGGCTGGGAGCGCGGATAGTCCCGGGCTTGTGGCTGTTCAAATCCCTGCTGTTTGTTGCTATTTCCATCGGTCCTGCAAGCTGTGCTGGCTGGAATTGCCAGTGTTAACCTACCATGCTACCATGACAAAGACCAAAGCCGGTGGAAGTACCATTGAGGACAAGGTTATTTTAGGCAAAAAAAAAACTGGTCGAGTCAACTAATAAAATAATGGACGATTTGACCAGAAAAGTCCAGAACCTGAAGATAGTTTGCAGTACTCCAAGGGTCAGCTCAATGAGTTTAAACAGGCCAATCAAGGCGGAACGACATTGTTGTGGACGGAATTGCAGAATCACCACATGAGATCTGGACGGAGTCTGAGGACAAAGTGAGGGAAATAATCACTGAGAAACTGAAGACGGGTCACAGGAAGACTGAGGTGGAGCGCGCCCACAGGACTGGAAAACCGGCCCAAGTGACAGGCCCAGGCTGATACTGGTCAAGTTCCTGAGGTTCAAGGACAAGGTAATTGTTCTGAACAGAGCCAAGAAATTGAGAGAAACATACATCTTCCTCAATGAGGACTATCCTGAAGCTGTGCACCAGAAGAGCAGAGAACTTGTCACGCCCTGACCATAGAGAGTCCTTGGATTCTTTATAGTGGTTTAAGTCAGGGTGTGACTAGGGGGGTGTTCTAGAATGTGTATTCTTAAGTTGGTGGTTTTGTATGGTTCCCAATTAGAGGCAGCTGGTAATCGTTGCCTCTAATTGGAGATCATATTTAGGGAGCCCTATCTCCCACCTGCTTTGTGGGATATTGTTTGTGTTAGTGTGTTTGGGCACTACGTCGGCATGGTATTTTTTTGTTGTTTAGTTTCACTTTGTATTAAAAAGATGTGGAAATCAATGCACGCTGGGCCATTGGTCCGCTCATTTTGAAGTTTGTGACAGAACTTATCCCAGCCAGGAAAGCTGCCAGAGTCCGTGGAGACATTGCTTACATCCACAATGACAGGCTCATTGTCCACCCTCCCTCCAAAAAGCCTGGAAGGGATGAGAGAGCCAAGCCTGTGGGTTCACAGCTTCAACCCCGCAGCACACACACACACCAACTAGTTAATTGACTTAAGAATGTTTTTTCTGTTGCTTTGTTTATTCTTTTCTATATGTCTATCTCTGATAAGCTACACAGGAAAGGGCAAAAAGTAGCCCATTTAAATATGTGTAGCCTTTAGAAATAAGCTTAATGAAATCAATAACTTGCTAACATCGGATAAGATGAATATATTAGCCATTTCCGAGACACTTAATTATTTTGAATATACAGCAGTAGCAATACAAGGATATAACATCTACAGAAGAAACAGGAATGCCTGTGGGGGAGGTGGTGCTGTATATATTCAGAGCCTTATTCCTGTAATGCTTAGAGAAGATCTCATGTCAAGTGTTATTGAAGTGTTGTCATTGCAGGTTCACCTGACTAATCTAAAGCCTATTATTTTGGGGTGTTGCTACAGGCCACAGAGTGATAACCATCAGTATCTAGGTAATGTTTGTGAAATGCTTGATAGTGTGTGTGGTTTGACCTGAACATTGACTGGTTAGCAACCAGCTGTCCTCTCAAGAGGAAGCTTCTAACTGACTAATACCTATAATATGACCCAGGCTATCACTCAACCAACTGGAGTGCATACCAATAATGTTGAATCTGTGACATCCACTTTTATTGATCATATCTTCACGAATGCTGCAGAGCTTTGCTCCAAAGCTATATCAGTTCCCATTGGCTGTAGTGACCATGACATTGTGGCAATAGCAAAGAAAGGCAAAGTGACAAATGTTGGGCCTAAAGTCATTTATAAGAGATCATACAAAACGTTCTCTCGGGACTCTTATGTTGAAGAATAAAAAGTATGTTGGTCTGATGTTTATGAGGAAGTAAGTCTAGATGCAGCACTGGAAGTTTGTAAAATGATTTATGCCAATTGTTGACAAGCATGCACCTCTAAGAAATTAACTGTGAGAACTGTTTGAGCCTTGGGCCATTACTCTTCTCTATATTTACAAATGATTTGCCACTCGACATGTCAGCACCCAAACCCAGTGAGCCCATCGACATTCTAAATCAGGAGCTACAGTCAGTGATTAATAATAAACTGGTCTTCAATAAAGTTACAACAAAAAGGATTGTATTTGGGTCAAAACATCATCGAAGACATAAACCTTAACTGGAGTTGTGTATGAAGGGTGTGACCACTGAGAAAGTTGTGGAAGCTAAACTCCTAGGTATATCATGTAATGTTGCTTTTCTTTGTCATGGTCAAGTCATATTGACAAAGTTGTTAAGATGGGGAGGGGTATGTCTGCTCTGAAATATGGTCTGTGTTGTTGACACAAAAAACAACTGTACTTGTTGTTCAGGCTCTGTTCTTGTCCCATTTTGATTACTGTCCAGTAATATGGTCAAGTGCAGCAAAGAAAGATCTAGCAAAGCTGCAGCTGGTTGAAAACAGAGCAGCACACCTTGCCCTTAACTGCAAATACAAAACTAACATCAACAACATGCATGCCAGTCTTTCCTGGTTGAGGGTTGACGAGAGATTAACTGCATCAATTCTTGCTTTTGTGAGAAGTGTTTAAATGTTCAAATTGTCTGTATAATCAACTTGCGTATAGCTCTGACAGACATAGTTACCCAACCAGACATGCCACCAGGGGACTCTTTACACTCCCCAAATCCAGGACAGAATTCAAGGAAAAGCACAGTATTATGTAGAGCTATGATCACATGTAACTCCCTTCCATCTCAAATTACTCAAGCAAACAGCAAAATTAGCTTTAAAAAACAAATAAAACAACACCTCACAACACAACGTCTCTCCCGTATCTGACCTAGTTGTAATGTGTCACGACTTCTACCGAAGTCGTTGCCTCTCCTTGCTCGGGCGGTGCTCGGCGTTCGACGTCACCGGTCTTCTAGCCATCATTGATCCATTTTTCATTTTCCATTGGTTTTGTCTTGTCTTCCCACACACCTGTTTTCAATCCCATTCATTACCTGTTGTGTATTTAACCCTCTGTTTCCCCTCATGTCTTTGTCAGAGATTGTTTTATTGTCAGTGTAGTGTGATTGTTGTATAGGTGCGCGTCGGGTCCTCGTACCCATGTTTGTGTGTTTATGTACATTTAGTGTTATGGAGAATACTCCGTGGACTTTATTAAAAGACTCCATTTTACACTCCATTTGACTCTCCTGCGCCTGAGTTCCCTGCCACCTATTACACCTATGCATGACAGAATCTCTGACCAATATATGAAGTCAGCAGGAGAGGACACTATGCCCATGGAGCTGGAGGAACGCGTTCAGGAACAAGCGAGGGAGCTTGACGTTATCAGCTCCGTCATGGATCACATTGTCATGAAAATGGATCGCTGGGAGAGACAGGGAGTTTCTCCAGCGCCACCACCACCACAACCGGAATCTCCCGTGAACGTTTTTTCCTCTCCGGAATCGAGGATCCATTTATCCCTACCTACGGGATACAACGGAGATACTGCCGGCTGCCAGGGTTTCCTCCTTAAACTGAACTCGTATCTAGCCACGGCCTCCCCAGTACCATCTGACCGTGAGAAGAGTTCCGCCCTCGTCTCATGCCTCACCGGGAAAGCCCTGGAATGGGCCAGCGCTGTGTGTAGTAGGGAGGATGCGGCGCTGGGCCATTTTGAGGAGTTCACCCGCCAATTCCGGATAGTATTCGATCACCCACCTGAAGGCAAAGCAGCGGGTGAGCTTCTCTATCATCTGAGGCAGGAGACGAGGAGTGCACAGGATTTTGCTTTGGAGTTTAGGACCTTGGCTGCCGGCACTGGATGGAGCGACAGGGCCCTGATCGACCATTACCGTTGTAGTCTACGCGAGGACGTCCGTCGGGAGCTGGCCTGTAGAGACACCACCCTCACCTTCGACCAGCTGGTGGACATGTCCATCAAGCTGGACAACATGCTGGCTACTCGTGGACGTCTAGATCGGGGTCTGGTTGTTCCATCCTCCCACACCCTCTCTCCCGAACCTATGGAATAGGGAGGGATGGTGCGCAGGGAGACCCGAGGGGGTTCCCGCTCGAGCACCATTCAAGGTCGCAGAGAGCACACTGCTGGTCGGTACCGGGTTGGTTCCTCTGGGAATAGAGAGGGCAGGCAGGGCATTCTGGCGTCACCCCAGGTGAGTAGGCACCATTCTCATCCAGAATGTCTTTTCCTGATTTTTCACTGCATTCCCAGTATAAGGCGCTAGTAGATTCGGGTGCGGCTGGGAATTTCATTAATAAAAGTCTAGCTCATAGTTTAGGAATCCCTATTGTTCCTGTGGATATGCCTTTCCCTACTCATGCCTTAGATAGTCGACCATTAGGGTCAGGGTTTATCAGGGAGGTAACCGCACCTTTGTGTATGATAACGCAGGAGGGTCACAAGGAGAAGATTAGTCTTTTCCTTATTGATTCTCCTGCGTATTCTGTGGTGCTAGGCCTACCCTGGTTAGTTTGTCATAACCCCACTGTTTCTTGGCCACAGAGGGCTCTCACGGGGTGGTCGCGAGAATGCTCAGGTAGGTGTTTAGGGGTTTCCGTTGGTGCTACTACGGTGGAAAGTCCAGACCAGGTCTCCACCGTGCGCATTCCCCCCGAATATGCCGATTTGGCTCTCGCCTTCTGTAAAAAGAAGGCGACTCAATTACCACCCCATCGACGGGGGGATTGTGCGATAGATCTCCTGGTAGACGCTGCATATCCCAGGAGTCACGTGTATCCCCTGTCGCAAGCGGAGACGGAGGCTATGGAGACATATGTCTCTGAATCCCTGCGTCAGGGGTACATTCAGCCATCCATTTCACCCATCTCTTCGAGTTTCTTTTTTGTGAAAAAAAAGGATGGCGGTTTATGCCCGTGCGTTGATTATTGAGGTCTTAATAAAATCACAGTGAAATATAGTTACCCGCTGCTACCTCTGATCAATACGATTATTGAGTTAATGCACGGGGCACGTTTTTTCACAAAATTGGATCTCAGGAGTGCGTACAATCTGGTGCATATTAAGAAGGGTGATGAGTGGAAGACGGCATTTAGCACCACCTCAGGTCATTATGAGTACCTGGTCATGCCATATGGGTTGATGAATGCTCCATCAGTTTTCCAATCATTTGTAGATGAGATCTTCAGGGACCTGCACGGGCAGGGTGTAGTGGTGTATATCGATGATATTCTGATATACTCTGCTACACGCGCCGAGCATGTGTCCCTGGTGCGCAGGGTGCTTGGCCGCCTGTTGGAGCATGATCTATATGTCAAGTCTGAGAAATGCTTGTTTTTCCAACAATCCATCTCCTTCCTAGGGCATCGGATTTCGACTTCAGGAGTGGAGAGCGACCGCATTACAGCCGTGCGTAATTGGCCGACTCCAACCACGGTAAAGGAGTTGCAGCGTTTTTGGGGGTTTTCCAATTACTACCGGAGGTTTATCCGGGGTTTTGGTCAGGTGGCAGCTCCCATTACCTCACTGCTAAAGGTGGGCCCGGTGCGCTTGCAGTGGTCGGCTGAGGCGAACAGGGCTTTTGAGCACCTGAAGACTCTGTTTACTTCGGTGCCTGTGCTGGCTCATCCGGATCCCTCTTTACCATTCATAGTGGAGGTGGACGCATCCGAAACTGGGATAGGAGCAGTGCTCTCTCAGCGTTCGGGTACACCACTGAAGCTTCGCCCCTGTGCTTTCTTTTCAAAGAAGCTCAGCCCGGCGGAACGAAACTATGATGTGGGGAACCGAGAGCTGTTAGCTGTCGTAGAAGCTTTGAAGGTGTGGAGGCATTGGCTTGAGGGGGCTAAACACCCTTTTCTCATCTGGACTGACCACCGCAATCTGGAGTATATCCGGCAGGCGAAGAGATTGAATCCTCACCAGGCAAGGTGGGCCATGGTTTTCACTCGTTTTGTGTTTACTCTTTCTTACAGACCAGGCTCCCAGAACGTTAAGGCAGACGCATTGTCTCGGCTGTATGACACAGAGGAGCGGTCCATGGATCCCACTCCCATACTCCCAGCTTCGTGTTTGGTGGCGCCAGTAGTGTGGGAGCTGGACGTGGACATTGAGCGGGCGTCACGTGCAGAGCCTTCTCCCCCTGAGTGTCCAGCTGGTCGTCTGTACGTTCCGTCTGCTGTCCGCGACCGACTGATATATTGGGCTCACACGTCACCCTCCTCTGGTCATCCTGGGATAGGTCGGACGATGCGCTGTCTTGACGGGAGATACTGGTGGCCCACTTTAGCTAAGGACGTGAGGATTTATATTTCTTCCTGCTCGGTGTGCGCCCAGTGCAAGGCTCCTAGACACCTGCCCAGAGGTAAGCTACAACCTCTACCCGTTCCTCAACGGCCGTGGTCGCACCTGTCGGTGGATTTTTTGACTGATCTTCCACCTTCACAGGGTTACACCACGATCCTGGTCGTTGTGGATCGGTTTTCTAAGTCCTGTCGTCTCCTACCTTTGCCCGGTCTCCCTACAGCCTTACAAACTGCAGAGGCCCTGTTTACACACGTTTTCCGGCACTATGGGGTGCCTGAGGATATAGTGTCTGATCGTGGTCCCCAGTTCACATCAAGGGTCTGGAAGGCGTTCATGGAGCGTCTGGGTTTCTCAGTTAGTCTTACCTCAGGTTTTCACCCCGAGAGTAATGGGCAGGTGGAGAGAGTTAACCAGGATGTGGGTAGGTTTCTGCGGTCTTATTGCCAGGATCGGCCGGGGGAGTGGGCGAAGTTCGTGGCCTGGGCAGAGATGGCTCAGAACTCGCTACGTCACTCCTCCACTAACCTTACTCCCTTTCAATGTGTATTAGGGTATCAGCCGGTTCTGGCTCCTTGGCATCAGAGCCAGACCGAGGCCCCTGCGGTGGACAATTGGTTTCGGCACGCTGAGGAGACCTGGGAGGCAGCCCACGTCCACCTTTAGCGTGCCATAAGGCGCCAGAAAATTGGCGCAGACCGTCGCCGCAGTGAGGCCCCAGTGTTCGCACCAGGGGACAGGGTCTGGCTCTCGACCCGAAACCTGCCCCTTCGCCTGCTCTGCCGGAAGCTGGGTCCGCGGTTTGTGGGGCCGTTTAAAGTCCTGAGGAGAGTGAACGAGGTATGTTATAGGTTACAACTACCCACTCATTACCGTATTAACCCCTCGTTCCATGTGTCTCTCCTCAGGCCGATGGTGGCTGGCCCGCTCCAGGAGGCTGAAGTGCGTAATGTTCCTCCGCCTCCTCTAGACATCGAGGGGGTTCTGGCGTACTCTGTTCGATCCATTTTGGATTCGAGACGTCGGGCGAGGGGCCTTCAGTACCTCGTGGACTGGGAGGGGTACGGGCCGGAGGAGAGATGCTGGGTTCCGGTGGAGGACGTGTTAGATCTTTCCATGTTATCAGAATTCCACCGTCTCCATCCGGATCGCCCTGCACCTCGCCTTCCGGGTCGTCCCCGAGGCCGGTGTCGACGCGCAGCTGGAGCCGCGCGTCAGGGGGGGGGGGGGTACTGTCACGACTTCTGCCGAAGTCGTTGCCTCTCCTTGTTCGGGCGGTGCTCGGCGTTCGACGTCACCGGTCTTCTAGCCATCATTGATCCTTTTTTCATTTTCCATTGGTTTTGTCTTGTCTTCCCACACACCTGTTTTCAATCCCATTCATTACCTGTTGTGTATTTAACCCTCTGTTTCCCCTCATGTCTTTGTCAGAGATTGTTTTATTGTCAGTGTAGTGTGATTGTTGTATAGGTGCACGTCGGGTCCTCGTACCCATGTTTGTGTGTTTATGTACATTTAGTGTTATGGAGCATACTCCGTGGACTTTATTAAAAGACTCCATTTTACACTCCATTTGACTCTCCTGCGCCTGAGTTCCCTGCCACCTATTACACCTACGCATGTTCATGTTTTCAAATGTATGTCAATTGTAAAATATTTTGTCTGTAATGCGTTTTTCGTTATGTGTGGTACACCAGGAAGAGCTGTCGCCCTTGTCGCCCCAAAACAATCTATACAAAAAATATCCTGTCCTCATTTCGACAGGGGCAGTTCTTGGGGTGGATGAACAGTGAAGTGGCCATGGCTAGGAGGGCTGCTGGTGGGGAACAGTTGTTGGGAGAGGGTCCCTATTCCTCTTAACATGGCTGGAATCTGCTAATATGAGATTATTTTATGCATTTTTATACTCTTCACTGCTACTGTAGATTACATGAATTGAGTATGAAGGTTACAAGTAACTTTAATCAAAATGATAACTTACATATACACTGAGTGTACAAAACATTAAGAACATGGCATAAATTGACCAGGTGAATCCAGGTGAAAGCTATGATCCCTTCAATCAGTGTAGATGAAGGGAAAGTGACATGTTAAAGAAGGATTTTTTTTATTGAGACATGGATTGTACTGCCATTCAGAGGGTGAATTGGCAAGACAAAAGATTTAGGTGCCAAGTGCATCGGTTTATGTCAAGGACTGAAATGCCGCTGGGTTGTTCATGCTCAACAGGTTCCTGTGTGTATCACGAATGGCCCACCACCAAAAAGAGAGCCAACTTGACACAACTGTGGGAAGCATTGGAGTAAACGTGGCCAGCAAACCTGTGGAATGCTTTCGACATCTTTGGAGTCCATGCCCCGACGAATTGAGGCTGTTCTGAGGGCAAAAAGGGTTGGGGGTGCAACTCAATATTAGGAAGATGTTCTTCATGTTTTGTACACTCAGTGTGTGCGTGTGCATGCGTGCGTGCGTGTGGTTCCATATGAGAAATCTATACTGAATGGTTCCTCTTATTCAACCCTTTCCCATGTAAAAACATATGTCCTAGCCAACTGAAATGTAGCACTGTTAAAGTTATGCATGACACATCACATCAGAATAAAAATGTCATTTCAACAGCACCATTATCATTTATAAACAGCGTTCATCAGCATGGACAGTTTTACAATTGAAGTGCAACGCAATGGTGCTGTCCATACAAGCATATCGCTGCTTAGCTGCCAATGAATCAGTCGCTTTCTAGAAACAACATTAAAACTGTGAAACCATTGAATAGCCTATTAACTTTCTTTGGATCACTCCAACTATGATTGTGTACCCAGACATATTAATTTGAAACATCCTTCTTGCTAGGAGCAGAAGTGTTATAATCTTTCCTATACTTAGCCGAGGACAGCAACAGTCATTTGAAAAACAATAGGTTAAAAGCAATGCCATTTGTAACCAAAAGAAGGGGAGGATCAAATACGAGGGAGGTTTTCCCATCCCATCCAATATGTTGTGTCAGTGAAAAATAAGCCCCGACACTGACTATTGGCTGACTACAGCAAAGCCCCAGCAAATCTGTTGACGTTCAAATGAATGGCACGCCGTGCAGTTGAGACTCATTATTCAGGGTGAAAACAATCACCATCACATGCCAAATTATTGGCAAGTTGGAATCTGTTATGGAAGTGAGGATTACTGACTCTGCTAGACCTCCCTAGGCGTATGGTGATTATTAAAACTGGTCCCAGATCAGAAAAGTGACCTCATCATTTATCAGGATCCATATGGGGCCAGACATTTTTCCTGACTATTTGACCTGGCCAGGAAAAACTCTGTGCCCTAAATGTTCTTGATCATGTCGCATGGTAAGGAAACACTCCTGGCCCGTGTGTATCACAGAGCAAGAAATTACACCCTTTCAACACACTTCAGTCATCAAAACTTCAATGGTACTGTCATACAACCGCAGATAACACAGATGGCCTGATTCTTCATCGACCCAACAGCTTCGTGTGAAGAAAAAAAACTACTGACTATCATACCAACAGAATGGCATCTGAATATGTGGGGAAAGGAAAACAATTAACCTGTGTATTAATTCGATTTTCTTAATAGTCTAGACGTTATAATAGCGTTAAACTGACTGAGCAACTGTGGCACTTTCAAATTAAAAGGATAATCTATCCCCAGGTGTCCTTAAGTAGCTCAAAAACTCTTTGGAAATCTCCTCTCAGACAATATGAAAGGGGAATTGATTCTATGTTCCCGCGCAGCAGACTGAATGAGCCTAGACTCTCAGTCAGAAACTAGAAGGCGTAGTGATTCCGATCGCCTACGCATACATGGAAATGTCCGCTCCGTACGCATCCATCTTTAAAACAAGAGTGGGTGAGAGCTAGGGGTCAGAGGTAAGCACGGGTAAGTGGCTCACAAATCGTCAGCTCTGCCCTAACCCTCATCGTTATCACACAGCTGGGAGGGGTGGGGCGGGGGGTTGTGTGTGCAGTGCATGTGTGTGCGTGCGTGCGCATGCATAATTCCACCACAATGATGCCAACCGATAAAAAGGATGAGACAAAGGGAGTACGTGTACACTGTCTCTCCTGCTTGCCATTGGTATACTCTCAATACGGATTACAATCCACTCCCAAAATATGTCCTTTATTTACAGTATGCATAGTTGATTCATTTCCATGTTTTAGTTATTAGATTGTGCACTACATGGTAAAAAGTGTATTCTAGGAATTAAAAGTGCACGGCTCACCTGCTTTGCTTCATTCCCAAACAAAACCCAGTTAGTATTAATTGCAATGCTGAACCAAGTCTTTTTCCCCCTGTGTGTCCGCTCAGCATTACACAGTCAGCCTGCCCTACAGACTATAGAAATAGATCTCTGAATAGACCCTCTTCCATTGGCTTACCACTTTTGAGCCTTTGTAATGATTGGATACTGACAAATCCGGCTTTTCCCTGCATTCTGCTCTCTGTAAAGGTCTGTCCTTGCATATTAAACAGGCTGGAGCACTGGAGCAATCACATGGAGAAAACATGCCTCCCAGACTATACCTCATGTTTAGACCAATCTAAAAATGCCAGCATGTTTGACGGTGAAAAACATACACACAGGTTAAGAGGAAAAAAGACTGTCATTGATGAAGATGAACGATCAGGCTGCAATGCTGTAAATTAATGAATCAGCCTTGCCCGCCCTACAGACACAGGCCTCGTGGGCTACAGAACACACACAGAGAGGATGGACTGGGCTAGGGAAGGGCTACAGCTGGAACTGTCCATGGTGCTGAAACCTAGAGCATGCATGTATTTTCAATCCAAATAGAATGTTAATTTATTTTACTATATAATTTGGCATTCCCAAAGAAGGCTAGAGCGAGCAGGGGTGTCTGGATCTGTCCATGGTTCTGAAACCTGGGGAGTCAAAATCAAATCAAACTGTATGTCACATGCGCCGAATACAACAATGACCCCCCCTGTCATTCACCTTACAGTGAAATGCTTACTTACAAGCCCTTAATCAACAATACAGTTTTATTAAAAATACCTAAACAAAAAGAAAGAGATAAGAATATCAATTGATTAAAGAACAACAGTAAATAACAATAGCGGGGATATATTTCGGGGGGACCGGTACAGAGTCAATGTGCGGGGGCACCGGTGTGGAGGTAATTGAGGTAATATGTACATGTAGGTAGAGTTATTAAAGTTACTATACATTGATAATAACAGAAAGTAGCAGCGGCATTCCGGGGGGGGGGGCTCTTGGACCTACACTTGGCGCTCCGGTACCGCTTGCCGTGCGGTATCAGAAAGAACAGTCTAGGCTGGCTGGAGTCTTTGACAATTTTTAGGACCTTCCCTCTGACACCTCCTGGTATAAAGGTCCTGGATGGCAGGAAGCTTGGCCCCAGTGATGTACTGGGCCGTACGCACTACCATCTCTTTCAGTTACTAAAAAAACAAACATCTCGTAGAAGATATAGACTAGAACATTACGTAGAGGAGTAGACTCATATTTAGCAAGACAACGGCACAACTGGAACTGTCCAGGATGTTGAAACATGGGGCCCAGCATGCCACAACATATATTTCCAATTTCATTTAGGTCCAGAAACAAACATATCTTACATAGAACTGTGGGATTCATAAGGATGCTTGGGGGGGAGGGGGGAGAGGGGGATATCCATGGTGCTGAAACCAGGAGAGCAGCATTCTACTGAAGGTATTAAGGTGTATTCAGTAGCATGTGATTGAAACGGTCCATGGTGCTGAAACCTGAATGGCATGATGCTGGCTCTCCAATCTCTTTGATTTTCCAATTTATGACTCGACAGTCAACCCAGCAAGGGAGCTCCCCGTCTCTTCCTTAATGAGCCCAATACCAACTTCTGTCTTATAATTTAATTTGGTATTCACAAACAATAATGAAACAGGTGCTATTAACAATTTACCTGCTGTCTATTCCAAGACCCAAAGTTTTCACATCTACATTAATATTCATATCTAGGGGCTAATCCTCTTCATATCCAGGGGCTAATCCAAAAGACAAGGATGACAAAGAGCACCTGCAATACAATTCTCCTTCTCCCTTTCATTTAGCATTCTGGTCACAGGTCTACTCGAGAGACTAACATTTCATTTTCCTAAGCCAAGTCAAAAGCATCTCATTAAATTGCTTTTAAATAACAAACCATAACTGGATACCAATCCCCAGGGACAATTGTATTGGTCTGTCACGCCATTTGTAGACTAATCATCTCCACACAAGCCCCAAAGTGCTGAATGAGAACTGCATACATTATTAGAGCTGGAGATTGCTCGTGTGCCTTTCAGACGAGATGATGGTTTTCTCACCTTGCTATCTCCCAGAGCTGTCTTTCATTGTTTGACCCCACTGTCATTCTGTTAAAAGTTGTAGATTTGTCCTCTAATGGTATCCTCGTGTTGCACCTAGCAGAGATTTGACTGTGGTCCACTTATTTGAGGAAATTTGAGAACAGACGTGTCATGTTTGCTCTACTTCTTTGCAGTCCTGGCAGTGGTTCACCTCAGAGGTGAATACTGTACCATCCAATCACACTGTGCTGCAGAACTGCCCATGCTGGACATCTGAGATGATAATACCACAGCTACATACACTAAGAAAAATGTCTGAATTAAATGCTTGCTCTTTCTGATATTAACAGTGCATCTATTCAGCATTAGTATTAGAGACCAGAATACAAGTTTGGGTAGAGTTTACAACTTGTTGAGATCACTAGATTTGCATTGACACAGTTGAGTTGTTGTCATTCTGCATCGAGGCAGCTGTGTCAGGTTTATTTGGGTGGTCCAAACCTGCATCAATGATCATAGTCCCTAACACCAGTTAACAAACAGGTAACGATAGATTATATGGTGATATATCAAACACATTACCAGAACAGTTCCAGCTTGACATGAGGAAATCATGCAACAGGTTCAGTACTCCAGAGCCAAACAGGAGCGAGAAATCATACTGCAACAGAGATAGCGCCGAAAAGAGAGTGATGTCACGAGTCTGTAAATATGGGTCCTTTTCTCGGGCACTGCAGAGTCTACTGCGGGTGTGGTGATTGCATTAGTAAGGCGCGCAGGGTCTCTGGCATAAACACCCGAATAAAAAACATAATATCCTCTCCTTAGAGAGACCAGACTGCAACAGCTACACCCACCCAACACGACCAGCACTTCCATTTGACGGGCCTTGACGTTCAAATCATTAATCTGCTGTCAGGTCTATTCACTAAATTGTCTCGCGATCTCACTTTGCTCGTGCGCTGACAGCCACTACATACCCAATAAAGGCGTGCCGTCAAGTGCATGCAGTGAAAAGCATTTCCCATAGCCCAGGTTGTATATTAAATTGATAGCCTACATTGCCACAGCCCCACGCAATGACAATCTGACATCTGCGCTCTACTTGACAACAGCTTGGTATTCCATGCACACCATCCCTTGCCCTCACTATGCCGCTTTTTCTCCCCTGTCTCACAAAGCAACTCTTCAATTTCTGCTTTTCAAACCCGGTTCATTTCATAGGAAAAATAACGAAATTGAACAGCCTCGTAAAATGTGCAGATTAAAGCAACTCTGAAAAACACCGTCATTCCACAGAACACCACTTTCATTCACTATAAGGACTAACCTCCCAATCTAGCGAATCCCACTCTTCGGTAAACATCCGGAGAATTCCTGTCTGTCCAAACGCGGACTAGGCGCAGAGGCACTATGGAACGACTGAGCGATGCGATGACATTGCGCTGTCGGTATTATCCTCATGAAATCTATTTTCATAGGAGACGTCGACAGGAGAAGGTATTCAGAAATACACACAGCGACAACACCATGACCAACTTGAGCGAGAAAGATTTAAAGATGGCTTGCTTTACAATCGTACATTTCGGTGGAAGAAGGTTGCAAACAATTAGCAGGCTACACCACTTGCGCTTGCAGGCGAATACTGACAAGGCGCTCGTTCTATTGAGCACGGTTTCGATTTGAGCTGCGGTAGCAGAGGTAGCAGACAAGAGAACCAACTTCGTGTTTCCAAAAAACGAGTAATACCATCCCAGCCATGGTTCCATTGCGCATCTCCCCATTACATTTTCCTCCGCAGGATTAGGCTACAACAAACAATAAAGCAAAATTGGGAAAGGTCCCTTAATATCACGAAGTGCTTGATAAAGCACGTGGCTCTACTGATTCGTGCAAAATCATGTGTTTGATTCATTATAAGCAACAACCCGCGAGAGCCGGGGACAATGTGTCCTGTGCGAGGATTGTAATAAGGTCACTTCTGTACTCACCATTAGCACCGCAAAGTTATTGTGATGAGTGCAATGAATGGTGGTCGTGCTGCCCAGGGAGTCTGTTATGTGGCACCCCTCTGCCCGCCAGCCACCGTGCCCATCTAGCAGGTCAAAATCCCAATAGGCTGCGGTGGGGTCTACACCCAGCGCGAAGTGCCTGAGAGCGATGGTAACCGAGTGCACCGCGCTCCCGAGGGTGCACCTATCTGCAAGAAAGCAAAACATTACATTAGGGAAACCAAGTGGAAAGTCTAAGTGCAACATCCAAGACGCATGGACACAAACGAACACACAAACACACACAATAATGTTACTGTTGTCAGACAGCCATCAATTATGATTCATTCTGCCTTCTTTCATTATTTGTATTTATCTTTCATTGACATGTTTATGTTAAACATGTAAAAGTTATTAAACATCTGGCACAGAAATCATCAAGAGGGTGGTAACGGAAATAACATGCATTTACAAATCATTCAAATGTGGTGTGAATTAGGCTATGCGTTTAACTTGTCATATGGATCAGATCTCTACAAGCTGCGCACTTTTTTTCCAATTTCTTATGCATGTGCGTGTTCCTGTGTTTGTCGACAGATCATAGTTGTAGACAGCGTTGACATCCGAGCCATGATGATAAAATGCATGCATTTCCTCTTACCTAATTTGGTGAAAGCAACTGGTGTCGAAACGCTCCTACGTTTTCCATCATCTGCAAGATTTGACGAATTCCCTGTGCAAGGAAAGAGTTTCCCATTTCGAAAGACAATAAACTGCAGCTTGCAAGTCGAGTTATCAACAGATTGCAACGCAGAGGGGCTAGGCGTACCAGCCAGCGGTAAATGGATTGAGGCGACTGCGACCGAGTTCTGCGGGTGGAATAAAAAAGGACAACATTTAAATTAAATAAACCATTCGCTAGAGATGCGCTGAAAATTATCACTCCAGTATAGTAAGATTGACAATTTTGCTTCCCTCTCCAAGATTGGAAGCGATCAAAGAGCACAAGTAACCATGGGAATGGGTTTCACTCAGTAGGCTATGTCTGAAGCGCTCTCGTGCGCCTATTTGGTCAGGCTCCCTGCCGCAGAGGTGGAAATTGTTCTTACGCCTCGATCACACCAGCAGTGATTGCGTTTTGGTACACCAAAAGTACATTAATTTCCAATTGAACGCTGCGTTTTCCTTACAACATTACATTGCAGAGGCAGTAGCAGTGCTTTCTGTGTGGGGCATACGTTGGATTTATCGAACATATGCATCAAATTATATGCTTAGACAGCTTGACAGAAATAGTAGCAGAAGGTGAAATCTGATTTTTTTCTGTTGCATGCATATCCAGATGATGCTACGTTCCATTTTTGCGCAAATCACTGTAGGTGTGATCAAGGCTTTACCTTCTCAGCTCTGCAGCGTTGATTTAAAGAGACAACCGGACTCACTTTATCTTCCCCTCACAGCCTTTAAACACCATGGAATCCCCTAACATTACCCTTTGTGAGCTTTGGGAGGGAAACACCGTTTCTAAAAAGAGTAGCGGCAGGCCTTACATTGTGCGTTGGGTCAGGATGGATTGAGTGCACTTAGGAGGACCCTACCCAGAGTAAGCATTCCTAACATAGCTGAGTTCAAGTCTAATCATATAAAAGGATCCCAAAGTGCTACAGTCAGCAGCTTAGGGGCATATGAGAATGCAGCCTGCACATAATTCATGTGATCTGATTAATATTTTGCTGATAAATGTTTAATAAATATTATACATTATTATGACAACATAAATGCATATTTTTGCTATGCGAATGTGTTTCCACTCCAACACAACAAGATAGTGATGTGTTTTTATCCATCCATTTATTTGGACACCTACCATTTACCATTGCGGATATTCAGGGAGAATAATCAACAGAGAAACAGTGTTGGGTAAAACCATGATTCTACAACATAATAAAAAAGCATTCAAACTTCTATAGGTGCATGACGTCTGTTGAGGTTATGGATGTGTGTGACGTCAAAGAAGCCTGACACCAGCTAGTACCAAGGGAAGGGGCAAGAGTTGGGTGAGGAAAGAGAAGGGACTGGAACTGTCCCTTGTGCTGAAACATGGGAAAGATGAACATTTTCTTCCTTATTTTCTATTCTCATCCCATCCCCCTTGTCATAGTGGTCCTCTGTAGCGCAGTTGGTATAAGATGGCATTTGCAATGCCAGGATAGTGTGCTCAATTCCCGGGACCACCCATAAATAAAGAGAGTATTATAGGCATGACTGTAAATCACTTTGGATAAAAGTGGCTGCTAAATGGCATATATTATTGCTATTTCCCTCACATATATTATGGTTAAGGGGTCGTTTCCGTCCTGTGTTCAGCCTTATGTCCACTTGGCCAGCTGATCCATGGAGCAAACTTGTTCCATTGGATAATTTGTACATTTGATCTTATTTTTTTAGCTAGTCCTTATAAAAACAAATAATAATAACAATAAGAAATGTATACAGTGCATTTGGAAAGTATTCAGACCCCAGTCTTTTTTCCACATTTTGTTACGTTACAGCCTTATTCTAAAATTGATTAAATGAAAATAAATCCTCATCAATCTACACACAATACACCATAATTGTGAAGTGAAACCACGTTTTTAAAATATATTTTAGCAAATGTATACAAACTTAATTTTAAAAAGTACCTTATTTACATAAGTATTCAGACCTTTGCTATGAGACTATAAATTGAGCTCAGGTGCATCCCGTTTCCATTGACCAACCTTGAGATGTTTCTGCAACTTGATTGGAGTCCACCTGTGGTAAATTCAATTGATTGGACATGATTTGGAAAGGCACATCCCTTTCTATATAAGGTCCCACAGTTGACAGTGCATGTCAGTGCAAAACCAAGCCATGAGGACGAAGGAATTGCCCTTAAGAGCGCAGCGACAGGATTGTGTCGAAGCACAGATTTGGGGAAGGGTAGCAAAACATTTCTGCAGCATTGAAGGTCCCCAAGAACATAGTGGCCTCCATCATTATTAAATGGAAGAATTTTGGAACCACCAAGACTCTTCCTAAAGCTGGCCGCCCGGCCAAACTGAGCAATCAGGGGGAAGGACCTTGGTCAGGGAGGTGACCAAGAACCCGATGGTCACTCTGACAGGGCTCCAGAGTTACTCTGTGGAGATGGGAGAACCTTCCAGAAGGACAACCATCTCGGCAGCACTCCACCAATCAGGCCTTTATGGTAGAGTGGCCAGGTGGAAGCCACTCCTCAGTAAAAGGCACATGACAGCCTGTTTGGAGTTTGCCAAAAGGCACCTAAAGGACTCTCAGACCATGAAAACTATATTCTCTGGCCTGAATGCCAAGCGTCATGTCTGGAGGAAACCAGCCCCGCTCATCACCTGGCCAACACCATCCCTACAGTGAAGCGTGGTGGTGGCAGCATCATGCTGTGGGGATGTTTTGCGGCAGCAGAGACAGGGAGACTAGTCAGGATTGAGGGAAAGATGAACGGAGCAAAGTACAGAAAAATCCTTGATGAAAGCCTGCTCCAGAGCACTCATGACCTCAGACTGGGGCGAAGGTTCAGCTTCCAACAAGACAACGACCCTAAGCACATAACCAAAATAACACAGGAGTGGTTTCGGGACAAGTCTCTGAATGTCCTTGAGTGGCCCAGCCAGAGCCCGTAATTGAACCCGATCGAACATCTCTAGAGACCTTAAAATAGTTGTGCAGCAACACTCCCCATCCAACCTGACAGAGCTTGAGAGGACCTGCAGAGAAGAATGGGAGAAAATCCCCAAATACTGGTGTGCCAAGCTTGCAGCATCATACCCAAGAAGACTCGAGGCTGTAATCGCTAGCAAAGGTGCGTCAACAAAGTACTCAGTAAAGGGTCTGAATAAATGTGATATTTCTGTTTTTTATTTGCAAAAATGTCTAAAAACAGTTTTTGCTTTGTCATTATGAGGTATTGTGTGTAGATTGATGAGGGGAAAAAAAACTATTTAATCCATCTTAGAACAAGCCTGCAAAGTAATAAAATGTGAAAAAAGTCAAGGGGTCTGAGTCCTTTCGAATGCACTGTATATACAGTACCAGTCAAAAGTTTGTGTCCAAACTTTGGCTAAGCTCGTCATCCAGACATCAGAATACTGCCCCCTAGTCCAAAGAGGTTTTAAGGGTTAGTTAGTTATTCGTTTCTGCATTTACTCACACTTGAAAGGCTATTGATTCAAATCCTGCAGAGATAGATGAATCTTTAGATTTTCATCCTGCAGAGAGAGATACCATTTAGGTTATATGGTTTTCCTCCAGAAAGGCTTAAGCAAGCAGTCTATATCTAAAAATCTCTGGGATAAAAGGCACCCCAGGCTGCGTCAAAGTGGATTTGATCTGTGACGTCGTCGGGGACAGGTGAAGGATAGTGGAATCCTTGAAGGGGTGGCTCAAGGATGTGGATTCATATTCACAAAGGGTCTCAGAGTAAGAGTGCTGATCAAGGATCAGTTCCTCAGTGTCCATATATAATCTTATTCATTATGATCTAAAAGACCAAATTGATCCTAGATCAGCAGTCATACTCCGAGACGTTTTATGATGGGCACAGATCTCAAACGGTAAGGAATGACAGATGACCTCACCTCATAACACATATCGTTTCAAATACCACAACACTGCATGGATATCTTATCTCACGAGCCCATCTTCTCTCTGCATCTTTTCATCCTTTTTACCAGACATTTCAAAGGGATTTATAGCCCTGGGAATGTGCTGTCTATGGCATGCACAAGGCCTTGCTTTAACAAACGCTCTAAGTCCTTCCGGGAACGACCTAAGAAGGTAGTTAGGCTACATTCGCCTGAAGAACTCGCTGGGGACTTCACACTTCAGAGTTATTTAACTGGGCGCAGCGCCACCGTGTGACCTTCCCTGATCCCCTCCCCTTCCTGAAACGTGGCATGCTGTAGCCTCTCTATAGCCTATACCTCAGAGAGCACATGCTTCTTTTAGTTCTTGTTGTTTTCACATTTCACACAGAGGTCATCCAGGCGAATGCCAGGAGTCACTTTTCATTTCCCTCAAGGTTGGCTGTCGGCGGTGAGCTGCCTACATGGATATAGGTGATACACATGTACACACACAAACACACACACACAAGCTCACTGACTCTACTCCCCCTTCTTGCTCCTTGATGCAAGGCCATACATGCTATCAGCTAGGCCTACAGGGCAAACTCAGCCACAGACCTGCCCCAGGGCAAACAGTGAATCAGAAGCTCAGAGTGTGCCCATGCTTAACACTGGCTCCGTCCTCAGGTCCACAATGGATTATGAGCCATCTCTGATAACTGGCAGACAGAAGACATTTACACCGAGAGGTCCAACAAACAATTACTCCCGTAAATGTTTTTCAAGCAAAACAACAACTCGGTTGTGTTGATGTCAAGGGAAGTGCAATAGGAGAGAGTCAGTCTGTCCGTATGAGCTCTATTGCCATGTAATCAGATCACTCAAATTAATGTCAAGCTAAAGTGCCATGAAAATTAATATCTCTCAGCTGTAAAAATGAACACGACACTTTTTCGAGCCAAATCTTAGGTAAATGTGAGTCAGAGAAAATTCATCCTTGTGTTTGTTCGCGTGTTTATTTGTTTGTGTGTGCGCAAGCATGTGTTTCTGAAAGACTACTGTCACGCACTATGTCTAGTGATAAGTAACATCATTTGCTTACACTAAGCATAATGAGAACATGGGAATTCCTTTTTAGAAGTTCTTTCTAGCAATTGTTAGGCTGTAGCACAATCTAATATGATGACTCCACATCAAAAATACATAATTCTCTCAAAATGATTGCCATGTTTGAAGCTTAAATGGCCCATCTCTCTTGAGCATTATAGTTCTGCTCAGTGGTGTGTTGTTAGCATTACTCACTCACATAGTGAGAGAAATTTAAACAGGCTACATGGTTGCTATGCCAACGAGCTGCTTCCCCCAGACAAGGTTTGGATTGAGAGCAGATTGGAGTGAGGCAGGAAACACAACAGGCTCTGTGG
This sequence comes from Oncorhynchus mykiss, assembly GCF_013265735.2. NCBI lineage: Eukaryota > Metazoa > Chordata > Actinopteri > Salmoniformes > Salmonidae > Oncorhynchus > Oncorhynchus mykiss. Next base: position 63,770,485 of record NC_048565.1, read on the forward strand.
AGACAGAACACTGTGGCTGCTATGTCTTGGAAACAGATTTCTCTTCTTACAGTCATACCCAATTCTGAACTGTCTTCCACTATTTTTCTTTCACTTTTGAGAGAAATACACTATGAAACGATCTTTCCACATGTTAAAATATGTGGCAAATATCATATTGTTGGATTAATAACATGCCATTTAGCAGACACATTTATACAAAGGGACGTACAGTCATGCGTTCAAACATTTTACGCCTGGGTGGTCCCGGGAATTGAACCCACTAACCTGGCGTTACAAGTGCCATGCTCTCCCAGCTGAGTTACAAAGGAGCTAAGAGAAACTGTTATAAATGATTAAGAGCCTAAGTACATAGGACTATGCTGTGCCAGGTTTGACAATCATTCCTAGTCAATAAACATTGGATTTGTTTGGTTCATCCAAAGACAAACTGTTAGAAATGAAGCCTCTCTGTGGGTACATAGAATATGCTGTGCCTGTATTTATATAATTCTTCCTAGTAAATTAAACAGCTGGGGTGACAGAGCTGTTTGCCCCGGGAGCATTTTTCTTATAGACTGCACTGCAGTACTGAGATAGATCTTAGCTGAACAAAGACATGCTTCTTGAATGTCGCAAGGAAGAAGAGGCTGTACTAGTACTGTAAACGTTGTGATGCATTAAAACACTCCATATTCATTTTAAATCAAAAGGAGTGAAAGACAAATTGAGTCCCTGAAAGAATGACAACGGCTGTCATCTAATAGTGAAATTTCAAAATGTAAGTTATTCATTCAGTCATTCATTTAATTCCCTAAACCACTCAATACCTGTTCATGCAGTACATGATGCGTTCACTCACAATAGAGCTGAATGACTTGAGTGGCAGTCCACCTTATTAAAATGAATGACTTGCAATCCATCATTTTCTGAAACACTCTATATGAATGGTTACCATGAAGCCAGGATCCAGCCCAAAGCATTTTTTGTTGTTGCTCATGTGAGGATTTTGCCCACATACGTACATGGCCGTATGGAATTATTCCAAAGTTCGGGAAATTTCGGGCACCAAATATCCTTGCCCTATCAGCTGCAAAGCTCAGACAAACGATGGATGATTGGACACTTGGTGCTGTAATAACAGTTGGTTATCACTTTGATGAAGTGGGATTGCTACGGCTAGACTTGCCATAAAGGTGAAATAAAGCCACAACTTTGGATTCGGCTGTCATATGGGTGTGTCTTCATTCGGCCCACTCCAGAGAAGAAGAAAAAAAATGTTCCATTCAGTCCGATCTCTGCATTCCATTACTCTACGATTGGTTTTAACCTTCATCATTTTAGTCGAGGAGGCTGTGGGGCAAAAAGACAACAATAACAGTACAATAAAGCACATACTACTGGTCCCTGACTTAGTTACAGATCCTCCTTTTTCTGCCAATCGAAAAAGAGACCAAGAGACCGTATTGTTTCAGACATAAAGAGGGTCTCTGTTGCCAGAAATAATAAAACAGGGGGCATTAAATATTTGTCACTACTACCAACTTGTGCATCTTTAGCAGCATCTCTCAGAGTTAATACTAAATAGCAATCTCCCCAGATAACATGGCTCGGAAATGCCAGGAATCTCACGATGCGATATAGGTGCCGATTTGGTATGTATTGCGATTCTATTATGTATCACTATTCTATATGTATTGCAAACAGATACTGGGGCTGAGAAAACTTTTCAACATTAAAATGTAAAAAAAATTAAAAAAAATAAAAAGGGATCTTTAACGTTCAGAAAAATCCCGTAGAGATTTAAATCACAGTGCAGATATCACAAAACATATTATTTTCCGTGTTATAGCCTAACTTGACAATAGACTATAAACGCCTGGGGAAGGTTGTGAAATGTAAAAGTAGACTCAGTGATATAACGTAGATGCAGAAAGTTAGCAGCATAGTAGTGGGTCAATTTCCGCAACCAAGAGCTGAAGCTCAACTTCTCTGCTGTTTTATAGTGCCCTGGCTACCACGCTGTGAACAGTGTGAAGCTAACCCGTGCACATGTGCGTATAGTGTGTGACTGTGTGAGAGCGAAGCGCTGCATCTCGCTCATATCAATATTATCCTATTCATTGCTGATAGGCCCTGCTTTACTGAAGTTGCGAGACATTGCGAGATACATAATGTCATTGCGAGATACAGCTTTTGATTGCCAATAGATAGGCCTAATGCACGGTTCTGACTGTCTGCCTGGTGACCGATCTGCCTACACTGTGCCCCTCCCATCTCTATCTGTTCCTTTGTTAGCTCGCTATGAAAGATGTCTGCTTGTGTTCTTGGAAGTACGGCAACTAATCAGTCGCCTCTGTTCCAAGTGGAATCGAATGTTGACACCCAGAAATGAGAGTCGACACCGGGAGTCGACGTGCAGGGATTCGAGGAATCAATTATTTTGGAGTAGACTCTCCACCACCACGTCGTCGTGTTCAACAGTGTTCAACAGCAACATCCTGTATGGCAATACAAACTTTGCGAGGTGGAATTTAAGTACAGTAATGGTAGTACAGGTCCAATGATTAACCATCTGAAAGGGACGCACTTTAAGACCCAATCCGTTGCTGGCAGCAGCGCGAGGGTTCATTGTGAATTGAAATGGAATTTTAAAACCGATCATTTGTTTGTTAAAAAAAAAAAAAATGTTTTACTTGGGAGTCAGAGAATCAAATATAATATCATCAACAAATAATATTGCGATACTATCACTACCAGATAGCCTATTGCTCTAGAACAATGTGATTTTAATTTAAACAATAGTAGCTGCTTTGTGGCCGTGCAGATTGTAATTTAAGATTTGGCTCGGAGGTGGAATGAGTGACCTGGGGGTGTACTCTACATATCTACTCATTCAATTACCTCTCCAGGTACTATCACATTTTCACTTTTTGTGTGTCGTCTTTATGACAGTCCCCTCAATTGTGGTCAGTCCACTGAAAGGGCTGTAATTTCAGTGAGTGTAGTGTTTTAAGTACCACTCAGTTGCATACACTGAATTCACAACAGCCTGAAATTGACACATCTATCGCGTTGTAATTATCAGCACAGCACATGTATAATATATTGTGACTCACATTTCCATGAAGTATGGGCCATATTCGTTTATAGCAATAACCATTGAGAGATGTTGGCTCATAGTGCCTTTCCCAATTTATGACGCAGCAGCAAAGAGGAGGTATAGCTACACCGTTTCAAGTGTATCCATGGTAACCTGGTTATGAAGCTGAGTGACTTAACAATTTCATTGCAGGGCACCAGAGCGGGAGTTAAGGGAGCAACTGGTAACGTCTCATAACTGACAATGTACCATTACATCAAAGTGTAGAAACATGCATATTCATGTTGGAGATTGGGGGGTTTGATCATTCATCAGCTAAATGAAAGTCTAAATCAATAGCATACTGGTTGACAGTGGACCTCCACGAGGGCCAGTGTGGGAGTTAACTTTTATATCTGCAGTAGAAGTCAAATGATGTAATCATTTGAAATATACAGGATTATAGCAATCATCATTATAATATTAGGTTAGAATTACAAGCAAGTGAAAGCGGGATGTGTTTTGAAGTCAGGTTTATAAGGCAGGGTATACAGTGTATGAGGTTGTAAGAAGTGGTTATTATGCACATATAATGCCACCGACGCAATGGCGCCACATGGGGCTCTCCAATGTTGTTCCTTTGAGCAGGAGACCGAGGTTAAGTCAGGGACCATATTCCCTATATAGTGTATTACTTTTGTACCTACACATCTAGAGCATATGTAAATAAATAGGGTGCCATTTGGGACACAGAGGTCATACATTTTATTTCACCTTTATTTAACCAGGTAGGCCAGTAGAGAACAAGTTCTCATTTACAACTGCAACCTGGCCAAGATAAATACATCCCTCACTTTCCACCTACACACCTAGAACATGTCAATAAATGATATGTCAGAAAGGCAGAGGAATACGGCTGTCTACATAGCTAAGAAACATAATAATGAGGCCCCAGAACAAAGCTTCCGAAATGAATCATCTCCCATCGTACTTCTAAACGGCATAATGGGGGTTCTGCGATTTCATCACGGTGTTTGATGATCCGACAAGCTGACTGATTCCAGCTGAACCCTGGCATGCAGCAGTCAGCCCGTCAGCAGAGAGGAGGAATGAGTCCAACACACAGGCACGCACGTGCATTGAGACCCAGCCAAACACACACAAGTACTGACATATACATAGGCACACACACAGCACTGTCAAATATCTGTGTCTGTGGTGTCCACAGTGTGAAGTTAATGGATGCAAATGTAAACTCATAATGGCTATCCCATCATAGAATATTGATTTTGTTAACCAGATGAAGGTAATCATTTGAGTTAGGCAGCAGCCAATGAATATCGAGAAAAAAATGTAGTACTTTTTAACTCTCCCTATCACTGTTTCAGAGTAGCAGATCAACAGAAAGCGAAGCTACCATAAACATTACCTTCACGCTGCTGTTGTGTCTAATGGTGTGCTCTTTCATTTGTATTTACCTTATGCTCCTTAACGACTGTTTGCCAGGTTGACTGTTTGCCAGGTTGAATTGAACAGATCTAGAGAATGAAGACTTGGAGCGAGATAAAAGTGCTTTATATTTACAGCCTCCTGTTACCATATATTAATTATTTCCCTCTAAACCTTTGGCTGCACCAAATACAACTGTTCATCACTCTGATGATGAACTAACTGGCAACAATGACAAACTAACTTCCTTAGCAGCCCAGGGGGGCATTCATCATGCCTGCCCACAGTCTGAGAGTGCGTCAGTGAATTATGCTCTGCCTTGAACAACATGCAGATTCTTTATGTGAGAGCAGAATGGGGAGGGGAATATACACATTTCCAACCAGTAGGAAAGAAAAGTTAATTGAGAAAAATATTTTACAAGAATTTTATAGATTTGGATTTGCCAATACTTGTGCTAAATGAAATGGGCGTGATTCTTCACATGATGTAGGCTCTTATCCTCAAACACTGGTTCAGCCAGTGCTTGACTTGGACAGAAATAGGTGTGGGTACAGTTTTATATTTTGGCGCAGGACCTCCACAATACTTTTGAGCTAATATTCTATAAGAGGAACAAGCAGTAGAACATTTGAGATCCTGGTTCTTAGCTCCTGCCAAGTCAAGCACTGGGTTCATCTGTACTTAGTCGCATCCCATTTCTTTCACTTTGAGGCCACCCTAGATCCAGAGCAGCTGTTTGGCATGCTGTTAGGCACCCCTCAGTGTCTTGGCCACATTCATAAGTCCAGACCCCTATTGATCTTTTCAAGTGTCAAAACAATAACACGTTCTATATGCACGGGAAAGAGGTTCCCCAGTAAACATCCCGTGTCAGTGATAGATCTGACTGCCACGCTGAATCTGACTGAAGGTCGCGCCGATTTGCCTCACAAACATTTTGGAAGCTGTTAATGTTGCTATGACCAGTCAACGCGTGCGAGCAGTTTGCTGGAAAAGGAGAGACAGGTTGTGAGAGATGCTGCAAATTAACGTTAGCTAACAGTCTAGCTGCTAATTCATGTAGCTAGCTTACTAGCTGCAGTATCAACTTGTTTGTTACTGTATAAAATAGTAGTTGATTGTATCCTCTGAACTAATAGCTTCAGTATCTTGCTCTGTTAGCTACCAGGCTAATAAGCTAGCTAGCAACTTGTGTGGTCATTTAGCGAGATAGCTTCAATGCAACATAACCAAAGCCATTTACAACCTTTTAAAACACATCAATGGCTATGCATATATGGAAAGTAGCAAGTTGTGTGTAATTGCCACCATTTTAAGTAGATGGACATAACCTACTGCAAACATTCTGGTCGAACACATTTTGGAACAGTGACTGTGGGAGAAGGACCCCTTTGGCCTTTACAGTCCTTGGTGAGAGAGCCTTTACAAATACTGCTGGTTGTCATCTCGGCCAGTGGGCATCCTCAGGTTATCAGGAGATAGGAGGCCCACCTGCCTGCTCTGCCTCTCCAGCACTGTGGCACCATATTTTCTGAAACAGTAAAGCTGTTTCTTGACTTAATACTGGCAAAGCTGCTAGTCATCGGTATAGCTATAATGAATATTGACCTTTTCCTTGAGAATGTCGACTGGAGATTGATTGACATAATAGCCAATAACACTGTTTAATTAGTTGATTGATTTGTCATGCCCATGTTATACCAATCAGTTTGCACAACTTAAAATTAGGTTATTAGTGACCTGTGATAGAGACATGGTCCTACAGGTAACAGTTATTCTTGTCCTTAAAATCACTAGTGTTCAAGAAACAACTAGGTTTTCTTGTAATGGTTTCCAACATACGATGTGCAGAACTTCACTGAATAAGAACATATTTGTTGTGTAATTCTATTTGCAGAATACCTTATTGAACATCGTAGATGTATTGTTGTCTCTACTTTCTTGCCCTTTGTGCTGTTGTCTGTGCCCAATAATGTTTGTACACTGTGCTGCTACCATGTTGCTGTCATGTTGTGTTGCTACCATGCTGTGTTGTCATGTGTTGCTACCATTTTCTGCTGCCATGTTGTTGTCATGTTGTGTTGCTACCATGCTGTGTTGTCATGTGTTGCTGCCATGCTATGTTGTTGTCTTAGGTCTCTCATTATGTAGTGTTGTGTTGTCTCACTTGTCGTGATGTGTGTTTTGTCCTATATTTTTATTTCATGTATTTTTTATTTTTAATCTCAACCTCCGTCCCCGCAGGAGGCATTTGGTAGGCTGTCATTGTAAATAAGAATTTGTTCTTAACTGACTTGCCTAGTTAAATAAAGGTTAAATAAATACAAACAATTGTTTCTGGTAACAAAGTGGCACTATAAATTTGACTGAACACAGTTTAGCAACAATGGATAAATCCAACAGTACAGTTAGATAGCAATAAAAACGGTACTATAGAGACACAGAATAAGTTGGAGGAAAAACAAAAAGAAATGGAGGAACTTATTCAAGAAAGATCTAGTGTAATATATTATAAAAATAAAGCGAACTGGATGGAATATGGGGAGAAAATGCACCAAATTATTTTTCAATCTTCAATATAGAAATGCTACCAATTTTTTTTTATTAAAACTTGTTACAAATGATGGAGTCACGTATGATTCACCGGATGATGTTTTGAAGGAGGAAGTAAAGTACTTTGGGAATATGTTTTCATTTCAGACTCCTCCATCTCCACTAACTGAAACTAATTGTATGGATTTCTTTCCTAATAATAATGTAAAATTAATATCTGTACAGAAAGACTCATGTGAAGGCCAAATTACAGAGGAGGAACTGCTTGAGGCAATTGGGGCCTTTAAGGATGGGAAAACTCCAGGGCTGGATGGCATACCGGTGGAAGTATACAAAACTTTTTTGATATACTCAAAGGACCATTGTTGGCTTGTTTTAATCACTCCTATATAAATGGTAGATTATCAGACACGCAACAAGAAGGTCTGATATCATTATTACTGAAACAGGACCCAAGTGGTATATATAAAGATCCAGTCCATTTAAAAAATTGAAGACCTCTTACACTTCAGTGTTGTGATGCAAAAATCCTAGCAAAATGCTTGGCACACAGAATTAAAAAAGTATTTTCAGATATTATTCATCCTAATCAGACAGGTTTTTTACATGGACGATACATTGGAGATAATATAAGACAAGTACTGGAAACAATAGAACACTATGAAATAGTGCCATCTCAGAAAGTTTAAAACTATCTAGAGGAGTAAAACAAGGTTGTCCACTATCGGCATAGCTGTTTATTATTGCCATCGAAATGTTAGCTGCAAAGATTAGATCCAACAATAATATTAAGGGATTAGAAATCCGTGGCCTAAAAACTAAGGTGTCATTGTACGCTGATGATTCATGTTTTCTTTTAAAACCACAATTGGAGTCTCTCCACGGCCTCATAGAGGATCTAGATACTTTTGCTATGCTCTCAAATTATGATAAATGTACCATATTACGTATTGGATCACAAAAAAAATCACATTTTACATTACCATGTAGTTGACCAATTAAATGGTCTGACGGAGATGTAGACATACTCGGTATACAAATCCCAAAGGAAAGAAATGATCTCACTCCAATACATTTTTATAGAAAGTTAGCAAAAATAGATACGATCTTGCCACCATGGAAAGGAAAATACCTGTCTATTTGTGGAAAAATCACCCTGATTAACTCCTTAGTTATATCACAGTTTACCTATTTGCTTGTGGTTTTGCCTACACCTAGTGACCTGCTTTTTAAATTATATGAGCAAAAAATATTCAATTTTATTTGGAACGGCAAAAGGGCCTATTTAAATAACGAATATGAATTCAGTGGGCAGAAATGATTAAATATTAAAGCATTAGACCTCTCACTAAAGGCATCAGTCATACAAAAGTTATACTTAAATCCAAACTGGTTCTCTAGTCAATTGGTATGAATGTCTCATCCAATATTCAGGAAGGGCCTTTTCCCCTTTATTCAGATTACACCTGCTCACTTTCGGTTGTTTGAAAAGGAAATAATCTCCAAAATATCTTTATTTTTTAAACAAGCCTTAGAAAGTTGGTTGCAATTTCAGTTTGATCCACCTGAAAGGACGGAACAAATAGTACAACAAATATTGTGGTTTAAATCAAATATACTAATTGATTAAAAAAAAATGTATGTATCAAAGAAATTTAAAACAAAAGGTATACATTTAGTGAATGATATCATAAATAGGACTGGTGGAGTTATGTCACACGTGCAGCTAACAGAGACATATGGAAATGTCTGCTCTACCCAAAATTACAACCAATTAATTGCAGCATTACCACAACAATGGAAGAGGCAAGTAGAAGGGGAAAAAAGTAAGGAACTTGTATGTCGGCCCTGTATTAAAGAACATAAATGGTTAAAGAAAAGTGTGATTAATAAAAACATATACCAATTTCATTTAAGGACCAAAAAACTGACAGCTGTGCCATATAAATTGCAAAATAGTTGGGCAGAGATTTTCGATGTACCCATTCCATGGCACATGGTTTATGAATTGATACGCAAAACAACGCCGGATTCAACATTTTCAATATAAATTACTATACAAAATTCTTGCAACTAATGTAATGTTATATATATGGGGGATACAATCTTCCCAGCTCTGCAGATTCATTAGAGTCATTAGATCATTTATTTTGGTATTGTCCATATGTAGCTCGTTTTTGGTCACAGGTCCAGGAATGGCTGAAGAATTGCAACATTTGCCTAGAACTAACACTACAGATAGCAATACTGGGTGATTTGAAAAGCCATGGTCAATCAATCAATAATATAATAATTATTTTAGCAAAAATGTTTATTTTTAATTTACAATCTGTAGAAGCTATGAGAATAGGAAGGTTCAGTTCTTTTGTGAAGCATCACAGCACAGTTGAAAAATATATGGCAAGTAGAAATCCGAAATGGATGATGTTGATAGACAGATGGGAGGGGTTGAGTGGAGCTGAAGGGTGGGACTAATAACAAGATAAACAATGTAGGGGATAAGGGATCTGTAGAATGTATATAGGTTCAGAGCTTTTGTGAAATAGCATAGTTACAAATAGAAATCAAACTGGATGGACATCAGAAATAGAGGAAGGACTAAGAACAAACAAGAGAGAAATATTGTAAAGTAGACTGTGTCTGTAGAGTGTGCATAAGATGTATGGATTGAAGGTAGAAGCAGAAGTGGTTATTAGTTTACTCCAATTGGGAGATCGGCGGAAGGGTTTGCGGGGAATAATAATAAAGGTATATTCCTTAAAAAAGTACAGTATGTGTATGTATTTAGATATGCATGTGTGTATGGATATATATATTTACCAAAAACAAACAAACAAAAAACAATGGATGAATCCATCCTCTTCTTCCTCATCAGTACTGTTACAAACATTAGTAGTACAGTTATGGCCAACATTTTTGAGAATGACACAAATATACATTTTCACAAAGTCTGCTGCTTCAGTTTGTATGATGGCAATTTGCATATACTCCAGAATGTTATGAAGAGTGATCAGATGAATTGCAAAGTCTCTCTTTGCCATGCAAATGAACTGAATCCCCCAAAAACATTTACACTGCATTTCAGCCCTGCCACAAAAAGACCAGCTGACATCATGCCAGTGATTCTCTCGTCATCACAGGTGTGAGTGTTGACGAGGACAAGGCTGGAGATCATTCTGTCACACCGTCTCCTATAGTTGATTCAGCTGCGGGATCGGGGCACCACCAGTACAGAGCTTGCTCAGGAATGGCAGCAGGCAGGTGTGAGTTCATCTGCATGCACAGTGAGGCGAAGACTTTTGCAGGATGGCCTGGTGTCAAGAAGGGCAGCAAAGAAGGCACTTCTCTCCGGGAAAACATCAGGGACAGACTGATATTCTGCAAAAGGTATAGGGATTGGACTGCTGAGGACTGGGGTAAAGTCATTTTCTCTGATGAATCACCTTTCCGATTGTTTGGGGCATCTGGAAAAAGTTTGTCCGGAGAAGACAAGGTGAGCACTACCATCAGTCCTGTGTCATGCCAACAGTAAAGCATCCTGAGACCATTCATGTGTGGGGTTGCTTCTCAGCCAAGGGAGTGGTTTCACTCACAATTTTGCCTAAGAACACAGCCATGAATAAAGAATGGTACCAACCCATCCTCCGAGAGCAACTTCTCCCAACCATCCAGGAACAGTTTGGTGACAAACAATGCCTTTTCCAGCATGATGGAGCACCTTGCCATAAGGCAAAAGTGATAACAAAGTGGCTCAGGGAACAAAACATCAATATTTTGGGTACACGGCCAGGAAACTCCCCAGACCTTAATCCCATTGAGAACTTGTGGTGAATCCTCAAGAGGCGGGTGGACAAACAAAAACCCACAAATTCTGACAAACTCCAAGCATTGATTATGCAAGAATGGGCTGCCATCAGTCAGGATGTGGCCCAGAAGTTAATTGACAGCATACCAGGGCGGATTGCAGAGGTCTTGAAAAAGAAGGGTCAACACTGCAAATATTGACTCTTTGCATCAACTTCATGTAATTGTCAATAAAAGCCTTTGACACTTATAAAATGCTAGTAATTATACTTCAGTATTCCATAGTAACATCTGACAAAAATATCTAAAGACATTGAAGCAGCAAACTTTTTGTGTCATTCTCAAAACGTTTGGCCACGACTGTAGTATTGGAGACAAAGTGATATTCCTCCTCGGTTTCTCTCAGCTATGGAGACAGATCATCAGCCAGGAACCACCTGTGAAAAAGGAACATAAATTAACAGATTACCAATGTACAACTCAGGCAATTGCACTAGTCACAATTTAAATACCCTACTTCTTTTTTCTTTTTATTGTTCACTGTACGGTCCAACCATTAATTCACTTTATTTATTGAGTAGTTACAGCACAGGTAGGCATGAAAACACACATTAGACAAAGAATGAGGAACAGTGAACTAGACTTAACACCATTGTCACAGCTCTTCCAGAAGAAGTAATTCTAATGCACTAAGGTGGTCAAAGGCAAATTAAGTGAGGGAATGAGACTATCTGCATTCCGATTCCCCACCCTTCTCCCCACCATAGATTTATAAACATTGGATTGGTGTAATCATTGGCTAGAGAAGGAGTTTCCATTGTTGTCAAATCCATGACAGTGCACACTTTGGGAGAAGGGTGTATAATCAGGACACAAGCCTACCCTTTACCCCCGAGTCAAAGTAAGCACTCATACAATCACCCTCGTGGGCTTAAAAAGAATGGACTGGTGGGGTAAGGAATGGCCATTTTATTGCCACTCAAGCCCTTGCTTCCTATGGGAGAGCATCCTCACCTGTTTGATGGTGGGCAGCTTGGTCAGCAGCATCTGGAAGACAGGAGGGGGCAGCATCTGCTGGAGGAGCTATTGGGGTTGTCCACACACAGCAATGCCATTGTTCAGCGGAACCACTACCTTCTCAGAGTTTCCTGATGGTTTGAACACAAAATAGATTAGTTGGAAAGGCACACTTGTCAGGTCTGGAGCAAATTAACTTCTATACAAAAGTTTTTTCTTCCAAAAATAACTTTTGTAGCCTTTAAATATAGCAATAGGAAAATGAGACTGAATCAAACTAATTCCAGTCCATATCATAGATCAGCCACTTTTCAGAGTCTCTGCTACTGTCCTAACTGTTGACAATTGATGATATTTAGTGGTACGGAAAGAAGGCAACAGTAAACATGCAGTCAGCCACGAATAATGCAGCCTCCCCTCCACCAATTGAGATTTTGCGTGTGACTAACAAATTTCAGTTAATTACTACAGTTCCCGCCTTGGGTCAATTAGTGTAATTTTGTAAATTCCGGATAGCTATGGCAAGACGCATCATTAAATCGGGACAGTGCTGTCTGAGATATTGCGTGTGACGAACATATGAACAGACGGAGACAGATCCACATTCCCCCCTCTGATTTCATCGTGGGGGACAACAAACGCTTGACTTGCAACAAACAAAATGTCACAGAAGAACTCAGTGGGGGAGGATGGGACTATGATATGAGTATAATTAAATTTTATTTAATGCCGTAGACAGCCCTTATCTTGTAATATTGCTGTAGCCTTTAGTATAGTACTGAGCGTAGAGGTGGTTGAGAGAGCACACAAGGGCTAAAGTACGTCTCAATTCTCCACCCTTCTCCCTAGGTGTGCACTTCTCATCATGAATTTAAAAGCATAGGATTGGTGTAAGCACGGAAAGAAGGGCATTTCCATGGAAAATCCATGCAAAAAAAGTATACAAGTATACACTTTGGCAGAAGGAAGAGAATCGGGACGCAACTCAGCAATATGACTTTTAAGTCCAACTCATTTGAGTACCACTTATGAGGAGAAAGGGTACTTCAAACAAGGTCTGTTCACAGTGTGTGACACACTGTGGGTTGCATAATCAGTGCCAAGTAATGACTTGCATTGACTTGGAAACATAGAGGTAGATACAGTACAGTATCTGTATACCTGTATGCTTGCAATCCCTCCACCTATCTATCCATCTAATCAGTAGTGCCTAATATGCAGTGGTGGAACAAGTACCCAATTGTCATATTTGAGAAAAAGTGTAGATACCTTAATAGAAAGTTCCTCAAGTAAAAGTGAAAGTCATCCAGTAAAATACCACTTGAGTAAAAGTCTAAAAGTATTTGATTTTAAATATACTTAAGTATCAAAAGTAAATGTAATTGCTAAAATATACTTTAGTATCAAAAGTAAAAGTATAAATCATTTCAAATGTGTTATATTAAGCAAAGCAGACAGACAGCACCATTTTTTGTTTAAAAAATGTACAAATGGCCAGGGGCACACTCCAACATCATTTACAAAAGATGCATTTGTGTTCAGTGATCCTGCTAGATCAGAGTCAGTAGGGATGACCACGTATTATCTTGATAAATCTGTTAATTGGCCCATTTTCCTGTCCTGCTAAGCATTCAAAATGTAACAAGTACTTTTGGGTGTCAGGGAAAATGTATGGAGTAAAAAGTACATACTTTTCTTTAGGAATGTAGTAAAGTTAAAGTAGTAAAAAAAATATAAATAGTAAAGATAGACACAAAAACTACTTAAGTAGTACTTGAAATTATTTTACCTAAGTACTTTACACCACTGCTAATATGGGATACCTACAGTGCATCACCTGTTATACTGTAGATTAACTTCATGAGGATGAGCTCCTACATCTGCTCATTGAACATGCCCTCAAGTGTTGTTTGAAACTCCTAAACAAACAGAAAGACAGACAGACAGACAGGCAAGCAGACGGACGGACAGACACACACACACATACACTAACTCACTGTGAGAGCTGGGGGGGGGAGGGGTGTGAGCCCACTCTGCCCACAGTAGATGAAAACGTGCTTTGGTGATGACATGCTTTGGTGATGACATAAAATACATTTTACCAAGACAAATATGAATCTTCTGAATCTTAGTGGGGTATTTCTATAACATATCATTAACATTACATCAAAAACGTTGTATGTCATAACCGAATATTGTACATCAGATAATTAAGCACCGAGCTCTGTTGACAGAGCAGCTTTATCGCCAAAACTTTTGAGGATTTTACATTTGTGGTCGTGTCATCCAAGTTATTTCTGTGGGTCGCAACTAGCAAGATTAGCATGACACAAGCTGAATTAATGTAAAAGGCTTTGAAAAGAAAACATTTGGGAGTATGCTCCGTAAAAAAATGTCATTTTTACAGGAACTCCACCATTAATATGAACAGCATATACTAAAATATGAAAATACTAACGTTACATGTCATGTCTCAAAATCGATATCTACTTATATACTGTTTTATGTCACACGGATTTGAAAAGGAAGATGACGAGTTCAACAGGTAAACCTGTCCGGTAGCCTTAATTATCGCACACAGCATCCAGCCTAGCAGACATGATGCTATTTTCCTGATTTATGGCCACATTTTCTCTCTGGCCTCCATTGATTTAGTCGCCTTAATTTTGACCATCATACAAGGCTAAAAAACTCCAATACATTTTGAACAGAGACGGAGGTTTGGACCACTGGATTTCTTAGAGGATTATCTACACAATTAACATATTACTGTACCTAACTTCCGTGCATCATAACTTACTAGCTGGCTGTGGTAAAAAATATATATATAACCATGGTATCTAGTTAACTAGCTGATTGTTTCAATGCACCTCCCAAATGTGAAATTACAAGACAAAAAAAGGCACTTACCCAGGAGTGTTCGTTGATGTCTTCTTTGTTGTTAATGTAGCTAGCTAGGCTAGGAGCCAGTGCCAGTGTGGGCTAGCTAGCTAGCCAGTAGCCACTGAGTCTTCTTTATTCAAAATGGAAAAGTAAAATAAATACAAACCAAATCAAGCTAATTTATACAGTAAAACACGGGTTGCTAGCTAGTTAGCAGAGCACACTGTTGCCTCTCGCCATTTCCAGCGAGCTAGTTATCTAACTTAGCTAGGTGTACTAGCCATCAGCAGCACCTTGCCCGATCTGACCCTTCTCCCGCGACACCTCGCGCACGGATTCATCATAGCAACAGTAACTATGGGGTGGAGTTATGGGAGAGAAGCAGCGAATCAACTTCCAAAATGTCCGTGATGCAGATCAGCACGACTGTCAGTCAGATTCCGTAGGCAGTCAGATCTGGCGCTGCAGCATGCCATAATTGCTAGCTAGCTAGTTAGTTGTCTAGCTAGCACAAAATGGTAAGTTTATATTTCTTGATCCAACCAAAAAACTGAACAAACAAGTTATACACACAAAATGAATTATTAATACCAGACCCACTAAACAAAATCATCAGACAACATTTATTTCCTGTTTGCTCAGGTGCTGGAGTTAGCTACATTTGGTTAACTTAGCATAGCGAATAACCACAGAGCTTGCATTACGTGAAGGTAGAGAGCGATCAGCTTACCTTGTTAGCCAGATAGATAGATGGATTTCCCTTACGGCAGCCAACAATTTAACTAAACTAAATGTAACTGATGAATGTAGGATGATGGCAACACCACCATCTTTACGGCGATAGACCGGTTTTCCAAAGCCGCCCATTTTATTCCCCTTCCTAAATTGCCCTCAGCTAAAGAGATGGCCTAGCTCATGGTGCAGCACGTCTTCCGGATCCATGGACTGCTGTTTGATCTGGTCTCCGATCGCGGTCCCCAGTTCTCGTCCCAGTTCTGGAAGGCGTTCTGCATCCTTAATGGGTTGTCGGCTATCCTGTCCTCTGGTTTTCATCCCCAGTCCAATGGCCAGTCGGAGCGAGCCAATCAGGACCTGGAGACAACTCTTTGCTGCCTTGTCTCCACTAATCCCACCACAGCCAGCAACTTGTGTGGGTGGAATATGCCTTCTGCCCAGGTGTTCGTCCATAGCTGTCGCCATACCTGGAAGAGAGCCCGGGCCGCTCTTCTCAAGACCACTTCCAGGTACCAATGACAGGCGGACTGCCACCGGACCCCTGCTCCCCGCTTGGGCAGAGGATATGGCTGTCCACTCGGGATCTGCACTTCCGGATAGAGTCCTGCAAACTATCACCCCCATTTATCGGCCCTTTCCCCCTCTCCCCACTATGGACATCCTGGACCCAGCCCTCATCGCTGAGTTCCACCGCCGGCACCCCGGTCAACCAGGTATACACCCAGGTAGGACACCAGGTGCCAGTTCATCTTGTCTTGTCAGATCTTACCAGCGTGCTTTCCCATCTTCCTTTTTCTCAAGTTCTGTTTCCTAGTTTTCCCTGTTCTGACTATTCTGCCTGCCCTGACCCCGAGCCTGCCGTCCTCTGACCTAATTACAAACCTCTGCCTGCCTTGACCCCGAACCTGCCTGCCGTCCTGTACCTACCTTACTCTGAGCTGATCACGAACCCCTGCCTGTCCTCGACCTGCCCTTTGCCTGCCCCGTGTTTATAAATAATAATCTGAGAACTGTACTATCCACCTCCTGTGTCTGCATCTGGGTCATATCCTGAGTCATGATAGTCTCCTGTGCATGTCATCCTTAAAGTCTGTATAAGGGTAGGGCTCGCATGGTATCCTTCAACATGGTTATCCTCGTTAATTGTATAATGAAAAAGAAAAAGTGCCAGTATCGGCCTTTTCTTTTATTTCAAGTTATTAGCAAAGGATTCCAACACACAAGTTATCTCAGATGTGTGAGTGCTTTTCCTAATTTTCTAATAGTATACTTTCAAATGGAGAAAATACCTCAACAAAATGCAAACAATGTGTGATGATTTGCTAATCCTGTTTCAGTATATAAATGACAAACCATATGTACAAGTGCATTGGACATGCTCACGGAGGCCAATACTAATCCCATCATTTGTCTACATTGGGCATGGATGCCATAAATAATCTCTCATCCACTGTAAGCATTGGAACCAAAAGGGTAGAGCATGGATAATGGAGGCAAAAGGAAAATACCCTAGAGAGTGTCCACAGTAAAGGCTCTGCAGGAGGAGATCCTCCCGCAAACGGAGATGCTTACAGTAGTAAAAATATAGATTTTAATGATAGACAGGAGGAGACACTACTTCAAGTTTTAGGGGGATGACATCACATCACATTGGGTACTAGAACTCACCTGTAGCAAATTCTGCTACTGTCACACCCCTTTCACCTCCTACCTCACTGATTGTATAACTCAGCCGACGACTGTATGATTTGAGTCAATGTAGCAGAATTAAATACCCACCAAATTAGTTATGTGGGTGCTAGAGTGACTGAGTTCACAGTCTACAGAGAAGGAGGTCAGTGAGTGTAGCAGAGGGGTGAGTGTGTAGCTCATGGGAGCTAGTTGACAGGTGAGTGCTCTTAATTCTTCCTCGATTCCTCTCATCGCCTCCTTTTCAAAACCCATAACCCATTGGAGAAGGTCAGAGGGGAGGGACCTTATACCTTCTCCTCCAATACAGTTGTGATACAATACAAGTGAGGAGCTAGGATGCGAGCAATTCCGGAAAGACAAATTGAGACAAAGCCCTAGTAGCCATCTTGTGGTGATGTCACCCGCCCTGAGACCTAAAGTACTGTTATCCTAGCCCAACCAAGATAATAGTTTTGGTTGGATAATGGATGCTGCTTTGTGGGTATGGAGTGCTGTTGTGGATAGGGGTTTCATTCTACATCAGCCATACAGGGATTGTTAGACCCACACCAATAATCAAGGACATCAGCTTCAGCTGCAAATCTGTGCAATATCATAAGACAATATTACTGCACTGTTGGAGCATTTCACTACACCCGCAATAACATCTGCTAAATATGTGTATGTGACCAACACAATTTGATTTGATTTGATATGAGAGTGAGTGACAACCAAATAAAACAGACAAACAGGGAATGTTCAATGACCAAAAAAGACACTATACATAATTAAAATAATCAACACTTTTTTTCATGTCATACAAGAGATGATTGAATAGTTAAATAAATAGTGTCTAATACAAATAAAAAGCAGAATGTCAGGAATGGGCCGGAACAGAAACCTGCACAGCCAGTAGTTCTATGAGCAAAGTTGAGCATGCATGTTCTAGGTATATGCATTGTTACTTCAAACAGTATTTTTTTAGTCCTACAACCAATTCTAAAAGTTAAACAATAGCATACAGGCTACCTATAACCCATTGGAGATATATCCTTGAGTCTCTCCAGGACTTTCTTTGGGACCTTCATTCACAGACAGGGTTTAGCAGCTTTCACAGGTCTCTGTATCTGAGGTTAGGAAACAAATAAATTAGACCAGGACTTGCTTCATTATTCTTAAGTTTTATGACATTTGATATTTCATTGCAATTATATTTTTGTATTGCCATAGTTCTCTCTTTGGGTCTGGAAATCTGTTCATTAGATAGCTAGCTTAGCTACTAGCTAGGTAGCTAACATTGTTGTTTTTTGCAGATCAAGCTAATATTTGTGTCATTAAAAGAACAATTATTGGACGGCTGTCTATCCTATTTATATGTACAGTCGTGGCCAAAAGTTTTGAGAATGACACAAATATTAATTTTCACAAAGTCTGCTGCCTCAGTTTGTATGATGGCAATTTGCATATACTCCAGAATGTTATGAAGAGTGATCAGATGAATTGCAATTAATTGCAAAGTCCCTCTTTGCCATGCAAATGAACTGAATCCCCCAAAAACATTTCCACTGCATTTCAGCCCTGCCACAAAAGGACCAGCTGACATCATGTCAGTGATTCTCTCGTTAACACAGGTGTGAGTGTTGACGAGGACAAGGCTGGAGATCAATCTTTCATGCTGATTGAGTTCGAATACCAGACTGGAAGCTTCAAAAGGAGGGTGGTGCTTGGAATCATTGTTCTTGTTCTGTCAAACATGGTTACCTGCAAGGAAACACGTGCCGTCATCATTGCTTTGCACAAAAAGGGCTTCACAGGCAAGGATATTGCTGCCAGTAAGATTGTCCCTATAAATCAACCATTTATCTGATCATCAAGAACTTCAAGGAGAGCGGTTCAATTGTTGTGAAGAAAGCTTCAGGGCACCCAAGAAAGTCCAGCAAGTGCCAGGACCGTCTCCTGAAGTTGATTTAGCTGCGGGATCGGGGCACCACCAGTACAGAGCTTGCTCAGGAATGGCAGCAGGCAGTTGTGAGTGCATCTGCACGCACAGTGAGGCGAAGACCTTTGGAGGATGGCCTGGTGTTAAGAAGGGAAGCAAAGAAGGCACTTCTCTCCAGGAAAAACATCAGGGTCAGACTGATATACTGCAAAAGGTACAGGGATGGACTGCTGAGGACTGGGGTAAAGTCATTTTCTCTGATTAATTCCCTTTCCGATTGTTTGGGGCATCTGGAAAAAAGCTTGTCCGGAGAAGACAAGGTGAGCACTAACATCAGTCCTGTGTCATGCCAACAGTAAAGCATCCTGAGACCATTCATGTGTGTGGTTGCTTCTCAGCCAAGGGAGTGGGCTCACTCACAATTTTGCCTAAGAACACAGCCATGAATAAAGAATGGTACCAACCCATCCTCCGAGAGCAACTTCTCCCAACCATCCAGGAACAATTTGGTGATGAACAATGCCGTTTCCAGCATAATGGAGCACCTTACCATAAGGTGACAACTAAGTGGCTTGGGGAACAAAACATGGTCCATGGCCAGGAAACCCCCCAGACCTTAATCCCATTGAGAACTTGTGGTCAATCCTCAAGAGGTGGGTGGACAAACAAAACCCCACAAATTCTGACAAACTCCAAGCATTGATTATTCAAGAATGGGCTGCCATCAGTCAGGATGTGGCCCAGAAGTGAATTGACAGTATGCCAGGGCGGATTGCAGAGGTCTTGAAAAAGAAGGGTCAACACTGCAAATATTGACTCTTTGCATCAACTTCATGTAATTGTCAATGAAAGCCTTTGACACTTATGAAATGCTTGTAATTATACTTCCGTATTCCATAGTAACATCTGACAAAAATATCTAAAGACACTGAAGCAGCAAACTTTGTGGAAATTAATATTTGTGTTATTCTCAAAACTTTTGGCCACGACTGTAGTTAGCTAGCCAGCTGACGTTACCTAGATTAGATGGTCAACTTGATAAACAACTTACCCGTGTGTTACACATGATCCTGGCGCCACCACCTCCTGCTGCTAACGAACGTTACTATCCATGCAAGCAATATAGCACGCTGCGATGCTTCTTTGGGAAATCTATCATCTTTAAAAATAAAAAAAACGGATTTGTCCCCGGTCGTGAGGACCATCCCACCCGTGAATAGTAAAACAACTGTACTAAGTTAGCTAGCTTAGCTAGCTAGCGGTTTACAGCTGTGATGGAACAGCTGTTGTTTACAAACACACTAGAAGTTATTTGGGGTTCCAGGGTTCACTTCCGCTCCTCCTCAAAAAGCCATTAAAAGGTCTATAGGGACCAGTTGGGATGGGGGATTTATTGGTGTGCTCCTATGGCGCAAATGTACATCTCTTTAATCGATCTGGTGAAGCATTTACCATGGCCCCTGCTCATTCATTCGCACTCCTCCTGCCCTTCCCCCTCCCCTCCTGATCAATATTTGACCCATGGCCCACCCCACTCCAACAGCAGCACTGTATGTGCTTCATATAAAGGACCACAAAATAGGTGCCATTTTCTCTTTGAATGATAGCTAAATTGATGCCGCTGATAATGGAGAACACGAAGAAGAAGAAGAGAATGGTATTCCCGAAGGACCTGTCCTGGACTCAATATATGGATGCCTGATCTGTTTAGCATTTGAAAATGACAGTTAAACGCTGTAAGCAGTAATCAATTCTACGTCCCTTATCACAATTATGTAAATGCTATTCAAGCCTTGATGCTGTGGCAGCATTGTGAAAAAGTGATGCTGTCGCAAACATCGCAGTCTTTTAACCTTGATTTATATTGGTTATTCCTATTGAGATAACATCTCTTTTGCAAGAGAGACCTGTTCATGTCTATGCTGATGTCATAGTTCAAGGTCAGGTAGAGGGATAGCGATGATGATGACAGGTACTGGAGGTTTTAGCGGAGGTGTATGATCTGACAGCCCTAACCTAAACCAGTTGCTGTCATTCCACTCCTTAGCGAGCCCTGTTACCTACGGCTCTATTTCATCTCTGCCCTGCTACTGCACAGCCTCCACATGGCATAGATTAGCATCAGAGGAGAGGGCACACTTTGAGTCCTCCCATTTTTTAGAAAGGTTGGCATGGGGCCAACCTAGTAAACCACTGGTGAAGTATTAACAAGGCCATTTACTGTACATGAATGCACAGAGGGGGAGAAATCCTTTTCACTAATCATTTGTTTTCATTGTCCTTCAAAGCAGACAGATAAAGATGGAGAAAACCCCACAGACCTCTGTTGAATTGGTGTATTTACTGACGGTTAGCAAACATCAGAAGAATCACAACTACTTTTTATGATGATAGAAAAGATCAGTTAACCACCTAACTGAGGAACTCAATTTAACCTTGCGCAATACCCTAGATGCAGTTGCACCCCTAAAAACTAAAAACATTTCTTATAAGAAACTAGCTCCCTGGTATACAGAAAATACCCGAGCTCTGAAGCAAGCTTCCAGAAAATTGGAACGGAAATGGCGCCACACCAAACTGGAAGTCTTGTGACTAGCTTGGAAAGACAGTACTGTGCAGTATCGAAGAGCCCTCACTGCTGCTCGATCATCCTATTTTTCCAACTTAATTGAGGAAAATAAGTACAATCCAAAATGTATTTTTGATACTGTCGCAAAGCTAACTAAAAAGCAGCATTCCCCAAGAGAGGATGGCTTTCACTTCAGCAGTAATAAGTTCATGAACTTCTTTGAGGAAAAGATCATGATTCTTGACTTTAAATCATGACTCCTCTTTAAATCTGCGGATTCCTTCAAAGCTCAGTTGTCCTGAGTCTGCATAACTCTGCCAGGACCTAGGATCAAGAGAGACACTCAAGTGTTTTAGTACTATATCTCTTGACACAATGATGAAAATAATCATGGCCTCTAAACCTTCAAGCTGCATACTGGACCCTATTCCAACTAAACTACTGAAAGAGCTGCTTCCTGTCCTTGGCCCTCCTATGTTGAACATAATAAACGGCTCTCTATCCACCGGATGTGTACTGAACTCATTAAAAGTGGCAGTAATAAAGCCTCTTTTGAAAAAGCCAAACCTTGACCCAGAAAATATAAAAAACTATCGGCCTATATCGAATCTTCCATTTCTCTCAAAAATGTTTGGAAAGGCTGTTGCGCAGCAACTCACTGCCTTCCTGAAGACAAACAATGTATACGAAATGCTTCAGTCTGGTTTTAGACCCCATCATAGCACTGAGACTGCACTTGTTAAGGTGGTAAATTACCTTTTAATGGCATCAGACCGAGGCTCTGCAACTAGACCTTAGTGCTGCTTTTGATACCATCGATCACCACATTCTTTTGGAGAGATTGTAAACCCAAATTGGTCTACACGGACAAGTTCTGGCCTGGTTTAGATCTTATCTGTCAGAAAGATATCAGTTTGTTTCTGTGATTGGCTTGTCCTCTGACAAATCAACTGTAAATTTCGGTGTTCCTCAAGGTTCTGTTTTAGGACCACTATTGTTTTCACTATATATTTTACATCTTGGGGATGTCATTCAAAAACATAATGTTAACTTTCACTGCTATGCGGATGACACACAGCTTTACATTTCAATGAAACATGGTGAAGCCCCAAAATTGCCCTCGCTAGAAGCCTGTGTTTCAGACATAAGGAAGTGGATGGCTTCAAACTTTCTACTTTTAAACTCGGACAAAACAGAGATGCTTGTTCTAGGTCCCAAGAAACAAAGATATCTGTTGAATCTTAATGGTTGTACAGTCGTCTCAAATAAAACTGTGAAGGACCTCTGCGTTACTCTGGACCCCGATCTCTCTTTTGACGAACATATCAAGACTGTTTCAAGGACAGCTTCTTTCCATCTACGTAACATTGCAAAAATCAGAAACTTTCTGTCCAAAAATGATGCAGAAGAATTCATCCATGCTTTTGTTACTTCTAGGTTAGACTACTGCAATGCTCTACTTTCCGGCTACCCGGATAAAGCACTAAATAAACTTCAGTTAGTGCTAAATACGGCTGCTAGAATCCTGACTACAACCAAAAAATTTGATCATATTACTCCAGTGCTAGCCTCCCTACACTGGCTTCCTGTCAATGCAAGGGCTGATTTCAAGGTTTTACTGCTAACCTACAAAGCATTACATGGGCTTGCTCCTACCTATCTTTCTGATTTGGTCCTGCCGTACATACCTACACGTACGCTACGGTCACAAGACGCAGGCCTCCTAATTGTCCCAAAAATTTCTAAGCAAACATAACAATACAGGGCTTTCTCCTGTATTGCTCAATTTTTTAATGGAATGGTCTGCCTACCCATGTGAGAGACGCAAACTCGGTCTCAACCTTTAAGTCTTTGCCGAAGACTCATCTCTTCAGTCGGTCATATGATTGAGTGTAGTCTGGCCCAGGAGTGTGAAGGTGAACGGAAAGGCTCTGGAGCAACGAACTGCCCTTGCTGTCTCTGCCTGGCCGGTTCCCCTCTCTCCACTGGGATTCCCTGCCTCTAACCCTATTACAGGGGCGGAGTCACTGCCTTACTGGTGCTCTTTCATGCCGTCCCTAGGAGGGGTGCATCACTTGAGTGGGTTGAGTCACTGATGTGATCTTTCTGTCTGTGTTGGTGCCCCCCCTTGGGTTGTTCCGTGGCGGAGATCTTTGTGGGCTATACTCAGCCTTTTCTCAGGATGGTAAGTTGGTGGTTGAAGATATCCCTCTAGTGGTGTGGGGGCTGTGCTTTGGCAAAGTGGGTGGGGTTATATCCTTCCTGTCTGGCCCTGTCCGGGGGTATCATCGGATGGGGCCACAGTGTCTCCTGACCCCTCCTGTCTCAGCCTCCAGTATTTATGCTGCAGTAGTTTATGTGCCAAGGGGCTAGGGTCAGTTTGTTATATCTGGAGTACTTCTTCTGTCTTATCCGGTGTCCTGTGTGAATTTAAGTATGCTCTCTCTAATTCTCTCTTTCTTTCTCTCTCTCGGAGGACCTGAGCCCTAGGACCATGCCTCAGGACTACCTGGCATGATGACTCCTTGCTGTCCCCAGTCCACCTGGCCGTGCTGCTGCTCCAGTTTCAACTGTTCTGCCTGCGGCTATGGAATCCTGACCTGTTCACCGGACGTGTTACCTGTCCCAGACCTATTATTTGACCATGCTGGTCATTTATGAACATTTGAACATCTTGGCCATGTTCTGTTATAATCTCCACCCGGCACAGCCAGAAGAGGACTGGCCACCCATCATAGCCTGGTTCCTCTCTAGGTTTCTTCCTAGGTTTTGGCCTTTCTAGGGAGTTTTTCCTAGCCAACTTACTTCAACACCTGCATTGCTTGCTGTTTGGGGTTTTAGGCTGGGTTTCTGCACAGCACTTTGAGATATCAGCTGATGTACGAAGGGCTATATAAATACATTTGATTTGACTTGATCAGGGGTTTGGTGCCGTTGACTGTTGTTGATTGATTTTCCTGCTTGTTGGCCCAAGCAATCAATGATTTAGCTCTCTGACATAGCTTTGGTCCTGTTCGCTTGCATAAATAAGTACCTTCCATTGCAATACCTCCCATTGCTGTACCCATTTCTATACCTACCATGGCTGTACCCATTGCTATACCTACCATGGCTGTACCTGCCGTTACTGTAATCCTTGCTGTATCTCCCATTGCTGTACCCAATGCTGTACTTCCCATTGCTGTACCCATTTCAATACCTACCACTGATGTACTACTAGAGCATCAGCAAGGTGTTTGAAAAGACCCAACTCAGTCGCTATGATCCTCACTGCATGCCATGGGGATTGAGTCAAGATGGATGGCAGCATTAAGGCCCAGAGCTCCTTGACTCTTGCCACTCTTATCCTGTTTAGCGGCTGTTAAATGCTAGTTTAGATTCAGAGGGGGTTAGATGAGTATCACGTGTTTCGAGCCTCAGGGAGTGATTTATATTATCGTCTCTATCCTCTACAACTCCACTGCGCGCACACATGCACAGCATTACTCGTATGCAGGCACGTACACACACACACACACACACACACACACACACACACACACACACACACACACACACACACACACACACACACACACACACACACACACACACACACACACATTCCTTTCCATCAGGAGACTGACACTATCTCTCCTCTGCCAGTGTTGCTCTGACCTCCTGCTGCCAGTCTAATCCAAGCCCAGACCATCTCTCTCTCTCCTAGAGGAAATGGGCCTGTGATGCACCACTAATGTCCTTTTTTAATGTCACAGCGATGGGAGTTGCATCAGCCACCTGATGTATGGTGTAATTGGTCACTTCCAGGGCTGAGTGCCATCTCTGTGTTCGAGTCTCTATGCTGGAAAGGATGGTACCTTGCTCTGCTGGAACCTATAAGCAAAATACACTCAACAGCTGATCTGACTACATTAGCTAAGACCCCTTTATATCCATCGGGCAGCATTACATTGCTGTTTGTGCCCAATTCTGACCCCTTATGACTTCTACAGTACATGTATGTCACATGCACCAAATCCCTAGTGTCAAAAGCAATGCTCATCTCACCACACTAAACCAAATGCCTTGCGAATTTCCAGATATGTGCCCATCTTTTTACATTTAGCTGCCATCTGGATTTTCCCATAGCCCCTTAGAATGGGTTTACAACTAATTATTAACTGTTTTTATTAGCATAGGATGTTGGTGTTGGGGAGACCCCTCCCCCCTCCCCTATAGCTGTCTGAGACATAACATTTCCCCAGAGAATGTTTAATAGATAAGTAAATTATTAGAGGGAGAGTTCATGCTATGTACGCCTCCCACTAAGCATGTGAGCGCTGGCAAAACAAATGAGGTGCTAGAGGAATGTGTTCATTCTAAACAGGGAAGACTTAGGCCATGCTCCAATGAGCATATTTCTCATTTTACATCAATTTACATTAGAATGCCAAATTTATCATCAACGAAAAAATGCTTCAAAAGCAGTTTGGATTAAATATTGACGGGGGAAAGTTTTAATGACATTCTCTCATCAGAGTTTTTGCTTAAAGCGAAGGGACAGCGAAACACACAGAAAGAGAGAGAGAGAGAGAGATACAGAGAGATATGGAGAGAGAATGTGACAGAACAGAGAAAACGTGTGTGAGTCAGCGCTAGAGAGACAGAAGACAGAGCTCCTTATTCAAGGGTAAATCAAAACATCGTGCACATGTAGATTCTAATTGGGACGTCACATAATGCGATCTCATCTGACAGATTCAAAGCAGACACCAAGAAAAGAGCAAAAGAGCCAATGCGGCATTTGTCCTACAACAAGTCACATCCACTTACAGACAGAGAAAACAGAAGAGAGGGGAGAGAAAACCACTCGCTGAGGCAATGGGAGTGGCACATCTTCCTCAAACAAGAAGCTCAAAGACAGAAAAGTGTGGCTGCAAAACTGCAGCCTCCCAGGAATTGCTATCTGCATGAAATTGCCTATTTCAGAGAGGCTAGCGCCAACCTAGCTTTAGTTACGCTCCAGGGGTAGACCTGCTTTCCCATGTCAGTATAAATGTAAATTTCACCCAGTAAACCGCTTGAGGCATCTCCTCCCCTTGGATCACAGATTAAGGTGTGAGACTGGTGCGTGTGTGTGACAGACAGACAGTGATAAGGGTATCAATGTGTTTACATTTCAGTGTGCATCTACACTGTGTTCCAGGGTTGGCACTGGCCTTCACTCGGGAGCGGGGAGAGAGAAAGAGCTAAAGACTAGTGTGTCTACAAGTATGTGAGGGTTCCAGGTTGGAGCTGACCTTCACTCAGGGTTGCGCGTGTGTGTGTGTGTGTGTGCGCGTGTGACTGAGTGAGAGAGAGCAGATAGTTTCAGCGCCTATAATGATGTGAGTTTGCATCTACAGTACATGGTGTGTGTTCCAGCCAGGGTTGGTACTGGCCTTCACTCGGGAACAGAGAGCGGGGGGAGGTGTCCCCGCCTGCATCTCGGGGGGTGGACGACAGATATTTAAAGGCCTTTTCATCGACGTGGCGGTAATTGCGGCAGCTCCCTATCTTCCTGGCTGAACACCTTATCTCCCTGACCTTCCACTGGCAGACCTCCATACCTCAATCCCATGGACCAGAGAGAGAAAGGTTGGGATGAGCCAGTGCTGACACTGTGGCATGCTTCGCCTCACAGTACACCACAACCGACCTTCAAAAGGTGTGGTACATATGATATATTTATTTTAGTTTTTTTTTTTTATCTACGATGCTTGTATGTTTCTGTAATTGAAATGTATGTGTCTATGTCAACTCTTTTTCATGGTGTGTCTATTTCGGTCAGTTGTTACAGTATGATATTTCTCTCAAACTTTGTTCCCCCCTGCTGCTGTGTTGGTTGAAAAATAGATTGTATCTCAATGAGATAAACCTGGATAAAAAAAGGTCTAAGAACAGGCATATTTCAGTGGAAAGGTAGCCTGGTCTATAGCTATTTGCTTTAGTTTCAGCACATGCATTTACAGCACATACAGATCTAGGACCAGGCTAGAAAGAACGGCTGACTAAAATCTTCTGCCTCTTGTAGTATTTCAGGTCTATAAATATCACAAACTCATTCCTTTCACAAGCAAGTCTCTCTCTAAGCTTCCAGCTCACTCCTGGGGCCCTGAGTCCCTGATAAGTGCTACAGGTCCACAGACCACAGCATGTAAACATCCTCAGTCAACCAATGTCTTCTGGAGGGAGGGAGCCAGTTCAACGCTAAAGGCCCATAAACATATCTCTATCTTCCCATTGACTGGTTGATGTTCTTCAAAAAATAAATGGATATATAATTCAAATAATCAAAAACTGCTGCAAATATCATAGAGTGGGACTTGAATGGTCACTATCCTGGAAGCTTTCTCACATTAGTAACTGTTTACTTGAAAGCTCTTTTTTATTTGGCTGTTATGCTATTTATGAGTTGCCACACACAAAAGTGTTTTCCAGGAAAGGTGAGGCCAATGCTAATAAGCTGCTGTCGTCGTTGCTTGGTTCAGTCCAGAGTCATACACTTCAGAGAAGGTGCCTGGGCCAAAGCTCGATTCACAGACTCAGGCCCAGACTGGCAGTCTTTCCCCGCGATTGATAAATATGTGTGTAAAACTAGTTAAAAAAGCAAAATCTGATTATTATGTTAATACACTATCTGAATGTACAGGGAATCCAGCTACATTTTGAAAAGCGGTTAAATCACTGAAGGGTCTCCTCTTCTCTCCCCCAAGAAATTAATTTAGATTCTGGCCCTATTACGGACAAAATTGATATAATTAATGCATTTAATCACCCTTTTATATCTGCAGGCTTTATGTTTGACTGTATTTCAAAGCCAGCTCTTGAAAGAGTAGTTTGGATGTACAGTAGATGGTGAAAATCTATTGAATGATACTGAAAACGCTGGTCAGGGTTTTTTCCCTGGAAATTCACTGATAAAGAAGGCCTGAATGCTTTGTTAACAGACAAAAAAATACAAATGGGCTGATAATTTGGAGCCTGGTCTGCTTATTGCTGGCTCAGTAGCCCAAATGTTTTATTCAACATTGTTATCAGGAAGTATTCCAAAAGCATGGATATCCACATACAGTTGAAGTCAGAAGTTTACATACGCTTAGGTTGGAGTCATTAAAACTCATTTTTCAACCACTCCACAAATGTCTTATTAACAAACCATAGTTTTGGCAAGTCGGTTAGGACATCTACTTTGTGCATGACACAAATCATTTTTCTAACAATTGTTTACAGACAGATTATATCACTTAGAAAATTGGAAAATTCCAGAAAATTATGTCATGGCTTTAGAAGCTTCTGATAGGCTTATTGACATAATTTGGTGTCAATTGGAGGTGTACCTGTGGATGTATTTCAAGGCCTACCTTCAAAAAGTGCCTCTTTGCTTGACATCATGGGAAAATCAAAAGAAATCAGCCAAGACCTCAGAATTTTTTTTTAGACCTCCACAAGTCTGGTTTGTCATTGGGAGCAATTTCCAAACGCCTGAAGGTACCACGTTCATCTGTACAAACAATAGTACGTAAGTATAAACACCATGGGACTACATGGCCATCATACCGATCAGGAAGAAGACACGTTCTGTCACAAAAGTGTCTATATCCACAGTAAAACGAGTCCAATATTGACATAACCTGAACGGACGCTCAGCAAGGAAGAAGCCACTGCTCCAAAACCACCATAAAAAAGCCAGACTACGGTTTGCAACTGCACATTGGGAAAAATATCTTACTTTCTGGAGAAATGTCCTCTGGTCTGATGAAACAAAAATATAACTGTTTGGCCATAATGACCATCATTATGTTTGGAGGAAAAAGGGGGAGGCTAGCAAACTGAAGAAGACCATCCCAACTGTGAAGCATGGGGATGGCAGCATCATGTTGTGGGGGTGCTTTGCTGCAAGAGGGACAGTTTGTAAAATTAGGTAGATATATTGAAGCAACATCTCAAGACATCAGTTAAAGTTTGGTCGCAAATGGGTCTTCCAAATGGACAATACATTTTTTTTACCTTTATTTAACTAGGCAAGTCAGTTAAGAACAAATTCTTATTTTCAATGACGGCCTAGGAAAAGTGGGTTGTTCAGGGGCAGAACAACATATTTGTACCTTGTCAGCTCGGGGATTTGATCTTCCAACCTTTCGGTTACAGGTCCAACGCTCTAACCACTAGGCTACCTGTCACCCCACAATGACTCCAAGCATACTTCCAAAGTTGTGGCAAAATGGCTTAAGGACAACAAAGTCAAGGTATTGGAGTGGCCATCACAAAGCCCTGACCTTAATCCTATAGAACATTTGTGGGCAGAACTGAAAAAGCATGTGCGAGCAAGGAGGCCTACAAACCTGACTCAGTTACACCAGCTTTGTCAGGAGGAATGGGCCAAAATTCTCCCAACTTGTCGTGGGAAGCTTGTGGAAGGCTACCCGAAACCTTTGACCCAAGTTAAACAATTTAAAGGCAATGCTACCAAATACTAATTGAGTGTATGTAAACTTCTGACCCACTGGGAATGTGATGAAAGAAATAATTCTCTCTACTATTTTTCTGACATTTCATATTCTTAAAATAAAGTGGTGATCCTAACTGTCCTAAGACAGGGAATTGTTACTAGGATCAAATGTCAGGAATTGTGAAAAACTGAGTTTAAATGTATGTTGCTAAGGTGTACGTAAACTTCCGACTTCAACTGTATCTTAGCGACAGAACTCAGGCCATCTTGATAGATGTGGTTAAATCTGAATTTCTTGAGATTCAAAAAGGTGTTCCTCGGGTGGATTTTGGGTCCATTATTGTTCACTTTGTATATTAACGACATCGGAAACACTGTTTTAATACTCTATGCAGATTCATCTCTATGCAGATGACACAGTTTTGTATTCCTGTGCCACCTCGGTGCAGCAGGCCATTCGTGAACTTCAGCATGACTTTGATTCAATTCAGAAATGACTTACAGATTTTAAATTTGTGTTAAATATAAGTAATGTATAAGTAGTGTATGTTGTTTTAATATTCTGTTTTTATTGTAATGTGTACAGGGCTCTCTTGTAAAATAGATGTTTAATCTCAATGTGACTCCCTGTTAAAATAAAGGATAAATAAACAAATAATATATTCCAGGGCGTGTGTGTGTGTGTGTGTGTGTGTGTGTGGCAATGTGTGCATGTGTGTGCATTTGTGTGTGTGTGTGGACCTAATCCATGACTCCTCCCCCTTCTCATAAGGACAAGGAAATACCTCAGCTAGCCCACTACTAGGCAGTTCTCATACTATGTTAATTGTCTGTTTATAGCTAACGGTGCTAACAGAATGTTAGTGCTTTCCGCCTGTACATTATTCATGCTCTGAGATAAGCCTGGGCCCTTGTTTCGGCACCTGCTTGTTTTGTTTAGCTTCCCCTTGTACCAACATCATCCATTCTTAATCAGAACCCCTCATTCAACAACCCCATTTGGCAGCTTGCTTCTCGACAGCAGGGGTGAGGAGTTGAAACGCATTCAGGTGAGTCTCTGTCATCTTCCGACTCTATTTACTGAAACAGAACACTCTGATTAATTGAGATAATCTGATAATGGCATTTAATGAATAAATTAAGTGTTCATTGGTACCTGAGGGACCAACCATCTCCAGGAGGTAAAGAGGTTGAAATAAGTAAAAAAAAAACACACAAAAAAACAGTTTACGAGTCCTACTTTATTTGCTCTCTAAACAACTTTTCATGTAGAACAGTCATACAGTATAATTCATTCACTTGGTCATTACCCACATAGAAAATACTACAGTTTACCATAGAAAACTATTGTACTACTTACTATAGAATTATAGTATACTGCCTGCCTTCCTTTCCATGCTTGCCCGGATAGTCATGTCCGCAAAAACACTGCAGTAAATACTACAGTATTCACTATAGTGTTTTGCGTTTATAAAAGCAAAAATCCTACAGTGAATACTATAGTATATCAATATAAACTCAAAATATAAACGCAAAAAAAGAAATGTCCCTTTTTCAGGACCCTGTCTTTCAAAGATAATTCATAAAAATCCAAATAACTTCAACACTGTTTCCCATGCTCCCAACAATTAATGAATATGTACCTGTGGAAAGGTCGTTAAGACACTAACAGCAATTAAGGTCACAGTTATGAAAACTTAGGACACTGACACTGAAAAGCACCAAAAGAAAGATGCCCAGGGTCCCTGCTCATCTGCGTGAACGTGCCTTAGGTATGCTGCAAGGAAGCATGAGGACTGCTGATGTGGCCAGGGCAATAAATTGCAATGTCCATACTGTGAAATGCCTAAGACAGCGCTACAGGGAGATGGGATGGAACAGTTGATCGTCCTCGCAGTGGCAGACCACGTGTAACAACACTTGCACAGGATCGGTACATCCGAACATCATACCTGCGGGACAGGTACAGGATGGCAACAACAACTGCCCGAGTTACACTAGGAATGCACAATCCCTCTATCAGTGCTCAGACTGCCCGCAATAGGCTGAGCGAGGCTGGACTGAGGGCCTGTAGGCCTGTTGTAAGGCAGGTCCTCACCAGATATCACCGGCAACAACGTCGCCTATGGGCACAAACCCACTGTCGCTGGACCAGAGAGGACTGGTAAAAAGGGTTCTTCATTGACGAGTCGTGGTTTTGTCTCACCATGAGTGATGGTCGGTTTCGCGTTTATCATCGAAGAAACGAGCGTTACACAGAGGCCTGTACTCTGGATGCACTTCAGATGCACTTCAGTACTTAATGCATCTGGTGGCCACACCAGATACTGACTGTTACTTTTGATTTGACTGCCCCCCCTTTGTTCAGGGACACATTATTCAATTTGTTAGTCACATGTCTGTGGGACTTGTTCAGTATATGTCTAAGTTGTTGAATCTTGTGGCTTCGTAATATTTATTTTCCACCATAATTTGCAAATAAATTCATTAAAAATCCTACAATGTGATTTTCTGGATTTTTTTTCTCATTTTGTCTGTCATAGTTGACGTGTACCTATGATGAAATTACAGGCCTCTCTCATCTTTTTAAGTGGGAGAACTTGCACAATTGGTGGCTGACTGAATACTTTTTTGCCCCACTGTATATGTTCTTTCATTATTTGAGCTTTATATGACTTCAATGAAAAATATCAATATTTTCTACATTTTCTAAATAGTTGTTATGTTATTCATTTCCATGTCTGCTGTGTGTGAGGAAATGCCCTTGTCTAGAGCAAAGGATTACAATTTCACACTCCATAAAAGTGTTTAAAATTCTAAAAACTGGATAAAATGAATATTAACTGACAAAGTAATATTTCTCTCAAAACTGTAATTCCTAAAAAAAATGTGTCCTGAGTTTTAGTCCGTCAGATTTGTCAAAAATGTATCAGAAATTATCTCCTGATTTGATGGAGTGCAACAAAACAATTAATGTTCCTGAAGGTCCTCTACTTTTGATAGATTTAAACAAACATTATTGATATCACCATGACCACAACCATAACCTGTCAACTCCATCTCCGTTATAGACTAAGACAGAATATGACTTTTTGCTATTTTGCATACCACTTCAAAATAAAAAATATGCACTTTGTCAACTCCGTAAAACATCAACTCTTGTCACATTTTTGTCTAAGCTCAACTCCATTGGGGTGCTGAAAGATCTTTTGGAATGATTATGTTTTTGTTTTGTTTTTCCATATTTTACAAATGTTTGTATTGAACTCGCCATATTTTCAAGCATCGTGGTGGCTACATCATGTTATGGCTATCCTTGTAATCGTTAAGAACTGGGGAGTTTTTCAGGATAAAAAATAAACGTAATGGAGCTAAGCACAGGCAAAATCCTAGAGGAAAACCTGGTTCAGTTTGAATTCCACCAGACTCTGGGAGATGACTTCACCTTTCAGCAGGACTGTCATGACTTCCGCCGAAGTCGGTTCCTCTCTTTGTTCGGGCGGCAATCAGCGGTCGACGTCACCCACCGGTCTTCTAGCCATCGCTGATCCACCTTTCATTTTCCATTTGTTGTCTTGTTTTCCCACACACCTGGTTTACATTTCCCTCATTACTTGTTGTGTATTTAACCCTCTGTTCCCCCATGTCTGTGTGTGAAATTGTTTATTGTCAAGGTTGGCACGCTTCTGGCTGATTTGCGCCGGGTTTTGTTTTATTACCAGTGCTTTGTGGCAGCCGATACTTTGTACTTGGGTTTTTGTACTTTGTGCTGCCTCACTTGTTTGTTGGACATTTGTTTTGGGACGCGGTTGCGTTCTGTGCAAATGATTGCCTTAGTAAAGTGCTTTGTCCACTCATCTCTGCTCTCCTGCGCCTGACTTCTATGCACCAGCTACACTCACCCCCTGACAAGGACAATAACCTAAAACACAAGGCCAAATCTACACTTGAGTTTCTTACCAAGAATGTTCCTGAGTGGCCGAGATACAGTTTTGCCTTAAATCTGTTTGAAAATATATGGCAAGTCCTGAAAATGTTTGTCTAGCAATGATCAGCAACCAATTTGGCAGAGCTTGAATAATTTAGAAAATAATAATGGGAAAATGTTGCGCAATACAGCTGTGGAAAGGTGATTCTAACATGTATTGACTCAGCGTGTTGAATACTTCACCATTTTTTTATTTATTTAACCTTTATTTATCTAGGCAAGTCAGTTAAGAACACATTCTTATTTACAATGACAACCTAGGAACAGTGGGTTAACTGCCTTGTTCAGGTGCAGAAAAACTGATTTTTACCTTGTCAGCTCGGGGATTCGATCCTGCAAACTTTCGGTTACTGGCCCAACGCTTTAACCACTAGACAACCTGCCGCCCCAAGATATATTTGTGTTTAATATATTTTTTACAAATGTTTTTCTTCCACATTGCCAGCGTATTTTGTGGATATCAATTACATAAAATTACAATGAAATCCATTGAAAACACTTTGCAACACAACAAAATGTGGACAAAGTCAAGGGGTGTGAATACTTTCTGAAGGCACTGTAAGTGCGTGGTTAGAAGCTTTTTTGCCCTCCCACGTTACTTTTTACGCAGAAGATCTCTGCTAAACATAGAATCACAAGGTTAATCCATCTCTCTGTGACAGTTGATAACTTCATAACATAGTTGACTACAAATTCAAAGTTGCCAATGTCTTTGCAATTGATACAAACAAGCAACATATAAAAATATGCTTCCAATGAAAACAGATGACTGTATTAAAATATAAACAGTAGGGAAGGCTATAATTGTTCATGTTCAATCAATTGAGTTCTATTTTGCTACTTGTAGGTTACTGTCTGTGATATGTTTCAATATATTTGTACATTAAGCTGTGCACAATGATGTGCCAAATGAATCTGTGATTGAGTGCATTATTATAGGGTAAGCATTCAAATATACTTCTGCAATATTTGCAGCCATTAGGTGATATCGCTTTAGGAGCTGATCCGTCATCAGTATTCTGGAATAATTATGTTCTTATGTTAATGGGGAAAGCTGATCAGAAATCAGTGCTGCCTTTCTTTCGATCCTATTAGTATCGACACATGCTCAAAGGACACACTTAGCAAACTATTCAGAAATTTCAAAAATTAAAATAGTTTGCCTAAATTCAGTTTATGTGACAAAACAAGCAAATATAGTGAAGAGAATCATCTATCTATATTTTCCATAACCAAAAATATCACATTTCAGCTGTTTGAAGCTGATGTACAAATCCCAAAGACAAAACTGAAAACGGGAAGCATAGAAAGAGAGCACATAGAACATATCTACCGCTTCTTATACTTGCTTTCAAATGAGAATGACAGATATATAACTGACATTTCTATGTGAATTTTGTCAGGTCGCCCAAAAAGTTACATATTGCAGCTTTAATACAATTATTTGATCCATAGGAGTGGGAAAAAAAACCAGCTGCTCATGCATTGATAAGCACACCAAAGACGCCATTAACGATAAGTAATAAAATAAAAACAGCACTTCTAAAAGCCTATTTTACACCATAGCCTGCTGAATTTCCAAGATAACTTTCTTTCATTTTGATTTCGGCATAAATGAAAATGTGGCACTGACTTGCCCATGGATTGATGCTTCAGCATTGTCTCAATGAAGAGTTCGGCATTTGACTAGCCACTCTCGACAACCGCAGATAAAAAATAAAATAAAAATGATAATAAAAAAAATACATATATATTTTTTTAAATACAATTTAAAAAAGAAGCCTGCTAGCGGCAGGTGGACGAGCAATATCCATCGTCGTAACATGGATGAAACCCAAGCTGAAATGTGACGCTAACTGAAGCTGGCTAACTTTAGAAAAGCCTGAGTAGTACACCCCTCAGGGACAGGATGATCCGGCAATCAATGCTGAATCAAGCTAAACTGACATCATCGGGAGCCAATTTACTTAATTGAAAAGCCATCTTGAGTGGGGACTGCCATGCGCTATAAAAAGCTGCAGACCATAATGAGCCTGATTGAAGTGCACTCGCACAGATGTGCAGTGGGATGGGAGGGAAAGAGACTAGTGGAGTGGAGGACTAGCTGGTGACAGACTAGTAGTTGCTATTGGCCGAAACAGATTTTTATTGGACCATTAAAGCCCAGTGCCAAACCCAATTTAAGGCTTTTGTTTCCACGCCACCGCTAGCTGCTAACTGCCCTGTAGCTTCGGGGCTCTTCAGTGCAGCTTGATAATTTTTTGAAAGAAAAGACAAAGGCAAATCAGACCAAACACCTTATTCAATCTCCGCAATTATGGTATCGTTAACATTTACATTAACAGACTCTTTAATGTCAACAGAGACAACAGGCATTGATCAAAGGAGCATTTGAATGAAATCTGAACCTGGAGAAAACGGACAACAAGAGAGTCAAAACAAGCCTGGTTAAACCAGACTGAATGCTGCACTTAGCCGCTCAACTTTCTTTCACTTGAGCATAGCTTTCAGTCTGGTTTAACCGTTAGAATCTGAATATTGAGAAAGCTTGTAAGAGAGAAAAAGAGGGGGGATGTGGAAGGTATGAATGAAAACTGAATGACAGGGGAAGTCCCCATCACCTTAACATGTAATATATTAAAGCTGAGCCCCAGACAGGATACCTCCATCTAAATTCATTTGAGACAGTCAGTCCCTATTCTGCTCACAATCTTGCAGCATGTAATGTGACTTGACAGGATATTTCAAGGGAATGAAAGAATAAGGGTATCAGTGTCACCAAATGGATATGAACATGTCCATATATTGTGTGTTCCATATTGGGCACTTATACAGTCAAATCTTTATTGATATAATAATGAAGGGCCACATTACAGGCATTTCTACTAATTATAAAACTGGTTGTTTGGATCCTTGATGCTGATTGGACGAGCATGGTTCTTTGCCTTGCTGTATACAATAATATCTTCCTGCAAACTGTGGTTACTACATGCCACGTCCACTGCCATTGACATGGAACCCAAACCGGCTGCATGCGTGCGCCATTGTGCATACATTTATTTTGTCCACCCACACCAAACGCGATCACGAAACACAGGTTAAAATATCAAAACAAACTCAGAACCAATTAAATTAATGTGGGGACATGTCGAAAGCATTAAACATTTATGGCAATTTAGCTAGCTAGCTTGCACTTGCTAGCTCATTTGTCCTATTTAGCTAGCTTGCTGTTGCTAGCTAATTTGTCCTGGGATATAAACATTGAGTTGTTATTTTACCTGAAATGCACAAGGTCCTCTACTCCGACAATT
The DNA here is from genome assembly GCF_013265735.2 of Oncorhynchus mykiss. Classification (NCBI taxonomy): domain Eukaryota; kingdom Metazoa; phylum Chordata; class Actinopteri; order Salmoniformes; family Salmonidae; genus Oncorhynchus; species Oncorhynchus mykiss. Next base: position 63,807,938 of record NC_048565.1, read on the forward strand.
AATCCACACATAAAACGGTCAACCGAATCGTTTCTAGTCATCTCTCCTCCTTCCAGGCTTTTTCTTCTTTGAACTTATATGGTGATTGGCATCTAAACTTTCATAGAATTACCACGACGACCGACAACACAGTTCGTCTTTCATCACCCACGTGGGTATAACCAATGAGATGGCTCGTGGGTATCTGCTTCATTAAACCAATGAGGAGATGGGAGAGGTAGGACACCACGATCTGCGTCACAAATAGAACTGACTTCTATTTTAGCCCTTGGAAACGCAGACGCTCGTTCACGCACGCGAGCAGTGTGGGTGCAATAATTGAATAATATAGATCTAAATGTATTTTGTAATGCTTGCACAAGCGACACGAATGGTGTAGTCAGGGTGTGAGGCTGTTAGCGCCATCTCTGGACCACACTCCAGCACAGTAGTTGGCTGAAATGCACCAACATTGGATGCCAACTGCGAGAAAAAACCCACCGAAGAAGAAGGAGGCTGATAGCTAGATAGGAAACACCAGTACATAGTGTAGTCCTTCTGTGCTTGCTGAGAACTGCTTTCCCGCAGTTCTGTTAACCGTACGGCGAGGGAAGTAACTAGCTAGTGTAGCCAACCCAACTCTTGAGTGATTACCCTCGCCGTAACGTTAAAAAACATCAGTCTCGATCTCTGTACCATACTGTACATAGAAAGTGAACTGTGCCAGGCGAAATTTTTCTGAGCCAGGCGAAATCAAACATCAATGTCATTATCATGGATATATCCAAGTAAATGCCAATAGAAAAAAATCTAAAACCAACAAAATGGCAATGTACTGTCATTCCAAGTGCAATCTTTGACGTTACTGAGTTAGCTGAAGCTAGCTAGCAAGCAAGTGACAAGAACATTATACAGCCTGCATAGCAAACATTTTGTTTAGAACGCACGACCAGTTCTTTTGCGAAGCAACTATGCAAAAATAATTAACGACTGGGTCGCTTCGAACAAAACGAACAACCAGATTTTTGTCCGGACTATATCTTCTAGTGGAAGAATGAAATGTTATGAATTTACTTATCAAAATAACACTTTAATGAAAATATGTAATTCATTGCTATCGGGTAGATTAAGGCCTCATTTATTTATTTCAATTGACTGATTTCCGTATATGAACTGTAATTCAGTAAATCTTTGAAATTGCAGCATGTTGCATTTATATCTGTGTTCAGTATTCATTGTCCCCATCATGGCAGCTCTCTCTAACTCACCTTGGATAATCACTCAGATCACGTCAAGTGTCCTCTAACACTGCTGGAAGTACAATCACAGAGAACACTGTGTTATTTAGCAAAGCACTCACCTGCCTTTTCATCTCTCTCTCTGTTCTTTCTCTGTCCTATCCCTCTCCTGCTCTCTCTCCTGCTCTCTCCCTCTCTCTTTCACACTCTCTTTTCACCCGTTTCTCCCTCTCTCACTACGTCCCTCGCCTTCAATCTGCCAGGCAGCCAGAGCCCAAGTGCCTTGAAACAATGTACCAATCATCAGACAAGGACTGTGCCTCACGCCGGCTCTAATCCTTTGGGATTTACCCACCAGCGCTGTCAGCTCAATGCTGTCCGGGAAACAGCCGTTCGGAGACCACTCCAGCCGCCAGGAGCAAACAGCTTTAATGATCACCCAGGCACTATCACCACTGAAGCAGAGCCAGAGCCAGGGACACTCAGTCAGTTGGTGGGAAGAAAGCCTCATATATCACAGCAAGTGATATGATTTAGGAAATAGTGTACCAGACCAAGCCAGAGCTAGCTTTGTCACATTTTCTATACTTGTTTTCTGTTGTTTGCTTCTTTTTATTCGCCATCTCTCTCTCCTATTCTTTCTCTGCTCTCTGACTTCAATTACCTGCTAGAAAATCTGATATTGACAGAATGACACATGAAAAGTAAGGGAATGGTATGGTATGTGTTTAAATTATTAAACTGTTTCGCATTCTTTCAATTCTACTACTGAGAAAACTGAAAAGGTTTTGTGATACCTAAGAGTGGTGTGTTGAAAATTCAGAAATAGCACTGCATGTCTAAGGACTTCTGATGCTGGAAGTACACTACATTGCCAATTGTATGTGGACACCCCTTAAAATGAGTAGATTAGTCTATTTCAGCCACCCCCGTTGCTGACAGGTGTATAAAATCTCCATAGACAAACATTGTCAGTAGAAAGGCCCATACTGAAGAGCTCAGTGACATTCAAGCTGGCACCGTCATAGGATGCCATCTTTACAACAAGTCAGTTCATCAAATGCCTGCCAGGCTAGAGCTGCCCCGGTCGACTGTAAATTATGTTATTGTGATGTGGAAACGTCTAGGAGCAACAACGACTCAGCTGCGAAGTGGTAGGCCACACAAGCTCACAGAACGGGACCGCCGAATGCTGAAACATGTATGCAAATCCTAGGTTGCAACACTCACTACCGAGTTCCAAACTGACTTTGGAAGCAACGTCAGCACAATAACTGTTCGTCAGGAGCTTCATGAAATGGATCTCCATGGCCGAGCAGCCATACACAAGCCTAAGATCAACACACACAATGTCAAGCATCAGCTGTAGTGATGTATATCTCGCCGCCATCGGACTCTGGAGCAGTGGAAACACGTTCACCAGTCCGACGGCAGTCCGACGGACAAATCTGGGTTTGGCGGATGCCAAGAGAATGCTAACTGCCTTAACGCATAGTGCAAACTGTAAAGTTTGGTGGAGGAGGCATAATGGTCTGGGGCTATTTCATGGTTCGGGCTAGGCCCTTTAGTTCCAGGGAAGGTAAATCTTAACGCTACAGTATACAATGACATCCCAGAGACGATTCTGTGCTTTCAATTTTGTGGCAACAGTTTGTGGAAAGCCCTTTTCTGTTTTAGCATGACAATGCCCCTGTGCACAAAGTGAGGTCCATACAGAAATGGTTTGTCAAAATCAATGTGGAACAACTTGACTTGCCTGCACAGAGTCCTGACCTCAACCCCATCGAACACCTTTGGGATGAATTAGAAAGCTGACTGAGAGCCAGGTCTATTCGCCCAAAATCAGTGCTCAACCTCACTAGTGCTCTTGTGGCTGAATGGAAGCAAGTCCCCGCAGCAATGTTCCAACTTCTAGTGGAAAGCCTTCCCAGAAGAGTAGCAGCAAATAGCAGCAAAACGGAGGACCAACTCCATATTAATGCCCATGATTTTGGAATGAGATGTTCGATGACACATACTTTTGGCCATGTAATAATGTATGTCCAGGTGCTATTATTACCTCCCCATGCAGGTTTGGATTTGGATCAGGCAGGCGGTTCGTTTCTGTCTGTCCGTCTGTCCGTCTGGCTATCTTCAGAGAAACATAGGAGCTAGACTGGATTACTGCCAAAGAAAAAGTTGCACACTTCAGTGAGAGATGGATGAGCTCTCAGAACAAGCTTATACGGAGGATCAGGATTAATTTCATTACAGGTACAGTACTTCTCCTCTTTTCACCAAACGCAGCCTTAGACGAGTAATGGCTGGTTTTGGGAAGAGGGTGCTACATGTGGAATCATCATTGCCAATCACTTGGTGTCGAGCATGATTGTCTTCTTGGTGGGTCCTAATTGTGGGTCTTCAGATGGCTGAAGAGGCCGTTCCGGGAGCCACATATTTTTGTGCACTGTGGGCAGCGGTGACTGGTGGTGGTTGGTAAGCCTTCTAGATGGAAAGTCTCTCCTTTTGAAGTTGCTGCTTGTCCTCTGTGGCAACTTCTTTGTACCGTGCTACTCTTCTTCGTACCGGGCTACTCTCTCATGGACAGTTTTCCTCTATGTTGACCTACCTTTTGCAGTGTCTTCCCAGCTGGAGATATTTAAGTGGCACTTTTTGAGGTTATTCTTTAGGTTGTCCTTTAACTGCTTATTTTGTCCTCCAGGGGCCCGGTGATCTGCATTTAGTTGTGAATACAGGACCTGTTTTGGGAGGCAAGAGTTGGGCATCCTGACAACATGGCCAGTCCATCAGAGCTGGTGTTGGTGGTGGGGATGCTGCTGATGTTTGCCTTCTCAAGGACACTGTTGTTGGTGCACCTGTCTTCCCAGCTGATCCTCATCATGTTGCAGAGACATCTTTGATAGTGCGACTCCCAGGCTTTAAGGTGCCTGCTGTATGTGTTCCATGTTTCTAACCCATACAGTAGGGTGGGGAGCACTAGACCAAGATTTTAGTTATGGCCTGGATGTCACAATCGTCGTAGACTCCTTTCCTCGATCTTAAGGAGGCTCCACTGGCACAGATTAGGCAGTGGTGCATTTCAGTGTCAACGTTGGCTGAGAAAAGGCTGCCAAGGTAGGGAAAGTGGTCCACGTTTTCAAGAGTGGTTTTGTCAAAATGTTTAGCTGGGGCTGATGAATTTTTGTCAGTGTGTGGTTGGTGGAGGATTTTGGTATTTTTTATGTTTAGGGCCAGACCCAGAAGCTTGCATGCCTTTGCAAAAGCTTCCAGGATGCACTGAATGTCCTCTTCTTAAATGGGCAGTGATGGAATTATCATCTGCATACTGGAGCTCTACAATGGAAGTGGTGGTTATTTTGCTCTTGGCCTTGAATCTGTTGAGGTTGAAGAGTTTGCCGTCTGTTCTGTACATCATTTTGGATCCCTGCAGCAGATTTTAGCCTGTGAGGTGGTGGATTGCAGCAATGAAAAATAGGAAACAGGGTTGGTGCAATAATTCCAGTTTCAACCTTGAAGGATTCCGTTTCAGCGCCACTGTTGCTGAGTACTAAAGCTGACATGTTGTCACGCAGCAGTATTTTGGTGAATTTGACAGAATCAGCCAGAGAGCATGGCGGTGAACAGAGTCAGAAGGCAATATTTATAAAGGCCATATAACAGTGGTTGCTTTTGCTACCTGGAATCCCATTGAATTGATTTGTCATTCTTCAACAGCTTTTGACCATCTTTGGAGTGAAAGGGGTTTAGACCGAGGTAACTGAGTCCATACAACGCCTTGGTGGCATCGAAAAAGCCTCTGGAATCTCCGGAGTCCATACAAAAACACCTCACCTGCTTAATAACTAAGGATCTGCTTGATGTGGACATATTTTGGGCAGAGATATGGCTCTTGCTTCTCCACCCTCTCTCTTGTATGGTTCAGTTCAGTCTACAACTGGGTTCCCAGCAAACAGGGGACGTCTTAATGACATTATGTGAGGTTCCCATAAGGTCGAGACGTTATCCCACTCTAGGAACATTAAAACATGACGTTAACCTCAGGACCATAAGAAGACGTTCAGTACAGGTCTCTGTTTGGCCGTAGTATAACGTTAAAATAATGTATTTTGATGTCTATTAGGAAACGTTATGAAAAAGGTGTATATTTGGTTCTGATAGAATGTTATCCATGGGATATTCAATGACCACAAGGGGATGTTTCATGATGGTCAACGTTCTTTGGGGGACCTTTGTCTAGTTCCCTGTAAGTTACCAGGACGTCACTGAGGACTAGGTCAGGACCTTTGTAAGTCATTAGGACATGGGTGATGGTCCCAAGGGAACATCTCTGCAAACAGAAATTAGTCGTTAGGATGTCACCGGAACGTCACAAAATGGTCGCCTAAAGTGGTAAGGACGTTGTGTCATGGTCCCCTGGAGGATTTGTTTAGTTCCCGGTTTGTCCCGGGGACATCCCCGAGGTCGTTCTTAGGACGTTCTGTCATGGTCCCCCGGATGTTTTGTCTAGTTCCCAGTTTACCCTGGGAACCTCCCTGAGGACACTTTTAGGAAGTTCCTGGGAAGTTGTCTCATGGTTCCCTGGAGGTTTTGTCAAGTTCCCGGTTTGTCCAGGGAAGATCCCCAAAGATCTTTTCAGGACATTCTTGGGACGTTGTGTCAAGGTCCCCGGAGGTTTTTGTCACTTGATGGTCCCAGGTGTGCCAAACCATTATAAGTAAAGTAATTAAGTGGTATAGGTTTTAAGGTACATGGTACGCCGTTTAGCTAAAATAGTGTCAAATCTTAAATCAATGACAATATGAACTAGACACCTCCATGAGACCATGACACAACGTCCTTACCACTTCAGGCAACCATTTTGTGACATTCTGTGGATGTCCTAACAACTCATTTTAGTTTGCAGGGTTATATCTATAAAAAAACTTTTGCATATCAGTTGAGATTTTAGTATTAGTTTTCCCAAAAAATTTAGCAGGCATACACACACACACACTCTCTCTCCCTCATTTACACAGACAGATAGACAGACTGACTGACTGACTGACTAACTGACTGGGGTTGTGGGTATGTATTGGGAGGTGGGTCAATTGTCTTGATATTACTGCTAGGAATGTGGTTTGTTGTGTAGTGAGCTATTACTGAAGCATGACACCTGATATGCATGAAAATAAAAAAGAGTGAATAATACAATATTGGTTAAAGTTATATCACTTATTCATGGTTTGTTTTACCCACTTCATAACGTTACATTATGCAGAAAATGCGTTCAGCATATTTATTACATTATTGTCAATTTATTACATCATCAGTTGCTGCAAGGTGGACAGAGAGAGAGTGGGTGGAGAGGGAGAGAGTGGGTAGAGATGTATGGAATTCGTAATGGACCCAGACACACACACACACACACACACACACACACACACACACACACACACACACACACACACACACACACACACACAGTAATTATACTGCCTGTGGAACCTCAGCCAGGATAGGAACATTCCAATTCATGAATCTAAGAATTTGCATTGAGGGAACCGCAAAAGCTCACAGATGGTGCACACGCAAACACACTGCAGAGCACTAAGGGTTAGTCCTTTAGGGAACGCTGCTACTCCAAAGCCGGGAGCTATGCTTCTGAGATCAGACGTTGATGGATCTGATGAGAGTTCGACTGTGTGTGTGTTTGACTGTGTGCTCATCTCAGGGTATGCATGCTCTTGCACGCACGTGTGTGTGTGTGTGTGTGTGTGTGTGTGTGTGTGTGTGTGTGTGTGTGTGTGTGTGTGAGGTTGTGTGCTTGTGTGTGTGCATGTTTGTGCTACTCTGCGTGACCTTCATCCAGACTGTTCCTTACAGCATATTATTATTTGTTCATTTAGCTTTAATTACCCCACATGGCCCGGCAAGGAATGTACAAGGAATAAAGCAGCTTGTAATAGCATGCAGGGAAGGATGGAGGGAGGGAGGTAGTAGAGGGAGGGAGAAATACATAGACAGAAAGCAAAAGAGACAGACTGAAACCAGCTCCCCAGCTGCTCCCTGTTTAAAGGAGGCTGTAAGGACTGGGGGGGTGTGGGGGTGGGGGGGGTGGGGGGGGGGGGGGGGGGGGGGGGGGGTGACGATATGGGTCAATGGAGCTGTGATTTGTAGGTCAGAAGCAAAAAGGTGAAAAATAAAGCCGGACAGCACAGATGAACTAGAACAGGGGACGGAGCCCTCGGCCAATTGGTCTACATTGGTGCTTTTAGCGCTATAGGGAAGAGACAGATAGACAGAGAAACAATGTGAAAGAGCGGGGGAGAGAGACAGAATCATAACATGTGGCGGGTTACCATTGGTTACCAATGAAATAATGCCAATGCTAAATGACTGTATGCGTGACTATTACCAAGTTGATAGGTCAAATAAGTACAAAGAGAGGGCTTATGATGATAAACGGCATGCCATTGCTTCAAGTGAGGAAAGTCTTAACTCGGGACTAAGTTGATATGACCTAATAACACAACGAACTGGAAGCACACTGTATTTCCTAGCCTCTAAAATAAAAGGTTGAGGTTTCTTCATCAAAGTTAACAATCTATGAGTGAATGCCATCCGGGGGCATCAACAATCCCTGTACGTCACATATCTATGAATCAGCTATGTGTCGCGCTGATAATGCCCTCACCTCGACCCACCCTCTATAAGCAGAGGGGGATTTCAAGGAATTCAATCTACAATGAAAGCATGCCTTGCCATAAGAAATGTTGAAGCACGGTATTCACAAAGAAAAGTTGTCAGGGGCAAACAACAACTATATTGTGTAGTGCAGTGCAGCAGAGTCCAACGTTTAATATAAATCATTATGCAGCAAAATAACGCTCTGTCTGCATAGCATAGGACAGCCAGCAGCAAACAGATAAGGAGGAGCTAGCTTCACAATACAGCATTGTACAGCCAGCAGTCCAGTACAGCACATGAGTGTGGTAATGCAACAGAGGCACTTAATGAAACAGTGTGAATGCTGTACTGCGGCAGAGCAGGATGGGAATGGAGGATGTGTGCGTCTGTGTGTGTGTGCGGTGTGTGTGTGTGTGTGTGTGTGTGTGTGTGTGTGTGTGTGTGTGTGTGTGTGTGTGTGTGTGTGTGTGTGTGTGTGTGCATGCGTGCGTGTGTGCGTACATATCCGACCCTCTCAGGGAAGCAGGCGTGACAAAGGACAGCCAGGGCCATTCTGCTGCACAAAGCCCAGTCAGCTAGAGCGACTAGGCTCCAAAGGCACAAAGAGAACCAAATTTCCTCTGTCCTCTGTTCAGCTGTTCAGAGGAAATGGACAGATCTCCCCAAATGCTCGGTGACTGGCTATCTCTATCCGTCGATGGAACTATTTATCTTTCTCAATCTCTCTTTCTCTATTGAAGTAGTGTTATGTTCTGTTGAAGTATGTAGTGTTGTGTCTCTCGTTGTGATTTGTCCTATATTTATATTGTATTTAAATGATTATTATTTTTTTTATCCCAGGCCCCTGTCGCCGCAGGAGGTCTTTTGGTCCCTCCGTCTCCCTCTCTTTCTATATCCCTCTGTCTCTTTACCTGTCTGCTTCTCAATTTTCAATCCCTTCTCTTAATCTGTCGCGTTTCCCTGTCTCTCCCTCTTTCTCATTCTTCCTAAACTCCAGTTCTCTTTTTGCTTCACTCTCCTCCTTCCCTCCCACCTTCCCTTCCTCCTTCTCCCTACCTCTTCTTACTACGAGGAGAAGAGGGGGTTTCCACGGTGTTTAGCATTCAGCACATCTCACTGCAGCATCACAGGCCTATTTGTTTTTAGAGACCTACTCCTGAAAAAATACAATGCTTAGATGGAACATTTTGTTGTTGTATGCTTTTGCAGTTATAGAACAGAACACAAATGCCATCATATGTATGGTCACAGGCACGCGCGCACGCACGCACGCACGCACGCACGCACACACACACACACACACACAAACAAAGTATCTGCAATGAAACCCATGAAAATAATGGATGGAAGTTAATGTCATAAACATGGCATTCGGCACACATACGATTAACCTTGAGTAATTTGGGTATGAATCGGGCGGGAGAATTTGCATGATTTCCTCTCTGTGCTTCCCCTCGTCTAAAAGAATACAGGTCAATGTGCTAATGAATAGCCTTCACTCTGTCGATACCCACTTAAATAGCTTAATTCCTCCATTGGTTTGTGCACAGAACTCTCAACAGCACTCCTAGTCTGTATCTACATAATGATGGAATGATTGAGAGTATATTTAGACACGTGGAATTCATAACAGCTGTGTGGTCCTGTTTGGCTCAGTTGCTAAGAGCGTGCCATTAACAATACCAGGGTTGGGAGTTCAATTTCCACTGGGTCACATGCTTAAAATGTATGCACTCACAAGTCGCTTTGGATAAACGCACATGTTGAATGGATTTCATTATTATATTAGAAATCACTATCAGGGAATTACTGCATCTGTGTTCAAAAAGTAGGCTGTGTCAGTTAAATTTGTCTCTGAGCACTTGTTGCATGAGATATTTCGTGGTTGTGTCTTCCTGCCTGTGGTTGTGTATTTCCAGCACTAACAGTTCCCCAGATGAGGTAGCAGCAGCCCCAACCTGCATGGTGACTGTTTAGTGGCTAACAGCTAACAGCAGCATAATTAAAAAGCACTAAAGCTCTATGGAGCAGGAATGCATCTAAACAGAGAGGTTAGCATGTCCCACTAGCTCAGCCACAGGCCTTCTCTAATTAATTATGGCTTAATGAGCAAGGGGGAGAGAAGTGACTGGTAAATATTGTCCTAACTGGCCGATACCTCTACTGAAGGGTATCATTGGCACCCCCTGTGGTCTTAGCTATTCAGTTAGCTTTTAAGACGTTTTTAATCACACCCTCTTAACCACACCCTCACAGTGCCTAAAAACACTCTTTTAATGATTTAATTTACATGAAACACTAAGAAAATGCAAGGCAAACTAATACTTAACAGAAATCTTTTGGGACATTGCTTACCTTTGTCGAGTTTTCCCATTTTGATACCATTTCAAGAGAGAAATAGCAAAATGTGTCGATAAGTACGTTTTTACACTGTAGCTATACTCACTCAAACCCCTTAACTGTTTTGTTGTTTAATTGCAGTGTCCCATTATTCAAAACTGTTATTTTACGCACGAGTGTGCGACTAGGTGCTAAATGTCGGCATAGATGGCTAATTGTCAGACTTTGAACTTAAAAATCTTTTTTGGCTTAATTTTAAGACGACGTAAAAAAAAAATATATATAATTAAATGAAAAAGACTCTGGGCAATTACATCAGATGAGATTAATAATGTTTACCAGATGGTACTGAAAGAGAATCCGCTTGGATGATAAGTAGGCGATAATGTGGACGACGTAAAGTAGAGTTAAACTCAGGTGATCTTATCAAAGGCATCATTAGCTGTATTGCACACCCATGAGAATGCTTCTCCTCTCTAGAACTAATCTTTATTAATAGGCATGCAAAATGTGTTAAATTAAACTAAATAATACAGTGGTGTACTGGCAGACTCTATGATGCCCCTGATATTCTGTTATTATACATTTTGTTTGAAGTGACTGTGCAGCTTGGCACTGTTGAGGGAGAGTGTGTGGTCGTTCAGTGAAATTCTTTTGAGGAAATCCACAAACCAGATTCCTTCTATTTCACTGTTATCCCATCCAATTAGCTACCAGCCAGACATTTAAAAACATATGTGTTGGATGGAGCTGGTGGCTGAGGTCTGGCATCTAGTGTGTGTGTGTGTGTGTGTGTGTGTGTGTGTGTGTGTGTGTGTGTGTGTGTGTGTGTGTGTGTGTGTGTGTGTGTGTGTGTGTGTGTGTGTGTGTGTGTGTGTGCGTACATGCATGTGATCGTGGTTGCACATGTAAGCGTGTGTGTGTGTGTGTGTGGGGGGGGGGGGGGGGGGGGTGTATGTGCGCAATGCCACCCGTTTGGCTGTGTGTGGGCACAGCGTGACCATATGTTCTGTGCAGTAGCTCAGTTTAACCTAGCACAGCACAAGCAGGCATGAGACACAGCCAGAGAGATAGAGATCAGATAGTCTGCGAGTGGGGGCTAAAACAGCACTACGGCTTAAATACCAGCAGTGTGAACACTGGTAAAGATCATCAGTCGCACAGAATACACTGAACTAACAGCAGCACAGAGAGGAGGTGAGAAATTCCCCCAAACATGCAGTGTTCCATCCTGGGGAAAGAAGAGACGGGAGCGGCGATATTTGTGGAAGTATCCTCCCCTCCTGAGGGATGTCGCATGTCAGTTCTAGTGAGAGTGTGAGTGGAAGATTAGTGTGTGTGTTTGTGTATGTGTGTTTGTGTGTGCATGCGTGTGTGCATATGCGTGTGTGCGTGAGTGTGTGTGTGTGGCCGGAATGGATTTGCTCTCTAAATCAAAACTGAGCACACACGCCGTCTTCACAGTCAAAGTGACGAGCGGTGGAGTCAGGCTTCCGCTTTGCATCTTTCATTTATTTCGGTCTGCGGGTGAAACATGGACAAAGGGAACCACTGAGCCCTACGGCAGCCCTGCACCTACACCTCCAGCCACCGGGAGGCACTACAGGCAGGAGTTGAATAGCCCCCCCCCCAATGGTAGAAGCCTTGCCTAGGGGCATGTGCCAGTACCCACCATATTGGAATTCAAAGTGGGGGAATCCCAACAAAACTGTTCACTACATCAGGATAGCTAGCTGTCCAGCACTCATTTGGTGAGAGCCACAGACAATTGTCATGGAGCAATAGCTAAATATTGTCGTGAAGCAAAAGCATATTTCAGTTATTGCTGGTGTGACTGTCATTGTTATCCACAAGTGTATAACAGTAAAACCAATAACAGTAAACCGATTTCTCCAGGATTCTAATTCTAATCCCGTAAATGGCATTCCTATGCACAAAACAATCCTAACAGATGCCTACATGAAAAGTGGCAATCGAGGCTGATTACTGGGCTGGAAAAGCACCCTCTAAACAGTGGATGTGAGGGGCTACCAGGGGCGCCCGTTACAGTGAGGAAGGGCCTGCGAGGCAGTGTGAGATCGGCAGTTATAAGAGGGGCCTTTGCATATGCAGTGTCACGTCGTAGGGTTGTACTCCCAGAGGAGAGCAGAGGAGAGCAAGGACAAGGCCAATGAGAGAGAGAGAGAGATAGGGCTGAGAGAGAGAGAGAGAGCGAGTGAGAGATAGAGTTCAGAGAGAGAGAAGGCTGGCAGCATTTCCATCCCAACCCTAAGTGGCCCGCTGCTGCTCTGAGTGCCGCTCACAATGTCACATTCCCATTGAGAGCTCACTTTCTCAATGACAATCGCTCCCTGTCTATCAAGCCACACAGGTTTGGTTTGGAATTGGCTCACTTCGATAAGCCTAGTCATGCTCATCGACCTCTGTCATTGGTCATCACAAAGGGACGGCTTAGTCATCAAAGGAATGCCTTGCCTTTCTCCCCCATGGCTCGTTCATCTGAGATCGCTGAAAAGCTGCACTGGGCATGGCAACCAGGCTAGAATAATAGCTGAGCACAGTAGATAGTATTAGCTAATCATAAGAGGACACAGTCAACAAGCATGCTGAAACACACAGACACGAAAGTAAACATGCACACACACCAGCACAAGCACGCGCACATGCACACAGTAGCTGATGTGTATAACTACCTAGTGAAACATTGAAAAACAATGCCACTTCAATGCCAGAGGAGTGTTTTTCCCTGTCTGCATATGTAGACTGTAAAGTGTAGCTGACGTGGCATCTGTCATTTGGGATGGGCCAGCAGGAGGTATGATGGAGTAACAGTGATTTAGTGTGACAGGGACACAAGGCCACAGTATCAATCACAGGAGAGTGGCCTACATACACTGACTCCAGAACTACCCGACCAATCCTGACCCTTCCCCCTTTACAGTGCAACCTATCACAGGCTGATCTACAGCATGCCACTGCACCAAAACAGGATGTCAACTTATGGAGAGTAATAGACAACAACAAGTCTGCCAGGCAGGAGCACTGCCCTATTATTCTTACACCAAAGTGGGTGCATTTGAATCTTGACCATAACAAGCTGCATAATCTAAACATTTAAAAAAGACAGAGAGAATTTTAGGACAGAATTAAATGTCCAATCTCTGATTAACTCTTATGGTATCGTTAGAAATGTCATTCCTAGAAGAGAGATTCTCATTCAAGTCAACGTTCTGTAACAGGAGGACCGGCAGCCATATTGATTGTATGTTGTACCCATTAACCATGGAGTAAAAGCAGGAAGTTCATCCTTCAATGTGTGCTTAATTTTCAAGTCATTCTATTTCTATGTACTGTACCTTGCTGAGTTGGCTGGAGGGGGAGCCGTTGCCGTTGACCGTGTGACATTTGAAGTTGAGCAGCGTGTCCCCGATGGCATCCTGGTTCCTCTGACCAGAGAAGGGTGGCAGGGGGGCTCTCTGTACTGCCATACACGAAAGACCCTGGAAGTTAGACGGCCTGATCAGAAAGGCCTCCATGGCTATGTTTGGGGACACCTGGATGGAGTCAGAGCGATAGGAAGAGTGGGAGTAAGTGAGTTTATCTTCCTGGTCTGAACATAAATGGCTGATCCTTAAAAGTGTCATTCTGAAGTGTCATTCTGCACTGAATCGCTAAAAAGATGTTGATGAAAAACAAAACAAAATTGCTGATCATGCTGAGCTGCGAGACTAAAAGGATGACGAAGTACAGCAGGCCTGGGCAATTATTTTCCATGGAGGGCCACATTAGAATATATTTTTGCCATCGCGGGCTAGCATTATACAGTTGATGTCGGAAGATTACATACACTTAGGTTGGAGTCATTAAAACTAGTCTTTCAACCACTCCACAAACTTCTTGTTAACTAAATATAGTTTTGGCAAGTCGATTAGGACATCTACTTTGTGCATGACACAAGTCATTTTTCTAACAATTGTTTACAGACAGATTATATCACTTAGAAAATTGGTAAGTGGCCATATTGAATCAGGTCCTGGACCGCATATGGCCCTCGGGCCGGCCTTTGCCCAGGCCTCAACTACAGTGAGTTCCAAAATAATTTATTTTGAGCTGACTTTAGATTTAAAATGATATCGCACTTTGGATTTGAAATGAAACAATGGCTACATTTGTTACGCGTGCTCCCGCTCCCCCTCTCTAGTGCTCTCTGGTGCCAGGCGGCCCATCATTACGCACACCTGTCACCATCGTTGCGCGCACCGGCGCATCATAGGACTCACCTGGACTCTATTACCATATTGATTGCCTCCCTTACATCTGACATTTCCTCAGTTTCTTCCCCGTGTCTGTACTAATGTTGTTTTGTTCCCCTTGTCCAGACGCTGTCCATGTTTTATTTCATGTCCGTTATTTATTAAATATTCACTCCCTGTCCTTGCTTTTCATCTCCCAGCGTCTGTCCTCACAACATGATTCATCATTCATTTCTATTGGACACAAAATGATCTGAAACCCAACCAAAGGAAATGCGTCCGACGTATGTGTAGAGACACGCTTGATGTAGTCATTCTGTGCTATGAATATGGGACCAACTACTTCACTTATTACTACTTTTAATACACATATCAGTGAATTTCTCTTTTGGTCCCCTAAAATGGGGTCTGCACTTTAAACTCATAGTCATTGTATGATTTCAAAATCCAACGTGCTGGAGTACAGAGCCAAAACAACGACAACAACAAAAATGTCCCTGTCCCAATACGTTTTGAGCTCCCTTAAGATTTGATTCTAAAACCAATCTTAGTAACACTTTATAAGTTATCCTTTTAAGGGTTTAAAGAGTGAACATTTAGTTTATAGACGTTTGTGTGCCTTTGATGTTTGTTTACCTACCTTTGATATGACCTGCGTGTCTATGGTGAGAGCCAAGTCGGCGATGCGCTCCACACACTGGACAATGCGTGTACACGCCCGGGCCTCGTTCTGAGCCATCCACAGGATGTGTTCCTCCACCAGCATCATGTTACTGGCTATGTCAGAGATATAGTCCCCTAGCTAAGGGATTGAGGAAATGAAATGATGAGGGTGGTGATGGTGACTTGATTCATTATACAAAGATTTTCTTTAGATTAGCGGCTCCAATGGGGCATAATCACTTACTGTGATGACAGTTGAACTACATCCAATTCACAGTTTCTTTATTCTAACTGTTCTGTGGAGAGATTGGGTTGGCATTAATCAAGGTTTATCTGGGCATCCAAGTATTGTTAGGTTTTCTAGTAGGACCCCGTGTTGAGGAGAGCTCCAAATAATGATCTTCTCACGTAAAAATTCAATTCCACTTCACTACTCTGACCTCTTTTGTGTGCAGACCCTTTAGTTGCCTTCAGTCGTATAAAGCAGGGGTATTCACCGGGGGTCCTCAGAATTACTTCAGGGGGTCTGCGAAAATGTACAACACCAGTCAAACGTTTGGACACACCTACTCATTCCAGTTTATTTTTTGACTATTTTCTACATTGTAGAATAATAGTGAAGATATCAAAACTATGAAATAACACATATGGAATCATGTAGTAACCAAAAAAGTGTCAAACAAATGAAAATATATTTTATATTTGAGATTCTTAAAAGTAGTCACCCTTTGCCTTGATGACAGCTTTGCACACTATTGGCATTCTCTCAACCAGCTTCATGAAGTAATCAACTGGAATGCATTTCAATGGTTAAAATTATATTTCTGGAATTTCTTTCCTTCTTAATGCGTTTGAGCCAATCAGTTGTGATGTGACAAGGTAGGGTTGGTATACAGAAGATAGACATATCTGGTAAAAGACCAAGTCCATATTATGGCAAGAACAGCTCAAATAAGCAAAGAGAAATGACAGTCCATCATTACTTTAAGACATGAAGGTCAGTCAGTGCGGAACATTTCAAGAACTTTTAAAGTTTCTTCAATTGCAGTCGCAAAAACTATCAAGTGCTATGATGAAACTAGCACTCATGAGTTCCACCACAGGAAAGACCCAGAGTTACCTGTGCTGCAGAGGATAAGTAAACTAGAGGTACCAGCCTCAGAAATCGACAATTAATTGCCCCTCAGAATGCAGCCCAAATAAATGCTTTACAGAGTTCAAGTAACAGACAAACCTCAACATCAACTGTTCAGAGGAGACCGCGTGAATCAGGCCTTTATGGTCGAATTCCTGCAACGAAACCACTACTAAAGGACACCAATAATAAGAAGAAACTTGATTGTGCCAAGAAACATGAGCAATGGACATTAGGTTTGCACATAGTGGGACTATCATTTGTTTTTCAACAGGACAATGACCCAACACACCTCCAGGCTGTGTAAGGGCTATTTGACCAAGAAGGGGAGTGATGGAGTGCTTCATCAGATGACCTGGCCTCCACAATCACCCGACCTCAATCCAATTGAGATGGTTCTGGATGAGTTGGTCCGCAGAGTGAAGGAAAAGCAGCCAACAAGTGCTCAGCATATGTGGGAACTCCTTCAAGACTGTTGGAAAAGCATTCCAGGTGAAGCTGGTTGAGAGAATACCAAGAATGTGCTAAGCTGTCACTAAGGCAAAGGGTGACTATTTGACGAATCTCAAATACTTAAATATATTTTGATTTGTTGAACACTTTTTTGGTTACTACTTGATTCCATATGTGTTATTTCTTAGTTTTGATGTCTCCGCTATTATTCTACAATGTAGAAAATAGTCAAAATAAAGAAAAACACTTGAATGAGTAGGTGTGTCCAAACCTTTGACTGGTACTCTATATCAAATAATAATTATGAAAAAGTGAATTCTTTTGTCATTTTTTACTTTGAATGTTTTTATGAATATCGCTAGCAAAAACAGAATAGACTACCAAAATCTATGAAATCTATTCATTTTAAAGTGTTGTTTACATCACCTGATGATAAGACAAGTTGTTGCATTTTTGGGGGCTAACATGGATTTTTTGGGGGGGGCCTAACATATAACATATGATGGGGATCCCTCGGTCTCTGGTTTGCCTCACCAGGGGTCCCCGGGCAAGAAAAGGTTGAAGACCCCTGGTATAAAAGAAATACATTTGGAATAGATTAGGGGGATAGCTGAATTACTTCTTCATCAACTTAGCTCTCAGGTGCATGATTGCCATAAGCAAGAAAAGAAGGATGAAGGAAAACGCACAGGTTTTCCAAATTAATTTTGAAGGCCAGTATAGCGTGGGCGGTGGCAGGCTAAGACTCCTTCATTCCTAGAGTGTGAGCACATTTAGCGTAATGTACGATTTCTCAAATCAAGTTCCGTTAACCTGCGGATCCCTCCATTTAAGCAACATTTGTCATTCCACGGAGGGCCGAGTGTCTGCGGGTTTGTACTCCTTTTACTTGATTGATGAATTAAGGTCACTAATTAGTAAGGACCTGCCCTCACCTGAAAGGAAAAAACAAAAACCAGCAGACACTAGGCCCTCCATGGAATGAGATTGACACCCCTGATTCAAGCTGTCATCTGAACAGTTTCAAGTCACTTCTTGCAAATCACTCCTCAGAATTTGACAAATCCCTGCTTTCAAAACACTGAAAAGCACTCACATCTCACAGGCTTAAATAATACCGGGTCAGGAATAGCAGCTAACAATATGTATAGTTTCCCATCAAATTGCATGTTACCAAATTGCTTCACTGATGACATCTCAGGGAAATTAGCACCCAAAGTCCAGCATTTATGGAACTGGAGTCAAGTAGACTAGCCAGCTACCGGGGCAAAAAGAGACATCCACTCATATGTGCCTTTTATTGGACTATAAACAGCTCGTCCAAAGAAAACAGTTCGGGGTTCTTTATTCAATCCCCCAGAATTTCCCAGGGATTATTTTATGACATTTGCGGGGCAAAAATGCTTGATTTTGCCAGAGGAAATCTGACATTATGCATGTAAATATGCAATGCTTTTGTCCAATTTATCAGGAAAATGCATTGATAAGGGACACAGTTTGTTGACGTGTGACTTGATTTAACTATGTTATGCGTTAAACATGTGGAGATTGGTTGAAATTGCGAGCCCTCTTTTTGTACTGATTAGACTGTTTTATGCGGAAATAGTGCAGTGATTAGTCAAATGTGCAATTCCTCATACAATACGCGGAGAACTGTTGAGCAAAGAAATGACTGCTGCGTGGAGGCTGAGGGTAAAATGCTGTGTGTGTGTGTGTGTGTGTGTGTGTGTGTGCATTCTTCTGTGTGTGTGTGTGAGCGTGCGCATGCGTGCCTGTATGTGTGTGTGAACAGCGGCTAAGTCCTGCTATCATACGTACTTTTCTACGCTGGTCCACCAGGCGAGTCAGCCTCTCAACCAGGTGTGTGACAAAGATGACATCCATCACATCGCTGAACTCCCCCGCCCTGCTGGTGAAGGCTACCAGCTGCTGGGCTAACGCCTGGGCATTGCTGGTGTTGATGGTCATCTGGTAATAGAACAGTGATTGGGTTAGGATTTACACAGATACATTTAATATGTGCTGTGAAATAACAGTTTGTATGTCTTCCTATGGGTATTAATCAAGCCAGATATTACCTCAAATAAAAAAAATTGTTAATGATTCAGATTATTCCGTTTTAGACCCCCTTGTCTCGCGTTGTCTCTGCTAGTGAGAGAAATGTCCTACCTGGGTGAGCTCATGCAGTATGCGAGTCACCTCGCTGGCATATGGGCACTGGGTATAGTCATCCTCTGCCCACCGGCCTGCCCGGTCACAGCGTCGCCAGGCCTTCTTCTCCATCTGAGTGAGGTGGTGTGAAGCGGCACCAGAAGGGCGGGGGGCATAGCCAAATGTGGATGGAGCACAGGGCAGGAAGGCCAGTATCCCTGCCAGGGTCTTTGGCCACCTGTCACAAGATATGGTATCAATGTCTTTGTCACCGTGATCCACAATAAGCCTCGATTTCCTGACTACACTACGTTGATGTGACACGTTGCCTTGTTATGTCGCATTACTAAGTTATCATTTATTGTTGATTGTTGATCTGCATGACATGTAAACAAACATAATGGCACTGGATATTACATATACTGTAACATCTTACTGTAGTCTATATCTCCCTGAAAACACCCTCAAAAACACCAATGAAAACAAGCTGGTTTCATTTCAACAATGTCATTTTGGCAATTTTTCATCATGTGAAAACAAAGGGAGTAAATTGAGGAAAGACTGAGGATAAATCTGTTGTTGTGTTCAGAGGAACCGGTCCTGCTTTCTCCCCCTGTCCTCATGGCACTGGCTACTTCGTAATCTATAACACTAATCCCCCCCCCCCCCCCCCCCACCCCGATAAAAAAAGGGTCTCATTTTCCAGCCCATTACGCCACTGCTTAGCAGAAACAAAGCCTCTCTGCTCGCTTCACTGGAAGTGGGTCGTAAAGTACAGGAGCAGTTCATGACAACAATGGAGCATACACGGAAACAAGACTGAAGGGAGAAAAACAGACAACTTCCAGATGGACAGGGACAGAGACAGAGGGAGAGGTGGAAAGCAGACCTGGGTTCAAATATGATTTGCCATCATTTAATGTGCTTGATTGAGCTTGCCTGACGCAATGGAACCAGTTGAACAGTTCCAAAAGGGTAAACCCCTCCCATCTGGCACTCCAGGCAGACTGAAGCAAATGCTCAAAGTATTTGAACCTAGGTCTCGTGGAGAGCCTGCTGGCTTTTCAACTCATAAGACTTTAGCTGGATGGGAAAATGCCAGTCAGAGACTAATTGGAATGTTTTATAGAAAGCTACAGTATAAAGCTAGGGTACAGAATTATTAGCATTTTGGTGATTGATATGAAACACATGGCTTCCTAATGCATGGGGATAACTGCTAGCTAAACAGTACTTACATTCCATGGATTTTTTTTTTTCATTTGACTGTTTACTTTCTTTGTTATCTAATATTCTACAGTCACTTCCTCCTTGAGCAGAGCTGAGTTTAGCGAACCATTGGGCTTTCACATTTCACATTCTCAAAACACTGACATCTTGAATGCCAACATGAGGTCGGGCATGTTTTAGGCTACCTTGTTGCACTGTAGTTGACCTTTGACCTTGTCATTTAGTCTTCACCTGAAGAGGTCCTTGTTTTTGGTCTGGTTAGAGCACCCACCTGAAGTCCCCCTTGTTGCTGTTGATCCTGTCTGCTGAGCAGTAGGGTGCTGACGTCTCCAACACAAGGATCTCCATCTGTCTGGACCCGTTGCCACGGGAACTGGTCACCTGGCACTCCCAGATGCCAGACAGGCTGTGGTTGATGTTGGAGAGGACGACCTCGCTGGACGAAAGAAGAAGACAGATCTATTGCATGGGTTTCCGTGTGTGTGTGTGTGTGTGTGTGTGTGTGTGTGCGTGCGTGCAACCACACAAGAACTACTCAATTCAAGAAACACTTAGAATTGTGAAACTTAAAATAGTGCTGTTACAATGACTTAGAGCTGTGGTGTTACATGCTTTGGTGATTGGTATTTGGAGTATGTCTCCTTTGTAAGGAGGATTTCTATTTGAGTGGCACGTCCCTGGTTATATATAGAATACATACATGACAATGACAACAGATTATAAAGTATTGCGAGGCAAAAAGCGCTATCTCCATAGAAATACTGTATTTCTCAGCACAAAGCCAAATGTATTTTTTATTACTAATGCATAATAATTTCCGTAAAATCCACATTTCCATGTGGCACCTCAGAAAATTGACTGATTTGCTCCACAATTTCATTGAGCAGCGTTTTGTGTTGAGCTGGGGAAAAAAACAGCCGCGGTTTCCCCAATAAAACACGACTTTTCAAATTCAACTTAGGAACAATACTATGCCATGGGTGTTTGACAGTTGACATTCAAATTATAAGTGACAGGCAAGAGAAGGCACTTAAATCTTCCACAGTAAAAATGATTAGTTGCTGAGTGCACTCTGATGTGCCAGAGAATAATCCTTGACAGTGCCTCTGAACAGAGGATGTGCAGGAAATATTTATTCAGCGACATGAAATATAGTTCCCTGTGGCTTTTTTCTCCAATACCCTCAAATGACTCATCTTACTTGTCTCTTGCTGTTGTGTTTCTTTGAATTCTTTCAGTACCGTAGCTCTGAATCCCATAGACACGACAACACTAAAATGTTAAAAACCTTTACCCTTTTCACACTATCGTGCTGATCCGAACCCAACTGTGCTGGCTTGGACATCTTCTTTAAAATGTTCCTTTTCAGCATGGTTCAGCAAGCATGGTGGCATGTGTACCCCGGCGAGTTTAGTACAGTTTGGCTCGGGTCAGTTTGGCTCAGTAGTGTGAAAAGGTCTCTAGATTCTAATCTACAGCTTGGCGGCTTTCAAAGTCTCGTATCTTCACATGATGGCAAAGAACATAAAAGTAAAGAGCTGAACACTGTTCTAATTCCCTGAATCAACTTTTCTCAACGACTTTGCCTCAACGACACTCTCCACGAGGAAATAAATAATGAAACACCGATTGGTTCAATCTTATTTCTGCTGGGGATTCCAAAGGGCTCCAAATTCAATTTTGAACTCTTCTTGACTGAGATGATGGCATCCTGTGTGGAGTGGTAGAATGGAGGGGGAGTCGAGAGCTGTGAGAGAGAGGCCAAACCCCTGGGTGTTTCGCAGCACTTTTAGCTAATCAAAGGGGGACCATCACGCCCTTCCAGATGTTTGGTTGGTGCATAAAACATGTTAATTCAGATAAGCAGAAAACTGTGATGGGTCCGCAACTCAGAAAGATGTCACATAAAGTTTACTTCATTTTTAGATTTTGAAAATGATTTTCACTGAATTAGGGATAGCGTACACAGGCATTTCCCTGATGCAGTGATACTAATAACACATTTGAAAAATTAAGCAAACTTTATGAGGCATTTTTTAAGTGCGCAGCCATCACACTTAGCTGTTAGCTAAAAGTTTTAAACACTGATCATGATTTCATCGGCTGGAGCAGAGACAAGAACCTGAGAGGCTTTTGGGATTTGAGTAAAAGCTTGCTCTGAAGTACAGTATGCTTTACCCTGCAGGCAAACATCTTATGAATGACCTAGGCTACTTCTGTACCCTTTACTACTGAGCAAAACATCCGTCTAGGTCGAGATAGATGTAGACATCTAGCTAGATTAGGGTTGCAAAACCACCGGTAATTTACCAAGTTACCGGAATGTTCAGCAATTTAGGCAATTAACAGGGAATCAATGACAATCTATGGTAACTTTGGTAATTTGTACTTGAATAATTAAAAAAAAAATATGAATCATATTTTCTTAATCTTTACACCGGTGTTCATGAGTTTCTAGTAGATAGAACATAAGGCTCTACAGAAAATAGCCTAATTAACTCTGCAACTACTTCAACTGTTTACTTTTTGTCAGAACTGCCACCACAAAAACATTTACAACAAAGACATATTGACATAGTAAAATAAATAAGTGTGTACAAATATGAAGGATATTTCATGCTGAAACTCTCATATTAAACACCAATGGTATTCACTAAATGTATGGGTTATATTTAGGATAATGTTTTAGCGTTGTCATTAAATGGTTTAATTCAAAGTCGTCTTATTTTATTGTATTATATATTTTGCATGTATTGAAATATTCTGGAAGTTTACTGGTAAACTTATAAAGTTAACAGTGTTATACTCTCCCTTTACAACCCTAACATAGATTCATTATTCGTTCCTCGTCCTTCGCATAGCTCCCTTAGCAATGCCCAATAGACAATTACACCACACACTACATCAGCGGGACTGATAGGGTGAGCACTGTGTGAGTCAAATCCAGTGCAGTGATGTTGAGTAATCCTATGATAGCATGGGCAACCCAGTGTTGCTGCTGCTGCTGCCTCGGTTGTCTCCAACACCACAGGCAAATATAGAGCACAGCTCTCCCGCCCTAGAACAGCAGCGTTCCTTCCAAGGGACACAACCACAAAGTAGTGTATCAACTCTCCAGTCAGGTCCTAAATAGAAACCCTCTGAGCTTAATCCAATATCAGCCAGTCTGATGTCTCCATGCAAGTAGCCTGCTTGTCTTTCATTTCTAGGAAAGAGAAAACAGGAGAAGAAAGCCTTGGAACATATTATGATGATGATGACATGATGATGAGTACTTAAAGATTTGACGATGGCAAAGATGACAATTCATTGATGACAATAATGAAATATAGTAATACAATCCATGTAAATGTAACTGCAGAGAAAGTGTGTGTGTGTGTGTGTTCATTAAGATTAGGATGAAACTAATTGTATGGATTTTTTTCCCGAATAATAATGTAAAATTAATATCTGTACAGAAAGACTCATGTGAAGGCCAAATTACTGAATAGGAACTGCTTGAGGCAATTGGATGGCATACCAGTGGAAGTATAAACTTCCACTTTTTTTGGTATACTCAAATGATCATTATTGGCTTGTTTTAACCACTCCTATATAAATGGTAGATTATCAGACACGCAACAAGAAGGTCTGATATCATTATTACTGAAACAGGATCCAAGTGGTATATATAAAGATCCAGTCCATTTAAAAAATTGAAGACCTCTTACACTTCAGTGTTGTGATGCAAAAATCCTAGCAAAATGCTTGGCACATAGAATTTAAAAAGTATTGTCAGATATTATTCATCCTAATCAGACAGGTTTTTTACATGGACGATACATTGGAGATAATACACTGCTCAAAAAAATAAAGGGAACACTTAAACAACACAATGTAACTCCAAGTCAATCACACTTCTGTGAAATCAAACTGTCCACTTAGGAAGCAACACTGATTGACAATAAATTCCACATGCTGTTGTGCAAATGGAATAGACAACAGATGGAAATTATAGGCAATTACCAAGACACCCCCAATAAAGGAGTGGTTCTGCAGGTGGTGACCAGACCAATTCTGAGTTCCTATTCTTCCTGGCTGATGTTTTGGTCACTTTTGAATACTGGCGGTGCTTTCACTCTAGTGGTAGCATGAGACGGAGTCTACAACCCACACAAGTGGCTCAGGTAGTGCAGCTCATCCAGGATGGCACATCAATGCGAGCTGTGGCAAGAAGGTTTGCTGTGTCTGTCAGCGTAGTGTCCAGAGCATGGAGGCGCTACCAGGAGACAGGCCAGTACATCAGGAGACGTGGAGGAGGCCGTAGGAGGGCAACAACCCAGCAGCAGGACCGCTACCTCCGCCTTTGTGCAAGGAGGAGCAGGAGGAGCACTGCCAGAGCCCTGCAAAATGATCTCCAGCAGGCCACAAATGTGCATGTGTCTGCTCAAACGGTCAGAAACAGACTCCATGATGGTGGTATGAGGGCCCAACGTCCACAGGTGGGGGTTGTGCTTACAGCCCAACACCGTGCAGGACGTTTGCCATTTGTCAGAGAACACCAAGATTGGCAAATTCGCCACTGGCGCCCTGTGCTCTTCACAGATGAAAGCAGGTTCACACTGAGCACATGTGACAGACGTGACAGTCTTGAGACGCCGTGGAGAACATTCAGCTGCCTGCAACATTCTCCAGCATGACCGGTTTGGCGGTGGGTCAGTCGTGGTGTGGGGTGGCATTTCTTTGGGGGGCCGCACAGCCCTCCATGTGCTCGCCAGAGGTAGCCTGACTGGCATTAGGTACCGAGATGAGATCCTCAGACCCCTTGTGAGACCATATGCTGGTGCGGTTGGCCCTGGGTTCCTCCTAATGCAAGACAATGCTAGACCTCATGTGGCTGGAGTGTGTCAGCAGTTCCTGCAAGAGGAAGGCATTGATGCTATGGACTGGCCCGCCTGTTCCCCAGACCTGAATCCAATTGAGCACATCTGGGACATCATGTCTCGCTCCATCCACCAACGCCACGTTGCACCACAGACTGTACAGGAGTTGGCGGATGCTTTAGTCCAGGTCTGGGAGGAGATCCCTCAGGAGACCATCCGCCACCTCATCAGGAGCATTCCCAGGCATTGTAGGGAGGTCATTCAGGCACGTGGAGGCCACACACACTACTGAGCCTCATTTTGACTTGTTTTAAGGACATTACATCAAAGTTGGATCAGCCTGTAGTGTGGTTTTCCACTTTAATTTTGAGTGTGACTCCAAATCCAGACCTCCATGGGTTGATCAATTTGATTTCCATTGATCATTTTTGTGTGATTTTGTTGTCAGCACATTCAACTATGTAAAGAAAAAAGTATTTAATAAGAATATTTCATTCATTCAGATCTAGGATGTGTTATTTTAGTGTTCCCTTTATTTTTTTGAGCAGTGTATAAGACAAGTCCCGGAAACAATAGAACACTATGAAATATCGGGGACACCAGGCCTGGTTTTCATAGCTGATTTTGAAAAGGCTTTTGATAAAGGTCAACTGGAGTTTATGTATAAATGCCTAGAATATTTCAATTTTGGGGAATCTCTTACAAAATGGGTGAAGCTTTTGTATAGTAACCCTATGTGTAAAATAATAAATAATGGCTACATCCCAGAAAGTTTTAATCTATCTAGAGGAGGAAAACAAGGTTGTCCACTATCGGCATATCTATTTATTATTGTCATCGAAATCCGTGGCTTAAAAACGAAGGTGTCATTCTACGCTGATGATTCATGTTTTCTTTTAAAACCACAATTGGAGTCTCTCCACGGCCTCTTAGAGGATCTAGATACTTTTGCTATCCTCTCTAGATTAAAACCAAATTATGATAAATGTACCATATTACGTATTGGATCACTAAAAAATGCACATTTTACATTACCATGTAGTTTACCAATTAAATGGTCTGACGGAGATGTGGACATACTCGGTATACAAATCCCAAAAGAAAGAAATGATCTCACGCCAATACATTTTTATAGAAAGTTAGCAAAAATAGATAAGATACCATGGAAAGGAAAATACCTGTCTATTTGTGGAAAAATCACCCTGATTAACTCCTTAGTTATATCACAGTTTACCTATTTGCTTATGGTTTTGCCTACACCTAGTGACCTGCTTTTTAAATTATACAAACAAAAATATTACATTTTATTTGGAACGGCAAGCCAGATAAAATTTAAAGGGCCTATTTATATAACAAATATGAATTCGGTGGGCAGAAATGATTAAATATTAAAGCATTAGACCTCTCACTAAAGGCATCAGTCATACAAACGTTATACTTAAATCCAAATTGGTTCTCTAGTCAATTGGTACGAATGTCTCATCCAATATTCAGGAAGGAACTTTTCCCCTTTATTCAGATTACACCTGCTCACTTTCAGTTGTTTGAAAAGGAAATAATCTCCAAAATATCTTTATTTTTTAAACAAGCCTTAGAAAGTTGGTTGCAATTTCAGTTTAATCCGCCTGAAAGCACGGAACAAATAGTACAACAAATATTGTGGTTTAAATCAAATATACTAATTGATAAAAAAAACTGTATTTATCAAAGAAATTTAAAAAAAAGGTATAATTTTAGTGAATGATATCATAAATAGGACTGGTGTAGTTATGCCACATATGCAGCTAACAGAGACATATGGAAATGTCTGCTCTACCCAAAATTACAAACAATTAATTGCAGCGTTACCACAAAAATGGAAGAGGCAAGTAGAAGGGGAAAAAAGTAATGAACTTGTATGTCGGCCCTGTATTAAAGAACATAAATGGTTAAAGAAAAGTGTGATTAATAAAAACATATTCCAATTTCATTTAAGGACCAAAAAACTGACAGCTGTGCCATATAAATTGCGAAATAGTTGGGAAGAGATTTTCGATGTACCCATTCCATGGCACATGGTTTATGAATTGATATGGAAAACAACGCCGGATTCAAAACTTCACATTTTTTTTATATAAATTACTATACAAAATTCTTGCAACTAATAGAATGTTATATATATTGGGGGTTACAATCTTCACAGCTCTGCAGATTCTGTTGTGAGGAGGCAGAGTCATTAGATCATTTATTTTGGTATTGTCCATATGTAGCTCGTTTTTGGTCACAGGTCCAGGAATGGCTGAAGAATTGCAACATTTGCCTAGAACTAACATTACAGATAGCAATACTGGGTGATTTAAAAAGCCATAGTCAATCAATCAATAATATAATAATTATTTTAGCAAAAATGTTTATTTTTAATTTACAATCTGTAGAATCTATGAGAATAGAAAGGTTAAATTATTTTGTGAAGCATCACAGCACAGTTGAAAAATATATGGATGAGGTTGAGAGATAGATGGGAGGGGTTGAATGGAGCTGAAGGGTGGGACTAATAACAAGATAAACAATGTAAATCATACGGGATCTGTAAAATGTATATAGTTTTGGAACCTCTGTGAAATAGCACAGTTACAAATAGAAATCAAACTGGATGGACATCAGAAATAGAGGAAGGACTAAGAACAAACAAGAGAGAACTATTGTAAAGTAGACTGTGTCTGTAGAATGTGTATAAGATGTATGGATTGAAGGTAGAAGCAGAAGTGTTTATTAGTTTACTCCAGTTGGGGGATCAGTGGTAGGGTTTGAGGGGAATAATAATAAAGGTATATTCTTTAAAAAAGTATGTATGTCTATATAGGTATGTGTATGTATATATGTGTATATGTATGCATGCGTGTATGGATATATATATTTACCAAAAAAATATGGGGGATTGGATGCAGACAATTACATTGGAAGCAACATTCTTTCAGCAATATTAAGCTGATCCTCCCTCTAAAAAAATAAAAAATAAAATAAAAATAAATAAAAAATAAATAAAAGATTAGGATTAAAGTGATATGTCACCCAAATTACAAAATTACCTGTTGGCTTCCTTACCCTGTAAGCAGTCTATGGACAAGGTATGACAGCAATCCATTTCCCTGGAAGCTGTGCTCCCTGCCGCCCCTGTGCTTCCTGCCGCCCCTGTGCTCCCTGCCGCCCCTGTGCTCCCTGCCGCCCCTGTGCTCCCTGCTGCCCCTGCGCAAGTCTATGTGTGAGAGACTGAGACATGAATAGTGTGCAGAGAGGACAGTTACATCATTGGTGAACAGGCCAACCAACACATACTGTACCATGGGAAATATATCTATCCCTCTTCTCCTCATCTCATCCTCTCCTCCTCTCCCTCTCCCAGCTCTTTCCCCCTCTCGGTCTCTACTCTCCCCCTCTCCTCCCCCTCCCTCTTTCCTCCCTTCCTCTCTCCTTCTCCTCCCTACTGCCTGAGCAAGGAAAACTCACCGCTGAGGGCTTAAATAACAAAGTGGCAGCTAGATCGTAAACTCTTCCATATCTGTTCCACAGAGCTCAACTGAGACCCAGATAAACAGATTGCTGGAGCTGGACAAACTGTCAGTCAGCTTATGGGTGGTTTGATGATTTGATAGAAAACATTTTTTAGTAAGGTCATCCTCACACTAAATAAGAACTATGAGGGAGCTGGGAGCTTGGAGCGCTAGGGCGAGACAGGGGCAACAAAGCAATGACCTAAATCCACACGTAACACTGCACTATTGTGGAGCTCTCTGCACCTAACGCTTCCCAAGGGCCTCATTAGGAACGTTTATGCTCTCACGCTGATGTTTAACTATTTGTTTTCATAATGCCTGCTTACAAGACAGTAAACTTTAAAAGTGTCCCCTCCTCAACAACAAACCAATATTCCAAAGCTCTGGCAATGCTCAGACATTTTACAAGAGGCTCAATGCCACAGAGTTGGTTTCCTACTTCCTCTAAGTAAGTGCATGGGTGCTTCCGATCATAAATTCAGTTACTTAACAGCTACTGTATACAAATAAACATAGGAAACAGAATACAGATAACTTTGTGTATGGGGACCATAGTTAGCAAACACCATAGTGTAACACCACTAACTATTGGGACCATAGTTAGCAAACACACACGTGAATACACACACACGCACGTGCATACAGACATACTGTACACACACTAGTGGTACACGAGTTGACTCATAACCCGCAGTCCACGCGATTCTGTGCTGCAAAAAAGACAAACTAGGCAATTATAGCCTCACAACTGGACAGTGGGTACTTAGATTTTCTAAACTTTATGTTTTGTTATAGTCTATTTATTTTCTAAACCTATTATTTATTTCATTAGATTTAATTCATATGCTGGTATAGGCTATTAACCGACACAGGCAGTCGACCTACAAGATGTCCATTTATTGTTTCACATTTTGTTTTGTTTCTGCAAAATGATAGGCCTAAGTAGGTTTGCAAAGCTACCGATAAATTAGCAAAGTTACCGGAAAATTCATTCATTTTGGTAATTCATTGTAATTTTGTTCATTTATAATTGAATAACTTTGTAAAAATTCATATATAGTATAAATGTTTTATTACTATTGTCCACAAGTTTCTAGTGGATAGACCATATGGTTAAAAATAAAATAGCTTAATTAATCAACTGCCACCAGTTTGGTGACAAAACATTAACAACAAATACATTGATATAGTAAAATAAATAAAAGTGTGTAAAAATATATAAAGAATATTTACTGCTGAAAACATTATATTAAAGCCCACTGGTATTCACTATATTTAGGATAATGTTTAACAGCTTTGTCATTTTAGCTGTAAAAAAAAAAAAAAAAAAGTATTTTATTATTTTACATGTGATAAGGACCCTGATGGCCAGGGTGTCCATTACAGACACCTGTGATAATCTGAAGTACCCAAAAAGACCACTAGTTGTCTTGTGATAAATTCTCCCCAAAATTATGGTAGCTTACTGGTAAACTTAAAAAATGATCAGTAATATACCCTTCCTTTGCAAGCTTAATCCTAAGGCTTTTCAAATTAATGGGCTTAAATGCTCAAGAAAAACATAATAAAATTAAACAAATTGTTCAAGGGCAAAGAAGCCTAATTGTAGAGCGCTTTTTCACAAAAGCAGGCGTAAGGTGTCAATTTAAGCTATTGTTTGATATTTTTTTGAACAAAAACATTAGGTTACTCTTCAATAGTACTAAATATTCATATATATGTTGAAGCAAAACATCCTTGTTCAATAAATGTTCAAGAGAAAACTATATTGTGAAAGTGTATTCACAATAAAGGGAAGTACATATTCAATAGCAGTGTGTGCATTCATTGAGTTATTGAGCTTGTTTTGGCTGATTTAATTGGGCTACAGATGAAAACAATCGGCTTCCTTCCACTTGGAAAGCACTTTTTATTGACGCAGAAGAGCTAATCCATGCATACATTTTCTCCAGAATCGATTATAGCAATGCTGTACTTGGGGGCCTGCATGCAATCTGACGCAAACAACGAAGTCTTCCCACATCCCCCCATCCTTGCTGATCTCTTTTGGCTACCTGTTCCTCAAATAAATTACTATAAGGACTTCTGAGTGGCGCAGCGGTCTAAGGCACTGCAACGCAGTGCTAGCTGTGTCACTACAGATCCAGGTTCGATTCCAGGCTATGTTGCAGCCTGCTGATCGGGAGACCCATGAGGCGGCGCACAATTGGCCCAGCGTCTTCCGGGTAAGGGGAGGGTTTGGCCGGCTGGGATGTCCTTGTCCTATTGCGCTCTAGTGACTCCTGTGACACATTGGTGCGGCTGGGTTAAGTGGGCATTGTGGCTCTTGAACTTTGCCTCTCCTGAGTCCGCATAGGAGTAGCAGCAATGGGACAAGACTGTAACCATCAATTGGATACCATGAAAAAGGGGTAAAAAAACAACAATTATCCTCCTCGCCTACCTATCAGACTTACTCCCTATGGACCTCCACGCACCCTATGTTCAAGTGATGACAAACTCCTCCATGCTCCCAGAACCAGGCGTGCACAATGGGGGATTGTGCCTTGTCTTCCAACGCACCACGCCTATGGAACTTCATTCCAGATCATCTCAGGGCTGTTCAGACTATTCAAGCAGGCCTTAAGACTCCTCTCTATCGGCTGGCCTAGCCTTCCTCCTAGACTTTGATTGTAGCTTTCATGATATGGTTAGATACATTTGAATGTTATTTCAGGCACTTTGAGATTATTCTTGTATAATGAAAAGCGCTTTACGAATTGTTGGGTTCTAGTTGGAAATACTTGCTATACTAGAAGTGAATGGTTACAAGTATGAGGAATGTAGATGGTGGAGTCAATGGAGGTTGGATAAGAGCCATGGGCTTACTAAATAAAGGGAAAGGCAATCACATGGTTGCAGTCACTGATAAGGGTGGATAGCTGTGGAGTTAGTGAGGAATGTGGGCCGAGGTCAGGTCAGGTCACATGAAGGGAGAAGGAACAGTTTATTACCCACATCCCTTAACTTCCTGCCTAGCAACAAAGATGTAGTGTTTAGAGAAAAGGAGGAGATTCTGACTAAAGAGGGGTATAAATACTTGTACTGGTAGAAGCATGTCTTTGAGGCTGTTTGACCCAGAAGGTGAATAAACTTGGTTTGAGCTTGTTCTAGTTGTCCATTTTTACTCTGTTTAATACATTATTACTATTATTACTATTATTGTACTGATCAACAACATTTGAGTGGAAGCCTGGCTTAGGTGGAGCAGGCACGAAGCAGGCACGATGCCCTCGTGCTATAAGGGGACATTGGCTGCGCTGATGGACAGATTTGAACCTTTCACAATCAGCAGACAATGTGAGACACATTTGATAGAATTCCCAAAAGTAACCAAAATTCTACTACCGAATCGTTTTTCATGTTCTAATATTGAAAAAGTACAAAAGTTTTGGTATACCATGCAACACAATAAAAACACATATACACACCACTGCAGGCCTATGTGATGATGAAACACTTTAATAGAGAAAGCTAAATCTGGGTATGGATGGTCGGAGAGCGATTTGGGAAAAAATAACATATCCCTCCTGCAGCACCATAACAGAAGCAGCTATTATTTTAGAGAAATGTTGTTCTACCTCTCCTCTATAACCATTCTATCCAGTATAGTGACCCCAGTTAGATTTACTTCATCCACTACAGACCGCCACAGTCATGTGTAAGAAGGGCTATAAAATCCTTCTATAAATGTATTTTTATACAGTGCCTTGCGAAAGTATTCAGCCCCCTTGAACTTTGCGACCTTTTGCCACATTTCAGGCTTCAAACATAAAGATATAAAACTGTATTTTTTTGTGAAGAATCAACAACAAGTGGGACACAATCATGAAGTGGAACGACATTTATTGGATATTTCAAACTTCTTTAACAAATCAAAAACTGAAAAATTGGGCGTGCAAAATTATTCAGCCCCCTTAAGTTAATACTTTGTAGCGCCACCTTTTGCTGCGATTACAGCTGTAAGTCGCTTGGGGTATGTCTCTATCAGTTTTGCACATCGAGAGACTGAACTTTTTTCCCATTCCTCCTTGCAAAACAGCTCGAGCTCAGTGAGGTTGGATGGAGAGCATTTGTGAACAGCAGTTTTCAGTTCTTTCCACAGATTCTCGATTGGATTCAGATCTGGACTTTGACTTGGCCATTCTAACACCTGGATATGTTTATTTTTGAACCATTCCATTGTAGATTTTGCTTTATGTTTTGGATCATTGTCTTGTTGGAAGACAAATCTCCGTCCCAGTCTCAGGTCTTTTGCAGACTCCATCAGGTTTTCTTCCAGAATGGTCCTGTATTTGGCTCCATCCATCTTCCCATCAATTTTAACCATCTTCCCTGTCCCTGCTGAAGAAAAGCAGGCCCAAACCATGATGCTGCCACCAACATGTTTGACAGTGGGGATGGTGTGTTCAGCTGTGTTGCTTTTACGCCAAACATAACGTTTTGCATTGTTGCCAAAAAGTTCAATTTTGGTTTCATCTGACCAGAGCACCTTCTTCCACATGTTTGGTGTGTCTCCCAGGTGGCTTGTGGCAAACTTTAAATGACACTTTTTATAGATATCTTTAAGAAATGGCTTTCTTCTTGCCACTCTTCCATAAAGGCCAGATTTGTGCAATATACGACTGATTGTTGTCCTATGGACAGAGTCTCCCACCTCAGCTGTAGATCTCTGCAGTTCATCCAGAGTGATCATGGGCCTCTTGGCTGCATCTCTGATCAGTCTTCTCCTTGTATGAGCTGAAAGTTTAGAGGGACGGCCAGGTCTTGGTAGATTTGCAGTGGTCTGATACTCCTTCCATTTCAATATTATCGCTTGCACAGTGCTCCTTGGGATGTTTAAAGCTTGGGAAATCTTTTTGTATCCAAATCCGGCTTTAAACTTCTTCACAACAGTATCTCGGACCTGCCTGGTGTGTTCCTTGTTCTTCATGATGCTCTCTGCGCTTTTAACGGACCTCTGAGACTATCACAGTGCAGGTGCATTTATACGGAGACTTGATTACACACAGGTGGATTGTATTTATCATCATTAGTCATTTAGGTCAACATTGGATCATTCAGAGATCCTCACTGAACTTCTGGAGAGAGTTTGCTGCACTGAAAGTAAAGGGGCTGAATAATTTTGCACGCCCAATTTTTCAGTTTATGATTTGTTAAAAAAGTTTGAAATATCCAACAAATGTCGTTCCACTTCATGATTGTGTCCCACTTGTTGTTGATTCTTCACAAAAAAATACAGTTTTATATCTTTATGTTTGAAGCCTGAAATGTGGCAAAAGGTCGCAAAGTTCAAGGGGGCCGAATACTTTCGCAAGGCACTGTATATCAAAATGTTTATTTCACCTTTATTTAACCAGGTAGGCTAGTTGAGAACAAGTTCTCAATTACAACTGTGATAAAGCAGATAAAGCAAAGCAGTGTAACAAAGACAACAACACAGAGTTACACATGGGGTAAACAAACGTACAGTCAATAACACAGTAGAAAAAGTCTATGTACAGTGTGTGCAAATGTAGTAAGATTAGGGAGGTAAGGTAAATAAATAGGCCCTAGAGGCGAAATATTTACAATTTAGCAGTAACACTGGAGTGGTAGATGTGCAGATGATGATGTGCAAGTAGAGATACTGGGGTGCAAAAGAGCAACAACAAAAAATATATCAATATAGGGATGAGGTAGTTGGGTGTGCTATTTACAGATGGGCTGTGTACAGGTACAGTGATAGTTAAGCTGCTCTGACAGCTGATGCTTAAAGTTAGAGAGGGCGATATAAGTCTCCAGCTTCAGTGATTTTTGAAATTCGTTCCAGTCATTGGCAGCAGACAACTGGAAGGAAAGGCGGCCAAAAGAGGTGTTGGCTTTGGGGATGACCAGTGAAATATACCTGCTGGAGAGTGTGCTATGGGTGGGTTTTGCTATGGTGACCAGTGAGCTGAGATAAGGCGGGGCTTTAAATAGCAATACTTATAGCTGACCTGGAGCCAGTGGGTTCGGCGACAAAAATGCAGCGAGGGCCAGCCAACGAGAGCAGACAGGTCACAGTGGTGGGGCTTTGGTGACAAAACGGATGGCACTGTGATAGACTACATCAAATTTGCTGAGCAGAGTGTTGGAGGCCATTTGTAAATGACATCGCTGAAGTCAAGGATCGGTAGGATAGTCAGTTTTACCAGGGTGTGTTCGGCAGCATGAGTGAAGGAGGCTTTGTTGCGAAATAGGAAGTCGATTCTAGATTTAATTTTGGATTGGAAATGCTCCATGTGAGTCTGGAAGGAGAGTTTACAATCTAACCAGACATCTAGGTATTTGTAGTTGTCCACATATTCTAAGTCAGAACCGTCCAGAGTAGTGATGCTAGTCGGGCGGGCGGGTGCGGGCAGCAATCGGTTGAAGAGCATGCATTTAGTTTTAGTAGCATTTAAAAGCATTTGGAGGCCATGAAAAATGTGTTGTATGGCATTGAAGTTAATAATTAATGTTAATGTTAATAATGTCACACCCTGACCATAGTTTGCTTTGTATGTTCTATGTTTTGTTTGGTCATGGTGTGATCTGAGTGGGCATTCTATGTTGGATGTCTTGTTTGTCTGTTTCTGTGTTTGGGCCTGATATGGTTCTCAATCAGAGGCAGGTGTTAGTCATTGTCTCTAATTGGGAGCCATATTTAGGTAGCCTGTTTTGTGTTGGGTTTTGTGGGTGATTGTTCCTGTCTTTGTGTTTGTTACACCAGATAGGGCTGTTTTCGGTTTTTCACGTTTCTTGTTTTTGTATATTGTTCTATTTTATTAAAGATGTATCA
Organism: Oncorhynchus mykiss; assembly: GCF_013265735.2. Taxonomy (NCBI): domain Eukaryota; kingdom Metazoa; phylum Chordata; class Actinopteri; order Salmoniformes; family Salmonidae; genus Oncorhynchus; species Oncorhynchus mykiss. Next base: position 63,843,282 of record NC_048565.1, read on the forward strand.
AAATAACTACGCTGCGTTTTGGTCCGCCTCTCCTTCAACAGAAGAAAGCTGTGACAAATAACCTCTCTAGGGTACGTGGGATGGTAGCGTCCCACCTGGCCAAAATCCAGTGAAATTGCAGAGTGCGAAATTCAAACTACAGAATTGTAAATATTTAACATTCTTGAAATTACACATTAAATTAAAGCTCGACTTCTTGTTAATCCAGCCCCGGTGTCAAAAAGGCTTTACGGCGAAAGCAAACCATGTGATTATCTGACGATAGCACCCCATGAAACAAACACAGACAATCATATTTCATCCTGCCAGGCGCAACACAAAACTCAGAAATAACTATATAATTCATGCCTTACCTTTGAAGAGCTTCTTCTATTGGCACTCCAATGTGTCCCATAAACATTACAAATGGTCCTTTTGTTTGATTAATTCCATCGTTATATCTCCAAAATGTCCATTTATTTGGCGCGTTTGATCCAGAAAAACACTGGTTCCAACTCGTGCAACATGACTTCAAAATACCTAATACGTTACCTGTAATCTTTGTCCAAACATTTCAAACAACTTTCCTAATACAACTTTAGGTATTTTTTAACGTAAATAATCAATAAAATTTAAGACGGGATAAACTGCGTTCAATACAGGACGAAAACAAAGTGGAACGAGCTTTCAGGTCACGTGCCCCAACCACGAACAGTACACTAAACTCGACCCTTGTTCTGAACAGGGCTACTTCTTCATTTCTCAAAGGAAAAACATCAACCAATTTCTAAAGACTGTTGACATCCAGGGGAAGTGATAGGAACTGTAAGCAAGTGCCGTAGAAATCTAGATCCCCACAGAAACCCATTGAAAATAGAGTGACCTCAAAAAAACAAATTCCTGGATGGTTTTTCCTCTGGGTTTCGCCTGCCAAATATGTTCTGTTATACTCACGTACATCATTTAAACAGTTCTAGAAACTTCAGAGTGCTTTCTATCAAATACTACCAATTATATGCATATCCTAGCTTCTAGGCCTGAGTAGCAGGCAGTTTACTTTGGGCACCTCAGTCATCCAAACTTCTGAATACTGCCCCCTACCCCGAAGAAGTTTTAACACAGTGTCCAAATGTATACAGAATGGTGTCGTCTGCGTAGAGTTGGATCAGAGAATCACCAGCAGCAAGAGCGACATCATTGATATATACAGAGAAGCCCGAGAATTGAAGCCTGTGGCACTCCCATGGAGACTGCCAGATTCTGGACAACAGGTTCTCCGATTTGACGCACTGAACTCTATCTGAGAAGTAGTTGGTGAACCAGGTGAGGCAGTCATTTTAGAAACCAAGGCTATTGACTCTGCCGATAAGAATGCAGTGATTGAGAGTCGAAAGCCTTGGCCAGGTTGATGAAGACGGGTGCACAGTACTGTCTTTTATCGATGGCAGTTATATTGTTTAGGACCTTGAGCATAGCTGAGGTGCACCCATGACCAGCTTGGAAACCAGATTGCATAGTGGAGAAGGTACAGTGGGATTCAAAATGGTCGGTGATGTGTTTATTAACTTGGCTTTCGAAGATTTTAGAAAGGCAGGGAAGGATGGATATAGGTCTATAACAATTTGGGTCTAGAGTGTCTACCCCTTGAAGAGGGGGTGACCGCGGCAGCTTTCCAATCTTTGGGGATCTCAGATGAAACGAAAGAGAGGTTGAACAGGCTAGTAATAGGGGTTGCAACAATTTCGGCAGATAATTTTAGAAAGAGAGGGTCCAGATTGTCTAGCCCAGCTGATTTGTAGGGATCCAGATTTTTCAGCTTTTTCTGAACATCAGCTGAAATCAAAAATCAAATCAAATCCAATTTTATTGGTCACATACACATGGTTAGCAGATGTTAATACAAGCATAGCGAAATGCCTGTGCTTCTAGTTGACCGTGTAGTAATATCTAACAAGTAATCTAACAATTCCTAACAATTTCACAACAACTACCTTATACACAAGTGTAAAGGAATGAATAAGAATATGTACATATGAATATATGGATGAGAGATGGCCGAACGGCATAAGCAAGATGCAGTAGATGGTATAGAGTACAGTATATGCATATGAGATGAGTAATGTAGGGTATGTAAACATTATATAAAAAGTGGCATTGTTTAAAAGTGACTAGTGATACATTTATTACATCCAATTTTTAATTATTAAAATGGCTAGAGATTTGAGTCAGTATGTTGGCAGCAGCCACTCAATTAAATTAAATCAAGTTTATTTGTCACGTGCGCCGATTACAACAGGTGTAGTAGACCTTACAGTGAAATGCTTATTTACAGGCTATAACCAATAGTGCGGAGGGAAAATAAAGTATGTGTGTGTGTGTGTGGGTGTGTGTAGGTAAGTAAAGAAATAAAACAACAGTAAAAAGACATTTGAAAATAAGAGTAGCAAGGCTATATACAGACACCGGTTAGTCAGGCTTATTGAGGTAGTATGTACATGTAGGTATCGTTAAAGTGACTATTCATATATGATGCACAGAGAGTAGCAGAAGCGTAAAAAGAGGGGTTGGCAGGTGGTGGGACACAATGCAGGTAGCCCGGTTAGCCAATGTGCGGGAGCACTGGTTGGTTGGGCCAAATTAGGTTGTATGTAGATGAATGTATAGTTAAAGTGACTATGGATATATGATAAACAGAGAGTAGCAGCAGCGTAAAAGAGGGGTTGGGAGGGGGAGGCACACAATGGAAATAGTCCAGGTAACCATTTGGTTACATGTTCAGGAGTCTTATGGCTTGGGTGTAAAAATTGTTGAGAAGCCTTTTTTTCCTAGACTTGGCACTCCGGTACCGCTTGCCATGCGGTAGTCGAGAGAACAGTCGTGGTGTGGGGTGGCATTTCTTTGGGGGGCCGCACAGCCCTCCATGTGCTCGCCAGAGGTAGCCTGACTGGCATTAGGTACCGAGATGAGATCCTCAGACCCCTTGTGAGACCATATGCTGGTGCGGTTGGCCCTGGGTTCCTCCTAATGCAAGACAATGCTAGACCTCATGTGGCTGGAGTGTGTCAGCAGTTCCTGCAAGAGGAAGGCATTGATGCTATGGACTGGCCCGCCTGTTCCCCAGACCTGAATCCAATTGAGCACATCTGGGACATCATGTCTCGCTCCATCCACCAACGCCACGTTGCACCACAGACTGTACAGGAGTTGGCGGATGCTTTAGTCCAGGTCTGGGAGGAGATCCCGCAGGAGACCATCCGCCACCTCATCAGGAGCATTCCCAGGCATTGTAGGGAGGTCATTCAGGCACGTGGAGGCCACACACACTACTGAGCCTCATTTTGACTTGTTTTAAGGACATTACATCAAAGTTGGATCAGCCTGTAGTGTGGTTTTCCACTTTAATTTTGAGTGTGACTCCAAATCCAGACCTCCATGGGTTGATCAATTTGATTTCCATTGATAATTTTTGTGTGATTTTGTTGTCAGCACATTCAACTATGTAAAGAAAAAAGTATTTAATAAGAATATTTCATTCATTCAGATCTAGGATGTGTTATTTTAGTGTTCCCTTTATTTTTTTGAGCAGTGTATAAGACAAGTCCCGGAAACAATAGAACACTATGAAATATCGGGGACACCAGGCCTGGTTTTCATAGCTGATTTTGAAAAGGCTTTTGATAAAGGTCAACTGGAGTTTATGTATAAATGCCTAGAATATTTCAATTTTGGGGAATCTCTTAAAAAATGGGTGAAGGTTTTGTATAGTAACCCTATGTGTAAAATAATAAATAATGGCTACATCCCAGAAAGTTTTAATCTATCTAGAGGAGGAAAACAAGGTTGTCCACTATCGGCATATCTATTTATTATTGTCATCGAAATCCGTGGCTTAAAAACGAAGGTGTCATTCTACGCTGATGATTCATGTTTTCTTTTAAAACCACAATTGGAGTCTCTCCACGGCCTCTTAGAGGATCTAGATACTTTTGCTATCCTCTCTAGATTAAAACCAAATTATGATAAATGTACCATATTACGTATTGGATCACTAAAAAATGCACATTTTACATTACCATGTAGTTTACCAATTAAATGGTCTGACGGAGATGTGGACATACTCGGTATACAAATCCCAAAAGAAAGAAATTATCTCACGCCAATACATTTTTATAGAAAGTTAGCAAAAATAGATAAGATACCATGGAAAGGAAAACACCTGTCTATTTGTGGAAAAATCACCCTGATTAACTCCTTAGTTATATCACAGTTTACCTATTTGCTTAATGTTTTGCCTACACCCAGTGACCTGCTTTTTAAATTATACAAACAAAAATATTACATTTTATTTGGAACGGCAAGCCAGATAAAATTTAAAGGGCCTATTTATATAACGAATATGAATTCGGTGGGCAGAAATGATTAAATATTAAAGCATTAGACCTCTCACTAAAGGCATCAGTCATACAAACGTTATACTTAAATCCAAACTGGTTCTCTAGTCAATTGGTACGAATGTCTCATCCAATATTCAGGAAGGGCCTTTTCCCCTTTATTCAGATTACACCTGCTCACTTTCGGTTGTTTGAAAAGGAAATAATCTCCAAAATATCTTTTTTTTTTAAACAAGCCTTAGAAAGTTGGTTGCAATTTCAGTTTAATCCAACTGAAAGGACGGAACAAATAGTACAACAAATATTGTGGTTTAATTCAAATATACCTATTGATAAAAAAAACTGTATTCATCAAAGAAATAAAAAAAAAGGTATAATTTTAGTGAATGATATCATAAATAGGACTGGTGGAGTTATGTCACATATGCAGCTAACACAGACATATGGAAGTGTCTGCTCTACCCAAAATTACAAAAAATTAATTGCAGCATTACCACAAAAATGGAAGAGGCAAGTAGAAGAGGAAAAAAGTAAGGAACTTGTATGTCGGCCCTGTATTAAAGAACATAAATGGTTAAAGAAAAGTGTGATAAAAACATATTCCAATTTCATTTAAGGACCAAAAAACTGACAGCTGTGCCATATAAATTGCAAAATAGTTGGGAAGAGATTTTCGATGTACCCATTCCATGGCACATGGTTTATGAATTGATATGCAAAACAATGCCGGATTCAAAACTTCACATTTTTTTTATATAAATTACTATACAAAATTCTTGCAACTAATAGAATGTTATATATATGGGGGTTACAATCTTCACAGCTCTGCAGATTCTGTTGTGAGGAGGCAGAGCCATTAGATCATTTATTTTGGTATTGTCCATATGTAGCTCGTTTTTGGTCACAGGTCCAGGAATGGCTGAAGAATTGCAACATTGATGAGGTTGAGAGATAGATGGGAGGGGTTGAATGGAGCTGAAGGGTGGGACTAATAACAAGATAAACAATGTAAATCATACGGGATCTGTAAAATGTATATAGTTTCGGAACCTCTGTGAAATAGCACAGTTACAAATAGAAATCAAACTGGATGGACATCAGAAATAGAGGAAGGACTAAGAACAAACAAGAGAGAACTATTGTAAAGTAGACTGTGTCTGTAGAATGTGTATAAGATGTATGGATTGAAGGTAGAAGCAGAAGTGTTTATTGGTTTACTCCAGTTGGGGGATCAGTGGTAGGGTTTGAGGGGAATAATAATAAAGTTATATTCTTTAAAAAAGTATGTATGTCTATATAGGTATGTTATGTATATATGTGTATATGTATGCATGCGTGTATGGATATATATATTTACCCAAAAAATATGGGGGATTGGATGCAGACAATTACATTGGAAGCAACATTCTTTCAGCAATATTAAGCTGATCCTCCCTCTAAAAAAATAAAAAATAAAATAAAAATAAAAAAAAAATAAATAAAAGATTAGGATTAAAGTGATATGTCACCCAAATTACAAAATTACCTGTTGGCTTCCTTACCCTGTAAGCAGTCTATGGACAAGGTATGACAGCAATCCATTTCCCTGGAAGCTGTGCTCCCTGCCGCCCCTGTGCTTCCTGCCGCCCCTGTGCTCCCTGCCGCCCCTGTGCTCCCTGCCGCCCCTGTGCTCCCTGCTGCCCCTGCGCAAGTCTATGTGTGAGAGACTGAGACATGAATAGTGTGCAGAGAGGACAGTTACATCATTGGTGAACAGGCCAACCAACACATACTGTACCATGGGAAATATATCTATCCCTCTTCTCCTCATCTCATCCTCTCCTCCTCTCCCTCTCCCAGCTCTTTCCCCCTCTCGGTCTCTACTCTCCCCCTCTCCTCCCCCTCCCTCTTTCCTCCCTTCCTCTTTCCTTCTCCTCCCTACTGCCCGAGCAAGGCAAACTCACCGCTGAGGGCTTAAATAACAAAGTGGCAGCTAGATCGTAAACTCTTCCATATCTGTTCCACAGAGCTCAACTGAGACCCAGATAAACAGATTGCTGGAGCTGGACAAACTGTCAGTCAGCTTATGGGTGGTTTGATGATTTGATAGAAAACATTTTTTAGTAAGGTCATCCTCACACTAAATAAGAACTATGAGGGAGCTGGGAGCTTGGAGCGCTAGGGCGAGACAGGGGCAACAAAGCAATGACCTAAATCCACACGTAACACTGCACTATTGTGGAGCTCTCTGCACCTAACGCTTCCCAAGGGCCTCATTAGGAACGTTTATGCTCTCACGCTGATGTTTAACTATTTGTTTTCATAATGCCTGCTTACAAGACAGTAAACTTTAAAAGTGTCCCCTCCTCAACAACAAACCAATATTCCAAAGCTCTGGCAATGCTCAGACATTTTACAAGAGGCTCAATGCCACAGAGTTGGTTTCCTACTTCCTCTAAGTAAGTGCATGGGTGCTTCCGATCATAAATTCAGTTACTTAACAGCTACTGTATACAAATAAACATAGGAAACAGAATACAGATAACTTTGTGTATGGGGACCATAGTTAGCAAACACCATAGTGTAACACCACTAACTATTGGGACCATAGTTAGCAAACACACACGTGAATACACACACACGCACGTGCATACAGACATACTGTACACACACTAGTGGTACACGAGTTGACTCATAACCCGCAGTCCACGCGATTCTGTGCTGCAAAAAAGACAAACTAGGCAATTATAGCCTCACAACTGGACAGTGGGTACTTAGATTTTCTAAACTTTATGTTTTGTTATAGTCTATTTATTTTCTAAACCTATTATTTATTTCATTAGATTTAATTCATATGCTGGTATAGGCTATTAACCAACACAGGCAGTCGACCTACAAGATGTCCATTTATTGTTTCACATTTTGTTTTGTTTCCGCAAAATGATAGGCCTAAGTAGGTTTGCAAAGCTACCGATAAATTAGCAAAGTTACCGGAAAATTAATTCATTTTGGTAATTCATTGTAATTTTGTTCATTTATAATTGAATAACTTTGTAAAAATTCATATATAGTATAAATGTTTTATTACTATTGTCCACAAGTTTCTAGTGGATAGACCATATGGTTAAAAATAAAATAGCTTAATTAATCAACTGCCACCAGTTTGGTGACAAAACATTAACAACAAATACATTGATATAGTAAAATAAATAAAAGTGTGTAAAAATAAATAAAGAATATTTAATGCTGAAAACATTATATTAAAGCCCACTGGTATTCACTATATTTAGGATAATGTTTAACAGCTTTGTCATTTTAGCTGTAAAAAAAAAAAAAAAAAGTATTTTATTATTTTACATGTGATAAGGACCCTGAGGGCCAGGGTGTCCATTACAGACACCTGTGATAATCTGAAGTACCCAAAAAGACCACAAGTTGTCTTGTGATAAATTCTCCCCGAAACTTTAAAGTCACCAAAATTATGGTAGCTTACTGGTAAACTTAAAAAATGATCAGTAATATACCCTTCCTTTGTAAGCTTAATCATAAGGCTTTTCAAATTAATGGGCTTAAATGCTCAAGAAAAACATAATAAAAAATTGTTCAAGGGCAAAGAAGCCTAATTGTAGAGCGCTTTTTCACAAAAGCAGGCGTAAGGTGTCAATTTAAGCTATTGTTTGATATTTGTTTGAACAAAAACATTAGGTTACTCTTCAATAGTACTAAATATTCATATATATGTTGAAGCAAAACATCCTTGTTCAATAAATGTTCAAGAGAAAACTATGTTGTGAAAGTGTATTCACAATAAAGGGAAGTACATATTCAATAGCAGTGTGTGCATTCATTGAGTTATTGAGCTTGTTTTGGCTGATTTAATTGGGCTACAGATGAAAACAATCGGCTTCCTTCCACTTGGAAAGCACTTTTTTTGACGCAGAAGAGCTAATCCATGCACACATTTTCTCCAGAATCGATTATAGCAATGCTGTACTTGGGGGCCTGCATGCAATCTGACGCAAACAACAAAGTCTTCCCACATCCCCCCATCCTTGCTGATCTCTTTTGGCTACCTGTTCCTCAAATAAATTACTATAAGGACTTCTGAGTGGCGCAGCGGTCTAAGGCACTGCAACGCAGTGCTAGCTGTGTCACTACAGATCCAGGTTCGATTCCAGGCTATGTTGCAGCCTGCTGATCGGGAGACCCATGAGGCGGCGCACAATTGGCCCAGCGTCTTCCGGGTAAGGGGAGGGTTTGGCCGGCTGGGATGTCCTTGTCCTATTGCGCTCTAGTGACTCCTGTGACACATTGGTGCGGCTGGGTTAAGTGGGCAATGTGGCTCTTGACCTTTGCCTCTCCTGAGTCCGCATAGGAGTAGCAGCAATGGGACAAGACTGTAACCATCAATTGGATACCATGAAAAAGGGGTAAAAAAACAACAATTATCCTCCTCGCCTACCTATCAGACTTACTCTCCCCCTATGGACCTCCACGCACCCTATGTTCAAGTGATGACAAACTCCTCCATGCTCCCAGAACCAGGCGTGCACAATGGGGGATTGTGCCTTGTCTTCCAACGTACCACGCCTATGGAACTTCATTCCAGATCATCTCAGGGCTGTTCAGACTATTCAAGCATTTAAAGCAGGCCTTAAGACTCCTCTCTATCGGCTGGCCTAGCCTTCCTCCTAGACTTTGATTGTAGCTTTCATGATATGGTTAGATACATTTGAATGTTATTTCAGGCACTTTGAGATTATTCTTGTATAATGAAAAGCGCTTTACGAATTGTTGGGTTCTGGTTGGAAATACTTGCTATACTAGAAGTGAATGGTTACAAGTATGAGGAATGTAGATGGTGGAGTCAATGGAGGTTGGATAAGAGCCATGGGCTTACTAAATAAAGGGAAAGGCAATCACATGGTTGCAGTCACTGATAAGGGTGGATAGCTGTGGAGTTAGTGAGGAATGTGGGCCGAGGTCAGGTCAGGTCACATGAAGGGAGAAGGAACAGTTTATTACCCACATCCCTTAACTTCCTGCCTAGCAACAAAGATGTAGTGTTTAGAGAAAAGGAGGAGATTCTGACTAAAGAGGGGTATAAATACTTGTACTGGTAGAAGCATGTCTTTGAGGCTGTTTGACCCAGAAGGTGAATAAACTTGGTTTGAGCTTGTTCTAGTTGTCCATTTTTACTCTGTTTAATAAATTATTACTATTATTACTATTATTGTACTGATCAACAACATTTGAGTGGAAGCCTGGCTTAGGTGGAGCAGGCACGAAGCAGGCACGATGCCCTCGTGCTATAAGGGGACATTGGCTGCGCTGATGGACAGATTTGAACCTTTCACAATCAGCAGACAATGTGAGACACATTTGATAGAATTCCCAAAAGTAACCAAAATTCTACTACCGAATCGTTTTTCATGTTCTAATATTGAAAAAGTACAAAAGTTTTGGTATACCATGCAACACAATAAAAACACATATACACACCACTGCAGGCCTATGTGATGATGAAACACTTTAATAGAGAAAGCTAAATCTGGGTATGGATGGTCGGAGAGCGATTTGGGAAAAAATAACATATCTCTCCTGCAGCACCATAACAGAAGCAGCTATTATTTTAGAGAAATGTTGTTCTACCTCTCCTCTATAACCATTCTATCCAGTATAGTGACCCCAGTTAGATGTACTTCATCCACTACAGACCGCCACAGTCATGTGTAAGAAGGGCTATAAAATCCTTCTATAAATGTATTTTTATACAGTGCCTTGCGAAAGTATTCAGCCCCCTTGAACTTTGCGACCTTTTGCCACATTTCAGGCTTCAAACATAAAGATATAAAACTGTATTTTTTTGTGAAGAATCAACAACAAGTGGGATACAATCATGAAGTGGAACGACATTTATTGGATATTTCAAACTTTTTTAACAAATCAAAAACTGAAAAATTGGGCATGCAAAATTATTCAGCCCCCTTAAGTTAATACTTTGTAGCGCCACCTTTTGCTGCGATTACAGCTGTAAGTCGCTTGGGGTATGTCTCTATCAGTTTTTCACATTGAGAGACTGAACTTTTTTCCCATTCCTCCTTGCAAAACAGCTCGAGCTCAGTGAGGTTGGATGGAGAGCATTTGTGAACAGCAGTTTTCAGTTCTTTCCACAGATTCTCGATTGGATTCAGATCTGGACTTTGACTTGGCCATTCTAACACCTGGATATGTTTATTTTTGAACCATTCCATTGTAGATTGCTTTATGTTTTGGATCATTGTCTTGTTAGAAGACAAATCTCCGTCCCAGTCTCAGGTCTTTTGCAGACTCCATCAGGTTTTCTTCCAGAATGGTCCTGTATTTGGCTCCATCCATCTTCCCATCAATTTTAACCATCTTCCCTGTCCCTGCTGAAGAAAAGCAGGCCCAAACCATGATGCTGCCACCAACATGTTTGACAGTGGGGATGGTGTGTTCAGCTGTGTTGCTTTTACGCCAAACATAACGTTTTGCATTGTTGCCAAAAAGTTCAATTTTGGTTTCATCTGACCAGAGCACCTTCTTCCACATGTTTGGTGTGTCTCCCAGGTGGCTTGTGGCAAACTTTAAATGACACTTTTTATAGATATCTTTAAGAAATGGCTTTCTTCTTGCCACTCTTCCATAAAGGCCAGATTTGTGCAATATACGACTGATTGTTGTCCTATGGACAGAGTCTCCCACCTCAGCTGTAGATCTCTGCAGTTCATCCAGAGTGATCATGGGCCTCTTGGCTGCATCTCTGATCAGTCTTCTCCTTGTATGAGCTGAAAGTTTAGAGGGACGGCCAGGTCTTGGTAGATTTGCAGTGGTCTGATACTCCTTCCATTTCAATATTATCGCTTGCACAGTGCTCCTTGGGATGTTTAAAGCTTGGGAAATCTTTTTGTATCCAAATCCGGCTTTAAACTTCTTCACAACAGTATCTCGGACCTGCCTGGTGTGTTCCTTGTTCTTCATGATGCTCTCTGCGCTTTTAACGGACCTCTGAGACTATCACAGTGCAGGTGCATTTATACGGAGACTTGATTACACACAGGTGGATTGTATTTATCATCATTAGTCATTTAGGTCAACATTGGATCATTCAGAGATCCTCACTGAACTTCTGGAGAGAGTTTGCTGCACTGAAAGTAAAGGGGCTGAATAATTTTGCACGCCCAATTTGTCAGTTTTTGATTTGTTAAAAAAGTTTGAAATATCCAATAAATGTCGTTCCACTTCATGATTGTGTCCCACTTGTTGTTGATTCTTCACAAAAAAATACAGTTTTATATCTTTATGTTTGAAGCCTGAAATGTGGCAAAAGGTCGCAAAGTTCAAGGGGGCCGAATACTTTCGCAAGGCACTGTATATCAAAATGTTTATTTCACCTTTATTTAACCAGGTAGGCTAGTTGAGAACAAGTTCTCAATTACAACTGTGATAAAGCAGATAAAGCAAAGCAGTGTAACAAAGACAACAACACAGAGTTACACATGGGGTAAACAAACGTACAGTCAATAACACAGTAGAAAAAGTCTATGTACAGTGTGTGCAAATGTAGTAAGATTAGGGAGGTAAGGTAAATAAATAGGCCCTAGAGGCAAAATATTTACAATTTAGCAGTAACACTGGAGTGGTAGATGTGCAGATGATGATGTGCAAGTAGAGATACTGGGGTGCAAAAGAGCAACAACAAAAAATATATCAATATAGGGATGAGGTAGTTGGGTGTGCTATTTACAGATGGGCTGTGTACAGGTACAGTGATAGTTAAGCTGCTCTGACAGCTGATGCTTAAAGTTAGAGAGGGCGATATAAGTCTCCAGCTTCAGTGATTTTTGAAATTCGTTCCAGTCATTGGCAGCAGACAACTGGAAGGAAAGGCGGCCAAAAGAGGTGTTGGCTTTGGGGATGACCAGTGAAATATACCTGCTGGAGAGTGTGCTATGGGTGGGTTTTGCTATGGTGACCAGTGAGCTGAGATAAGGCGGGGCTTTAAATAGCAATACTTATAGCTGACCTGGAGCCAGTGGGTTCGGCGACAAAAATGCAGCGAGGGCCAGCCAACGAGAGCAGACAGGTCACAGTGGTGGGGCTTTGGTGACAAAACGGATGGCACTGTGATAGACTACATCAAATTTGCTGAGCAGAGTGTTGGAGGCCATTTGTAAATTACATCGCTGAAGTCAAGGATCGGTAGGATAGTCAGTTTTACCAGGGTGTGTTCGGCAGCATGAGTGAAGGAGGCTTTGTTGCGAAATAGGAAGTTGATTCTAGATTTAATTTTGGATTGGAAATGCTCCATGTGAGTCTGGAAGGAGAGTTTACAATCTAACCAGACATCTAGGTATTTGTAGTTGTCCACATATTCTAAGTCAGAACCGTCCAGAGTAGTGATGCTAGTCGGGCGGGCGGGTGCGGGCAGCAATCGGTTGAAGAGCATGCATTTAGTTTTAGTAGCATTTAAAAGCAGTTGGAGGCCATGGAAAATGTGTTGTATGGCATTGAAGTTAATAATTAATGTTAATGTTAATAATGTCACACCCTGACCATAGTTTGCTTTGTATGTTCTATGTTTTGTTTGGTCATGGTGTGATCTGAGTGGGCATTCTATGTTGGATGTCTTGTTTGTCTGTTTCTGTGTTTGGGCCTGATATGGTTCTCAATCAGAGGCAGGTGTTAGTCATTGTCTCTGATTGGGAGCCATATTTAGGTAGCCTGTTTTGTGTTGGGTTTTGTGGGTGATTGTTCCTGTCTTTGTGTTTGTTACACCAGATAGGGCTGTTTTAGGTTTTTCACGTTTCTTGTTTTTGTATATTGTTCTATTTTCATCTTTATTAAAGATGTATCAAAATAACTACGCTGCGTTTTAGTCCGCCTCTCCTTCAACAGAAGAAAGCTGTGACAAATAACCTCTCTAGGGTACGTGGGACGGTAGCGTCCCACCTGGCCAAAATCCAGTGAAATTGCAGAGTGCGAAATTCAAACTACAGAATTGTAAATATTTAACATTCTTGAAATTACACATTAAATTAAAGCTCGACTTCTTGTTAATCCAGCCCCGGTGTCAAAAAGACTTTACGGCGAAAGCAAACCATGCGATTATCTGACGATAGCACCCCATGAAACAAACACAGACAATCATATTTCATCCTGCCAGGCGCAACACAAAACTCAGAAATAACTATATAATTCATGCCTTACCTTTGAAGAGCTTCTTCTATTGGCACTCCAATGTGTCCCATAAACATTACAAATGGTCCTTTTGTTTGATTAATTCCATTGTTATATCTCCAAAATGTCAATTTATTTGGCGCGTTTGATCCAGAAAAACACTGGTTCCAACTCGTGCAACATGACTTCAAAATACCTAATACGTTACCTGTAATCTTTGTCCAAACATTTCAAACAACTTTCCTAATACAACTTTAGGTATTTTTTAACGTAAATAATCAATAAAATTTAAGACGGGATAAACTGCGTTCAATACAGGACGAAAACAAAGTGGAACGAGCTTTCAGGTCACGTGCCCCAACCACGAACAGTACACTAAACTCGACCCTTGTTCTGAACAGGGCTACTTCTTAATTTCTCAAAGGAAAAACATCAACCAATTTCTAAAGACTGTTGACATCCAGGGGAAGCGATAGGAACTGTAAGCAAGTGCCGTAGAAATCTAGATCCCCACAGAAACCCATTGAAAATAGAGTGACCTCAAAAAAACAAATTCCTGGATGGTTTGTCCTCTGGGTTTCGCCTGCCAAATATGTTCTGTTATACTCACGTACATCATTTAAACAGTTCTAGAAACTTCAGAGTGCTTTCTATCAAATACTACCAATTATATGCATATCCTAGCTTCTAGGCCTGAGTAGCAGGCAGTTTACTTTGGGCACCTCAGTCATCCAAACTTCTGAATACTGCCCCCTACCCCGAAGAAGTTTTAACACAGTGTCTAAATGAATACAGAATGGTGTCGTCTGCGTAGAGTTGGATCAGAGAATCACCAGCAGCAAGAGCGACATCATTGATATATACAGAGAAGCCCGATAATTGAAGCCTGTGGCACTCCCATGGAGACTGCCAGATTCTGGACAACAGGTTCTCCGATTTGACGCACTGAACTCTATCTGAGAAGTAGTTGGTGAACCAGGTGAGGCAGTCATTTTAGAAACCAAGGCTATTGACTCTGCCGATAAGAATGCAGTGATTGAGAGTCGAAAGCCTTGGCCAGGTTGATGAAGACGGGTGCACAGTACTGTCTTTTATCGATGGCAGTTATATTGTTTAGGACCTTGAGCATAGCTGAGGTGCACCCATGACCAGCTTGGAAACCAGATTGCATAGTGGAGAAGGTACAGTGGGATTCAAAATGGTCGGTGATGTGTTTATTAACTTGGCTTTCGAAGATTTTAGAAAGGCAGGGAAGGATGGATATAGGTCTATAACAATTTGGGTCTAGAGTGTCTACCCCTTGAAGAGGGGGTGACCGCGGCAGCTTTCCAATCTTTGGGGATCTCAGACGAAACGAAAGAGAGGTTGAACAGGCTAGTAATAGGGGTTGCAACAATTTCGGCAGATAATTTTAGAAAGAGAGGGTCCAGATTGTCTAGCCCAGCTGATTTGTAGGGATCCAGATTTTTCAGCTTTTTCTGAACATCAGCTGAAATCAAAAATCAAATCAAATCCAATTTTATTGGTCACATACACATGGTTAGCAGATGTTAATACAAGCATAGCGAAATGCCTGTGCTTCTAGTTGACCGTGTAGTAATATCTAACAAGTAATCTAACAATTCCTAACAATTTCACAACAACTACCTTATAGACAAGTGTAAAGGAATGAATACGAATATGTACATATGAATATATGGATGAGAGATGGCCGAACGGCATAAGCAAGATGCAGTAGATGGTATAGAGTACAGTATATGCATATGAGATGAGTAATGTAGGGTATGTAAACATTATATAAAAAGTGGCATTGTTTAAAAGTGACTAGTGATACATTTATTACATCCAATTTTTAATTATTAAAATGGCTAGAGATTTGAGTCAGTATGTTGGCAGCAGCCACTCAATTAAATGAAATCAAGTTTATTTGTCACGTGCGCCAAATACAACAGGTGTAGTAGACCTTAAAGTGAAATGCTTATTTACAGGCTCTAACCAATAGTGCGGAGGGAAAATAAAGTATGTGTGTGTGTGTGTGTGTGGGTGTGTGTAGGTAAGTAAAGAAATAAAACAACAGTAAAAAGACATTTGAAAATAAGAGTAGCAAGGCTATATACAGACACCGGTTAGTCAGGCTTATTGAGGTAGTATGTACATGTAGGTATCGTTAAAGTGACTATTCATATATGATGAACAGAGAGTAGCAGAAGCGTAAAAAGAGGGGTTGGCAGGTGGTGGGACACAATGCAGGTAGCCCGGTTAGCCAATGTGCGGGAGCACTGGTTGGTTGGGCCAAATTAGGTTGTATGTAGAGTTTGTATAGTTAAAGTGACTATGGATATATGATAAACAGAGAGTAGCAGCAGTGTAAAAGAGGGGTTGGGAGGGGGAGGCACACAATGGAAATAGTCCAGGTAACCATTTGGTTACATGTTCAGGAGTCTTATGGCTTGGGTGTAAAAATTGTTGAGAAGCCTTTTTTTCCTAGACTTGGCACTCCGGTACCGCTTGCCATGCGGTAGTCGAGAGAACAGTCTATGACTGGGGTGGCTGGGGTCTTTGACAATCAATTTTCAGGGCCTTCCTCTGACACCGCTTGGTGTAGAGGTCCTGGATGTCAGGCAGCTTTGCTCCAGTGATGTACTGGGCCGTACGTATTACACTCTGAAGTGCCTTGCGGTCGGAGGCCGAGCAATTGCCGTACCAGGCAGTGATGCAACCGGTCAGGATGCACTCGATGTTGCAACTGTAGAACATTTTGAGGATCTCAGGACCCATGCCAAATCTTTTTAGTTTCCTGAGGTCATGCTCTCTTCACGACTGCCTTGGTGTGTTTGGACCATCCTAGGTTGTTGTTGACACCAAGGAATTTGAAGCTCTCAACCTGCTCCATTACAGCTCCGTCGATGAGAATGGGGACGTGCTTGGTGCTCCTTTTCCTGTAGTCCACAGTCATCTCCTTGGTCTTGGTTACGTTGAGGGATAGGTTGTTATTCTGGCACCACCCGGACAGGCCTCTGACCTCCTCCCTATAGGCTGTCTCGTAGTTGTCGGTGATCAGGCCTACCACTGTTGTGTTGTCTGCAAACTTAATGATGGTGTTGGAGTCGTGCCTGGCCATGCAGTCGTGGGTGAACAGGGAGTACAGGAGGGGACTGAGTACGCACCCCTAGGGAGCTCCAGTGTTAAGGATCAGCGTGGCAGATGTGTTGCTACCTACCCTCACCACCTGGGGGCGGCCGTCAGGAAGTCCAGGATCCAGTTGCATAGGGAGGTGTTTACTCCCAGGTTCCTTAGCTTAGTGATGATCTTTGAGGGTACTATGGTGTTGAACGCTGAGCTCTAGTCAATGAATAGCATTCTCACATAGGTGTTCCTTTGGTCCAGGTCGGAAAGGGCAGTGTGCAATAGAGATTGCATCATCTGTGGATCTGTTTGGGCGGTATGCAAATTGGAGTGGGTATAGGGTTTCTGGGATAATGGTGTTGATGTGTGCCATTACCAGCCTTTCAATGCACTTCATGGCTACGGACGTGAGTGCCACGGGTCTGTAGTCATTTGAAGACACCTGCCAGTTGGTCAGCACATGCCCGGAGCACACGTCCTGGTAATCCATCTGGCCCCACAGCCTTTTGAATGTTGACCTGTTTAAAGGTCTTACTCACGTCGGCTACGGAGAGCATGATAACACAGTCGTCCGGAACAGCTGATGCTCTCATGCATGCCTCAGTGTTGCTTGCCTCGAAGCGAGCATAGAAGTGATTTGTAACTCATCTGGTAGGCTCGTGTCACTGGGTAGCTCGCTGCTGTGCTTCCCTTTGTAGTCTGTAATAGTTTGCAAGCCCTGCCACATAAGACGAGCGTCGGAGCCGGTGTAGTATGATTCAATCTCAGCCCTGTATTGACGCTTTGCCTGTTTGATGGTTCGTCGCAGGGCATAGCGGGATTTCATGTAAGCTTCTGGGTTAGAGTCCCGTACCTTGAAAGCGGCAGCGCTACCCTTTAGCTCAGTGCGAATGTTGCCTGTAATCCATGGTTTCTGGTTGGGGTATGTACGTACAGTCACTGTGGGGACGACGTCCTCAATGTCATCGGAAGAATCCCGGAACATGTTCCGGTCTGTGATATCAAACCGGTCCTGTAGTTTAGCATCTGCTTCATCTGACAATTTTTTTATAGACCAAGTCACTGGTGCTTCCTGCTTTAATTTTTGCTTGTAAGCAGAAATCAGGAGGATAGAGTTGTGGTCGGATTTACCAAATTGAGGGCGAGGGAGAGCTCTGTACGCATCTCTATGTGTGGAGTACAGGTGATCTAGATTTTTTTCCCTCTGGTTGCACATATAACATGTTGATAGAGATTTGGTAGAACTGATTTAAGTTTCCCTTCATTAAAGTCTCTGACCACTAGGAGCGCCGCCTCTAGGTGAGTGGTTTCCTGTTTGCTTATTTCCTTATACAGCTGGCTGAGTGCGGTCTTAGTGCCAGCATCTGTCTGTGGTGGTAAATAAACAGACACGAAAAGTATAGCTGAGAACTCTCTCGGCAAGTAGTGTGGCCTGCAATTTATCATAATATACTCTACTTCAGGCGAGCAAAATCTAGAGACTTCCTTAGATTTCATGCACCAGGTGTTGTTTACAAATATGCACAGACCGCCCCCCCCCCCCCCCTTCTCTTACCGGAGTGTGCTGTTCGATCCTGCCGGTGCAGCGTGTATCCTGCTAGCTGAATATCCATGTCGTCATTCAGTCACGATTCCGTGAAACATAGGATACAGTTTTTGATGCCCCGTTGGTAAGATATTCGTGATCATACCTCGTCAAGTTTATTGTCCAATGATTGCACGTTGGCGAGTAATATTGACGGTAACAGCAGCTTTCCTAGTTGCCTTCTGCGGGTCCGGACGAGGCATCCAGCTCTTCTTCCTCTGCGTCGCTTCTTTTTGCGAATAATTGGGATGTCTGCCCTGTGGGGTTGGAGAATATTGTTTGAGTCGTGCTTGCTGCTGTAGTTGTTGTTGTTAAAATAATCTTTGTCTAATCCGAGGGGAGTGATCGCTGTCCTGATATCTATAAGCTCTTTTCTGCCGTAAGATACGGTTGCAGAAACATTATGTACAAAATAATTTACAAATATCGCAAAAAAAACCCCACATAATAGCACAGTTGGTTAGGAGACCGTAAAACGGCAGCCATCTCACCAATGTTAGTGATGGCTGTTAAACAGTCTGATGGCCTTGAGATAGAAGCTGTTTTTCAGTCTCTCGGTCCCAGCTTTGATGCACCTGTACTGACTTCGCCTTCTGGATGATAGCGGGGTGAACAGGCAGTGGCTCAGGTGGTTGTTGTCCTTGATGATCTTTTTGACCTTCCTGTGACATCGGGTGGTGTAGGTGTCCTGGAGGGCAGGTAGTTTGCCCCCGGTGATACGTTGTGCAAACCTCCCTACCCTCTGGAGAGCCTTACAGTTGTGGGCAAAGCAGTTGCCAGACTAGGCAGTGATACAGCCCGACAGGATGCTCTCGATTGTGCATCTGTAAACTTTTGCGAGTGTTTTTGCTGACAAGCCAAATTTCTTCAGCCTCCTGAGGTTGAAGAGGTGCTGTTGGGCCTTCTTCACCACGCTGTCTGTGTGGGTGGACCATTTCAGTTTGTCCGTGAGTACGCAGAGGAATTTAAAACTTTCTACCTTCTCCACTACTGTCCCGTCGATGTGGATGGGGGCTGCTCCCTCTGCTGTTTCCTGAAGTCCACAATCATTTCCTTTTGTTTTGGTGACGTTGAGTGTGAGGTTATTTTCCTGACACCACACTCCGAGGGAACTCAGCTCCTCCCTGTTGGCAGTCTCATCGTTGTTGATAATCAAGCCTACTACTGTAGTGTCGTCTGCAAACTAAATGATTGAGTTGGAGGTGTGCATGGCCATGCAGTCATGGGTGAACAGGGAGTACAGGAGAGGGCTGAGAATGCACCCTTGTGGGGCCCCAGTGTTGAGGATCAGCGGGGTGGAGATGTTGTTTCCCACCCTTACCACCTAGGGACTGCCCGTCAGAAAGTCCAGGACCCAGTTGCACAGGGCGGGGTCGAGACCCAGGGTCTCGAGCTTAATGACGAGTTTGGAGGGTACTATGGTGTTAAATGCTGAGCTGTAGTCGATGAACAGCATTCTTACATAGGTATTCTTCTTGTACAGGTGGGTTAGGGCAGTGTGATTGCGATTACGTCGTCTGTGGACCTATTGGGGCGGTAAGCAAATTGGAGTGGGTCTAGGGTGTCAGGTAGGGTGGAGGTGATATGATCCTTGACTAGTCTCTCAAAGCACTTCATGATGATGGAAGTGAGTGCTATGGGGCACTATAGTCGTTAGTCGTTTAACTCAGTTACCTTAGCTTTCTTGGGAACAGGAACAATGGTGGCCCTCTGTAAGCATGTAGGAACAGCAGACTGGGCTAGGGATTGATTGAATATATCCGTAATACGTCCTGGATTTGGATGAAGGAGAAGCGGGGTGGGGGGGGGGGGGGGGGGGGGGGGCTTGGGCAAGTTTCTGTGGGGGTGCAGAGCTGTTGGCCAGGGTAGGGGTAGCCAGGTGGAAATCATGGCCAGCCATAGAAAAATATTGAAATGATCAATTATCGTTGATTTATTGGTGGTGGTGGTGTTTCCTAGCCTCAGTGTAGTAGACAGCTGGGAGGAGGTGCTCTTGTTCTCCATACAGTGTCCCAAAACATTTTGGAATTAGTGCTACATGATGCACATTTCTGTTTGACAAAGCTAGCTTTAGCTTTCCTAACTGACTGTGTATATTGGTTCCTGACTTCCCTGAAAAGTTGCATATCGCGGGGGCTATTCGATACTAATGCAGTATGCCACAGGATGTTTGTGTGCTTGTCAAGGGCAGTCAAGTCTGGGGTGAACCAAGGGCTATATCTGTTCTTAGTTCTACATTTTTTGGATGGGGCATGCTTATTTAAGATAGTGATGAAAGCACTTTTAAAGAGCAACCAGGCATCCTCTACAGACGGGATGAGGTCAATATCCTTCCAGGATACCCGGGCCAGGTTGATTAGAAAGGCCTGCTCGCTGAAGTGTCTAAGGGAGCGTTTGACAGTGATGAGCGGTGACATGACCATGGGATATAGGGCCCAGGTAAGAACACTATTCATACAAGGATCTTCTGATTGAAAAATGTAGTTTAAAAGGGAGCTGTTTGTATATTTCTTTGCATGGTGTACATCGATAAAACATGTTGTGACAGTGTAAAAGCTTTTATGTGCAAAAATGTAATTCTCTGCTCTCTCAGTTTGCCACTATCTACAGTTTTGTCTATGTAATGCCAACAACTAACCTACTATCCCTCTGACAATCAGAATTTCAACTCCCTCTGGCCAGCTCGGAACATTCTTTCATGTGCTAGTTTAACCTAACTGCCTACCAATCAACTGATGAACTGGAAAGTACTAAGACAATTAACTCTTGTCTCCATGGCTACTGATGCCTGTGGAGAACACAGTGCCAGAAAAAGTCCAAGAGCCAATCAGCTTGAGGAGAGTTGTGAAGAAAAATCAAGGGATGAGGAGAAAGAAAAGTTAGGAATAGAAATGGGAGGAATTCAAAAGGTGAAAATGCCTGGAGAGGGAAAGAATGTGGTTGGGAGAAAATGAGAAAATGGGGAGCAGGGAGAGAAATAGAGAGAGGGAGAGAGAGAGAAGCAGATAGAGAGAAAGACAGGGAGAACGAGGCAGAGCTTTTCCTCTCTGTTCCCTGTCTGCAGCTAATGTTTATCCCAGGTCTTTCATTCAGCGGCAGATTAGGGTGATTAAAAATGGAGGGTATTAAGAAAGATACCTCCGAAGCTAGCTACAGGGCTTTCAATTGTTTGATTAATGGGGCATGATTCACACACTGGTCCCATGTCCGCTGCTAGCAATAGTTACTGGGAATTTAGCCTGGCAACATTATTCAGTCTGCAGCAGCCTGGGCTATATATACAGTACCAGTCAAAAGTTTGGACACACCTACTCGTTCAATTGTTTTTCTTTATTTTTTACTATTTTCTACATTGTAGAATAATAGTGAATACATCAAAACTATGAAAGAGCACATATGGAATCATGTAGTAACCAAAAAAGTGTTAAAACAATCTAAATATATTTTATATTGAGATTCTTCAAAGTAGCCATCCTTTGCCTTGATGACACCTTTGCGCACTCTTGGCATTCTCTCAACCAGCTTCACCTGGAATGCTGAGCACTTGTTGGCTGCTTTTCCTTCACTCTAACTCATCCCAAACGATCTCAATTGGGTTGAGGTCGGGGGATTGTGGAGGCCAGGTCATCTGATGCAGCACTCCATCAGTCTCCTTATTGGTCAAATGAATGTCCCTCTAAGTGCAAACCAGATGGGATGGAGTATCGCTGCAGAATGCTTTGGTAGCCATGTTGGTTAAGTGTGCCTTGAATTCTAAATAACTCACTGGCAATGTCACCAGCAAAGCACCCCCACACCATCACACCTCCTCCTTGCTTCATGGTGGGAACTACACATGCGGAGATCATCCGTTCACCTACTCTGCATCTCAAAGACACAGTGGTTGTAACCAAAATCTCAAATTTTAACTCATCAGACCAAATGACAGATTTCCACCAGTCTAATGTCCATTGCTTGTGTTTCTTGGCCCAAGCAAGTCTCTTCTTCTCATTGGTGTCCTTTAGTAGTGGTTTCTTTGCAGCAATTCAACCATGAACACCTGCTTCATGCAGTCTCCTCTGAACAGTTGATGTTGAGGTTTGTCTGTTACTTGAAACTCTGCAAAGCATTTATTTGGGCTGCAATTTGAGGCTGGTAACTCTAATGAACTTATCCTCTGCAGCAGAGGTAACTCTGGGTCTTCCTTTCCTGTGGCGGTCAGGTTCATCATACCACTTGGTTTTTGCAACTGCAGAAAGTTTCCGGATTGATTTACCTTCATGTCTTAAATTAATGATGTACTGTTGTTTCGCTTTGCTTATTTGAGCTATTCTTTTACCAAATAGGGCTCTTATGTATACCACCCATACCTTGTCACAGCACAACTGATTGGCTCAAACATTAAGGAAAGAAATTCTACAAAGGAAGGCACAAATTGAAATGCATTCCAGGTGACTACCTCATGAATCTGGTTGAAAGAATGCCAAGAGTGTGCAAAGCTGTCAGGTATGAAGGTAAGACCCAGATGCAGACCACGTCGAATAAACAATAGTTTAATATTCCAACAGGGACAGGCAATACACAGGTCAATTTTTTATTTAACCAGGTAGGCCAGTTGAGAATGAACATTTGAACATCTTGGCCATGTTCTGTTATAATCTCCACCCGGCACAGCCAGAAGAGGACTGGCCATCCCACATATGCTCTCTCTAATTCTCTCTTTCTTTCTCTCTCTCGGAGGACCTGAGCCCTAGGACCATGCCCCAGGAATACCTGACATGATGACTCCTTGCTGTCCCCAGTCCACCTGACTGTGCTGCTGCTCCAGTTTCAACTATTCTGCCTTATTATTATTCGACCATGCTGGTCATTTATGAACATTTGAACATCTTGACCATGTTTTGTTATAATCTCCACCCGGCACAGCCAGAAGAGGACTGGCCACCCCACATAGCCTGGTTCCTCTCTAGGTTTCTTCCTAGGTTTTGGCCTTTCTAGGGAGTTTTTCCTAGCCACCGTGCTTCTTCACCTGCATTGCTTGCTGTTTGGGGTTTTAGGCTGGGTTTCTGTACAGCACTTTGAGATATCAGCTGATGTACGAAGGGCTATATAAAATAAATTTGATTGATTGATTGATTGAGAACAAGTTCTCATTTACATCTGCGACCTGGCCAAGACAAAGCAATGTGACAAAAACACAGTTACACATGGGATAAACAAATGTACAGTCAATAACACAATATAAACATCTGTATACAGTGTGTGCAAATGAAGTAAGGAGGTAAGGCAAAAAATAGGCCAATAGTGAAGGTAATTACAATTTACACTGGTGATATATGTGCAGATGAGGATGTGCAAGTAGAAATACTGGTGCAAAAGAGCAGATAAACAAAAACAAATATGGGGTAGCCAGGTGGAAAGCATGGCCAGCCGTAGAGAAATGCTCGATTATCAGTATGTGACAGTGTTTCCTAGTCTCAGTGCAGTGGCCAGCTGGGAGGAGGTACTCTTATTCTCCATGGACTTTACAGTGTCCCAAAAATTTGAACGGTGGTCGTTTGACCACGGACCCATAACGGACGCAGGCAATGAGGCAGTGATCGCTGAGATCCTGGTTGAAAACAGCAGAGGTGTATTTAGAGGGCAAGATGGTCAGGATGATATCTATGAGGGTGCCCATGTTTACGGATTTGGGGTTGTACCTGGTAGGTTCCTTGATAATTTGTGTGAGATTGAGGGCATCTAGTTTAGATTGGAGGATGGCCGGGGTGTTAATCCCAATATACGTCACCTAGCAGTACGAACTCTGATGATAGATGCTTGGCAATCAATTCACATATGGTGTCCAGGGCACAGCTAAGAGCTGAGGGGGTCTACAACAAGCGACAACAGTGAGGGACTTATTTCTGGAGAGACAGATCTTTAAAAGTAGAAGCTCAAACTGTTTGGGCATCGACCTGGATAGTATGACAGACCTCTGCAGGCTCTCTACAGTAGATTTGCATTCCACCCCTTTAGCAGTTCTGTCTTGATGAAAAATGTTGTAATTGGGGTTGGAAATTTCAGAATTTTTGGTGGCCTTCCTAGGTCAGAATTCAGACACGGCTAGAACATCGGGGCTGGCGGAGTGTGCTAATGCAGTGAATAAAGCAAACTTAAGGAGCAGGCTTATGATGTTAACATGCATGAACCCAAGGCCTTTACAGTTGCAGAAGTCAACAAATGATAGTGCCTGGTGACAGAGGGCCTGGGTTAACCTCTACATCACCAGGATGAGGGTACGGCTAAAGGCTATAAGAACTGGTTGTCTAGTGCTTTGGGAACAGAGAAAAAAGGAGCAGGTTTCTGGGCGTGGTAGGATAGATTCAGGGCATAATGTACAGACAAGGGTATGTTAAGGTGCCTTTACAGTTGCAGTAGTTGGTGTACTTCGTTTGCTAGCCGGGAGATGGGCCTCGTGCATGCTTCTGGACAAGGGCGTTAGCCACAGTAGCCACTCGGTAGCAGCTAGATTCAGGGCATAATGTACAGACAAGGGTGCGAGTACAGTGGGGGTAAACTTAGGCATTGAGTGACGATAGGTTGGGGGGGGGGGGGGGGACAAGGGGGCTATCTGAGGCATGTTGAGCAGGACTAGGGGCTCTTCAGTAAAATAAAACAATGAGAGCTGCCCTAAACAGTATACAAGGCATATTGACATTAGAGAAAGGCATAAAGCAATCACAGGTGTTGATTGGGAGAGACAACGGGTGAGACAACGAGTAAACAGCTAGGACAACAACAATGGGTAAATGGCGATGAATGGGCAGAGAGGGTCAGTTAGCTACACACAGGGCCTGAGTTAGAGGCTGAGGTTGACAGATAAAGAAAATTAAGTACCCTGTTAATGAACAGTCCAGCAGGCATCAGCTGTGTAGCCGAGAGATCATAGGGTCCAATGAACAGCAATAGATGAAACAGGGAGCCGTTTGGTAGTCGATTACTACGCTATGCGAGCGGGACACACGGCGTTCAGGAAGCTAGCGGGCCGGGACTTGCAGATGGATCACCACCAACATCCAAGAAGCAGTAGCCGGTTGAGAGCACATCGGCCAAATTATGTCAGCAGACCAGTCATGATGGATCGGCGGGGCTCCGTGTCGACAAAGGGTCCAGGCCAACTGGCAAGAGAGATATTGTAGTTGGTGTACTTTGTTTGCTAACCGGGAGATGGGCCTAGCTCGAGGCTAACTCGTGCATGCTTCTGGACAAGGGCGTTAGCCGCAGTAGCCACTTGGTAGCAGCTAGCTAGCTGCGAAGATCCTGTGTAATGGTCCAGAGCTTGTGGCAGGAATCAAGTGATGTAGTGGGGGAATAAAAGCAGTCCAATATGCTCAGGGCTGATATCGTGCTGTGCAGACTGGCAGGTATTTTCCGGGCTGTCCTGGCTAAAGCGGTTGGTGTCCAAGCTAAAGGTAAAGACCGCTAGCAGTGGCTAACAATGACTAAATAGCAAATTAGCTGGTTAGCTTCTGATGAAGGTTCCAGTTATAAGGTCTAAAAAAATAGCAGATCTGTACCACATTGGGGAAGGTGGGTTGCAGGAAGGTATATTTTATTCGAAAATGGAAAAAAGAGATTGAAATAATGAAATGTACACAAAAAAAACTGAAAAAAACGAAATATTTACATGGTATGAAAACAAACACCTCTTACTGCTGCGCCATCTTGGAAGAACTTCAAGGCAGGCAGGGGTCAGTAAACCAGAGGTGGGGCAACGGTACCGGGCGGCAGGCAGGCTCAGGGTAAGGCAGAGGTCGGTAATCTAGAGGGGGTCAAAGGTACAGGTCGGGTGCTCAGGGGCAGGCAGAGTGTTCAGGCAGGCGGGTTCGGAGTCAACACTTTTTTGGTTACTACATGATTCCACATGTGTTATTTCATAGCTTTGATATCTTCACAATTATTCTATAATGTAGAAAATAGTAAAAAAAATAAAATAAATGGAATGAGTAGGTGGGTCCAAATTGTTGACTGAATTGTACTGACACACACACACACACACACACACACACACACACACACACACACACACACACACACCTTTATTTTGGGCCTAGAATCTGAATGAAATATGGAAATGGAGGATCTTATCATTCTGTGCCTGTGAGCGGAGTCTAAATGATATATACAGTGTACACACACACACACACACACACACACATGCATGGCACACGCACACATAGAGGAGATCTGCATGGAGGAATGGGCCAAAATACCAGCAACAGTGTGTGAAAACCTAGGTGAAGACTTACAGAAAACATTTGACCTCTGTCATTGCCAACAAAGGGTATATAACAAAGTATTGAGATAAACTTTTG
Source organism: Oncorhynchus mykiss (assembly GCF_013265735.2). Lineage (NCBI taxonomy): Eukaryota > Metazoa > Chordata > Actinopteri > Salmoniformes > Salmonidae > Oncorhynchus > Oncorhynchus mykiss. The sequence goes on from NC_048565.1 coordinate 63,869,879, forward strand.
TTATTGACCAAATACTTATTTTCCACCATAATTTGCAAATAAATTCATAAAAAATCCTACAATGTGATTTTTTTCCCTCAATTTGTCTGTCATAGTTGAAGTGTACCTATGATGAATATTACAGGCCTCTCTCATCTTTTTAAGTGGGAGAACTTGCACAATTGGTGGCTGACTAAATACTTTTTTGCCCCACTGTAGATGCATACAACACATGCACACCTGTGCACACACACAAAATCACACGCACGCACAAACACACATACACTTTTCCCAGCTTCAGAGTGCTTTACCATAGTAGACAGTGACAGCAAGACGACGTAACATATCCTGAATGTTTACACTTACACATTGTGTAGCATGGCACCCTCTGAAGAACGAAGTATGGGCAACTTTGGCTTGTGCCTATGCTCAATTGAGGTGACAGAAAAGCTATGAAAACATTTTGGGATCACCTTAGTAGAGATCATAAAATCCAGATTCAATATGACTTATTGGTGGGGTTTAAGTTCAATTATAAACTGGGTGGTTCGAGCCCTGAATGCTGATTGGCTGACAGATGTGGTATGTCAGACCGTATACCACGGGTATGACAAAATATTTATTTGTACTGCTCTAATTACGTTGGTAACTAGTTTATAATAGCAATAAGGCACCTTGGGGGTTTGTGGTATATGGCCAATATACCACGGCTAAGGGCTGTATCCAGGCACTCCGCGTTGCGTCGCGCATAAGAACAGCCCTTAGCCATCTTATATTGGCCATATACCACACCCCCTCATGCCTTATTCCTTAAATAACACATTGGGGGGTTTAATTAAACTTCCTGATAAATACTGTGTGTTTAGACTTTCCTCTCCATACAGGGCTACACACATACACAACTCAGAAGACATTATTTAAAGGTTAACTCCATCAACAAAAAGAGCATAATGACTACAAATATGACCTCACGTAGTTAAACTGGCATTGACATGGACCTTGCTCCTGGCATGGTGGAGAGGCCAGAGCATTACTAATCTCTGATCCTTTATTTAATGAGAGCACCAGGGCCAGACATTCCCCCTCTCTCTAATTCCCTGCTTGTCTGTCGACACACTTGATGATATAGAAGCAGGGTAGAGGTGAGGTTCAGATTGGGTTGAGAGTGGCGTTTTTGTTGGACTGCCATTTTATACACTCAACAGTCTACAGTGCAACCAATGCAGTTCCCCAGTTCCAGCTCGCCTTTCTCGTGCTGCTGGGAAAGCTTGACTGAACCACTTGCTGCCAAGTGCAACATTACCATATAGGTTCCACTTGGAGGGAGAGAATTGCATAATTTGTATATACAAGGGAAAATGTTGGCTAATTGTGAGGCCTAATCAGAATTAGAATGAGACAAAAAATCCATCACATTCCGCTCTGGGACACAATGGTGGAAAAGGATCATTGGGAGTGTGAGAGTGTATGTGCACAGATGTGTGCGATCGCCTGTCAGTGCATGTGAGCATGGTTATCGAGATGCAGCGATGTCAGTGATGTGAGGATGTGTTTGTGTGTGTGTACTGCACAACATACATGTATGCGTGTGTGTGTGTGTGTGTACTGCACAACTCCACTGCACAACTGAAACGCGTGAGTGCACGCGCGTGTGTGTACAACTGAGTGTGTCTGTGCAACAGCGAGCGAGAGCGATTAGCTCTCCCCTCAGGTTTGTGTGTGTGTGTTACTGGAGATTGTGTATTTGTGTGTGTCTCTGCAGCTGTGTGTATGCATGTGTGTGTGCATGAGCGCATCTGTGTGCGCATGTTGCTAGAGTGTGTTCCTGAAGCGTGTGTGTGTTGCTGTGAGGGGTCAGAGGGCTTGGCTAACACTGATGAATGTCACAAAACACCTTTTCAACCTAGAGCCACTTAATTTAGTTAGATTGCATAAGGAGTGCCTGTCATGCCAAATAGTGTCCACTTGACAAAAAGTGTCCCCCCTGGTGTCACAATGGGACTCGATAAGCTATCAGCGCCCGTTGCTAGGGCCGTTGCTAAAACTTGACAAATTCTGCCTGGCTATGTAATGAAAGAAAAAAATCGATAGCATTTGTTACTATGCTGGTTGCTATGTTCTGATTGTTATGAGGCATGCGGAGAGAGAGTTGCCTGGAAATGGAGGAGCGTGCAGTCAAAAGACTGGGGAGAATGCTATGGAAGTTACAGGTTACTTACACTATTTAAGATAGTCTGGGGAGGGGGGGCGAGGAGGGGGACAGGGGGAGCAGGTAGCTGACTAGTAGTGTCTATTCAGAAGCCTGATGGTCTGGAGGTAGAAGCTATTGGCCAGTCTGTTAGTTTTAGACATGATGTTCCTGTACTGCCCACGTCACAGTGATGGAACCGGGAGAACAGGCCGTAGCCCGGTTGGCTGAGGTCCCTGATTATCTTTTTGGCCTTCCTGCGACACCTGGTGTTGTAGGTGTCCTGCCCCATAATATCTGGCCCTATGCCCTTCCTAAATCATGGCATTGAACGTTTCAGCAGACCATTGCACCTCTTTGAGTGCTGTTACATCTGCCCTCAACTTCTCATCCTAACCGGCTGCCACTCTTCCAGTGCTCTCTCTCCCTCTTCCTCTCTCTCTGTGTGTGTGTGTGATTGTGTGGGCAGAGACAGGTGTGCAGGAGGTAGAGCAGATCCCCACCAGCTGCAACCTATTCCATAAACAAGACCTCTACAAATACTCTGCCCTGCCACTTCTACGCTGCCAGATCATAATCTCTGCTCAGTCATTTTAGACGTTTGTTCCTGCTTAGATCCTGTTTTCAAGTTATGCCTGTTTACCCATGCCTGACGGCTTTCTCCTCTCCGCTACAGTTCTGCCTGCTCTGACTTTGACCCGTCTCCAGTCCCACGTCTCGTCAGTCCTGCGAATCCGTGCTGGACCCCCTACTCCACTGCGTCCTTGGATTCCTCTCCGGACCTGCTTACCCAGTCCCAACTCCCCTCGCTCCAGTCTCAGCCATCACTCTAGGCTTCCTGCAACCTGCCCGAGCTTCCCCTGGCCTGCACCCCATCTTCCCCCTGTGTTTCATTAAATACCTTGGTTACCTCATCCCAGTCTCCTCGTCTGAGTCTGCTCTTGGGTTCACCTGTTCTGCTCCGTGTGACAGGTGTAACATTTATTGACAATTTTGATACCTTCTGGAAACAAAGCTGGAACAAGTAGTGATGATGTCAATCTCTTGTGGCACCTGACCACACGAGATGGACCTTGGAAAAAGGCAATTGGCTCAGAACAGGGCAGCATGGCTAGCCCTTAAATGTACACAGAGGGTTAACATTAATACTATGCATGTCAATCTCTCAAGGCTCAAAGTAAAGGAGAGATTGTCTTCATCACTAATTGTTTTGGTAAGAGGTGTTGACATGCTGAATGCACCATAAACAAAATTGACAACAGACCTTTAGCATGCCTATAGAGAAGGACATTCAACAAGCACAGCACTTACACAAATTGCTGATGACTGGCTGAGAGAAATTGATGATAAAAAGATTGTGGGAGCTGTTTTGTTAGACTTCAGGGCGGCTTTTGACATTATCGATCATAGTCTGCTGATGGAAAAATGTATGTGTTATGGCTTTACACCCCCTGCTATATTGTGGATAAAAGAGTTACCTGTCTAACAGAACACAGAGGGTGTTCTTTAATGGAAGCCTCTCCAACATAATCCAGGTAGAATCAGGAATTCCCCAGGGCAGCTGTCCAGGCCCCTTACTTTTTCAATCTTTATTAATGGCATGCCACTGGCCTTGAGTAAAGATAGTGTGTCTATGTATGAGGATCATTGTTTTTGGGACAAACCATTCACTAAACCCTAAACCTCAACTAAATCTTGTAATAAATAATGTGGAAATTGAGCAAGTTGAGGAGACTAAACTGCTTGGAGTAACCCTGGATTGTAAACTGTCATGGTCAAAACATGTTGATACAACAATAGCTAAGACGGGGAGAAGTCTGTCCATAATAAAGCGCTGTTCTGCCTTTTTAACAACACTATCAACAAGGCAGGTCCTACAAGCTCTAGATTTGTCGCACCTGAACTACTGTTCAGTCGTGTGGTCAGGTGCCACAAAGAGAGACTTCGGAAAATTACAATTGGCTCAGAACAGGGCAGCACGGCAAGCCCTTAAATGTACTACATGGAGAGCTAACATTAATAATATGCATGTAAATCTCTCAAGGCTCAAAGTAGAGGAGAGGTATTGACTTCATCACTACTTATTTTTGGAAGAAGTGTTGACATGCTGAATGCATGGAGGTGTCTGTTTAAACTACTAGCCCACAGCTTGGACACCCATGCATACAAGACATACCTCCAAAGTCAAGAACAGACTATGGGAGGCGCACATTACTACGTAAAGGCATGGCTACATGGAACGCTATTCCAAATCAGATAACTGATGGAAGCAGAAGAATCAGATCTAAAAAACAGATAAAAATACACCTTATGGAACAGCGGGGACTGTGAAGGGACACAGGCACAGCGACACATACACATGATAAGACACACACATGTACACATGGATTATATATTGTAGATATGTGATAGTAGAGTAGTGGCCTGGGGGAACACAATGTGTTGTGAAAAGTGTTATGAAATGTAATGTCGTGTAATATTTTAAATTGTATATAACTGCCTTAATGTTGCTGGACCCCAGGAAGAGTGGCAAAAACTAATGGGGATCCTTAATAAATACAAATGGTGAATTTGGCTGAAGTACCACCCTCTGCAGTGCCTTGCGGTAGTTACCATACTTGTCGTCACCCTCTTGTCGTGCCTGAGCACGAGTGACAGCACAAGCGGGGAACACATGTGGATAACTCTGTGCCAGCTCTTTGGAGAGAGAGTGGTCACTTTTATCCAATAAGGGTACTAGCTTTCCTCCGGCAATATCATTACCCATTATAAAGGTAACACCTTTTACTGGCAACATAGGACGTACCCCCACTCTGAATATTCCACTGATTAACTCAGAGTGTACTTTCACAAAGTGCAACGGCACTGGGACAAAACCCATTACAATACCCTGAACTAACACACTGGAACCACAGTATGTATTGTCGGATAAGTGAAACACATCAGACAATATAAACGACTGCGCCGCACCAATATCTCTAAGGATTTTAACCAGACGCTGAGACGCTTCGTCATTCGTTAGGGTAACGAACCCCTGAAATGAACGGTTCATAACTGTGGTAGGGGACTGGGTCTTTCAAACTACAGTTACCCTGAGGCACCTGTTTCGTTTCAGACCTCACAACCGTACAAATTATACCAACACCTGTTGGCGGCTTGGCACAAAGAGGCATCTCTTGTTTGCGTTTTAGCAGGAAGCATTAATCATATGTCCCACCTTCTGACAATAGAAACAGGGACGCTCATTTTTCTGGCGTGCTTGATATACTACTGCTGGCCGACTAGGGCTAAAAACAAGCTCATAGGCACAAGCTCATAGGCGGAAGAACAGTAGCTTTGACCACTTCATAATTCAAACTGTCTTCAGGAGGTAGCGCTGACAAAACCTCTTGGGCTTTACCAGTTAATTTACACTGAAGTAATAGGCACCAGGCCATTTCAATACTACGGCTATACGTTCAAAAACACAAAAATAGGAGTCAACCTCTGACTCTCTGAACAAAGGTACCAAGGCAATCTGCCTACTAATGTCAAAAGTGTTGGAAGCTACAGCTGGTGAGGACGCCTCACTAACAGGCACAGTAGGAACAGAGGCTAGCCTCACTGTCTCTGCCTCCAGTTCCATCTGGCGCATGTTGAACTCCATCTGCTTCTGTTCTCTTTCTGCCTCCATTTTACACATCTCCAACTGCCGCTGGTCTCTTTCTGCCTCCATTTTACACATCTCCAACTGCCGCTGGTCTCTTTCTGCCTCCATTTTACACATCTCCAAATGTCGCTGGTCTCGTTCTTTTTCTGCCTCAATTTTACACACCTCCAACTGCAGAGTCTCTCGTCTAATTTGGGCTCTCTTCCGCCTCCAGTTGGAACTGTATTGAACGGACATCCCTCCTGGCATCACCGGTTGACTGTGGGGAGAGTGGATCAAAACGGGGCAATGTGGCTGGAGCTTTAGCCTCGCCCTCGTTCTCAGACACCAACGGGTTTACAGGAGCAGCAACATCCCCTACAGGGGTAGTAGGCTCAGGCAGCGGTAATACAAGCCCTGCTCTTCCAACAATACATTTAACACCAGCTGTTTAACCTCCGCCTTAACTACACTCTGCGGAATAGCTACTGAATAATGGTCAGCAAAGGTCAGTAAATCAACTCTACGACATTTGTCAAAAACCTCCCACGTAGGGTTATCCAAAAAGGATTTCAAATCAAAAGTAGACATTTTGAACTACTACCAAAACAGAGCCAACAAATAGCAAACTAATCAAATCAAAGTTTATTTGTCACATGCGCTGAATACAACAGGTGTAGTAGACCTTACAGTGAAATGCTTACTTACAGGCTCGAGCCAATAGTGCGAAAAAAATGTGTTTGTGTAGGTAAGTAAAGAAATAAAACAACAGTAAAAATATATTTGAAAAAAAGAGTAGCAAGGCTATATACAGACACATGTTAGTCAGGCTGATTGAGGTAGTATGTACATGTACAGTGCCTTGCGAAAGTATTCGGCCCCCTTGAACTTTGCGACCTTTTGCCACATTTCAGGTTTCAAACATAAAGATATAAAACTGTATTTTTTTGTGAAGAATCAACAACAAGTGGGACACAATCATGAAGTGGAACGACATTTATTGGATATTTCAAACTTTTTAAACAAATCAAAAACTGAAAAATTGGGCGTGCAAAATTATTCAGCCCCCTTAAGGTAATACTTTGTAGCGCCACCTTTTGCTGCGATTACAGCTGTAAGTCGCTTGGGGTATGTCTCTATCAGTTTTGCACATCGAGAGACTGAAATTTTTTCCCATTCCTCCTTGCAAAACAGCTCGAGCTCAATGAGGTTGGATGGAGAGCATTTGTGAACAGCAGTTTTCAGTTCTTTCCACAGATTCTCGATTGGATTCAGGTCTGGACTTTGACTTGGCCATTCTCACACCTGGATATGTTTATTTTTGAACCATTCCATTGTAGATTTTGCTTTATGTTTTGGATCATTGTCTTGACGGAGATTTGTCTTCCAACCCAGTCTGAGGTCTTTTGCAGACTCCATCAGGTTTTCTTCCAGAATGGTCCTGTATTTGGCTCCATCCATCTTCCCATCAATTTTAACCATCTTCCCTGACCCTGCTGAAGAAAAGCAGGCCCAAACCATGATGATAAAGATAAACAGAGAGTAGCAGCAGCGTAAAAGAGGGGTTGGTGGAGGCACACAATGGAAATAGTCCGGGTAACCATTTGGTTACCTGTTCAGGAGTCTTATGGCTTGGGGGTAAAAACTGTTGAGAATCCTTTTTTGTCCTAGGCTTGGCACTCCGGTACCGCTTGCCATGCGGTAGTAGAGAGAACAGTCTATGACTGGGGTGGCTGGAATCTTTGACCATTTTCAGGGCCTTCCTCTGACACCGCCTGGTGTAGAGGTCCTGGATGGCAGGCAGCTTTGCCCCAGTGATGTACTGGGCCGTACGCACTACCATCTGAAGTGCCTTGCGGTCAGAGGCCCGAGCAATTGCCGTACCAGGCAGTGATGCAACCGGTCAGGATGCTCTCGATGTTGCAGCTGTAGAACCTTTTGAGGATCTCAGGACCCTATGCCAAATACTTTTAGATTCCTGAGGGGGATTAGGCTTTGTCGTGCACTCTTCACGACTGTCTTGGTGTGTTTGGACCTATCTAGTTTGTTGTCGATGTGGACACCAAGGAATTTGAAGCTCTCAACCTGCTCTCAACCTGCTCCACTACAGCCCCGTACATCAGCTATGCCCAGCTGTGACGCTCAACACTGAACTAGACCACGACAACAATCTGCACGAGCGGCATGGGTTTCAGCAATGACAGATCCCGGATGAGCCCCCACTTATGTTATGAATCCCTATGGCCCTGCAGTCTAAGGGGGATGGAAACAAGACCCGTAACATAACTCATAACATGCAAATTATAACAGTGAAAAGGGAACAGTGAGAACTAATAACCACAGACAACTTAAATCTACCCTCAAACACTATTGGTTTATTTTTAAACACACAATAAAGGGGGGCGGGAAAAGGGGCTGAGCTGGACCCAAGGAAAGAAACAAATATCCAAAAACACCTGTAAGCTAGACTAGCCTGCTTCAATCCAGATAACTACCTAACCAATAAAATGCAGAGGGTGGTCCGCCCAGTTCTAACTAGGGTATTTAGACAAAGTATTCCTACGGGTAGTGTATGCCCATGGGCGACTTGGCTTGGTACCCCATTTTCCCACCATAAAACAAACAGTCAAACACCATAACAAAACAATACTCACAGGATAACGGACAAAGTGACATGTAGGTGCAAGAACTGAATTGGAGAGGATCGAGTGTGTCTGGGAGGGAGGAGGTGATGAAGTCTTTGACTAGCCTGTCGAAGCACTCGGGTCAGTAGTGATTTAGTTCAGTTACTTTCCCAGGCACAGGGATGATAATAGACATCTTGAAGCAGCCCTGAGCTAAAAAGTGAACTCCATGAATTAATCTGCTGGTCATCGTGAGTGAACAGATTGTACCTGGGTCCACCATAAGAGAGGCTGGTTTCAGACGATATCTAGAAGTATAGGACATGCTCTGGCCTGTACCAGGGAAATGCATAACCTGTATTAGTAGATTATAGGAAACCCAGTTGCAGTGAAGTTATTGTAGCAATATCAGTACCTATCGAATACCAATGTATGTCTGTTGTGGCAGACCAGGGCGTTTGGTCAAGACGTCAAGAGTATTATTAGCTCAGTTTCAAGGATGTTTATTTAAATAATAAATCAAAAAAGAAAAGGACAGGTCTCCCCCATGAGTACCTCTCCAGGATACCATCTTCTGGGCTCCGGGTCTTGCTGTATCCTGTCGGGCACAAAAACTGAACTCCCTCCTCATACCTCTGCAACCATCCCCAACTATACGGGAGTCCTTTCTTCCTCCTGATCCCCCGTGTGTGCTGCCCTTCTGGCAGCTGTATGGGCCTTGCACAGCTGGTGAGCAATCAGCCCTTGATTACTAACCAGCTCCCAATCAGCCCCAATTAGTCCTGGCCGGAGAGCCCGTCAAGACCTGGCACGTCCAGCAGATGGAGCCATCGCCTCGTGATTTATACTCCGTCTGTCACCAGGCCTCGATGAGTCTCCCCCTGGTGGCTGACCTGCTGCCGCTTCTGTCTCGTCCGTCTATTTCACTGTTTTCGGGAGGCGGGCCCTGGTTAGATATGTGAGGGGGGAAGCTATAGCTGCAAAGTTGGGGATAAACCGGCTACAGTATCCTGCCAGTCCCAGGAAGGACTTGACCCGTGTCTTGGTGCGTGGAATGGGCCAGTCACGTACTGCATGAACCTTCCTCTCCTGGGGCTTGACGTTCCCCCGTCCTATCAAATACCCCAGGTACTCCACCTCCTTGAACCCTAGTTTGCATTTCTTGGGGTTCGCGGTCAACCTGGCTTGTCTGAGTGCTTTTTCCAACCTTGGCTGTGGATGATGATATCATCCAGATAGGCCGCTGCGTACTGCTGGTGAGGTCGAAGCACTCTGTTCATCAGTCGCTGGAATGTGGGCGGGGCTCCGTGGAGACCAAACGGGAGCACCTGGAACTGGTACAAACCGTCTGGTGTCGAGAACACCGTCTTCTCCCGGGAAGAGGCTGCCAACGGTACCTGCCAATATCCATTGGTCAGGTCAATGGTGCTGATGTACTGGGCCTTTCCCAATGGGTCGATGAGCTCGGCCACCCTCGGGATGGGGTCGACGTCAAATAAGCGTATGTTGTTCACACCCTGGAAATCATTACAGAAGCGGAGGCTACCGTCCGGTTTGGGCACGAACACGGTGGGGCTGCACCATGCACTGTGGGACTCTTCAATGACCCCCATCCTCAGCATAGCATCCACTTCCGGTTTCACAGCCTTCCTTCGGGACTCCGGAATCCGTTAGGGCCTCTTTTGTACTGTTTCCCTGGGCCGGGCACGGATGTGGTGTTCAATGAGGCTCTTAAACTCTGGGTATTATATTTGTGTATTCATACGCATAATATTTGGGGTATTATAGCAAGTTAGTGTGCCTTTTCAGGACTGTTAAGAGGGTTAGTAATTATTAGTTGGTCAAGCCTAAGATGACGCATGTTGCTTTGGAAATTTTATTAGGTCCCATCTTTTCCGATGTCCTTATAGGAATTTGTCATATTCTGTCCATTGTCATTCGTAATGGCCTAGTCATCAATGTGTTACTACTGCCGCATAGTGGTGATTTAGTTTAACCCCTTTTATACAGTGCCTTCAGAAAGGATTCATGCCCCTTGACTTAAAAAAAAATATATATTTATCTTCCAGCCTGAATATGCCACGCCCTGACCATAGAGAGCCCTTCGTTCTCTATGGTGTAGTAGGTCAGGGTGTGACTAGGGGGTGTTCTAGCTCAATATTTCTATGTTGGTGTTTTGTATGGTTCTCAATTAGAGGCAGCTGGTAATCGTTGCCTTTAATTGGGGATCATATTTAGGTAGCCATTTTTCCCCCCTGTGTTTGTGGGATATTGTTTTGTGTTTGTGCATGTGCACCACTACTTTCATGTTTCGTTGTTGGTTTATTGTTTTGAAGTTTCACAGACTTAAAGATGTGCAACTCTACACACGCTGCGCCTTGGTCTGTCTTTAATCATGAGCGTGACAGAATGTAAAATTTACTAAATTGAGATTCTGTGTCAAACCTCTTTGTTAGGGCAAGCCTAAATCATTTCAGGAGTATACATGTTCTTAATAAATCACACAATAAGTTGCACAGACTCATTCTGTGTTAACAAATAGTGGGTAACATGATTTTTTAATGACTACCCCATCTCTGGACCCCACATACAGTTTATGTTTACATACACTTATGTTTGGAGTCATTAAAACTAGTTTTCAACCACTCCACACATTTCTTGTTAAACTATAGTTTTGCCATCTACTGTGTGCATGACAAGTCATTTTAATTCTAACAATTGTTTACAGACAGATTATTTCACTTATAATTCACTGTATCACAATTCCAGTCGGTCAGAAGTTTACATACACTAACTTGACTGTGCCTTTAAACAGCTTGGAAAATTCCAGAAAATTATGTCAAGGCTTTAGAAGCTTATGATAGGCTAATTCACATCATTTCAGTCAATTGGACGTGACCTGTGGATGTATTTCAAGGCCTACCTTCAAACTCAGTGCCTCTTTGATTGACATCATGGGAAAATCAAAAGGAATCAGCCAAGACTTCAGAATTATTCTTTGTAGAACTCCACAAGTCTGGTTCATCCTTGGGAGCAATTTCCAAACACCTGAAGGACCAAGTTCCAGAACAACAGCAAATGACCTTGTGAAGATGCTGGAGGAAACAGGTACAAAAGTATCTATATCCACAGTAAAACAAGTTCTATATAGACATAACCTGAAAGGCTGCTCAGCAAGGAAGAAGCGAGACCGCCATAAAATAGCCAGACTACGGTTTGCAACTGCACATGGGGATAAAGATCATACTTTTTGGAGAAATGTCCTCTGGTCAGATGAAACAACATTGTACTGTTTGACCATAATGGCCATCGTTATGTTTGGAGGAAAAAGGGGAGGCTTGCAAGCCGAAGAACACCATCCCAATCATGAAGCATTGATGGCAGCATCATGTTGTGGGGGTGCTTTGCTGCAGGAGGGACTGGTGCACTTCACAGAATAGATGGCATCATGAGGATGGAACATTTTGTGGATATATTGAAGCAACATCTGAAGACATCAGTCAGGAAGGTAACGCTCGGTCGCAAATGGGTCTTCCAAATGGACAATGACCCCAAGCATACTTCCAAAGTTGTGGCAAAATGGCTTAAGGACAACAAAGTCAAGGTATTGGAATGGCCGTCACAAAGCCCTGACCTCAATACAATAGAAAATCTGTGGCCAGAACTGAAAAAGCATGTGCGAGCAAGGAGGCCTACAAACCCGACTCAGTTACCCCAGCTCTGTCTGGAGAAATGGGCCAAAATTCACCCAATTTATTGTGGAAACATGTGGAAGGCCACCCGAAATGTTTGACCCAAGTTAAACACTATAAAGGTAATGCTACCAAATACTAATTGAGTGTATGTGTCATGACTTCCACCGAAGTCGGCTCCTCTCCTTGTTCGGGCGACGTTCGGCAGTCGGCGTCGCCGGTCTTCTAGCCATCGTCGATCCACTTTTCATTTTCCATTTGTTTTGTCTTGTTTTCCTACACACCTAGTTTTCATTTCCCTCATTTATTGTTGTGTATTTAACCCTCTGCCCCCCCCCCCCCCCCCCCCCCCCCATGTCTTTGTGTGGAATTGTTTGTTGTAAGTGCTTGTGCACATGTTTAATGGTGCGCGTCAGGTTTTGTACCCATGTTGGTTATTTCTTTATGCCGTTGCTTTTGCAATTAAACTACTCTGGCTATTACCTTGTTCTGCTCTCCTGCGTCTGACTTCCGTGCCATCAGTTACGCACCCCTTACAGTATGTAAACTTCTGACCCACTGGGAATGTGATGAAATAAATAAAATATGAAATAAATCATTCTTTCTACTATTATTCTGACATTTAACATTCTTTAAAAAAAAGTATTGATCCTAACTGACCTAAGACAGGGAATTTTTATTAGGATTAAATGTCAGGAATTGTTAACTGAGTTTGAATGTATTTGGCTAAGGTGTATGTAAACTTTCAACTTCAACTACAGTGTCTTGCGAAAGTATTCGGCCCCCTTGAACTTTGCGACCTTTTGCCACATTTCAGGCTTCAAACATAAAGATATAAAACTGTATTTTTTTGTGAAGAATCAACAACAAGTGGGACACAATCATGAAGTGGAACGACATTTATTGGATATTTCAAACTTTTTTAACAAATCAAAAACGGAAAAATTGGGCGTGCAAAATTATTCATCCCCTTTACTTTCAGTGCAGCAAACTCTCTCCAGAAGTTCAGTGAGGATCTCTGAATGATCCAATGTTGACCTAAATGACTAATGATGATAAATACAATCCACCTGTGTGTAATCAAGTCTCCGTATAAATGCACCTGCACTGTGATAGTCTCAGAGGTCCGTTAAAAGCGCAGAGAGCATCATGAAGAACAAGGAACACACCAGGCAGGTCCGAGATACTGTTGTGAAGAAGTTTAAAGCCGGATTTGGATACAAAAATATTTCCCAAGCTTTAAACATCCCAAGGAGCACTGTGCAAGCGATAATATTGAAATGGAAGGAGTATCAGACCACTGCAAATCTACCAAGACCTGGCCGTCCCTCTAAACGTTCAGCTCATACAAGGAGAAGACTGATCAGAGATGCAGCCAAGAGGCCCATGATCACTCTGGATGAACTGCAGAGATCTACAGCTGAGGTGGGAGACTCTGTCCATAGGACAACAATCAGTCGTATATTGCACAAATCTGGCCTTTATGGAAGAGTGGCAAGAAGAAAGCCATTTCTTAAAGATATCCATAAAAAGTGTTGTTTAAAGTTTGCCACAAACCACCTGGGAGACACACCAAACATGTGGAAGAAGGTGCTCTGGTCAGATGAAACCAAAATTGAACTTTTTGGCAACAATGCAAAACGTTATGTTTGGCGTAAAAGCAACACCCTGAACACACCATCCCCACTGTCAAACATGGTGGTGGCAGCATTATGGTTTGGGCCTGCTTTTCTTCAGCAGGGACAGGGAAGATGGTTAAAATTGATGGGAAGATGGATGGAGCCAAATACAGGACCATTCTGGAAGAAAAACTGATGGAGTCTGCAAAAGACCTGAGACTGGGACGGAGATTTGTCTTCCACCAAGACAATGATCCAAAACATAAAGCAAAATCTACAATGGAATGGTTCAAAAATAAACATATCCAGGTGTTAGAATGGCCAAGTCAAAGTCCAGACCTGAATCCAATCGAGAATCTGTGGAAAGAACTGAAAACTGCTGTTCACAAATGCTCTCCATCCAACCTCACTGAGCTCGAGCTGTTTTGCAAGGAGGAATGGGAAAAAATGTCAGTCTCTCGATGTGCAAAACTGATAGAGACATACCCCAAGCGACTTACAGCTGTAATCACAGCAAAAGGTGGCGCTACAAAGTATTAACTTAAGGGGGCTGAATAATTTTGCACGCCCAATTTTTGATTTGTTAAAAAAGTTTGAAATATCCAATAAATGTCGTTCCACTTCATGATTGTGTCCCACTTGTTGTTGATTCTTCACAAAAAAATACAGTTTTATATCTTTATGTTTGAAGCCTGAAATGTGGCAAAAGGTCGCAAAGTTCAAGGGGGCCGAATACTTTCGCAAGGCACTGTATATATAATTATCTGTAAGGTTCCTCATTCGAGTAGTGAATTTTAAGCACAGATTCAACCACAAAGACCAGGAAGGTTTTCAATGTCTTGGAAAGAAGGGCACTGATTAGTAGATGTGTAAATATAAAAAAACAGATGCTGAATATCCCTTGAGCACAGTGACGTTATTAATTAGGCTTCGGGTGGTGTATCAATACACTCAGTCACTACAAAGACACAGGCGTACTTCCTAACTCAGTTGCCGGAGAGGAATGAAACTGCTCAAGGATTTCACCATGAAGCCAATGGTGATTATAAAATATGAGAAAACTGAGGATGGTAAAAAGAAGGAAGCCTGTACAGAATACAAATATTCCAAAACATGCCTCCTGCTTGCAACAAGGCACTTTAGTAATACTGCAAAAATGTGGCAAAGAAATTAACTTTATGTGCTGAATACAAAGCGTTATGTTTGGGGCAAATCCAACAAAACACATCACTAACTACCACTCTATATATTTTCAAGCATGGTGGTGGCTGCATCATGTTATGGGTATGCTTGTCATCGGCAAGGACTAGGGAGGTTTCTTTGGATAAAAAGAAACGGAATACAGCTATAAGCACAAGCAAAATCAGAGTGTTAAAGGGAAACATGGTTCAGTCTGCTTTCCAACAGACACTGGGAGACAAATTCACCTTCCAGCAGAACAATAACTTATAACACAATCCCAAATCCTAACGAGAGTAGCTAACCAACAATGAATGTTCCTGGTTAAAGTTTGACTTAAAAATCTATGGCAAGACTTGAAAATGGCTGTCCAGCAATGATCAACAATCAACTTGACAGAGCTTGTTTCTAATGAATAATGGGCAAATACTGTACAATTCAGGTGTGCAAAGCTCTTATAGACTTACCCTAATAAATTCACAGCTATAATCGCTGCCAAAGGTTCTTCTACAAAGTATTCACTCAGGGGTGTGAATACTTGTGTAAATTAGATATGTGTATTTAATTTTCAATCAATTTGTAAAAACATGTTTTCACTTTGTCATTATGGGGTATTGTGTGTAGATGGGTGGAGACAATCTATTAAGTCCTTTTTTATTTAGGCAGTAACACAACAAAATGTGAAATAAGTCAAGTGGTATGAATACTTTCTGAAGGCACTGTATGTAGTAATATGTTATAGTGATGCCTTTATAGTTCATATTTTAAGTGGTATCAATGTAATGTCATTGTATTTCTATGTACAGTATGTCATCCTAATCTTAATGGCACTTTGTATTCTGCTCTGCAGTGCTTCCCACACATTTACTAATGAGCTGATGCTGATTCAATTTAATTTAACATGCAATATTAAGAGTAATATGCAGTCACCTCCTGATAAATGAGTGAGTAAATTCATGTGTTTATCGACGTAATATGATATGATGTGAACACAAGCAGCAGTGTGAGATAATGCAAAGTGAGGGAAAAGAAAATGGCTGCACTTGTCAGCACCCATAAAGATAATGGTGAGCATCTGTGCACGTGCACAGGACTTTTACTTCCTTCTCATGCAGCATGACAGTTGTGTGACAGCAGTCAGTAATTATGTGATTTTTCTTCCTCGCATCCACAGACATTCTCCTCCAATCCTTTTTTTAAAAGGACGTGAAGAGAAAGGATGTGAAGAATCGAAGAAAGACAAATTGACAAAGAACCTATCCCTGAATCCCAAATCAAACCCTAGCCCTTACACCCTATGCACTGTGTAGACCTGATGTGGTTTGAAAGGTATAAGCAATATGGTGACAATTCTACCTAGCCTATTAGAGGGCAAGATGGAGCTGCTGTAGCCCAGCATATGTGAGTGTATCGATCCGGACAAGTCTCCCAGTCCCTGCCGCTGAAAAACATCCCCACAGCATGATGCTGCCACCACCATGCTTCACCGTAGGGATGGTGCCAGGTTTCCTCCAGATGTGACGCTTGGCATTCAAGCAAATCTTGGTTACATCAGACCATGGTTTGAGAATCTTTAGGTTATTTTGGCAAACTCCAAGCGGGCTGTCATGTGCCTTTTACTGAGGTGTGGCTTCCGTCTGACCACTCTACCATAAAGGCCTGATTGGTGGAGTGCTGCAGAGATGGTAGTCCTTCTGGAAGGTTCTCCCATCTCCACAGAGGAACTCTAGAGCTCTGTCAGATTGACTGTTAGGTTCTTGGTCGACTATCAGGTTCTTGGTCACCTCCTTGACCAAGGCCCTTCTCCCCCGATTGCTCAGCTTGGCTGGACGGCCAGCTTTAGGTGGTTCCAAAGTTGGTGGTTCCAAACTTCTTCCATTCAAGAATGATGGAGGCCACTGTGTTCTTGGAGACCTTCAATGCTACAGAAATGTTTTGGTACACTTCCCCAGATCCCTGCCTCGACACAATCCTGTCTGCGAGCTCTATGGACCTCATGTCTTGGACCTCATGGCTTTGTTTTTGCTCTGACATGCACTGTCAACTGTGGGACCTTATATAGACAGATGTGTGCCTTTCCAAATTTTGTCCAATCAATTAAATTTACCGCTGGTGGACTTGAATCAAGTTGTAGAAACATCTCGAGGATGATCAATGGAAACAGGATGCACCTGAGCTCTATTTCGAGTTTCATAGCAAAGGGTCTGAATACTTATGTAAATAAGGTATTTCTGTTTGAAATGTAAAAAAATGTGTTTGTTGCTTTGTCATTATAGGGTATTGTGTGTAGATTGCTTAGAAAAAAGTATATTTATTAAATTTTAGAACAAGGCTGTAAATGTAACAAAATGTGGGAAAAGTCAAGGGGTTGGAATACTTCCCGAAGGCACTGTGCATGTCGGAGAGGCATGTTTGTTCTACATAACATATTGACATCCAACCATTCCAAAACGTTGTGTTCTGCTCAACGAACCCCTGATCTATATATAACCTGTGTGTTTTTCTTTCTGTGTCCTACTCATCTGTCTGCTCCCCTTTCCTTTTCCCTCTGCTCTTGTTCGCCAGGATCTAGGGGCTCTGCCATTCTGCCTATCGTATCCCTTCCCTAGACCTGGATCCATGACCAACCACTCTCCAAGATCCCACTTTTCATGACATTATCTACAGCTGTCTACAGCTACTGTTATTGTCATGTTGCTTAATCGAATCTGTTAAGAAACTGCACTTGCCAGATCATCCTAGGCACAGTGAGATACACAGATGAGCTACATACACTAGCACTGCAAACACTCCAACAGCGAAGAGAGCAGCTGTGCCTGGAAGTCCTCCTTCCAACACTGGCTGCCTGTGGAGGTTAAGTGATGCGCAGAACCACCCGTAGAACCCACCTCCTCTCTGTCCCACACACCAGAACTGAGAGATGAAAAAGAACAGCCATACACTACTTCTGCCAAATCTTTGAGGATCCTCCTCTCATATGATGCACTTTACTTGTCATTCATACTTCTGTTTTCTCAACTAAATTGCTCTTTATTTTTTTATGTGTTGACGTTAGCTCATACCCATGTGGGTATATTAAATGAAATCAACCACTTCATTACACAACTGTTCCACAAAAAGAGCAACATTTTCATATTTCAATCTTAAATATTGACAGGTAGGTTCAAAATGATTCAACTGTCTGTTGTGTCCTGCATTATATTCAACCACAAGTGTCCTGCTGAATTACTGAGCTATGCCTATATGCCACGCGGTGGAGGAAGGGAGATAGGAACAAAGTAGCATAATAGGACTAATGAAAGCCTACTTTAGTAAGACATGACAAGGGGAGGTGAGCTCAACACCTGCCAGCCAGATGAGCCAGTGTATGAATTGAACTGATTTGCACATGAATGAAGTGATACTAGCTGCATAGCAGCTCACGCTGCAATCTGAAAGGTAAGTTCATGTCCAGTTTACACATTTTCTTCGCCATTTTCCCGAAAAATGAACCGTTTAAGACATGACTTTTCATGTTGTTAAAATGTTAACAAGGTACCCAAAAGTAGTTCAAGTCATGTTTTCATCTTATTATCTAAACAAAACGTGTTTAAAAATCCCTAGAGTCGATGACCGTGCCCCATATAACTGTAATTAGCATAATAAAAAAGCCCCCATTAAAGTCTGTTTAAGCAAGAGAAATCTGTGGTGGAAGGTGGCCTAGCTACAGCGGTGTTTGCCAGACTATAAGCCATCCCAAAAATGGCCTACAAACTAGTATGACCAATATATGGAAATATGAGACTCATGACAAACATGATGGTGTTCTCCATTTTGCTCTACAACCCCCAGAAGCGTCACAGGACTCATCTGAGGTTAGTACCGCCGATCTGCCAACTTCTGCCTGTAGCGTCAGAACAGTTTGGGCTACATCTTTCCCTCTATAGAAAGGTGAGACTCTCAAGAGTGCTTAGGAGTATTTATGTCTGTAATAAAGCCCTTTTGGGGGGAAAAACTCATTCTGATTGGCTACGACCTCGCCCAGTCATGTGAAATCCATTGATTATCGAGTCCCATTGTGACCAAGTGGGGGGACACTTTTTGTCAAGAGGACACTATTTGGCATGACAGGCCCATTAGAACAGAACACCACCTAACAATGGACACTGGGCTCTATATAAGGCCACTCTGCTCTGCTGTGTATGCTGTAGAGAACACAGGCATGTGATAATCACTCTCCAATCCCTTCACATATACAAGTGATACATTCACCAGAGCAGCTTGATGGACACAATTCACAACTTAACACTACAGCTGTTAGTTGCCATTAGCTATGAGTGTTCCACAGCCATTCGCCAGTTCGTAATGAGCAGCCAGGTGTGAACTACAGACCTCATTGGAGAGGCAATGCTAAGTCATTCCATTTTGTCAGACCGCTACAGAACAATCTATCAATACAAATTCAAATTACGAAGAGTAACAATGAATACTGTTAGCCAAGCGCAATAGATAAATGGTCATGCAACATATCTTTTCACTCATCCTCATACTTTGAGATAATCAACTCAGCCACAAAGCTATAGAGAATAGAACATAAGAGTAAACTTCAACATCATAAATTACAAGTGGCAATGTTGGTCAAATCGGGAGCAGTGGGAGATACAATATTCTGGGTTGGTATCTTTTCCAGAACTGGGAAAAGAGATGTGCTATGTAAAACGTGACAACAAGCATTCCGGCCCTGTTGACACAGGGAAACATATTTCTGTCAGCACCATCAAAATTTATGTTAGAGCCCCCGGCTCAGAGCGTAGCAGCAGTTAAACTAATCAATGGCAATGTGCTCCTCCATATGAGCCTGCTTACCGCCAAGCCAAGCAGACCTGGGTTCAAATACTATTTGAAATCTTTCCAATATTTTGAGTGTTTACTTTAGCCTGCTTAGAGGACCAGATGGGCGGGTTTTACAGGTTTGGGAAGATTTGATTGGTCCAATAAGCCAGGCAAGCTTAATTGAGCACTGATGAAGTATTTTAAATGATATTAAATAGTATTTGAAACCAGGTCTGCCGCTAAGCTAACAGTAACAACAGCATGGTGAGAAAACAAAGACAGGAAGAGGAAACGCGACAACAGGCCCCCGAAATGTGAGAAAACCAGCATTGCTGCTCCCATTATCACTGTAATTAAGATTCAGCAACTGTTCCTGTTAGCTTGTGATCGCCAAGCACTCCGGCAACGTTCCCGGAGCGCTCGGCAAACGTCCTGAGAGGGGCACAGATTAGCTTTCAGAGGCAGTGGCACGCGGTCAACCCAATTCTGTCCCTGTCCTTTCAAATCCCTATCAAGGGAGGACGATTACACAAGGTAAATCTCGGCTACAATAAGGGAGAGAAGGGGAAGAGTGTGTTTCTGATGTGCTTAGTGCTTGTGAGCATGGTTAGCGAGATGCAGTGTTGTGAGTGTGTGGTTGTGTACGGCAAAACTGTACCGCATGAGCTCATACATGCATGTGAATGTGTGAGTGAGTGCTGCATTGCACAAATGTAACGCATGAGTGTGTCTGTGCCACAGCGAGCGAGAGAGATTAGCTCTCCATTCACGTCCCCGATTCCCCCTACCCAGTGAGCAGGCAGCAGTCATGGACCAGGGTATCCTCTACGTAGACGCCCCTGTCCTCGTTGCTGTGGACGACGTCGCCATTGTGGTGCCAGAGCAGCGTGACCGAGGGGTCCAGGTAGGACACAGTGCACTGCAGCGGCAGCCGGTCCCCACGGAACACCACCTGTCTCTGGGACGGGATCAGCTGAAACAGGGGCAGCTCCAGAGGCTCATCTGGAGAAGAGAGGAATACACCAGGGAGAGGGTCAGGGAGAGGAGTAGAGGACGGGAAGGGTAGAACTCATTCATCCAGAGAGAAGGAGAGACTGGTGCGGTATTGGAATGGGAGGGGAGGAGGGGAATCAAAATGAATGATTCTCCATGACTGAAATCACATCAGTAATACGGTATTGCAAATGTGAACGCACAAATATAAACATACAATATGCACAAATACACTTACACAAAAACACACATTATCAATCAGGAGAAAGCATTGTGCTTGTAGGAATTAACAAAAGCTGTGGGGAATATAGAGGATTTACAGTCATTCAAATCAGTCACTACCATAATAATTATGATTCTTGTGGATGTTGGCTATATAAAAAAGCAGGTCAAGGGTTAAAAAGTTTTAGGAAAAGCTTAGAAAATGCTGGCACTGCCTGGCACTGCATGCACGGACGCACTTCTACATACTGATCTGAGATCATTGCAGTGTACTGGCTCGCTGTGGTACCTTGAGAATTCCACTGAACACAGGGAACATGTTCGATTGGACACATAAAGACACTTCCTTGGACATGCTCCAAGGAGCCAGCTAAGCAACACTCTACCTTCAGTTCCATTCAGATCAATGGAGAGTGATAGCAGTACAGTGTGAAAGGCCATTCAGTACATGAATCGTAAACCTCTCCCATTTACGGCTGCTGATACATTCAGTTCAAACGCTTACATCTCCGGCTACATTACATCTACATTCTAAATGCTATGCAACAAATCTGACAGAGATCAGGGTTGGGGAGTAAGTGATTACATGTAAATCAGTTACATGCAATCTGATTACATTTTTAAAACTGTAATCAGTTATGTTACAAGGAAACACATTGTAATAAGGTTACAGATACTTTAGACAAACTAGATGTTTACTTCTGAATCCATGTTGGCGAAAAAATACATTATGATACCTTTCTGTTTTCTCAGTGATATTTCAATTTGTAAGTTTGTTTTACCTGAGAAAGTTTGACCACAAGTCAGAAACCACCATGATGAAACACTAAATGTGTTTTATGGATCCGTTCTGTCTTCTTCCAATGCCTCTTAAGGGGAAAGAAATAAGATTACGATACTGAGTTTGTGTAATCCAAGATGGCGTAGCAGTCAGACGTCTTTGTCCTGTCGTGTCCCTTGTATATATCGTTTTACATATTTTTCATTGCATATCCTTTAAAATATTTTGCTAAACCTCATCATCTAAATACTCTCCTGCAACCCGCCTCACCCAATGTGGCGTGGATCTGCGTTGTTTTCCTAAATTATTTCTATTTACTTCGGATCTGGAATCCCTCAACTGAAGCTAGCCAGCTAACTACCAGATATCAGTCTGCAAACCATTGCCAGCGGTCATCAGCTAACCTTCAGCTCGGAAAGCTCTCGTCAGTTCGAACAACGTGACTCTAACCAGAGCATAACGGACCTGTTATTTTTATCCCCGGTTTCCTAACGCAAACTGAACATTTTCATCTGGATCTTCACAACTAGCTAACCGCAATCCCGGATGACTACTCCTGGCTAGCGTTTCCATCCCAGAGCAAGCACCAATTTAGCTTGAAGCTAGCCCGACCAGGGCTCCTGTGCTACCACCGAAGCATACTCCAGGGCTACAATATCGGCCTGCTAGCTACCTAGAGCTACTTGGAACCCTACTAATTCCATGACTGGTCTATCGACGTCACCGCACAAAGAGGCAAAAACAGACTTACCCCCATCGCGACGTCCCCCCCCAAAGGCTAACTTTCTAGCCCCTGCTATCTGCTTGCTTGCTAACCCGGTCTGCTAACTGCTAAACTGCCGGGCCCTGGTCTGCTAACTGCTAGCTTGCCTGCCCGGTCTGCTAACTGCTAGCCCTTGCTAACTGCTTGCTTGCTAACCCGGTCTGCTAACTGCTAGCTTGCACTGGTCTACTAGCTGCTAGCTTGTTTAGCTCCGGCCTACTAACTGTTAGCTTGTTAGCCTGCAAACTGTCTGAATCGCGGTGTCTCCAGCCAGCCCAACCACTCACTGGACCCATAAGTTCACTTGGCTACGCATGCCTCTCTCTAATATCAATATGCCTTGTCCATTACTGTCCTGGTTAGTGATTACTGTCTTATTTCACTGTAGAGCCTCTAGCCCTGCTCAATATGCCTCAACCAACCATGTTGTTCCACCTCCTACATATGCGATGACATCACCTGGTTTAAACATCTCTAGAGACTATATCTCTCTCTTCATTACTCAATGCCTAGGTTTACCTCCAATGTACTCACATCCTACCTTACCTTTGTCTGTATATTATGCCTTGAATCTATGCTATCGTGCCCAGAAACATGCTCCTTTTACTCTCTGTTCTGAACATGCTAGACGGCCAGTTCGTATAGACTTTAGCCGTACCCTTATCCTACTTCTCCTCTGTTCCTCTGGTGATGTGGAGGTTAATCCAGGTCCTGCAGTGCCTAGCTTCACTCCCACCCCCCAGGTGCTCTCATTTGTTGACTTCTGTAAACGTAAAAGCCTTAGTTTCATGCATGTTAACATTAGAAGCCTACTTCCTAAGTTTGTTTTACTCACTGCTTTCGCACACTCTGCCAACCCAGATGTCTTAGCCGTGTCTGAATCCTGGCTTAGGAAAACCACCAAAAGCCCTGAAATCTCCATTGCTAACTATAATGTTTTCCGCAAAGATATTACTGCCAAAGGGGGCGGTGTTGCAA
The DNA here is from genome assembly GCF_013265735.2 of Oncorhynchus mykiss. Classification (NCBI taxonomy): domain Eukaryota; kingdom Metazoa; phylum Chordata; class Actinopteri; order Salmoniformes; family Salmonidae; genus Oncorhynchus; species Oncorhynchus mykiss. The sequence continues at coordinate 63,893,337 of NC_048565.1, forward strand.
TCTACTGCAAAGATAGAAAGTAATACAGAGCTCTGCAGGCTAAGTCTGTACCCAAACAATTTGAGCTTCTACTTCTAAAAATTAATCTTTCCAGAAACAAGTCACTCACTGTTGCCGCTTGCTATAGACCTCCCTCTGCCCCCAGCTGTGCCCTCGATACTATATGTGAACTGATTGCCCCCCATCTATCTTCTGAGCTCGTGCTACTAGGTGACCTAAACTGGGACATGTTTAACACCCCGGCCATCCTACAAACTAAGCTTGATGCCCTCAATCTCACACAAATTATCAATGAACGTACCAGGTACAACCGCAAATCCGTAAATACGGGCACCCTCATAGATGTCATCCTAACTAATTCGCCCTCCAAATACACCTCTGCTGTTTTCAATCAAGATCTCAACGATCACTGCCTCATTCCCTGCATCCGTAATGGGTCTGCGACCAAACGACCACCCCTCATCACTGTCAAACGCACCCTGAAACACTTCTGCGAGCAGGCCTTTCTAATCGACCTGGCCGGGGTATCCTGGAATGACATTGACCTCATCCCGTCAGTAGATGATGCCTGGCTATTCTTTAAAAGTGCCTTCCTCACCATCTTTAATCAGCATGCCCCTCTCAAAAAATGTAGAACTAGGAATAGATATAGTCTTTGGTTCACGCCAGACCTGTCTGCCCTTGACCAGCACAAAAACACCCTGTGGCGTTCTGCATTAGCATTGAATAGCCCCCGTCATATGCAACTTTTCAGGGAAGTTAGGAACAAATATACACAGGCAGTTAGAAAAGCTAAGGCAAACTTTTTCAAACATACATTTGCATCCTGTAGTACTAACCCAAAAAAGTTCTGGGACACTATAAAGTCCATGGAGAATAAGAGCACCTCCTCCCAGCTGCCCACTGCTCTGAGGCTAGGAAACACTGTCACCACCGATAAATCCACTATAATTGAGAATTTCAACAAGCATTTCTCTACGGCTGGCCATGCTTTCCACATGGCTACCCCTACCCCGGTCAACTGCCCGGCACCCTCCACAGCAACCCGCCAAAGCCCCCACCATTTATCCTTTACCCAAATCCAGATAACCGATGTTCTGAAAGAGCTGCAAAATCTGGACCCCTACAAATCAGCCGGGCTAGACAATCTGGACCCTCTCTTTCTAAAATTATCTGCCGAAATTGTTGCAACCCCTATTACTAGCCTGTTCAACCTCTCTTTCGTATCGTCTGAGATTCCCAAAGATTGGAAAGCTGCCGCGGTCATCCCCCTCTTCAAAGGGGGTGACACTCTAGACCCAAACTGTTATAGACCTATATCCATCCTACCCTGTCTTTCTAAGGTCTTCAAAAGCCGAGTTAACAAACAGATTACTGACCATTTCGAATCCCACCATACCTTCTCCGCTATGCAATCTGGTTTCAGAGCTGGTCATGGGTGCACCTCAGCCACGCTCAAGGTTCTAAACGACATCATAACCGCCATCGATAAGACACATTACTGTGCAGCCGTATTCATCGACCTGGCCAAGGCTTTCGACTCTGTCAATCACACCATTCTTATTGGCAGACGCGACAGCCTTGGTTTCTCAAATGATTGCCTCGCCTGGTTTACCAACTACTTCTCTGATAGAGTTCAGTGTGTCAAATCGGCGGGCCTGTTGTCTGGACCTCTGACAGTCTCTATGGGGGTGCCACAGGGTTCAATTCTCGGGCCGACTCTCTTTTCTGTATACATCAATGATTTTGCTCTTGCTGCTGGTGATTCTCTGATCCACCTCTACGCAGACAACACCATTCTGTATACTTCTGGCCCCTCCTTGGACACTGTGTTAACTAACCTCCAGACGAGCTTCAATGCCATACAACTCTCCTTCCGTGGCCTCCAACTGCTCTTAAACGCAAGTAAAACTAAATGCATGCTTTTCAATCAATCACTGCCCTCACCTGCTCGCTCGTCCAGCATCACTACTCTGGACGGCTCTGACTTAGAATACGTGGACAACTACAAATACCTGGGTGTCTGGTTAGACTGTAAACTCTCCTTCCAGACTCACATTAAGCATCTCCAATCCAAAATTAAATCTAGAATCGGCTTCCTATATCGCAACAAAGCATCCTTCACTCATGCTGCCAAACATACCCTTGTAAAACTGACCATCCTACCGATCCTCGACTTCAGTGATGTCATCTATAAAATAGCCTCCAACACTCAACAAACTGGATGCAGTCTATCACAGTGCCATCCTTTTGTCACCAAAGACCCATACACTACCTACCATTGCGACCTGTACGCTCTCGTTGGTTGGCCCTCGCTTCATACTCGTCGCCAAACCCACTAGCTACAGGTTATCTACAAGTCTCTGCTAGGTAAAGCCCCACCTTATCTCAGCTCACTGGTCACCATAGCAGCACCCACTCATAGCACGCGCTCCAGCAGGTATATCTCACTGGTCACCCCCAAAGCCAATTCCTCCTTTTGTCATCTCTCCTTCCAGTTCTCTGCTGCCCATGACTGGAACGAATTGCAAAAATCTCTGAAACTGGAGACTCACATCTCCCTCACTAGCTTTAAGCACCAGCTGTCAGAGCAGTTTACAGATCACTGCACTTGTACTTAGCCTATCCGTAAACAGCCCATCTATCTACCTAACTCATCCCCATACTGGTATTTATTTATTTTGCTCCTTTGCACCCCAGTATCTCTACCTGCACATTCATCTTCTGCCGATTTACCATTCCAGTGTTTAATTGCTATATTGTAATTACTTCGCCACCATGGCCTATTTATTTCCTTAACTTACCTCATTTGCACTCACTGTATATAGACTTTTTGTTTTCTTTTGTTCTACTGTATTATTGACTGTATGTTTTGTTTATTCCATGTGTAACTCTGTGTTGTTGTATGTGTCGAATTGCTACGCTTTATCTTGGCCAGGTCGCAGTTGCAAATGAGAACTTGTTCTCAACTAGCCTACCTGGTTAAATAAAGGTGAAATAAAAAAATAAATGGCTGATTACAATTTTGGACAGGTAACTAGTAACTGTAACAGACTACATTTAGAAAATAACCTACTCAATCCTTACTGAGAGATAGTGAGAATGCGAAGGCACGGCTCCAATCCATCTCTCCAATCCATGGTTAAACTAAGCCAATAAATGTATATTTTAACATTTTAAGGTTGATTTAGCGAGGCCTGACCTTGATTTTATGTATACATACTCTAATGCATACACACATGGTAAAATTACATAATGCATATAAATAGCAAATACAAGACATACAGTGCCTTGCAAAAGTATTCGTCCCCCTTGGCGTTTTTCCTATTTTGTTGCATTACAACCTGTAATTGAAATGGATTTTTATTTGGATTTCATGTAACGGACATACACAAAATAGTCCAAATTGGTGAAGTGTAAAAAACTGAAAAGTGGTGCGTGCTATGAAGACCCTAAATAAGATCTGGTGAAACCAATTACCTTCAGAAGTCACATAATTGGTTAAATAAAGTCCACCTGTGTGCAATCTAAGTGTCACATGATTTGTCACATGATCTCAGGACATATACACCTCTTCTGAAAGGCCCCAGAGTCTGCAACACCACTTAGCAATGGGAACCACCAAGCAAGCGGCACCATGAAGACTAAGGAGTTCTCCAAACAGGTCAGGGACAAAGTTGTGGAGAAGTACAGATCAGTTTTGGTTATAAAAAAGTATCTGAAACTTTGAACATCCCACAGAGCACCATTAAATCCATTATTAAAAAATAGAAAGAATATGGCACCACAACAAACCTGCCAAGAGAGAGCCGCCCACCAAAACTCACAGACAAGGCAAGGAGGGCATTAATCAGAGAGGTAACAAAGAGACCAAATATAACCCTGAAGGAGCTGCAAAGCTCCACAGCGGAGATTGGAGTATCTGTCTACAGGACCACTTTAAGCCGTACGCACCACAGAGCTGGGCTTTATGGAAGAGTGGCCAGAAAAAAGCCCTTGCTTAAAGAAAAAATTAAGCAAACTTTTGGTGTTCACCAAAAGGCATGTGGGAGACTGCAAACATATGGAAGATGGTACTCTGGTCAGATGAGACTAAAATTGAGCAGTTTGGCCATCAAGGAAAACGCTGTCTGCGCAATCCCAACACCTCTCATCACCCTGAGAATACCATGGTGGTGGCAGCATCATAGTGTGGGGATGTGTTTCATAAGCAGGGACTGGGAAACTGGTCAGAATTGAAGGAATGATGGATGGCGCTAAATACAGGGAAATTCTTGAGGGAAACCTGTTTCAGTCTTCCAGAGATTTCAGACTGGGATGGAGGTTCACCTTGGCCCTAAGCATACTGCTAAAGCAACACTTGAGTGGTTTAAGGGGAAACATTTAAATGTAATTGGAATGGCCTAGTCAAAGCCCAGACCTCAATCCAATTGAGAATCTGTTGTGTGACTTAAAATTGCTGTACATCAGCAGAACCTATCCAACTTGAAGGAGCAGGTTTGCCTTGAAGAATGGGCAAAAATCCCAGTGGCTAGATGTGCCAAGCTTATAGAGACATACCCCATTAGACTTGCAGCTGTAATTGCTGCAAAAGGTATTTTGCAAAGTATTACAAAGTATTGACTTTGGGGGGTGAATAGTTATGTATATTCAAGTTTTCTGTTCCTTGTTTTATTTCTTGTTCATTTTACAAGAAAAAACATTTTGCATCTTCAAAGTGGTAGGCATGTTATGTAAATAAAATGATACAAACCTCCCAAAATCAATTTTAATTTCAGTTTGTAAAGTAACAAATTTGGAAAAATGTCAAGGGGGTGAATACTTTCGCAAGCCGCTGTATGTGCTGCTGTACTAAAGTACACCATTAACATCCTCATCTCCTGGATTAACACCACTCATCTGTTGATATTGCAATCTACATGTGTTTATAAAAAACAACAACATATTGTGCTTTTTTACCCTCCAAATTCGTGATATCCAATTGGTAGTTACAATCTTGTCCTATCGCTGCAACTCCCGTACGTATTCGGGAGAGGCGAAGGTCGAGAGCCATGCGTCCTCCAAAACACAACCCACTGCTCGCTTACTCGGAAGCCAGCTGCACCAACGTGTCTTAGGAAACACCATACACCTGGCGACTGTGTCAGTGTGCATGCTCCCGGCCCGCCACCGGAGTCAAGGACATGTCTGCCGGCCAAAACCTCCCCTAGCCCGGATGATGCTGGGCCAATTGTGCGCTGCCTCATGGGTCTCCCGGTATCGAACCCGGATCTGTAGTAACTCCGCTAGCACTGCAATGTAGTGCCTTAGACCGCTGCACCACTCTGGAGGCCCTCAATCTACATGTCTTTTATAGTGTAATTTCATTTGTTGATCATTTACAGAGCCATGTATTTGGTAGTTGCACATGAAGAGGTGCAGAACTGGAGCTACCGCATACCCTGTAGCTGACTGCAGCTGGCTAAATGGTACCACAGCAAAAAAAAAGCGATGGACTGTTGACCCGCTATTATGCTCATACTGTTGAATCAACACTAAGTGCCAAAGGATCCGAGTGGCAGATGGCCTGTGCCTATCAGGCGCTGCCAGGGTGAGATTGTGTGTGTGTGTGTGTGTTTTCCCGGTGTGTACAGTATGTGCGTGCTGATGAAGTAAGGGTGTTGAGCCATTGTGTGTGTGTAATTGCACGAGGAAAAGCCAGGGCAATGCCCTATCCGTGTGTTTGTTTGTACACTAGTATGTGTGCGAGCGTGTGTGCGCGCATGTGTGAGTAAGTGTGTGTGATGGTGCGAGGATCCCTGGGTTGCAGTTAACACAACCCCCTAGAGTCGATGTCCTCACCCATGATGAAATCTAATTAGCATAGTACAAAAATCCCCGTACAAATTTGTCTGTTGAAGCTAGAGATGGTTTTTTTGCAAGGGCTGCGTCTCAATCCACTGTGGTGGAAGGAGGCAGAGCTACAGCTGTGTGTCAGACCAGGAGACGGTTCCGAACGGTTTGGCTCTACGACCCCCACAGGTGTCACGGGACTAATCAGAAGTCGATACTGAATGTGTAATTGTGACAAATGTGTAAATGTTCTTAACGTTTAAACTGTCATTTTTTCCCCCATAATTTAAACATTTAAAAGATAAGAAAATGTTCATGAAATGAGAAGTCACAATTCAGATATGATCATGCGTATGACAACTAAGGGGCAATGCAGTTCGATCTACCGCAGTCCTGGCTACTTACCAGAAGGCACTCACCTTGCTACTGTCCCCAACAGTGGTAGTTAATGCCATTTTATGTTCTCTGCTGTGTCCCTCTCCTCTATGTTCCCAATTGTCAGTACATGGGACTTCATGTCCCGCTTCTTATCAATGTGATTGCTTGTTGCAGTGATGTATGACAGCATGTTCATAGATGTCCAAAAATCTGTTGTTAATGCCACGTATGGTGTTCGAGAGCTCGCACTCTGTACTTGCAGAGCAATCATTGTACATTTTTTGGCATCTTGTAGTGTGGTTCTAGATATGCCATCAGGGCAGTGAAGCCGACATCCTCTACCATTGACAATGGATGCATATCAACTGTAATCAGTGCTGTGATTTTTTTTCACTCTGTCCCTTATCGCACTGCCGCCAGCAACGGGTTGGGGGTGACTTCCTTTCAGATGGTTAAGCATTGCACCTGTACTGCCCCTGTAGCTCAATTCCACCTTGCAAAGATTGCATTCATTTCACCACCTTCTCAAGTATTGCCAAACAGGACTTTGCTGCTGTCGCTTCCCTGTCTCACACTCTGCCATTTTTCCAACCGTTAACGACGATGATGTGCGGAGCACTATAAAGTATATCTGTGGCAAATCATTTGAAAGATGCATATTTTCTACTACTAACTTTACAGCATTGTTGCGAAAGGTATTTGTTTAATTTGTATGTTTTGTGCCGCACTGTGATTTACATTTTGTAAACGGAAAAAAGTGTTAAAAAATGTTCGCCAGAGATTTTTTATGAACAATAACGATCCAAATGTCATTTAAACATTTAAACGTTCACACCCCTAGTACCAACTTCTGTCTGTAGCGTCTGAACGGTTTGGGCTAGACGCCTTGACTTTTTCTACATATTGTTACGTTACAGCCTTAATCAAAAATGTATTAAATTATTATTTTTCCTCATCAATCTACACACAATACCCCAATAATGACAAAGCAAAAACAGGTTTTTAGAAATGTTTGCTAATTTATAAATAAATAAAACTCATATCACATTTACATAAGTATTCAGACCCTTTACTCAGTACTTTGGCAGCGATTACAGACTTGAGTCTTCTTGGGAAGGACACTACAAGCTTGGCAGACCAGTATTTGGGGAGTTTCTCCCATTCTTCTCTGCAGATCCTGTCAAGCTCTGTCAGGTTGAAGGGGAGCGTCACTGCACATCTATTTTCAGGTCTGTTTGATCAGGTTCAAGTCCAGGTTCTGGCTCGGCCACTCAAGGACATTCAGGGACTTGTCCCAAAGCCACTCCTGCATTGTCTTGGCTGTGTGCTTAGGGTCATTGTCCTGTTGGAAGGTGAACATTCGCACCAGTCTGAGGTCCTGAGCACTCTGGAGCAGGTTTTCATCAAGGATCTCTCTGTACTTTGCTCCATTCATCTTTCCCTCGATCCTGACTAGTTTCCTAGTTTCCTAGTCCCTGCCACTGAAAAACATCCCCACAGCATGATGCTTCACCGTAGGGATGGTGCCAGGCCAAAGAGTTCAATCTTGGTTTCATCAGACCAGAGAATCTTGTATCTCATGGTCTGAGGCTTTAGGTGCCTTTTGGCTAACTCCAAGAGGGCTGTCATATGCCTTTTACTGAGGAGTGGCTTCTGTCTGGCCACTCTAACATAAAGGCCTGATTGGTGGGTGCTGCAGAGATGGTAGTCCTTCTGGAAGTTCTCCCATCTCCACAGAGGAACTCTAGAGCTCTGTCAGAGTGACCATCGGGTCCTTGGTCACCTCCCTGACCAAGGCCCTTCACCCCCGATTGCTCAGTTTGACCGGGCGGCCAGCTCTTGGGAGAGTCTTGGTGGTTCCAAATTTCTTCCATTTAAGAATGATGGAGGCCACTGTGTTCTTTCAGACCTTCAACATTGCAGCAATTGTTTGGTATCCTTCCCTAGACCTGTGCCTCGACACAATCAGTCTCGGAGCTCTATGGACAATTCCTTCGACCTCATGGCTTGGTTTCTGCTCTGACATGCACTGTCAGCTGTGGGACTTCATATTGACAGGTGTGTGCCTGTCCAAATCATATCCAATTAATTGAATTCACCTCAGGTGGACTCCAATCAAGTTGTAGAAACATCTCAAGGATGATCAATGGAAACAGGATGCATCTGAGGTCAATTTAGAGTCTCATAGTAAAGTATCTGAATATTTTTTTTCTATCTTTACAAAATTTGCAAAAGTGTCCAAAAGCCATTTTTTGGGGGGGGTTTTGTGTGTAGATTGATGAGGAATTTTTATTTATTTAATACATGTCATAATAAGGCTGTAAGGTAACAAAATGTGTAAGTCAAGGGGTCTGAATACTTTTTGAATGCACTTTATATGACCTCTCTATGGAAAGATGAGACTCTCACGAACATGTTGTTGTTCTCCATTTTTCTCTACGACCCCCAAGTGTCACGGACTCGTCTGAAGGTACCGGGATGAAAATGTAATGGAAGTGAATAGGGCATTTCCACATCAAAGGGTAATTCCATGGTAAATTATTATAATTATTTTATCTCTCAGATATAGGACACATGCACTTCAATCTGTTTTGCCATGTATGAATCTGTTATCATATGCGTTTCTATGGACTAATTGCAGGCCAAATTCAATGTTTTATCATATATATATATATATATTTTTTTTTTAAATACACAAAATTATAGCTACCGACAGGGGTCCTAAAATTCAAAATCAAATAGCTAAATGATCCTTGTTAAGACCATCTTAAAACAATTCCCAGCCCCAGGCCCCTAACCAGATTGACCTGTGTTCCCTGGCAGGAGGGGCGTGCCGAGCAGCTGCTATGGCTGGTCCTGTAGTGAGTGGACACATGGCCAAACGTCTGGCAGTAGTCCACAGAGGAAACCATTCAAATCACTACAGAACAGCTCCACCAAAGCCTGGTACCTGATCTGTTTGTGCTGTCTTGCCAAACACAACTATGACCATAGGAGTTGGCAAGACAGCACAAACAGATTTGCGACCAGGCTAGTCCAACCAATCCACCCGCAACTGCTAAATCGGTCTGTGAGTGAGCCACATCATTCAGGATGGGAAGCCATTAAATGATAATCTCCTAATTAATCAAAACAAGTCCAACACTTCCATTTCCTCAATACGATTAGGCCCTTTCACGCACACTTTCCACACTTCTTATTGTATTCGGATGTTGCTCGGATAACACTGTCTTTTTCAGAATACGGAGTTGATTAAACTTTAAACCAAGTTCTACTGGCTGGCCACAGGGTCTGATGGGTATATTGGCCTATATGCATAAGGCCTGTAGTGACCATAAGAGGACCATGTCACTGCCGTAGCTTAATATAATAAATAATAACACCAGACATTACACCAGAGACCCAGGTTGTGTATGGATCAACCATTCGCTGCTATGTATTTCATTTCAATGAATTCCACAAAGAGGCCCTGCCTGGTTTTCACTGATGAAGCCTTGAGGAAACAGGAGTAGAGGCCCCGTGCTCCTTTATTCCTCCGTGTTTGTGTGCGTCTCTGCATGTGATCCTTATTTCACAGTGTTAGATGAGCTGAACAGACGTTGCCCTGACCCCCCCCCCCCCCCCCCCCCCATCCGAGGAAGCACCTGATCCTGGCAGGAAGCCTCTCCTCCCTCCTCCCTCCGTCCGTTCCCCCTCGCTTGAGAATGACACTCGACCCGAACGCCATGTCAGACCGGCGAAAGGAGGAGAAACACTTTAAAATGTGCTCACCCTGACATCTGCTACTCGTTACATCACTTTGGAGAACTACGATAGAAGGAACATTTAAAAAATGAGCAACCTAATAGTTCAACATAATAGTTCAACATAATGAAACGAGAGACAAATCTCTTGTTTGGTATGAGTTGGAGGGGTAGCTTTGTCAATTGTCATCTTATCGACCGCCAGTCTCAGTAATACCTTGACCTATAGCATCAGGTGCTGAACAAACACAGCTGATACGTGATGAAGTCCTGATGGCCACAGTATAGCCTTGCTGCATTCCATGACATTAAGTGAACCCATACGGAGATAATAGGCTGAAAATAACATTACAAGAAGAGATTGTTAGAGCACTCCACTGTGTCCAATCGAAAATGGCTCTTGCCAAGCAAATAAATAAGGTATTGTAGGAGGCTGTTGTATAGGGAGTAAAATCCCACGGAGGCATGCACGGTAATCCCATAATGAATGTGTTAGGCTGAAAGAACAATTCACTATTCCAACCATCCTAATTCCACTCTTGGCTTCATGTCATACGACTGTGTGGAATTACCCAGTAAGTGCTTGGATTGTTCCACATAACGAAAAAAAAAAACACACACTCAGGATTCCATAGAATAACTTCAGAATGTATCTGGTCGGGTACGTGGATAAGAAGTGTGTGAATAGAACAATCTCCACAAACAAACACATGAAAGAGTGACAAATGGGTCGGGACCTAATGCCTGGTGGTCTCTGACTTCTTGAACTACGTTGACCACCTTCATCGCACCTTGATAGATGGAAAAGTATCTGTCACCTGGTCTGTTTCTACTAGGAAATACTTGTGACATTCTACTGGATTCGATGAACTGGTTAATGCATTTTTTTTTAAAAAGCCAATTCTAAAAAAGTGGTTGGATCCAAATACTTATTTAAAATCTTTCTGGAAAATGTACTTTTTTAGACATTCTTATTCTAAAGAAAGCCACCGCTAGGATGCATGATGCGGCTCCAAAAGCTTTAGTGGGCTGGTCAAATGCCATCTCCAACATCAAAGACCTTTCGTTAGGTACCCCGGTGTCTTGAACTGCTGTATCAATCCCCCTCTACATGCTCATGTTTTGTCGCTGTACAAATCATGTGCATGCTATATCTTGTTTGATTGACATTGATAAAAGCACCCAATATTTTGTTTTCCTCCAACACGCACGCACGCACACACACAGACACACCCCCACCACCCCACCCCAATTTCCATTTCGAGCAGTGACTCGTGTTTTCTCATCCCGGTGTAATATCCTCTAAGCGTGTGCAGGATACGGGGAGTGTAGGGGCAGGGCAGGGGGAGAGCTGCGATCAGAAACGAGATGTGATTCCCCCCCATGGCTCAGAGCACACAGAACAGCACACAGCACAGCACAGAGCAGAGATGGAAACACCAGAACTGCTAGCTACCTCACCAGTCCCCAGAGCTTTCCTCCATGTCTTCCTCACGGGCCATTCACTCACCTTACATACACAGAGGGGTGATTCGGCAGACAGCAGGGAATATTCAGCCACAGACTTTCAGACATCGTCATAGGCCATATTCATCATCATATTCATTCATTTTGTGGGACAATGCAATTTCTAATATATACAGAAAAAAGGGGTCAATGTAATGCTCGTGTAGGTGTTGTGTACGCCTTATTTAAAGAGAGATAGGGATGATGTGAGATAACATACCACATCTGAGCTGTGTCTCCCTCAGGTTGTGGACCTCCAGGCCGCGGAGGTGTGTGGGATGAACACACAGGGTGTCGTTGCCCAGAAGCACGCCGTTTGCCCTGGCCCACAGCAGCAGCCACTCCAGCTGACAGTCACAGAACAGAGACTCTGTAGAGAAGTGCCTGAGGGGATACGGCAATGGCGTTAAAACCATCACCGCACTGTGTGTTGGTGTCATTTTGGTACAGGGTGAGACTGACTATCTGTTCGTAGGGTGTGTGTTTGTGTGTGTGTGTTGTTTCATTTTGTTTTCTTACAGGACTTCGAGAGACAGGAGGTGTGTGAATAGTCCCACCGGCAAGGTAGAGAAAATATTTCCAGATAGATTCCTGTGGGGAAAACAGTGCAAATACACATCAAACCAGTTAACTTTGAACAAGTAGAAAAGCCACAGTATCTGCTGTTGCGTTACTTTGAAACAGCCTTATCTAAGAGAAAAAACATAGACCCTACATCTCAAAACATCTCAAATTGTGCGTACAGTGCTGCATGTTTTCAATTTAGAGATTACTCACAATTTAGAGAGATTGCCAAGGTCTACAAACATTTCAGGAGAGAGGCAGCCAATCCGATTGTTGGACAGATCCCTATAAGGACAAAAAGCTAACTTTAAATGATGGCTAAGAGATAAGCCAAGCCCATCTGACTTAAAGCATTAAGAGCACTGATCATCGCAGGAGAGCTGGCATGAGATAATACAGAATGAGCTTGGCTGTGACAACAAGTGTGTTGTGTGTGTGTGTTTTTGTGCCGTCTCCTCTCGTAATAACGTAATAATGAGAGCTTAAGCAGCTCAAGGAACTATGATGTTAAACCACCAGACCAATGTTTCTTTATTCCAAATCGCGGGATATCAACCCTGACCTTCTGTTACCCCTTCATCCTCACACACTTATGCACCACACACGCCACACACGCGTGCACAAACACGCACTCACACACACAGAAGGCTGTCGTGGCTCTGTGCCCTTCCCCTCTGTAATTAAAGAGCTGCTTTGCTGGAGCAGCTGTGGGAAAATAAGCAAGGCACTCAAGTAATCACCAGTTGGGGAGCACTTAAATTAGCACTCTGCTGCTCCCAGAGCCTGGCGCACTTGCCTGCTGCAACACCCCAGCAGCCTAAAACCTCCTAACAATCATGATGGAATTAAGTCATTTACGCTGCAGGGTTTATCTATGACCATCTTTGTGCGAGTGTGCTTAGGTTTGTGTGTGTGTGTGTTCGTGTGTGAGAGAGAGAGAGAGAGAGAGGAGTGTGTGTTTTATCTACCACTTCAGGAAAGAATGAATTTGCTGCTTCTTTTTTTAATCATGATGTCATAATTGTCACAGTGTAATAACCCTCCCCGCCCTCCCCTCACCAATGCCCCTTAACCCCCATAAAACCCTGGCCTCGCCACTCTGTGTAGCCCACCCACTATTACAACCCGCTTCATACTTACAGTCTCCTCAGAGCCACCAGTCCGCGGAAGGCCCCATGCTCCACCGTGCTAATCAAATTATTCCTCAGGTCCCTAAGAGAGAGGGAGGGATAGAGGGAGAGAGAAAGAGAGAGAGAGGGTGGGGGGAGGGGGGGGGTGCGAAAGAGAGAGCGAGAGAGAGTAAGCAAGGGAGAGTGAGAGAGAATGGAGATAAGGGAGGTCACTTTTCATGCCACTGTGGGTTTTGAGAGTCACATTGCTGGAGACAGGGAGGGGGATTGCCCCTTAAAACCCTCTCATCTGGCAGTACAGTAAGTGGTTGGCAGTTAGCGATGAGATACATTGAGCTGAGCTCTTGTCAGGGCCGAGCATGGAAGCTCATTGTGACATTAAGATGTAAACTCGAGGCTCCTAACAACGAAAACGCCATTTGTGATTCATTCAAGACGTGACAGTGCAGCTCCCACAGATCACAAGGCCAAGAAGATTTGGTGAAATGCAAAGATGGCAACTTTTACTAATGCTGTACTAACATGATGAAACTCAGTTGTGAATACACAGTTAACCCTGAATAGAGATGGGTATCTCTATTCAGAAAGGAAATATTACTCTTTATCGCTTTGATGTGGTCGGATATTACATGCATTTGAAATTGGCCATCATATGCATCATCAGTGACAGAGAATGATAGTGTACGGAGGTTATTTCAAGAAATACCATGTCGGTCTGACACAAACGTTATAAACATTACAGTGGTTTTAGCCAGGATCACTCTGTTCCCAATCCCCACTCCCAGTCCCTCGATTTCCCAACCCAACGTTTCTAAAAATGGACCGGCATCCTTCCCTAACCCTACTTCTCTCGGGCCAAAGAAAACTTCCTGAAATTGTGTCCCCCGGTTTCCTTTGACTAGGCCTGTCGGGAGTGATGAGAATCAGAAGGAGTCTGGCTCTCTCTCCGTCCAGATGTGTGTACAGTACAATACACCAGTGCAGTATGGGTAGTCTAGCCTGTAGTCTCAGCCCAAACCCAACTGCTGGTCACATCAGCAGTCATAAAAACATGCAAGGCCAGCCAAAGACATTAAAACAATACCACTAGCACTAATCAGTATAATGTGCCCCTTTCCCAATGTAAAAATTGAACGATGATAATTTTTTATTTGTAAAACAAGGCACTGCATTGAAACCAAACGATCATTTTCGGCTGTACAAAGCCAGAGCAGAATAAGTCAATGTTTTACTGTATATCCAACACAATCAGCTGAGTGCCTCACAGAATCAACCAAAAAAATTTAACTATTAAAGGGCACATTTTCTGCACCATCAGAGATACAGTAAGCCTGTAGACCACCAGCAGTGAAGGATTCCTCTGATGGAACTGATGCTAATTCAGTCAATGTAAAAAGAGTTACACAAAAGAGAGAACAATGCATACTCACACAGAAACCATAATTATCGTTAGATAAATGACTCCTGTCTGTCCTTAATGATGTGTGTCTGCTGTTTAATTGTTTGGTCCAGAGTTAAAACCCACTACACCATTACCCCAACCCACACTCCCTACTCTACCAGTTCATAGGCTAGAATTATTCTCAAAGCGCCACTTCACCGCATGCTCGTTCACTTTCATTTATTCTTGTGCCTGTGGATTTTTGGTGGTCCACAATGATTGGCATGGCGAAATTGGTTTTGGCAATCTCCATTGGCTTTCAATGGACCCGACAGCACATAAACCCTCTAAGTACATCAGGGTCAGTTTCACTCCAACCCTCTCTCCAAGTTCTGGAGCTCCCCATATGTTGGTTTTCAAGCACTGCCTCACTGTAATGGGAAAATTAAACGAGTGGATACAGTGGAACGGAGAGTAGATACAGAGTGGAGCACTCTACAGGCCAGGGCTTCTCAGATCTCTCCTCTTGTCGATGGGAGCCTTTGATTATACAAATCCTGTTATGAGGGAGAGGGTGGACTGGCGAAGGGTAAGGTCAAAGGTCATTCACTGTGCCTCTTACTTTGCTCTTCTTCTTCACGGCACACACAGCAGCCAACCACAGCCAGAGGTCTTCTCAGTGCTCCTGTCTCGTAGTCAAGATACTATGAGCACTGAGCAGAAAACAATAATAACAGCTGCGACTTTTCTTCAGTTATGAGATGTACTGTGGGCGTGGGTTATTTTGCACTGTGAGCAGACAACAATAATGACAGCTGTTGTCGCTTTGATCTTATACTGTGGGTTACTCTGTTATCATGTCAATCAACTGTCCCAGTTAAACACATCTCGTTCTAAAGTGAAGGTCGGTGTGTGTTGTTAGATTGCTGTATTGCATTGTTAGGTGATTGGCAGCAGAGAGAGTGAAAGGCAGGATGGAGGCCCAGTTGAATAAATAAGTCTTCCTATTTCCTGAGAGAGGTATTTTTGTAGCTCCGGTCAGGAGGTGCACACACACGCGCACGCGCACACTGACTGTTACCTATATCTGAATTCACACTGAAACATGTACAGCTGGCTAAACTCAGCAAGATATGGATATTTAAACATTAAGCAGTTTCTCCCCCGAACCTTGAGCATGTGAAGTATGACCGGGAACTGCACTGTGCATGGTCCTGGCTCTAGCGAAACCGTGACATAAACTCCAATATATGTGGAAGATGTTTGAAAAGCTACTGAAGTGGTTCCCCAATTAATTCTGGCTGTGCTGTAGATCTTAGACTGCTGAGGCTGTTCACCATATGACACTAATGGGAAGATTAATCTCCTACTCTGGCCGTTCAGCACACACAAAAGCACACACACACACGCACAAACATGCTCGCACACGAACACACACCACACTACACAAGCACACACGAAAGGGGACATAGACCTCCAACAATAGACTGTACTCTGACTGGATGGACTCGGACTTGACATAGTGCAGGACACAATGCTACCTTATATAATGTTACTTACCCTACATTATTCATCTCATATGCATACGTATATACTGTACTCTATATCATCGACTGTATTCTTATGTAATACATGTATCACTAGCCACTTTAACTATGCCACTTTGTTTACATACTCATCTCATATGTATATACTGTACTCGATACCATCTACTGTATCTTGCCTATGCTGCTCTGTACCATCACTCATTCATATATCCTTATGTACATATTCTTTATCCCCTTACACTGTGTACAAGACAGTAGTTTTGGAATTGTTAGTTAGATTACTTGTTATTACTGCATTGTCGGAACTAGAAGCACAAGCATTTCGCTACACTCGCATTAACATCTGCTAACCATGTGTATGTGACAAATAACATTTTATTTGATTTGATCACCCTTGTCTCTGATTCATAGACACACTGTGTTGTTGTTACAATCAGCATGGCTTAGATTCAAATCAGTTTACTTTCTGGCATTAGCAAACACACAAAATGAGTGAGTGAGCAGGCACTGAGTCAAGGGCATACAGGTTACATAATGGATGGGTAACTTTCAATAGGGTGGGGGCCACAAAAAAATCTAAACTCATCAGGAGGGGCCGCAGTGGCTTGCGGGTCTGCGTACACACACATAAAGTTGTGGAGATGTACAGATCAGGGTTGGATTATAAAAAAATATCAGAAACTTTGAACATCCCATGGAGCACCATTAAATTCGTTATTAGAAAAGAGAAAGAATATGGCACCACATCAAACCTGCCAAGAGAGGGTATTAATCAGAGAGGCAACAAAGATAACCCTGAAGGAGCTGCAAAGATCCACTGCGAGATTGGAGTATCTGTCCATAGGACCACGTTAAGCCGTACACTCCACAGAGCTGGGCTTTATGGAAGAGTGGCCAGAAAAAAAGCCCTTGCTTAAAGAAAAAAATAAGCAAACACATTTGCTGTTTGCCGAAACGCTTGTGGGAGACTCCCCAAACATATGAAAGGAGGTACTCTGGTTAGATGACACTAAAATTGAGCTTTTTGGCCATCAAGGAAAATGCTGTCTGGCACAAACCCAACACCTCGCATCACCCCGAGAACACCATCCACATAATGAAGCATGGTGGCGGCAGCATCATGCTGTGGGGATGTTTTTCATCAGCAGGGACTGGGAAACTGGTCAGAATGGAATTTCTTGAGAGAAACCTGTTTCAGTCTTCCAGAGATTTGAGACTGGGATGGAGGTTCACCATCCAGCAGGACAATGACGCTAATCATACTGCTAAAGCAGCACTCGAGTGGTTTAAGGAGAAACATTTAAATGTCTTGGAATGGCCTAGTCAAAGTCCAGACCTCAATCCAATTGAGAATCTGTGGTATGACTTAAAGATTGCTGTACACCAGCGGAACCCATCCAACTTGAAGGAGCTGGAGCAGTTTTGCCTTGAAGAATGGGCAAAAATCCCAGTGGCTAGATGTGCCAAGCTTATAGAGACATACCCCAAGAGACTTGCAGCTGTAATTGCTGCAAAAGGTGGTTCTACAAAGTATTGACTTTGGGGGGTGAATAGTTATGCACGCTCAAGTTGTCTGTTTTTTTGTCTTATTTCTTGTTTGTTTCACAATATATATATATATATTTCATTTTCAAAGGGGTAGGCATGTTGTGTAAATCAAATGATACAAACCCCCCAAAAAATCTAAACTGCAACACAATAGGAAAAATGCCAAAGGGGTGAATACTTTCGCAAGCCACTGTAGAGAAAATGTTGCAGTTTGAAAGAAAGCTTGCTGCAACTCCACATATTCTCAAAAATAAGTTGAGACACCGACTGAGTTCCCAACCCAGAAAAAAATGAATCCGCGGGCCTACAGTTGCCCATCCCTGGGTTACATGATTATATACCATGACTAATTAATTTCCACTTAATTTATGCCGTTAAATAGACAACAATGCTTTATCATATGGAATATTATAGAATATGCACTGATATCTAATAAAACCAAGAGATGACAAAGAGTACTGTGTAAGCTCTCTACCATGTCAGCATGGTATGCCCCATCTCATTTGTGTTATGCATGATGGTAATGTTTTGAGCGTCCAGTAAACAGAGGTAATCCTGTAGTTGTGGGGAGTGAAGCCAAAGCCTACCCCACTGTGTCAGAGAAGCAGTATTCAGGTCAGAGCAGTGGAGATTCACTCACACACACACACGGACACACAGAGGACAGTACAGAGTGCCCTGCTAACCATTGTTCCACAGGATAAAAGGGGGGAGAGGGAATGAGAGAGATAAATTGAGAGGGAGAGAGCGAGATTAATGGGTAAATCCATTTGAATTCAATCACTTTTTGAGCGCACCCCTTTTGATTGAAACAAAACGTTCTATACATGTTTTCCTATGGAAGAAGTGGCCAGAAAGTGACTTTTTGGACCTGTATACCACCACATTCAGCAGATGAATCCTACAGACGAAGAACCATATATGTGACATATTTTTCCATTTTAAGATAATCCGTTATTTTTATATTATTAATAGTGTGGTACCACATTAGGTGTTTTATGGTTGACAAATAATTCACCATACCCATATCTTCCGACAACAATTTATATATTTTTAGTTATTTCAAAAAATACTTTTTTTTTATTGCCGTTTTAATTTTTAGAATGTGGAAGAACAGGATATCTCCAGTGATGATTTCAGTTTGTGGAAGAACAGTATATGTGACATTTTGCATGACTCTTGTAAGATGTCCTTTTTTAACACCTGATATGATGTTTTAAGTACTTTCAAGTACAGATGCCCTTCATGTAAATAACTTAAATGCAATATGTAGTTAATTCATTTGTATGGGGGTTCATTTAAAGGTGGTCTATCAACGTTAGTACTGATGACTTTTCTTAAAAGTTGAGTCATGAAATTTTAGTCTCATTTAAAATGAAGCCCTCATTGTGAACATACCATAGAATAACTACACAAATAGAATACAATTCAATCAAAGCAAGCACAACTTGTACATATCAAATATGGATCAATGTGATGTGTCAATATGCATGTCCATTATGCAGGTCCCTAAGGTCAATATTACAAAACGTTCAGAAAACCATTCTCTTTGGGTTTAACACTACGGTCAGCAATTAAGTTTTGAATTGCGTTAAACCCATGCTAAAGGCAAGAAATGTCCTTCTGTACTGAGGTGACAGCAGTAAATAAGTATTAACTGCTTAGAGTTAATGCTAAATGTGGTGACAGAGAGACGTCCTGTATATTCTCTTTTCTCTGTATATATCAATGATGTTGCTCTTGCTGCGGGCGATTCCCTGATCCACCTCTACGCAGACGACACCATTCTGTATACTTCCGGCCCGTCCTTGGACACTGTGCTATCTAACCTCCAAACGAGCTTCAATGCCATACAACACTCCTTCCGTGGCCTGCTCTTAAACGCTAGTAAAACCAAATGCATGCTTTTCAACCGTTCGCTGCTTGCACCCGCACGCCCGACTAGCATCACCACCCTGGATGGTTCCGACCTAGAATATGTGGACATCTATAAGTACCTAGGTGTCTGGCTAGACTGTAAACTCTCTTTCCAGACTCATATCAAACATCTCCAATCTAAAATCAAATCTAGAGTCGGCTTTCTATTTCGCAACAAAGCCTCCTTCACTCACGCCGTCAAACTTACCCTAGTAAAACTGACTATCCTACCGATCCTCGACTTCGGCGATGTCATCTACAAAATAGCTTCCAATACTCTACTCAGCAAACTGGATGCAGTTTATCACTGTGCCATCCGTTTTGTTATTAAAGCACCTTATACCACCCACCACTGCGACCTGTATGCTCTAGTCGGCTGGCCCTCGCTACATATTCGTCGCCAGACCCACTGGCTCCAGGTCATCTACAAGTCCATGCTAGGTAAAGCTCCGCCTTATCTCAGTTCACTGGTCAAGATTGCAACACCCACCCGTAGCACACGCTCCAGCAGGTGTATCTCACTGATCATCCCTAAAGCCAACACCTCATTTGGCTGCCTTTCATTCCAGTTCTCTGCTGCTTGTGACTGGAACGAATTGCAAAAATCGCTGGAGTTGGAGACTTTTATCTCCCTCACCAACTTCAAACATCTGCTATCTGAGCAGCTAACCCATCTCTGCATCTGTACATAGTCTATCGCTAAATAGCCCACCCAATTTTACCTACCTCATCCCCACACTGTTTATATTTATTTACTTTTCTGCTCTTTTGCACACCAATATCTCTACCTGTACATGACCATCTGATCATTTATCACTCCAGTGTTAATCTGCAAAATTGTAATTATCCGCCTACCTCCTCATGCCTTTTGCACACAATGTATATAGACTCTCTTTTTTTTCTACTGTGTTATTGACTTGTTAATTGTTTACTCCATGTGTAACTCTGTGTTGTCTGTTCACACTGCTATGCTTTATCTTGGCCAGGTCGCAGTTGCAAATGAGAACTTGTTCTCAACTAGCCTACCTGGTTAAATAAAGGTGAAATAAAAAATAAAATAAAAATAATAAAAAAATAAATCAAAAAAGGGAATCAAGATCAAATGAATACTGTATGTGATGACTTATATGTTTTTAATTCATTCAGATTAAAAAAGGTTCAAATGATCACACACAAAATAATTCTCAACAGAACACATTGTACATAACATTTTCTACACTAGCAACAACATCTTAAAATTAAATTAATGAAATACATTGTGCTGGTTCAAATCATACACAAATTGATTCACATAGAAAACACCTACTATACATTTAATTTCCGACAATAGGGGTGACATTTCTTCTGAAATGTATTCAGATTCAACATACTATACAGGTTCAGGGGATTGTAAACTCACAGAACAAAACGCTTAATTAGGTAGCTTGGTTTAACAACAAATGATTCACTCTACAGTGATTTATAAAAAAAGAGCGTGCAGCAGCTGGCAAGTAGTTGAGCATGGTCATCAGATCTTGGTACTTGTTTTTTCTTTGATGGGCAGAAGACTCTCATATGCTCCAGGGTAGTGGCTTGCAAAATAGGGAGGTGGAGGTGTAGCTCCTTGTTTTGGTTTGGAGATCAGCCACGACTTCCATCCCTCAAATGGAAATCTGTCTGGCGTACAGATTCCAAGGATCCTCAACTGAAATTAGAACAGAAACATTTGAAGTTCCTGACATCAATAAACAACTTTCGCAGTCAAGCATTAGGATATTTTATTGTTAGAACAACATGTTGCATGTTGATGGGATGTTAGTAAACTATTCTCTGTGCAATACCTGTGACTTTTAACCACCTCACTGAGATGATCTGTAGTCCAGCTGGTCGCTTGAGGACAGAATCTGGGAGGTGCCTGAAGTCTTCACATTGCATCCTCATCACCTTGAATGGTTTTGCTGGTTGTGCTTCAAGTATCATCTTTGAAACATCATCAGGTGTATGAAGGACTGACACCTTGCGCCTCTTCTCGATGGTGGCAAAAGATCGATCACAAGGAAGAAAAGAATGGCCAGAGACCATGAACTTCTGCTCAACTTGGGTAAAGTAACCCATAGAGACGAGCATCGACATCAGATTGAGCATCCGCCATTTGTTATTCTGCCCACAGCATCTGTCACTGAAGATGATCAACTTGCACACCTCTGGTTTGGTGAGTGGCGTAAATTTTGTCTTCACCCACTTCAATATGCAGCTTGCCACCTCAATGGACCCTCGGTGTGCAATCCCTGCGGGATACAGTGTAACGTTACATATAACTAGCTAGCTACCGTAGCCATGTCGAATCATCCGGTGGATGGAGAAAAAGTAGCTAGCTATGTTTCTTCTATAATCTAGCAATAACATTTGTAACGATAATGTATAAGTTAGTAGCCAACGAACTTTAGTTAATATGTTTTCTCTATAGTTACAAATTAGACAACCCAGAACATACATGTTAGTTACTGTACTCTTTAGCTAGCTAGCTTGATTGTTTGATATACGGTTCTTCCGCATACCTCTTTTGGACAGCTTTTCCCAGTTTTTTCTTGACCCTTACCATTTGTATAGGGTTTTCCCGCATCCCGTAAGATCTTCCTTTGCCTGTCTTTCCATTCTTTTAGTTTAGTTTTACGTTTCTTTCCCACATTTCGGCGATTTTCATCAGCAACAGAAAAGTTGTGAGCTTGTCCATCCATTCTGAGTGGTGCACATAAACGGTTATTCCACGAGAGCCTATCTTTAAATGATTGTTAATTAGCGCGTGGAAAGCTTGTGAAACCGGTTCACTATAGAAAAGGGGTGTCCAATAATGATTATTCATGTATATCTCTTTTTATATTATTTTAAATGTCACATATATGGTTCTTCGTCTGTAGGATTCAGATAAAGGTGCTTAAATTGACCCATTTTGCATACCTCACCATACCATGAGACATCGATGTCCTTAACACTGGAAAATTTAAACGGTTGAGTTGGATATCATTGAAAAGCTTACAAACAGTATTGTCAAAATGATGTCATTTTTAAACCTTTAACGTCAATTATCTAAAAGCGAGTAAACTGTTGTAGCTAAGACCCTATTTCACATAATTTGAGGTTTTTGTGTTGTGCACGTCCTCGGTCGAGACACAACATGCTCTTGAATACAGGGTGGGTGGCATTTAAATCATATAAATATAATGAATAGAATGGATCTATCCCTTCCGACCACTGCAATTTAGCTGGTACACGTTGAAATTGAAATTGAATGGAAACGTTTACTTATCATTACTACCACAAAGATGACCACTGGTCGACCCACTGTTGAATGTCAACTGAAATGGTCATGTCTATTCTACTATCTATATTTCTATGAGTTCAATAGGTTTTCTAGTATAACACAACAGATATTCCACTTCAAGTCAACATTCTCAGATGTGTGGACCTCCAACCATCTTTGTGGTACCATTTGAAAGTAGAAATGTAAGTGTTATTCCCATTTTAGTACATTTATCAGCCAAAATCTGAAACCCACCCTGTAAGTGCATGGCGGGCACAACACAAAAGCCTTAGACAATGTAAAATAGGGTCTAAGTTACAACATATTCGAATATGAAGGGGGAAAAAAACGTTTTTAGATAATTGACGTTTTAAATGTACATTTTTATTCAAAAACATATTTTTTCTGAAACTATAAATATTTTGACCACCCTGTTTGTAAGCTTTTAAAGGTGCACTATGCAGAAATCGCTCCGCCATTTCCTGGTTGCTCAAATTCTAACAGCAAAACAAGCAAGTACAGTGTAGAGAATCATTGTACCAACTAAACCGTAAGTTAAAGAAGCAAAAACTAAACTTAAGACCAGGAAACATAGAAATAGCGCACATACAGTAGTACATATCTACTGCTTCTTTGACCTGCTTTTAGTGAGAATGATATCAATGTCAACCGTTTATCTTTTCCTGTGATCAAGCCATGTATGTATCATGATTTGGTGGGGTATGCAAAATGGGTCAACTTTGAGCACCTTTATCTTTTGAATGTTCTGAGCACTTTCACAACGGCCACTTTTACAGGTTTTGTTCAAATCAAAAGATGTTCTGTCAAAAATGCTTTGAATTCAAATGGATTTACCCTAATGAGAGTAGAGAGCAGTCTCTGACAGAGAGAAAAAGGCCACTGTGTAGCCTAACAATGGGAAAACTGCTTCCTCTCAAGGTGGGACCGCATTGGACACCACAGACACCCCTCAGTACCCCAATCCAACCATGAATGCACAGCGCAGAATAATACAACAACACAAACATGCTAATTTGCCTGGGATTTGATAAGAACATGTTGAAACTGAGATGACATCCTTCCTCATTCTCCATGGTACAGTTATAACTAGTTTGCTCATATTACATATCCTGGATCAATTTGCTCTCCCACTGAGGAAACAAGCTGGCAGGAAGAAACGTCTCATCAGACACTTCAAATCAGATCATACACATCTAATTAGGATGGATAACCACCTAATGTAAATAAATATGCTTTGAGATCTCTCAGAGGAGAGTAAAAAAGGGATAAGTAAGACAGTTCAGTCCAATTAGAGCGACTGAGTGTATGCAATGTGACAGTAGTAGCAACCACTGCCAGAGCATCAAAAGGCAATGGGCTTCCATTAATAACATAGAAGAAAATGACATACAGTAAGAGCACTCTGGCGGGACCAACCACCATGCATTAATAATAAATGCATGACAAATAAAATACTACCTGTTGATAGAACCTATGTCAATGGCCCACACTTTTGTGGGTATAGAAGTTTATATTTTCATAACATTTAAGATATGTTATTTGTCCAATGCAGCTGTTTTTAATCTCGACATCACATAATTTCTGGGTAACAACTAAGAATCTTATTGTAATTGTTTAAAATTATTATTGTCAACAAGAAACAAAAATAGCTTCTTAGCAAAGAGCAATTTCTCAAGCAAGAATTTAGCTTAGACTGTCTGGGAGTGTTCTGAGTGTGGAAGAGAACTGAAAACTAGCTGTTATTGGCAGAGAGGTTTGGAACTTTCTTATTTATTGCTATATTAACTAATGTACCACCTGGTGATGTCACTAGGCAGGCCAAAACTCCATCCCACCAAAACAGGCTGAAATTTCAGTTGTTCTTTTCAAACACATATTGTACTAAAAGGGCATTATCATTTCAAAGTATTATTCCAACCTCAGTGTGGAAATATGTATAAAACACAGTGAATTCATGTTTGACTGCACCTGGCCTTTAAGAAGTTATTCCTCCTTTAGAGAGTAAGTGTGAGAAATTCTTTGCTCTTTCAGTACTTCGCCACTCTATTTCCAACCCAAACGATGACTAAATTCTTCTCAGACGCAACTCCAGAGCAATTTATTCCTGGAAGCTTAGCTAACAGGACTTGGAATGCTTTAGGTGTGTTCATGCAATGTTTCCCTTGGATTACTTTATTGGCGGCTCACTAAGGACCCAAACATTCAAGCTTAACTAATAGTGGTCTTCCTCCCCTCCTGAGACAAGTATGTAGATCTTTGGAGTGGTGTGACATTTGTCAAACAACAAGCTACTGTGCTACAAAACCTGAGCTATACTGAACAAAAATATAAACGCAAAGTAAAGTGAGCTGAAATAAAAGATCCCAACATTTTTCCATACGCACCAAATGCTTATTTCTTTCAAATTTTGTATACAAATTTGTTTACATCCCTGTTAGTGAGCATTTCTCCTTTGCCAAGAAAATCCATCCACCTGACAGGTGTGGCATATCAACAAGCTGATTAAACAGCATGATCATTACACAGGTGTACCTTGTGCTGGGGACAATAAAGGCCACTCTAAAATGTGCAGGCCACTCTAAAATGTGTTTTGTCACACGACACAATGCCACAGATGTCTCATGTTTTGAGAGAGCGTGCAATTGGCATGCTGACTGCAGGAATGTCCACCAGAGCTGTTGCCAGAGAATTTAATGTTAATTTCTCTATCATAAGCCGCCTCCAACATCGTTTTAGAGAATTTGGCTGTACATCCAACCGACCTCACAACCACAGACCACGTTTAACCATGCAAGCCCAGACCTCCACATCCAGCTTCTTCACCCGCGGGATCATCTAAGACCAGCCACCTGGACAAACTGGGGGTGTGCACAACCAAAGAATTTCTGTACAAACTGTCAGAAAATTCCATCTCAGGGATGCTCATCTGCATGCTCGTCGTCCTCACCAGGGTCTTGACCTGTCTGCAGTTTGGCGTCATAACCGGCTTCAGTGGGCAAATGATTACCTTCGATGGCCACTGGAATGCTGGAGAAGAATGCTCTTCACGAATTAATCCCGGTTTCAACTGTATCGGGCAGATGGCAGACATCGTCTATGGAGATGTATGGGCGAGCGGTTTGCTGATGTCAACATTGTGAATAGAGTGCCCCATGGTGGTGGTGGGGTTATGGTATGGGCAGGGATAAGTTATGGACAAGAACACAATTGCATTTTATCGATAGAAATTTGAATGGACAGAGATACTGTGACGAGATCATGAGGCCCAATGCCGTGCCATTAATCTGCCTCCATCGACGTGTATGACAGCGTGTTCCAGTTCCTGGAACACGCCATTGAAGAGGAGTGGGACAACATTCCACAGGCCACAATCAACAGCCTGATCAACTATGTGCAAAGGAGATGTGTCACGCTGCATGAGGCAAATGGTGGTCACACAAGATACTGACTGGTTTTCTGGTCCAAGCGCTTACCTTTTTTTTAAGGTGTCTGTGACCAACAGGTGCATATCTGTATTCCCAGTAATGTGAAATGCATAGATTAGGGCCTAATGAATTTAGTTTAATTGACTGATTTCTTTATATGAACAGTAACTCAGTAAAATCGTTTAAATTATTGCATGTTGCTTTATATTTTTGTTTAGGTTAAGAACACACTGTATTTCTTCTATGTATTGCATAATAATTTCTAATTTAACCCTGTTATATAGAATAACCACAAACCACTGGTGATTTCCAACACTTCCTGTCTGGAAACCGTTACAAATATTTTAAATGAATCATGCTGTTCTAATTTTCAATCGTAACCATTTTGAAAGATCTTATACAAGGGGGAAGGAACACTCTTCTCTTTTTAGGCTGAAAAACAGAGTTGATAGATAGCCTCGCAGAGAAAACCACTGAGACCAGGCATCACATAGCCAACAACGAAGAGAAAGAGAAATCGGCCTCTTGTGTTTTCAAAGGCTGCTCGGTAAATCAGCAGGCCCAGAGCGCTATCACTTTTAACCTCATCTGTGACCCTGCAACTGACTCACATAAAACAGCTCTGAAAACCCTGCCATATCAAAACAGCACTTGGAACCTTTAAAATACCTGCATTGTATTCTCTGGCTTGAATTTAAGATACCTAACAGAACTGCCTTATATATCATCACATTAAGTATGTTGCTGCATGTAATTGCATGGATTTGCTTCAATTTACCATACTCAATCAAGTACATCTTTGACATCAAAGCATTAATCAATTTAGAGTAATTTATATCGCTTCCCTGCCCTCTTAACTACTATAGAACTTTAACCCAGGAAGCAGGATAATAAATCCTACAGTCACATGATCCCTTGAATATTTATATATATATATATATTTTTTAATCCTTTGTGAACAAAAATGCACTTGGTCCGCACTGGAAATAAATGTGCGCATTTATCTAGGCCTATGCCAACAGCGCGAGACAATGTTTAATTTATCATAACCATTACAGTTATCAAATTATTATTGCTAAACTGCCCTATATATACACTGCTCAAAAAAATAAAGGGAACACATAAACAACACAATGTAACTCCAAGTCAATCACACTTCTGTGAAATCAAACCGTCCACTTAGGAAGCAACACAGATTGACAATAAATTTCACATGCTGTTGTGCAAATGGAATAGACAACAGGTGGAAATTATAGGCAATTAGCAAGACACCCCCAATAAAGGAGTGGTTCGGCAGGTGGTAACCACAGACCACTTCTCAGTTCCTATGCTTCCTGGCTGATGTTTTGGTCACTTTTGAATGCTGGCGGTGCTTTCACTCTAGTGGTAGCATGAGACGGAGTCTACAACCCACACAAGTGATTCAGGTAGTGCAGCTCATCCAGGATGGAACATCAGTGCGAGCTATGGCAAGAAGGTTTGCTGTGTCTGTCAGCGTAGTGTCCAGAGCATGGAGGCGCTACCAGGAGACAGGCCAGTACATCAGGAGACGTGGAGGAGGCCGTAGGAGGGCAACAACCCAGCAGCAGGACCGCTACCTCCGCAGTTTGTGCAAGGAGGAGCAGGAAGAGCAGGAGGAGTACTGTAAGAGCCCTGCAAAATGACCTCCAGCAGGCCACAAATGTGCATGTGTCTGCTCAAACAGTCAGAAACAGACTCCATGAGGGTGGTATGAGGGCCCGACGTCCACAGGTGGGGGTTGTGCTTACGGCCCAACACCGTGCAGGACATTTGGCATTTGCCAGAGAACACCAAGATTGGCAAATTCGCCACTGGCGCCCTGTGCTCTTCACAGATGAAAGCAGGTTCACACTGAGCACGTGACAGACGTGACAGTCTGGAGACGCCGTGGAGAACGTTCTGCTGCCTGCAACATCCTCCAGCATGACCGGTTTGGCGGTGGGTCAGTCATGGTGCGGGGTGGAATTTCTTTGGGGGGCCGCACAGCCCTCCATGTGCTCGCCAGAGGTAGCCTGACTGCCATTAGGTACCGAGATGAGATCCTCAGACCCCTTATGAGACCATATGCTGGTGCGGTTGGCCCTGGGTTCCTCCTAATACAAGACAATGCTAGACCTCATGTGGCTGGAGTGTGTCAGCAGTTCCTGCAAGAGGAAGGCATTGATGCTATGGACTGGCCCGCCCGTTCCCCAAACCTGAATCCAATTGAGCACATCTGGAACATCATGTCTCGCTCCATCCACCAACGCCACTTTGCACCACAGACTGTCCAGGGGTTGGCGGATGCTTTAGTCCAGGTCTGGGAGGAGATCCCTCAGGAGACCATCCGCCACCTTATCAGGAGCATGCCCAGGCGTTGTAGGGAGGTCATACAGGCACGTGGAGGCCACACACACTACTGAGCCTCATTTTGACTTGTTTTAAGGACATTACATCAAAGTTGGATCAGCCTGTAGTGTGGTTTTTCACTTTAATTTTGAGTGTCACTCCAAATCCAGACCTCCATGGGTTGATACATTTAATTTCCATTGATCATTTTTGTGTGATTTTGTTGTCAGCACATTCAACTATGAAAAGAAAAAAGTATTTAATAAGAATATTTCATTCATTCAGATCTAGGATGTGTTATTTTAGTGTTACCTTAATTTTTTTGAGCAGTGTATATTCAGTCAATAAAAATGTGCCATTGAATATTAATTTAATTTATGAAACCGTAACATCAACTTGTTATAGTATATCGTGGAACACAATCTTCAAAAAGCAGTAACCACAGGAGTGGCGCTTGCTTGTAGAAGCCTATGCTTTGCTTTGTTAATTTAGCATACAATATGCTCTTATTTCCCGGGTCCTTATCACAGTCAAGATACCATTACCAGAATAAAATAGAACAGAATGTTTTTCCAAATGAAAAAAGTTGCCTCTGCGATGTGATGCACATCTCGAGTCTGGGACAGTTATTCTCAAAGAGTGCTCATTTGAAAAAAGCACAATTTGGTGCGTTGAACCCATTTTTCAGGGTTACAAGATGAATGCTGTCTTCTTTTCGATATACAGATATACTATTTTGTTTATTCTGCCTGTTCTTTGGAGGTTTAAAAATGGAAAAATTCCACATTGAACACCGGATGGAGATGAATTGCCGGCTACGACATCCGTTTGGTGAGGAGGCTTAATGATTCTGATAAAAAATATGCTCTTTGTCTTTATTAGATTAATGGTTTGCATATTTTCAGTGTGGAACCGGTCTATGGTTTGGGGGTTATAGGCTAGGCTAACCAATTCTAAGTGGCAACTGCAGCTCAATCAATCAACCAGTCCATTTTGAATTTGTGATAAAACTATCGTCATTTGGAAAGGACATTGGCTTGTGTATCCCATCAGTTAGACGGGAGTTGATGTGTGCACTCAGCACACATATGTAGGGAGCGGTCGGAACGCAATTGAGTGAATGAGACATGGAGGGGAAAGTGAATTTAGGGTGAAGAATTGTGTGGTGCTTGGCTTGATTCGTTTTTTTGTTGTGCCCTGCAAATGCACATGTAGAAATGGAACACTAGACCCCATGTTTGAGAAATTTGGCGAAAATGTCACTTGCCGGTTCAGGCAGCCACAAAGCACATTCCACCAAATGGTTTAGAAGTATTTGAAAAATGGGATCTCTGGTTAAAGTTTTGACGCTTTGATTACTCATGCCCATCCCTAGTTCAGAATCTGTTGCTATGTTGCTCATACATACATATATATGCACAACCAAGCAGAGTGATTTGTCCTTCAAGGATCTGGAATACATTCATTAATCAATATCCAAGGAGACACTACCCTAAAGAGGTGTGGAAAAAATGTCAGTATGTCTCCAACAGAAAACAATAAGAGCAAACTTTAGAGGACAAGTCACCCTCCTGACATACACTTACAGAGTGAGAAATGGCAGTCGCCACCCTGCATTCTGATGATGTCCCAGAGGTGAGGTCATCTCGCTCTACTCCATCTCTCTGCCTCTCTTCACTTATCTACTCATCATGTCACAAAGGAAATGTTGGTTTTAACTGAGTGGCCAAAACAATGTCCTCTCTCCAGTAAATGGCTGTTGGGCAGTAAATGCAGATTGATTTATGGCACATACTATCACATACAGTGGGACAAAAAAGTATTTAGTCAACCACCAATTGTGCAAGTTCTCCCACTTAAAAAGTTGAGAGAGGCATGTAATTTTCATCATAAGTACACTTCAACTATGACAGACAAAATGAGGAAAACAAATCCAGAAAATCACATTGTAGGATTTTTAATGAATTTATTTGCAAATTATGGTGGAAAATAAGTATTTGGTCACCTACAAACAAGCAAGATTTCTGGCTCTCACAGACCTGTAACTTCTTCTTTAAGAGGCTCCTCTGTCCTCCACTCATTACCTGTATTAATGGCACCTGTTTGAACTTGTTATCAGTATAAAAGACACCTGTCCACAACCTCAAACAGTCACACTCCAAACACCACTATGGCCAAGACCAAAGAGCTGTCGAAGGACACCAGAAACAAAATTGTAGACCTGCACCAGGCTGGGAAGACTGAATCTGCAATAGGTAAGCAGCTTGGTTTGAATAAATCAACTGTGGGAGGAATTATTAGGAAATGGAAGACATACAAGACCACTGATAATCTCCCTCAATCTGGGGCTCCACGCAATTTCTCACCCCGTGGGGTCAAAATGATCACAAGAACGGTGAGCAAAAATCCCAGAACCACACGGGGGGACCTAGTGAATGACCTGCAGAGAGCTGGGACCAAAGTAACAAAGCCTACCATCAGTAACACACTACGCCGCCAGGGACTTAAATCCTGCAGTGCCAGACGTGTCCCCCCGCTTAAGCCAGTACATGTCCAGGCCCGTCTGAAGTTTGCTAGAGAGCATTTGGATGATTCCGAAGAAGATTGGGAGAATGTCATATGGTCAGATGAAACCAAAATAT
Organism: Oncorhynchus mykiss; assembly: GCF_013265735.2. Taxonomy (NCBI): domain Eukaryota; kingdom Metazoa; phylum Chordata; class Actinopteri; order Salmoniformes; family Salmonidae; genus Oncorhynchus; species Oncorhynchus mykiss. Next base: position 63,924,600 of record NC_048565.1, read on the forward strand.
AACGTTTTGGTAAAAACTCAACTCGTCGTGTTTGGAGGACAAAGAATGCTGAGTTGCATCCAAAGAACACCAAACCTACTGTGAAGCATGGGGGTGGAAACATCATGCTTTGGGGCTGTTTTTCTGCAAAGGGAACAGGACGACTGATACGTGTAAAGGAAAGAATGAATGGGGCCATGTATCGTGAGATTTTGAGTGGAAACCTCCTTCCATCAGCAAGGGAATTGAAGATGAAATGGCTGGTTCTTTCATCATGACAATGATCCCAAACACACCACCCGGGCAACGAAGGAGTGGCTTCGTAAGAAGCATTTCAAGGTCCTGGAGTGGCCTAGCCAGTCTCCAGATCTCAACCCCATAGAAAAGCTTTGGAGGGAATTGAAAGTCCATGTTGCCCAGCTACAGCCCCAAAACATCACTGCTCTAGAGGAGATCTGCATGAAGGAATGGGCCAAAATACCAGAAACAGTGTGTGAAAACCTTATGAAGACTTACAGAAAACGTTTGACCTCTGTCATTGCCAACAAAGGGTATATAACAAAGTATTGAGATAAACTTTTGTTATTGACCAAATACTTATTTTCCACCATAATTTGCAAATAAATTCATTAAAAATCCAAAAATTCGATTTTCTGGATTTTTTTATTCTTATTTTGTCTGTCATAGTTGAAGTGTACCAATGATGAAAATGACAGGCCTCTCTCATCTTTTTAAGTGGGAGAACTTGCACAATTGATGGCTGACTAAATACTTTTTGTCTCACAGCCCTTTGTCTCCTGTTTCCAACAAGCTTGCTGTTCTGTACCGGCCTGACTCTGACCTGATCACAAACCTCTACCTTTCCTCAACCTGCCTTTTACCTGCCCCGTGTTTTAATAAATGATCTGAGAACTGTACTATCGCCTCCCGTATCTGCATCTGGGTCATATCCTGAGTCATGATAGTACCTGTGGTAAATTCAATTGATTGGACATGATTTGGAAAGGCCCACAGTTGACAGTGCATGTCAGAGGAAAAACTTAAGTTATGAGGTTGAAGGAATTGTCCGTAGAGCTCCAAGAGAGGATTTTGTCGAGAAACAGATCTGGGGAAGTGTACCAAAAAATGTATCCAGCATTAAAGATCCCCAAAAACACAGTGGCCTCCATTACTCTTAAATGGAATAAGTTTGGAATAACTAAGACTCTTCCTAAAGCTGGCGGCCCGGCCAAACTAAGCAATCAGGGGAGAAGGGCGTGGTCAGAAAGGTGACCAAGAATCTGATGGTCAGTCTAACAGAGCTCCAGAGTTCCTCCGTGAAGATGGGTGAACCTTCCAGAAGGACAATCATCTCTGCTAGACTCCACCAGTCAGGCCTTTATGGTAGAGTTGCCAGACGGAAGCCACTACTCAGTAAAAAGACACAGGACAGCCCACTTGCAGTTTTCCAAAAGGCACTTAAACCATTCTCAAACCATGAGAAACAAGATTCTTTGGCCTGAATGCCAAGCCTCACGCCTGGAGGACGCTGTGCAGCGATGCTCCCCATCTAACCTGACAGAGCTTGAGAGGATATGCAAAGAAGAATGGGAGAAACTCCCTTAATACAGGTGTGCCAAGCTTGTACTGTCATACCAAAGGCTATAATTGCTGCCCAAAGGTGCTTCAACAAAGTACTGAGTAAAGGGTCTGAATACTTATGTAAATGTATTATTTATGTTTTATTTTTTAATATATTTGCACCAAAAAAAAGCTGGTTTTGCTTTTTAAAAATCCATTTTAGAATAAGGCTGTAACGTAACAAAATGTGGAAAAAGTCAAGGGGTCTGAATACTTTTGAAATGCACTGTACATACATACTTAGGTCATACTATTACTGAATTCTCAATGTGACGACATAGGATTCAAGGAAATGTAATTATATGGAATGGGGATAGTTCACATTGCGGGAAAGTATTGAACTGGTAAATCGTCAAATCATGACATACTGTATAAATCTGACCCACTTTGACATATAATGAACCCAGGCCACCACCCAACACATCTCTTCTCTGGTGTGGTGAAAGGAATCTACATATTGCAGCATGGGTGACATAAAAGGCAAAAGGATTGCAACAAACATAAATCTCGAGCAAGTGGTTGCAAATATATGCCAATCAATGGTACATAGGCTGCAGCTCAATAATCATACCATGATATCATCTTTAAAACTATCAGAACCATATTCCATGCCCTCAAATTATTGAGTAATCACCAGGAAATATGCTGTATAATCATCAGCCCAGTGTCATTCTAATATGTCCAACTACCTCTGCTCCTCTTCCAGTTCCAGGGTACAGTAATGGGACACTCTGTTACACTCACAGTGGTAGAGTCCACACAACACAGCAGCACAGATGGTGCATGCACGCCAGACCCTCAAATGCTTGAGTAACCAAGCAATATGCTGTATATTCATCAGCTCAGCCTCATCCTAATGTGTCTAGATGCATCCTCTTTCTTCCAGATCCAGGGTACAGTAATGAGGACTCTGGTCACAGTGTGGTAGAGAACACTCCTCAGCATCACAGACTGTGCTGGGTAAGCTTGTTATAGTCAGCACCACTGCCCTCTGGGTGCCAAACGGCAGACTTTGCAACAGCTGGCCGCCACAGCCCACTCACTGAGGGCACCTGCAAAGCAGTGCTTTGGCACCCACCGTTCTTAAGAGCACAGGCGGCAGGCGCTGCCAATAGCCACAGCTGGCAGCCATGAGGTCAAAAGTCACAGAATAGATGAAGGACCTTGACCTGGATCTGGACCAGTAGCTATTGTCTATCCATCTAATCAGCGGGGTATATCATCAGAGGGTCAGTCCTTAATGGCACAACTCAATCACACTGAGACCGATGACATCATTCTCTAAACAGTACAGGGAGGGTCATCATTAAAATACATGAGGGATAACGAACTAGATTACTCATCAAAATGAAATGGAATGTCAAGGGTTAAGCACTAAACAGGATTCCACGACATCCAGTAGAGACACTGTATGCAACACTGAATATTAACCAGTGTGTGATCGCTGGAAGATTATTCGTAATGTTGTAGAGCACTGGTTCCCAAACCTTTTATAGTCCCGTACTCCTATAAATACTCAACTTCCAGCTGTGTACCCCCTCTTGCACCAGGGTCAGCGCACTCTCAAATGTTGTTTTTTGCCATCATTGTAAGCCTTACACAGTATACGATACATTTATTAAACATAAGAATGAGAGTAAGTTTTTGTCACAACCCGGCTCGTGGGAAGTGAAAAAGAGCTATTATAGGACCAGGGCACAAATAATAATAATCAATAATTTTGCTCTTTATTTAGCCATCTTACATATAAAACCTTATTTGTTCATCAATAATGGTGAATAAATCACCACAGGTTAATGAGAAGGGTGTGCTTGAAAGGATGCACATAACTCTGCAATGTTGGGTTGTATTGGAGAGAGTCTCAGTCTTAAATCCTTTCCACACAGTCTGTGCCTGTATTTAATTTTCATGCTAGTAAGGGCCGAGAATCCACTCTCACATAGATACGTGGTTGCAAAGGGCATCAGTATCTTAACAGCATGATTTGCAAAGGAGCGCTGAGCGCAGCCCAATCCAGAAATCTGGCAGTGGCTTCTGATTAAATTCAATTTTCACAGAACCGCTTGTTGCAATTTCGATGAGGCCCTCTTGTTCAGGTATCGGTAAGTGGACTGGAGGCAGGGCATGAAAGGGATAACAAATCCAGTTGTTTGTGTCGTCCATTTCGGGAAAGTACCTGCGCACCCAACTCACTCAGGTGCTTCGCTATATCACATTTGACATTGTCCGTAAGCTTGAGTTCATTTGCACACAAAAAAAGTATACAACGATGGAAAAACCTGTGTGTTTTCTTTGCTAATGTAGACAGAGAAGAGTTCCAATTTCTTAATCATAGCCTCAATTTTGTTCCGCACATTAAATATAGTTGTGGAGAGTCCCTGTAATCTTAGTTTCAGATCATTCTGGCGAGAAAAAACATCACCCAGATAGGCCAGTAGTGTGAGAAAGTCATCATCATGCAAGCGGTCAGGCAAGTGAAAATGATGGTAAGTAAAGAAAACTTTAAGCTTGTCTCTCAATAAAAAAAACATGTCTATACTTTGCCCCTTGATAACCAGCGAAATTCTGTATTTTGTAAAAGTGTTACATGGTCGCTACCCATATCATTGCATAGAGCAGAAAATACACAAGAGTTCAGGGCCCTAGCATTAAAGTTAACCATTTTCACTGTAGTGTCCAAAATGTATTTCAAGCTGTCAGGCATTCCCTTGGCAACAAGAGCCTCTCAGTGGATGCTGCAGTGTACCCAAGTGGCGTCGGGAGCAACTGCTTGCACGCGCGTTACCACTCCACTATGTCTCCCTGTCATGGCTTTTGCGCCATCAGTACAGATACCACCACATCTTGACCACCAAAGTCTATTTGATGTCACAAAGCTGTCCAGTACATTAAAAATATAATCTCCTGTTGTCCTGGCCTCCAGTGCTTTCCCGAGTAAGGAGGCAGTAGCTCTTCGGCTGCATCAGATTCCCAACTGTCAGTGTCCATGCTTGATCCTGGTTTCATCAGACCAGAGAATCTTGTTTCTCATGCTCTGAGAGTCTTCAGGTGCCTTTTGGCAAACTCCAAGTGGGCAGTTTTGTGCCTTTTGCTGAAGAGTGGTTCCCGTCTGGCCACTCTAACATAAAGGCCTGATTGGTATAGTGCTGCAGAGATGGGTTTCTTTCTGGAAGGTTCTCCCATCTCCACAGAGGATCTCTAGAGCTCTGTCAGAGTGACTATCAGGTTCTTGGTCACCTCCCTGACCAAGGCCCTTCTCCCCTGATTGCTATGTTTGGCTGGGCGGCCAGCTCTAGGAAGAGTCTTGGTGGTTCCAAACTTCTTCCATTTAAGAATGATGGAGGCCACTGTGTTCTTGGGGAACTCCAATGCTACAGAAATGTTTTGGTACCCTTCCCCAGATCTGTGCCTCGACACAATCCTGTCTTGGAGCCCTATGGACAATTCCTTTGACCTCGTGGCTTGGTTTTTGCTCTGACATGCACTGTCAACTGTGGGACCTTATATAGACAGGTGTGTGCTTTTTCAAATTATGTCCAGTCAATTGAATTCACCACAAGTGGACTCCAATCAAGTTGGAGAAACATTTCCAGGATGATCAATGGAAACAGGATGCACCTGAGCTCAATTTTGAGTCTCATAGCAAAGGGTCTGAATACTTATGTAAATAAGGTATGTGTTTTTTCATTTTTTATACATTTGCAAAATATTCAAAAAAACTGTTTTTGCTTTGTCATTATGGTGTTATTTTTTTATTTAAAAAAATGTATTTCACCTTTATTTAAACAGGTAGGCCAGTTGAGAACAAGTTCTCATTTACAACTGCGACCTGGTCAAGATAAAGCAAAGCAGTGCGACAAAAACAACAACACAGAGTTACACATGGGATAAACAAACGTGCAGTCAATAACACAATAGAAAAATCTATGTACAGTGTGTGCAAATGTAGTAAGATTAGGAAGGTAAGGCAATAAATAGGCCACATAGGCTAAAAAGTACAGTTTAGCAATAACACTGGAGTGATAGATGTGCAGATGATGATGATGTGCAAGTAGAGATACTGGGGTGCAAAATAGCAAAAAAAAAGAAATAACAATATGGGGATGAGGTAGTTGGGTGTGCTATTTATTTACAGATAATAACAAACTTGTATTCCATCTGTAAATACAAAGACAATGTTTTAATTACAAGGCTAATTGGTTTAACCACGGAAAAGGTAGGTACCTTCCCGCTAGCTATGATTGGCTTAGATAATTAATGCGCTGGACATTCCGGGAGATAAATTTGGATTGGTCTGCCATATAGCATGCTTCTCTCTATAACGTGTGCTTCTCAGTGTGTTAATAATCCTTTCTACCACAGCATTTTTGAAAGATTTAAGGTGAGCCATCGAGAACCACAAAAGTTTTGCTACTTTTCTCAACAACATTGATGCCCTGAATTTAGCAGGCGCTATCGACAGATCAGTTCGAAAAAGTTGTGATGGGCTATTTTCTGCACACGCAACAGTGAGTGTGAACTGGAAGGACTTGACACACTGGCCAAAAAAAGTAGCTACAAATGTAGCTACAAAGAAAACAGACTTAAAATGGTTCCAGTCTGCCGTGAAGCGTTCATCCATGTATATGGGTAAGAGTCTAGCTACATTTTCAGATGTAGTTTCTAATTTTGTCAGAAAGTTGTTTTCATTGCAAGTTACAGCATACTGTTAGCTAGCTAGCTAACATTAGCTTGCTGGCTCACTAGCTAAACTTACATGTATGATCTATGTAGTAATATTATTCAAATCAGAAATCCATCTGCATTGCTAGTTATAGCCTAATGTTAGCTAACCAACACTGAACCTAGTTGGTTAGCTTTAGCTTCCTGCAGATTCATACTCCAGCTATGAAAATTATTGTATTGGTAGTAGTATGAGTTGGGATTATCCCGGTTCTTTGTTTAGCTAGCTAGCTATCATAATTTCAACTCATAGTACTACCAATACAAACATTACAAACATATAGCTAGCTAGCTATTTGTCTAAACAAAAGACTCCACTTCGCCAGATGATTACATGACCCATCAAGTTAGCCAGGTGTGTCTGGGGGTGATTAGGGCCCTCTATTGTATTTCATGAACACGTGTACATGTCTAGACAATAGTGACTGGCTGGGGGGGGGGGGGGGGGGGGGGGAATATATTATTTATTTCACATGACCCATCAATTTAGACAAGTGTGTCTGGGTAAGTGTCATCTTATAATTATCAAATATTGACAATATTTTTATCTGGACACTTTCTGTTTTTGCTTCTATGCAAGTAACAATTTCACTGGATCGCTTACACCTTCTGTATCCTGTGCATGTGAAAAATAAACTTTTATTTGGTCTTGGCCATTGTGGAGAGGTTGGAGTCTGTTTGATTGAGTGTGTGGACAGGTGTCTTTTATGCAGGTAACGAGTTCAAACAGGTGCAGTTAATACAGGTAATGAGTGGAGAACAGGAGGGATTCTTAAAGAAAAACTAACAGGTCTGTGAGAGTCGGAATTCTTACTGGTTGGTAGGTGATCAAATACTTATGTCATGCAATAAAATGTAAATAAATTACTTAAAAATCATACAATGTGATTTTCTGGATTTTTGTTTTAGATTCCGTCTCTCACAGTTGAAGTGTACCTATGATAAAATGTACAGATCTCTACATGCTTTGTAAGTGGGAAAACCTGCAAAATCGGCAGTGTATCAAATACTTGTTCTCCCCACTGTATATATGATATGAGATACTTTATTGTCCACAAGGAGAAATTTGACTTGGAAATTAATTTGTATGCAGACCACAGTGACATCTCAACTGACAGCAGAGTTATCATCACAATCAGTGCCCCATCACATTACAAAGCCAAATTGTACCGACTTACAGTTTATGTATTATGCATTTTAAGACATTGACTCAGGCAATTGAGGTTAAGTGTGGTGGCTTGAAGGTGGATGCAGTCAACGACTTGATTTGGGCTAGCATTAACAACAACCGCCTCTTGAGCGTTACCCTAGCTCCCATGGCTGTCCCTTTGCACTGTCCCTTCCACAGCGCAGGCAGGGTCATTTTCATGATGACAGCCATTATGGCTCAGGGGAGGACAAACAGAAAAATTCCCTGCAGCATATGGCTTACTTACAGTTTCTCCAGGATTGTCAGGCCAAAGAAGGAGGCGTTTCTCAGTAGTGAGATCTTGTTGTTACTGAGAATCCTGTGGACAGAAGAGTGGGAAGATGAACTTTGAGATGGTGACCTTAGGGACATATGAGTAAATACCACAGAAATTACAACCCTGTGGGGTGATTTAACACAAATGTCCAATAAATTATGCATCCTGTCAATAACTTTGGTGAGAGATTTCTATTTATCTCTGATTAGATCCGGCCAAAAATATCCAGTCTCGGACGCATTACGGTCTTATTTATGGCTGTTTGTGGTTAAAATAGGTAATGAACACTTCCGGTGTCAGAATATCACCCTTGGAGAACACACCTAATGCATCGTCAATTCAGCACAATTCAATCATCTACAACTACTACTATGAACCGCAGACAAATCAATGATGTGCTCCACAAGGATATAGCCAATGAATTAAGATTTGCCCCAGGACCCTATGTGGATATCACTTTCTCTTATAGTTGAAATATGTATTTCAAGGGATACGATGCCTTCAATGTTTTTTTTAGCTCAGATTAACTCAAGGGGCATACAACGCAGCGTAAGCATAGCATATACACTACCAGTCAAAAGTTTGGACACACCTACTCATTCAAAGGGTTGTCTTTATTTGTAGTATTTTATACATTGAACAATAATAGTGAAGACCATGAAATAACATATGGAATCATGTAGTAACCAAATAAAAATATATTTGATATTTGAGATTCTTCAAAGTAGCCACCCTTTGCGTTGATGACAACTTTGCACATTTCTGGCATTCTCTCAACCAGATTCATGAGGTAGTCACCTGGAATGCATTTCAATTAACATGTGTGCCTTGTTAAACGTTAACTTGTGGAATTCCTTTCCTACTTAATGCGTTTGAGCTAATCGGTTGTGTTGTGACAAGGTAGGGGTGGTATACAAAAGATAGCCCTATTTGTTAAAAGACCAAGTCCATATTATGGCAAGAACAGCTCAAAAAAGCAAAGAGAAACGACAGTCCACCCTTACTATAAGACATGAAGGTCAGTCAGTGCGGAACATTTCTTTAAGTGCAGTCGCAAAAACTATCAAGCGCTATGATGAAACTAGCTCTCATGAGGACCGCCACAGGAAAGGAAGACCCAGAGTTACCTCTGCTGCAGAGGATAAGTTCATTAGAGTTACCAGCCTCAGAAATTGCAGCACAAACAAATGCTTCACAGAGTTCAAGTAACAGACAAACCTCAACATCAACTGTTAAGAGGAGACTATATGAATCAGGTGTTCATGGTCGAAATGCTGCAAAGAAACCACTACAAAAGGATACCAATGAGAAGGAAATACTTGCTTGGGTCAAGAAACACAAGCAATGGACATTAGACTGGTGGAAATCTGTCCTTTGGTCTGATGAGATCAAATATGAGATTTTTGGTTCCAACCGCCATGTCTTTTTGAGACGCAGAGTAGGTTAACAGATGATCTCTGCATGTGTGGTTCCCACTGTGAAGCATGGAGGAGGAGGTGTGATGGTGCTTTGCTGCTGACACTGTCAGTGATTTATTTAGAATTCCATCTGGTTTGCACTTAGTGGGACTGTCATTTGCTTTTCAACAGGACAATAACCCAACACACCTGCAGGCTGTGTAAGTGCTATTTGACCAAGGAGAATTATGGATTTCTGCATTAGATGACCTGGCCTCCATAATCCCCCAACCACAACCCAATTGAGATGGTTTGGGATGAGTTGGACCGCAGAGTGAAGGAAAAGCAGCCAACAAGTGCTCAGCATATGTGGGAACTCCTTCAAGACTGTTGGAAAAGCATTCCAGGTGAAGCTGGTCGAGAGAATGCCAAGAGTTTGCAAAGCTGTCATCAAGGTAAAGGGTGGTTACTGTGAAGAATCTCTAATATAAAATATATTTTGATTTGTTTAACACTTTTTTGGTTACTACATGATTCCATGTGTGTAGTTTCATAGTTGATGATTCTTCAATGTGTAAAATAGTAAAAATAAAGAAAAATCCTTGAATGAGTAGGTGTGTCCAAACTTTTGACTGGTACTGTATATATATATATATATATATATATATGTATATGTATATGTGTATATATATATATATATGTATATATATATATGTGTATTTGTTTATGTATTCATTCGGGTTCACAGTTTGGACCAAACCGAGGGAAACCCAGTACGAATGTTTCGGTAATACGTGTACCGTTACACCGCTAGTCAGAACACACTGAGCCTCCGGCATGGGTCCAGATAATCCACTATCACAGACACACTGACACAAAAGCAAAGACGAATGCAGTACACAGACACACACAAACACTCATAGAGAAAAACAGTAGCTATTCAGTCAATGTTGCGTTTGGCGAGTCGAGAGGGGCTCGTTAGGACAAAGACGGAGGTCTGTGTTACCTGCTGCTCTAGTGAAACAAACAAACATATCAGACAATATAAACTCCACACCCACACACACACACACGGCAGTAAAAAAAAAACACCAGTCTTTGTCCAACAGCACGCACACCCTGCCTGGCAACACAGCATGGACAGTCCAGGAGCTCTGGAAAGGTTTTCTCCCCATTGATTTCCACTCCTTGGGAGGAATACAGAAGTACATTATTTTGACTTTGAATACTGAGAGAACCAGTCCAACCCCTCTCTACTGGCCCTCCTTCCCCTCAGAGCTGTGGGCTAAAAGAGGACGAGTGTGTAATGATTGATGTCACGCTTGTTGCTCAGCCCAGATCCACATCATTTCATAATACACCTCAAATGTCATTTTTTGGATTTTATATCTGATAAAATATTGATCGCTCTTGTCAGACCTTATATCATCCTGTCTGCTGCAGGGCTGGCCTGGCAGTATGACCGTGCAGTGCGTGGTGGAGCATGGTAGTGAGTCTGCATTCAGACGGGACCTGCTGCTTTACATGCACGTCGCATTTGTCCTGTCGGCACTCTCCTACAGACAGATGGCCAAGGTCAAATCACTCGCTCTTCTTCCTCCGCCCCTTCTTTAACAAGGTAGTCTTCCTTCCACTCTCAAGAGTGATGGCAGAGGTTTGGTAAGAGTGGTAATTGGGATGTTCCCGAGTCACCTCCGTGACGAGAGGGCAATTTTTTTGCCAGCAGGAATGTATCCTCCATTCTAATGCCCCAGGATTAAACAGTTGGATCCCACAATGTATTGTGCTTAAAAGGCAAATTGCTAACCGACCAAGGCGGAGGGGCTGTGTGAAGTAGTTATGTTGTAAATGTCATGGCGTGGGATCCATACAGTGAAAATGGACACGCATTCATAAAAAAATAAAAATAAATTCAAAGCACATTTTGAGTGCATAAATACAGTGTAAAATTGCATTAAATACACTGTGCTGAGCAAAGGCATATGAAATTGGTCAACGGAGTGACAACCTTCTACATATTTTGCAAGTTGTGAGTTAAAAACTGATCACCATAAAAGTTTGGCCAGAAGTTTAAAGAGAAATTGTCCTGCCCCTAAAGTGTGAAACACACCGTGAATCTGACTGCCGATAGGTAGTGCTGATGGAAGGGGCACGGGAAGACAAATCTTCATCCTTCAGATACTGCACTTTCTGGTGCCCCATATAAGCAGAGAGCCTCTGTATCCAACTTGAACTCCCAGGTAAATAAGCATCAATTGAAGCAACTTGTTCCCATAAGATCAGATCCTGCTGCTTTGATATGAAAGTGTGGGTATGTAGCTATACTGAACTAAAATATAAATAAATGCAACATAAAACAATTACAAAGATTTTACTGAGTTACAGTTCATAGAAAGAAATCAATCAATTGATATTAATTCATGAGGCCCTAATTTATGGATTTCACATGACTGGGCAGGGCAGGGCCACCCACTGGGTAGCCAGGCCTAGCCAGTCAGAATGAGTTTTTCCCCACTAAAGGGCTTTATCACAGACAGAAATACTCCTCACCACCACCCCCCCCCCTTCCCTCAGATGATCCTGCAGTTGAAGAAGCCAGATGTGGAGGTCCTGGGCTGGCATGGTTACATGTGGGGAGGTGTGCGGTTGTGAGGTCGGTTGGATGTACTGCCAAGTTATCTAAAACGAAGTTGGAGGCAGCTTATGGTCTTTTACTGTCCCCAGCACAAGGTGCACTTGTGTAATGATCATGCTATTTAATCAGCTTCTTGTTATTCCACACCTGTCAGGTGGATGAATTATCTTGGCAAAGGAGAAAGGCTCACTAACAGGGATGAAAACAAATTTGTGCCAAAAAAATGAGAGAAATAAGCTTATGTATGTAACATTTCTGGGATTTTTTTATTTCAGCTCATGAAACATAGGAGCAACACTTTACATGTTGTGTTTATATTTTTGTTCAGTATACATTCCCCCCAAAAATGTGTTCCTTAGGATAGTCCTGAGAAGGACAGATACAGCCTACCTAGTGGGACCCACTCGCTCACGTATGATGGCCAGCTACCAGAACAACAGCGCCCATTGGAACCCCTCGCTCATGGAGGCGGGCGAGCCCAGCACCAGCCCAGCACAGCCTGCATTTTTACCCCAGTGCCCACAGATGAGGACCAGACTAGCACCAGTCAGCACAACCACAACAACTCTGGGATTGGGGTGTAACGTATACGCTAAGAATTGGGAAGCAAGTACAGGGAGTGAATTTAATAAATAACGGAACAAAACAAGAAACACTAGTAGCATACAGACATGAAACACAGAAACAGAGTCAATAATGCAATAACGCACTCCCCAAAGGGAGTGAAAGATATAGGGGAGTTAATCAGGAAAGTGATGGAGTTCAGGTGAGTCTCATGAGGCGCAGGTACTCATAACAATTGTGGCAGCTGTGCGTAATAATGAGTAAACTGGCAACATCGAGCACCTTGAGAGGGGGAGCGGGAGTAGACATGACAGTACCCCCTCCCTGATGCGCAGCTCCAGCCACAGGATGCTGACCAGAAGAGCGGGCTGGTCACTTCTGCTGAGGCGCGGGAACCTGTTGAGCCAGCTGTGGCGTGGGAACCATATGTGAATTAATTGCCCCCCCATCTACCTTCAGGGTTCGTTCTGTTAGGTGACCTAAACTGGGATTTGCTTAACAGCGCAGCAGTCCTACAATCTAAACTAGATGCCCTCAATCTCACACAAATTATCAAGGAAACCACCAGTACAACCCTAAATCTGTAAACATGGGCACCCTCATAGATAATATCCTGACCAACTTGCCCTCAAAATACACCTCTGCTGTTTTCAGTCAGGATCTCAGCGATCACTGCCTCATTGCCTGCATCCGCTATGGGTCCGCGGTCAAACGACCAACCCTCATCACTGTCAAACGCTCCCTAAAACACTTCCTGGAAGGATATTGACCTCATCCCGTCAGTCGAGGATGCCTGGTCATTCTTTAAAAGTAATTTCCTCACCATCTTAAATAAGCATGCCCCTTTCAAAAAATGTCAATCTAAGAACAGATATAGCCCTTGGTTCACTCCAGACCTGACTGCCGTTGACCAGCACAAAAATATCCTGTGGTGGACTGCAATAGCATCAAATAGTCCCCGTGATATGCAACTGTTCAGGGAAGTCAGGAACCAATACACACAGTCAGTCAGGAAAGCTAAGGCTAGCTTTTTCAAACAGAAATTTGTATCCTGTAGCTCTATCTCCAAAAGGTTTTGGGACACTGTAAAGTCCATGGAGAACAAGAGCACCTCCTCCCAGCTGCCCACTGCACTGAGGCTAGGCGACACGGTCACCACTGATAAATCCATAATAATCAAACATTTCAATAAGCATTTCTCTACAGCTGGCCATGCTTTCCTACTGGCTATCCCAACAGCTCCGCACCCCTCGCAGCTACTTGCCCGAGCCTCCCCAGCTTCTCCTTCACCCAAATCCAGATGTTCTGAAAGAGCTGCAAAACCTGGACCCGTACAAATCAGCTGAGCTAGACAATCTGTACCCTTTCTTTCTAAAATGATCCGCCGCCATTGTTGCAACCCCTATTACCAGTCTGTTCAACCTCTCTTTCATTTCTTCCGAGATCCCTAAAGATTGGAAAGCTGCTGCGGTCATCCCCCTCTTCAAAGGGTAGGACACTCTAGACCCAAACTGTTACAGACCTATATCTATCCTGCCCTGCCTTTCTAAAGTCTTTGAAAGCCAAGTTAATAAACAGATCAAGGACCATTTTGAATCCCACCGTACCTTTTCCGCTGTGCTATCTGGTTTCCGAGATGGTCACAGGTGCACCTCAGCCACGCACAAGGTACTAAACAATGTAACTGCCATCGATAAAAGACAGTACTGTGCAGCCGTCTTCATTGACCTGGCCAAGGCTTTCGACTCTGTCAATCACCGTATTCTTATTGGCAGACTCAATAGCCTTGCTTTCTCAAATGACTACTTCGCAGATAAAGTTCAGTGTGTAAAGCCTGTTGTCCGGACCTCTGGCAGTCCCTATGGGGTACCACAAGGTTCAATTCTCGGGCCGACTTCTCTGTATATATCAACGATGTCGCTCTTGCTGCAGGTGATTCCCCGATCCACCTCTACGCAGACGACACCATTCTGTATACATCTGGCCCTTCTTTGGTTAGTGTTAACTAACCTCCAAACAAGCTTCAATGCCATACAACACTCCTTCCAACTGCTCTTAAACGCTAGCAAAACCAAATGCATGCTTTTCAATCATTTGCTGACCCGCCTGCCCGACTAGCATCACTACTCTGGACGGTTCTGACCTAGAATACGTGGACAACTACAAATACCTAGGTGTCTGGCTAGACTATAAACTCTCCTTCCAGACTCATATCAAACATCTCCAATCCAAAATCATATCTAGAATCGGCTTTCTATTTCGTAACAAAGCCTCCTTCACTCACGCCGCCAAACTTACCCTAGTAAAACTGACTATCCTACCGATCCTCGACTTCGGCGTTGTCATCTACAAAATAGCTTCCAATACTCTACTCAGCAAATTGGATGCAGTCTATCACAATGCCATCCGTTTTGTTACCAAAGCGCCTTATACCACCCACCACTGCGACCTGTATGCTCTAGTCGGCTGGCCCTCACTACATATTTGTCGCCAGACCCACTGGCTCCAGGTCATCTACAAGTTTCTGCTAGGTAAAGCCCCGCCTTATCTCAGCTCACTGGTCACCATAGCAGCACCCACCCATAGCACTCGCTCCTGCAGGTATATCTCACTGGTCATCCCCAAAGCCATCACCTCCTTTGGCCGCCTTTCCTTTCAGTTCTCTGCTGCCAGTGACTGGAACGAATTGCAGAAATCGCTAAAGCTGGAGACTTACATTTCCCTCACTAACTTTAACATCAGCTATCTGAGCAGCTAACTGATTGCTGCAGCTGTACATAGTCCATCTGCAAATAGCTCACCCATTCTACCTACCTCATCCCCATATTGTTTTTATTTACTTTGCTGCTCTTTTGCACACCAATATCACTACTTACACACCATCATCTGCTCATCATCATCTGCTCATCTATTACTCCAGTGTTAATCTGCTATATTGTAATCACTTTGCTACTATGGCCTATGTATTGCCATACCTCCTCATGCCATTTGCACACACTGTATATAGACTTTATTTGTTTCTATTGTGTTATTGGCTTGTTAATTCCATGTAACTCTGTGTTGCTGTTTCTGTTGCACTGCTTGGCCAGGTTGCAGTTGAAAATGAGAACTAGCTTACCTGTTTAAATAAAGGCTAAATAAATCCTGTAGAGCCGGCTGGGGAGCGGGAACCTGTCGAGACGGCTGAGGCATGGGAGCCTGACGAGCCAACCAAGATTTTTTTTTGCAAGTTCATAAAAAATGTAAAACTGAAATATCACATTTACATAAGTTTTCAGACCCTTTACTCAGTACTTTGTTGAAGCACCTTCAGCAGCAATTACAGCTACAAGCTTGGCACACCTGTTTTTGAGGAGCTTCTGCTATTCTTCTCAGCCGATCCTGTCAAGCTCAGTCAGTTTGGATGGAGAGTGTCGCTGCACAGCTATTTTCAGGTCTCTCCAGAGATGTTAGATTAGGTTCAAGTCCGCGTTCTGGCTGGGCCACTCAAGGACATTCAGAGACTTGTCCCGAAGCCACTCCTGCATTGTCTTGGCTGTGTGCTCAGGGTCGGTGTCCTGTTGGAAGGTGAACCTTTGCCCCAGTCTGAGGTTCTGAGTGCTCTGGAGCAGGTTTTCATCAAGGATGTCTCTGTACTTTGCTCTGTTCACCTTTCCCTCTATGCCAACTAGTCTCCCAGCCCGTACCACTGAAAAACATCCCCACAGCATGATGCTACCGCCACCATCCTTCACCGTAGGGATGGTGCCAGGTTTCCTCCAGACGTAACGCTTGGCATTCAGGCCAAAGAGTTCTATCTTGTTTCTCATGGTCTGAGAATCCTTTAGGTGCCTTTTGACAAGTTCCAAGCGGGCTGTCATGTGCCTTTTACTGAGGAGTGGTATCCATCTGGCCTCTATACCGTAAACGCCTGATTGGTTGGAGTGCTGCAGAGATGGTTGTCCTTCTAGGAGGTTATCCCGTCTCCACAGAGGAACTGTTTGGCCGGGCTGCCAGCTCTAGGAAGAGTCTTGGTGTTTCCAAACTTCTTCCATTTAAGAATGATGGGGGCCACTGTGTTCTTGGGGACCTTCAATGCTGTAGAAATGTTTTGGTACCCTTCCCCAGATATGTACCATGACACAATCCTGTCTCTGAGCTCTACAGACAATTAATTTGACCTTGTGGCTTGGTCTTCGCTCTGACATGCACGGTCAACTGTGAGAGGTTATATAGACAGGTATGTGTCTTTCCAAATCATGTCCAATCAATTGAAGTCACCATGGGTGGACTCCAAATCCAGTTGTAGAATCATCTCAAGGATGATCCATGAAAACACGATGCACCTGAGCTCAATTTCGAGTCTCATAGCAAAGAGTCCGAATACTTATGTAAAAAAAGGTATTTCTGTTGGAAAAAAGGGAAGGGGTCTGAATACTTCCGAATGCACTACACTTTTCACAAAATAAAAGAAGCTCAGACTTTTGCATGGTTTAAATCTGTAACTATTCTTAAGATCTGCCTGGCTAGTCAGTTCTATCAGATGAAGGAGGAACATGCCTAATTGTATCTTCATATTACACATGCTAAACAAAAGTAGTCTCTGTGTGTTCTTGATTTGCAGATTGAAAACAAACCATTCCAGTTTAATGGGCCTGGAGATGAGTAGATCATACACACATTCTAATGGCAGCAGGTAGCCTAGTGGCTAGTGCATTGGGCCAGTAACGGAAAGGTTGCTGGATCAAATCCCTGACCTGACAAGGTCAAAATCTGCATTTCATCCCCGGGCACTGAAGGTGTGGATGTTGATTATGGCAGCCCCCTGCACCTCTCTGATTCAGAGGGGTTGGGTTAAATGTGGAAGACACATTTCAGTTGAAGGCATTCAGTTGTGCAACTTACTAGGTATCTTCCTTTCCTTTAATCAAGGCTTGGGTGGCTAGTATTGCATTCTGGCTCGCTAAAGAATCATTTGCTGATCATTCTTACTCTGTGTTGTGTACAAAGTTATGACATATTGTATGTGATGGAACAATAAAATCTAAACAAGCCAGAAACAGACAGGCAGTCAAAGTAGCATTTTAATGTTGTTTTTGTATCGCACGGGGTTACAACCAACTTAAACACCAGCACAGAATAAGTACAAAATTTTCTGAGCAAAACAACATGCATGCTCTTTGCTTTTAAACATGCCACATGAATGACTGTGGTGGTGACTGCTGGGCTACATTTCTAATCAAATGGGCTAGGCTGTAGTTATTTTGTCCCACTGAAAATGCACTGCATGCACAGACATGAAATAACTGCAGAGGGTTTCTCTGTGCTGCTTAGCTCTCACTTCAGTATTAGTGGTGTATGGCAGAGTGTAATGCGGTAGGAGAGGGTCTTGTCTCTATCTTCCTGGGAAAGTTTCATGATTGGCCCCATCCATGTCAACAATGTCATGTGCGTATCGGTCCATGCACTCACTCTGCAGGAAGTTGTGTAAAGCGAAGCAAGGCAACAAAACTTCCACCACTCTCAAGATAAAGGTTGACGGTGGTCAGGAAGACTGTGAAACGACTAGCTAGGCTGCCAAAGGCATTTTCCATGACCCTCCGAGCACATGACAACCTGTGGTTGAAAACCTTTTAAGGGTCTTCAACTTGCCATTGTGGATATGGCTTCATGAGTTCGGCTTCAGGGGAAATACATAATCTGCAGCGATAGTGTATGGAGCCAGATGGTCGGTGTCAGGAAGGTGGCGCATCAGCAGGGATGTTGGCGGTCCTCTTCATTAAGGCATCCTGTAAAGAACATCTGCGAAACAGCCCGCCATTTGAAACCGGTCCATTGTATCCAACATCAACGTACAGGTACCTGTAATTGCTGTCCACCAGTGTCATCAACATAATAGAGTTGTGTAATTGTATAATATGGATACAAACCGTGGTTACATGTTTTCCATCCAATGCTCCTAAACAAAGAGGAGAATCTCATTGCTGTTGGAATCCAAGGGCTACTTCCTACCACTCGTCTACTGCGTCTGGGCACTGAAAAACAGAATAGAAAACACAATGCATTTTAGAGGGTGGAAAGCTAATATTTATCACATCAACTCCAGAGATCATGTCAAACACAAATTAACTCATCAAACTGCTCACAGTACAACTAGTAGACCCATTAGGTGATTTTAGATCAAAACAGAAATTGTAAACAAATGTTGTCTGGCCAACCTCAAAGCTATAACTATACTCAGAACTATACGAAGCCAAGTATCAAGATTCAACATTTTCATTTTTTATTTAACTAAGCAAATATGTTATAATCAACTAACATTGTTTGACGATAGCCATCTAGCCAAGTGTTTTGTTCAAGTATATGCCATCTAATGGTATAGCTACAACATTAGCTAGCTTAAGCTAGCTATTTATCTTTTCTGTCTGAAAATGTTAGTTAACCAGCTTATGTTACGAGCTAGCTATTATTATAGCTCATGAAAACCAGTTTGCTGTGTCTTTCGAAAAAATTATTAGCTTACCCATTGCCAAGAAGCACAGCGTAATCATGAGACGTTCTCCCACCGAGATGCAATCCCTGTAGTTTTTATTCTGCCTCTGGATGAGTGGAGTGGCCGACTCTTTCAACATGTGAAACTGCTCAGGAAAGTGTCGGGCAAAATTCTTGAAATCAGATATTTCATGTGATTCCAGCCCACGGCAAAAATGTGGATATGCAAATTGATCCTATCTCTGCAGTATCCACGACTTAACCCATTTTCTGCGCTTTATACTAATCTTTCGTCTTCATCTCTGATTTTCCTCCTCAGTCAGCCAAAGGCCTAAAACTGATAAAACAAGTACCAACTGTAACTTGCTTTTCATTTCTTATTTTTATATCTTGTGTGTTTTTGTTCAACCTTGTTATTTTTAGTATTACATTATTATTTATTACTGCATTGTTGGGGTTAGAGCTAGCAAGAAAGGCATTTCAATGTACTTGTTGCGCATGTGACATTAAAACTAGAAACTCAAGTACTTTGCCGAGATCGGCTATATGTGAGCAAGTACAAACTTCAGCCCCGGACTCTGTTCAGAAGTGCTAAATACTCACGGCTGGGGAACGGTAGACAATCCTATGTGTGTGTCTGATCCATGACTGATCAAGGCAGGAAGTACAATGAACTGACAGAGAAGAGGAAGTCCCCCACAGGTCTGAGAGGGCAGACAGGACAGAGACAGTGGTGTCAAATTCATTCACATCAAATGTTCAAGAGATGTTATCTTTTGGGGTCTCCCATGGAACAGTACTGGTAAATCACATCAGTGCTAATTGTCCATAAAGACAAAACAATCTGAGCCTTGTCAGTTAAGATATTTCTATTTCCATGTAAAAAAGGACCCAGAAGCACCAGCGTGAAGTTCATAGCAGCATATCAAATTGGGTGCTAAATGAACGCTAATACTATATTTTGGAGAAATTGAGAAATGTTTCTACCATTTCCATCTTTAAAATTAGGCATACATAATGGATTTGATTTCTGGACAAACAGATGGAAAAATGGTCTTAGAAAACATCTACCAGAATATATAAAAAGTGTATTACAAATACATAAAAACACAATAAGGTTGTTTCACAAGTTTGGACAGCACAACACAGTAAAGAAAAGTAGAGTTCAGTACAGTACAGCACACTATAATGCACTGTATTGTACTCTACTGTACTGTATTGAACTATACTTTACAATACTGTACTCTACTGTGATGTGCTGTACTCCACTGTGCTCTACTGTGCTGTACTGTCTAAACTTGTGAATTAGTTCAGAATTGATCCGGTCCTGCCCAACCTAATTTGGTCTTGTTTGGGGTGGAGCTCATTACAGTGATAGCCAATGTAATACCTGTATACAGTGGAGTTCAAAATTATTGACACCCTTGATAAAGTTGAGCAATATTGACGGTTTAAAATAAATAATTGAAATACTGAGCTATATTGTATACTGTAACGGCAGATCTCCTCTTCGTTAGAAGAGGAGTAAGGATCGGACCAAGATGCAGCGTTGTAAGTGTTATTGACGATTTAAATAAAACACTGAAATACAAAACAATAGACTGTGTGATGAAAACCGAAACAGTACTGTGTGGCGACAAACACTCACACGGAAACAAACACCCACAAACCAACAGTGAAACCCAGGCTACCTAAGTATGATTCTCAATCAGAGACAACTAACGACACCTGCCTCTGATTGAGAACCATACTAGGCTGAACACAAAAACCAACATAGAAAAACAAACAGACTGCCCACCCCAACTCACGCCCTGACCATACTAAATAAAGACAAAACAAAGGAAATAAAGGTCAGAACGTGACATATACTCCCCAAAAATTGCGGAAACATTGTTCTACACCAATACAATTGCTCAAAATTGTAGATAAGACCCCTGCCAACTAATGTCAACACTTATATTTAGGGATTAAAAACAAACAAAAGTGAACTATTGTGAAATACATTGTATAAAAGCTGGAAGTAGAGGCCTAAGTGTTGATGTCCATTAGTTTACTCCAATTAGGAGAGGGTTAGGGGAAAATAAAAAAGGAAAACATATATATTTAAACCATATATAAATAATAAAAAAATACTTACATTTAGTTTTGGAGAAATTATTTGCCTTCTGTAAGTTTAAGAAACATTGCCTTGTAATTCCTTTACCAAAAACCCACATACTGTATCTTTTATGGTATTTTCTCATTTCTGTCCCTCATGAAGAGGGAGTATAATGAAAGTTCACAGAAGTAACAAGTAAAGGTAGACCTTCCAATTAGTTAGTGTTTTTACTAGGGCTGTCCCCGTCCCAAAACAATCTTGCTTTACTAAGAGTCATCTGTACTTTCAACGTGTATTTAATATATATAGACACATCCTATGTATTTTAATCAAATCAACTATATGCTCTGAGTTTGTCTGTTGCTTTAAGCGAACTGTTTGACAAAAATAATTTCACACACACAAATGACTAGAGGGAGTCCGACCGCAATTCATTTGATTGTGCCGGGCCTGGCTAAGTCTTGCTGCGCTGTGTTAAGCGAGTGACTATGTGACTAGCACTCATTCACTCTCTCCTCCCTGCTGCAGCGACCACCACAGCACATCAACAGTGTGTATCACACTGTCTGTGTTGCTGAAGCCATAACATAATTACTGACTGAAGAGTAATGCTATTGAAATCCCTAATTTGTTTAGGAAAAACACTCCCTATTCAATCAACCTTGCTCTCTCTACGTGACACACGTATGCATCGCATGCACATGACCAATAGGGCCTGACCTATAGCATATCATAATCACATCAATAAGTTGGTTAAACAAACTCTGAACACCGTAACAGCAAAATAAATGCAGAGGACCTGACAAATAAACTTGAAACGGGGGAATGTTTACTGGTTGCTCAGGAGGTAAAGGGGAAGTCAGACATGTGGAATAAATGTGACTAGTTGTGGAAAATACTGGAGATCAAGAAAAAGAAGGTAAGGAGCAAGAACTGCGTGCATATTATGTGAGCCAAACAAGTTATGTAAGATTACAATGTCATTTTTTTGGACAGTTTGGAAAAATGTAAGCAACACTAAATACATTATAAGCGTACCTGAGAGTCTTCTGTAACATTTTTGCATTTTTTTTTTTGTAAAGCCTTGATTACATCAAGGTCTAAAAACAGTCACATTCATTCATGAATGCAATCTCCAAAATGGAACGGTTTAGGCCTATTTACTGTTTAAGCTAATAATTCAATGGTCGCTTTGTTATTTTATTTTATAACTAAAATGCTAGTTTTTACTGATATACAGTACATTTTTGTTTATAAATGAGACTACCGTTCAAAAGTTTGGGGTCACTTATAAATGTCCTTGTTTATGAAAAAAACCTAATATTTTGTCCATTAAAATAACATCAAATTGATCAGAAATACAGTGTATGTAACGGCTTTCCTCTTCCTCTTCTGAGGAGGGGTAGCAAGGATCAGACCAATACGCAGCGTGGTAAGTGTTCATCTTGGTTTTTAATAAGAACACTGAACAAAACAATAAACGACAATGTGACAAAACAACACCAAAACAGTTCCGTGTGGAAACAAACACTGACACGGAAAATAAACACCCACGAAACATAAGTGGGAAAAGGCTACCTAAGTATGATTCTCAATCAGAGACAACTAACGACACCTGCCTCTGATTGAGAACCATACCAGGCCAAACGCAAAAACACAACATAGAAAACGGAACATAGACAACCCACCCAACTCACGCCCTGACCATACTAAAACAAAGACATAACAAAGGAACTAAGGTCAGAACGTGACAATGTAGACATTGTTAATTTTGTAAATGACCATTGTAGCTGTAATCGTGAATAATGACGAGTGATGAAGTTAGAGGGTCAAAGATCATACCCACAAGACATGATATCCTCTCCCCATTACCAACAAGGCAACAGTAAACAAGTCTTCCCCCAATAACAATGCATTGCCCACCCTAGGTCCAATGGAGATATCCAGTGTGACTATCAAATTGCCGTTATTGTGTGTGACTACGGATGATCCATTACATTGCCCAGCCACTCAAATTGGCCACTCCAAAGGGCCAGCCACACCAAGGATGATAACTACAGCATAACGATAACGTTCAATTATACATACAACTCTAAACGTTGGCGAGCCTCCACACCAGCAGACGGTTTATCATTCTGCAGTAGGTTACACCTGTCAATCAATGCACACTACAGTACACCGTAGGCCTATTAATAAGACCATTCAGTGCGTCAGGGTGTGTTCATTGTCATACTGACAACTGCAAATAATACTTCAATGTATATGTAATGAGAAGAAATATAAAACTTGTATTTAAATGTAGCAAGTTCATATATATATATATATATATATAAAATAAAATCGAGGTGGGGGCATTGGAAATACTTTTGCCGGTTGATCTGCTTCTGTTCTGTGGGTGGCACTGTGTGCTCTTTTTGAAGGATGGGTCCCGGATCGGGGGATGTTTTAGCGGGTGGAATAGTGGAGAACAATTGGAGGTTTACTTAGTAGCAATGCAAATATCATGGTACAGTTATATGGACACTCAATCATTAGGGTACTTTTTAATAGTAAATGTACAAACATATATTATGATAAATAGAATTGAAACTTTTATCTCATTATGGTAAAGGATGAAATAAGTATAGACAGTTTTAATTCTCAAGGCTTAGCAGATAATAAGAAAAAACGATCAGTATTTACCTGGCTAAAAGAGAAGAAATGTTACATCTGTTATTTACAGGAAACTCATTCAACACTTTTAGATGAAGTTGTGTGGGAAAAGGACTGGGGGGCAGAATATACTTCTCCCATGGGCAAACAAAAAGGGGTGATGATTTTAATGAACAATAATTTTGATCCGAATGTGCAAATTGTCCAAACAGAGCCGCAAGGTAGATGGATTATCTTAAATATGTTATTGGACCATAAACAGATTTGGCTCATTAATATATGCGGTCCAAATTATGATGAAAATATACGGTGCATTCAGAAAGTATTCAGACCCCTTCCTTTTCTCCACAATTTGTTACGTTACAGCCGTATTCTTATTGTCATCATTAATTCACACACAATACCCCATAATGACAAAGTGAAAACAGGTTTTTAGATATTTTTGCAAATGTATTAAATATAAAAAACAGAAATATCTTATTTACATAAGTTTGGAACACCCAAGACTCTTCCTAGAGCTGGCCACCTGGCCAAAACGAGCAATCGGGGGAGAAGGGCCTTGGTCAGAGAGGTAACCAAGAAGCCGATCGAGTTCCTCTGTGGAGAACCTTCCAGAAGGACAACCATCTCTGCAGCACTCCACTAATCAGGCCTTTATGGTAAAGTGGCCAAACGGAAGTCACTCCTCAGTAGAAGGCACATGACAGCCCGCCAAAGGGCACCTGAAGACTCTCAGACCATGAGAAAAAAGATTCTCTGGTCTGATGAAACCAAGCTTGAACTCTTTGGACTGAATGCCAAGTGTTATGTCAGCAGGAAACCTGGCACAATCCCTACGTTGAAGCATGGTGGTGGCAGAATTATGCTATGAGGATGTTGTTCAGCGGTTGGTACTGGGAGACTAGTCAGGATCGCGGCAAAGATGAATGGAGCAAAGTACAGAGCGATCATTGATGAAAACCTGCTCCAGAGCACTCAGACTGTGTTGAAGGTTCACCTTCCAAAAGGACAATGACCCTAAGCCAAAGCCCAGACTTGAACCCGATCTAACATCTTTGGAGAGACCTGAAAATAGCTGTGCAGCAACGCTCCCCACCCAACCTGACAGAGCTTGAGAGGATCTGCAGAGAAGAATGGAATAAACTCCGCAAATACAGTTGCGCTAAGCTTGTTGCATCATACCCAAGAAGACTCAAGGTTGTAATCTCTGTCAAAGGTGCTTCAACAAAGTACTGAGTGAAGGGTCTGAGTACTTATGTAAATGTGATATTTCATTCCCCCCCCCCCCCCCCCCATTTTTAACCTGTTTTCACTCTTTCATTATGGGGTATTGTGTGTAGATTGATGAGGATACATTTTTCTAAATACATTTCAGAATAAGGGTGTAATCTAACAAAATGTGGAAAAAGTCAAGGGGTCTGAATACTTTCCGCAGCACTGTAGGTTCAGAACTTTTGTGAAACAGCTCAGTTAAATATATATGGCAAATAGAGATCAAACTGGACGGTCTTCAGAGATAGATTGGAGGGGTTGAGGGTAGCTGAAGGATGGTAATAAAAACAAACAAATAATAACTACTGTAAAATACATTGTTTCTGTAAAATGTATATATTATGTATAAGCTGGAAGTAGAAGCCTAAGTGCTGTTGTCCATTAGTTTACTCCAATTAGTGGAGGGGTGGTAGGGTTAGGGGAAAATAATAAAGGAATGATTATCAATTTGTTTGGATCTTCGCTGCGCTCATCTCTCCGTCTGTCCTGCACTCATCTCTCTGTCTGTCCTGTGCATCCATTTGCATTGCATCAGTGCAAAAATGTTATCATCCAAAGTAATCACACCATCGCACGCTCCCTTTCAAACTCACAGATTTTAAATTCAGCAAGCAAGAGTAAGCTGGAATCTCTGCTGATTGGAATATGTTCAAAGATTCATCCACCCAGGACTCGTCCATCAACATTGAGGAATATACATCATCAGTCACAGGCTTCATTAGGAAATGTGTTGATGATGTTGTACCCACAATAACAATCCGGACATACCCAAACCAAAAACCCTGGATGAACGGAGATATCCATACAATGCTGAGAGCCCATACTGCAGCGATCAATATCAGCAGAACAAACCTACTCAAAACGGTACACGAGGAAGGCACGCAGCATCATCAAGGACCCCATACCCCAGCCACGACATGTTCTCTCCCTTCCTGTTGGGCATACGGTATTGGAGCATGAGGTCTGTTACCACAAGGCTCAGAGACAGTTTCAATCTACAAGCCATTAGACTGCTGAACACTTGAACTGGACTGACCACCTGCTCCGATTTTCCGCACATGCACGCACTCATGCACACACCCACACACACAACTGCTGCTACCAGACTTTTATTATACTGCTCAGTTTATACACTGCTCCCCACCCCCCTTCCCCAATGCACATGTACATATTGGATTCTACTGTAAATTGTGTCTTCCTGTATTCTGCTAAAATGTTTATTCCATTCTACTGAGCCATTTACTTTATGTTCATATTCTTATCTTTTAGTAGTTCTTATGGTTGACTTCTGAAGGTAATTGGTTGCACCAGATCTTATTTAGGGGCTTCATAGCAAAGGGGATGAATACTTAGGCAAAGCACTGTAGCTGAGACGCAGCAGAGAGGCCAGGTGCGTAATTGCACAAAGGGAACCATAAAGACAGACTCCAGATGTGTAGCCTAAGTTAGAAGCTTATGCAACCCATAATTTATTAGGTAAGTATTAAGCCTAATAGCGCAGTGAATAGCCTATTCCCAATGAGTTTACACACTGAAAAAATATTTTGTAATCAGATTATGAAATGACAGGTCGCCTCGGATAGTGTGCTCCCCAGGCTGCGCTCCATCCCGGTGGACAGCAGCTCTAAAGTCTCCCCAATCGATGAAGCTTTTTAGGGACGAGAAATTATCATACCTAGGCTAAAACAACACACAATGCAATTATGAATTTTAAAAAAAGAAGAATTGGAGTAAATAATTCTAGTCAGGTGAACGGAAAGGCTCTGGAGCAACGAACAGCCCTTACTGTCTCTGCCTGGCCGGTTCCCCTCTTTCCACTGGGATTCTCTGCCTCTAACCCTATTACAGGGGCTGAGTCACTGGCTTACTTACTGGGGCTCTCTCATACCATCCCTGGGAGGGGTGTGTCACCTGAGTGGGTTGAGTCACTGATGTGGTCATCCTGTCTGGGTTGGCGCCCCCCCTTGGGTTGTGCCGTGGTCGGAGATCTTTGTGGGCTATACTCAGCCTTGTCTCAGGATGGTAAGTTGGTGGTTGAAGATATCCCTCTAGTGGTGTGGGGGCTGTGCTTTGGCAAAGTGGGTGGGGTTATATCCTTCCTGTTTGGCCCTGTCCGGGGGTGTCCTCGGATGGGGCCACAGTGTCTCCTGACCCCTCCTGTCTCAGCCTCCAGTATTTATGCTGCAGTAGTTTATGTGTCAGGGGGCTAGGGTCAGTTTGTTATATCTGGAGTACTTCTCCTGTCCTATTCGGTGTCCTGTGTGAATTAAAGTGTGCTCTCTCTAATTCTCTTTTTCTCTCTTTCTTTCTCTCTCTCGGAGGACCTGAGCCCTAGGACCATGCCTCAAGACTACCTGACATGATGACTCCTTGCAGTCCTCCTCCTCCAGTCCACCTGGCCGTGCTGCTGCTCCAGTTTCAACTGTTCTGCCTTATTATTATTGGACCATGCTGGTCATTTATGAACATTTGAACATCTTGGCCATGTTCTGTTATAATCTCCACCCGGCACAGCCAGAAGAGGACTGGCCACCCCACATAGCCTGGTTCCTCTCTAGGTTTCTTCCTAGGTTTTGGCCTTTCTAGGGAGTTTTTCCTAGCCACCGTGCTTCTACACCTGCATTGCTTGCTGTTTGGGGTTTTAGGCTGGGTTTCTGTACAGCACTTTGAGATATCAGCTGATGTACAATGGGCTATATAAATACATTTGATTTGATTTTGATTTGATTTAGTCTAGGAGGTAAACTGCAGTGAATGTCATTTCAAAACCTGCTAAAAAAAGCCCTGTGTTTTGAATGCATGTTTCATTCCGAAAAAAATATTCATAATGTAGCCTAGGCTTGATTAGGCTTGATTAGGTTTACAACACGGGTGTCAAGCTCATTCCACAGAGGGCTGCGGGTTTTTGGTTTATCCTTTTTATTTTGTCCCCTTCTCCCCAATTTCAATCTTGTCATCGCTCACACCCGCCCTCTTAACCTGGAAGCCAGCTGTGTGGGAGGAAAGACTGTTCACCTGACAACCGAGGTCCGTCTGCAGGCGCCCGGCCCGCCACGAAAGCGTGATGAGCCAAGCAAAGCCCCCCCGGCCAAACCCTCCCCTAACCCAGACGACGCTGGGCTAATTGTGTGCTGCCCTATGGGACTCCTGATCACTGCCGGTTTTGATACAGCCCGGGGCCTCAAACCCAGGTCTGTAGCAATGCAGTGCCTTAGACTGTTGTGCCACTCAGGAGGCCCCTGGTTTATCATTTCAATTAAGACCTAGACAACCAGGTGAGGGGGGTTCCTTACTAATTAGTGACCTTAATCAAGTACAATGCGCAGACCCTCGGCACTCTAAAGCACATTAGCCAGCCAGTGTGTATTTTGTCAGGATGTATTGGCATTAACAGATAGGCCTACCACCGGAAAATAAGGCCTTCTCATGCGCTGTTTGTCTTGGATTATCATTATCCCTAGTCGTCCTATAATTAATGTATGCCCCAATATGATCACAAATGCCTGCATCCCGTCTTACTGTGCCTTACGCACCTAGAACCATCGAACGCTTCAATAGAACACGGTTTTGATTGGTTGTCAATTTTTTTTTATCATTGTAGGGACGGGGAAAAAAAAATAATTGTGCTGGAGAAGACAGATTCTACCCAAAGTGTTATGTAATAGCTGAAACCCCCTTTCTTTTTCTTCAGACATCTTTTGAATCTTAATTCAGAGCAGTTATTTCGTTTTTTGGAAAATGTGGTTGCATGTAGAGAGGGAGAGTTTACCATAATTCTGTTACCAAACTTTGCATCTGCACAGTTCCTACAATAAATGTGTTTTGTGAAATAGCCTGTGTAAATTGTTCGAAGTAGGTATTATGCATAGTTGCATAGTTTGTTAACCTTCTAAATCAGTGTTTTTTTGTTTGGCATACATTTTAAAGTGAAAAATCTGAGTCTCAACGTAATTCTGTTACTGACCCGATTCAGGAAACTAGGTGTATGTCACAAGTCAGGTCACAGTAACAGAATTACGCTGAGATGGCACCTGCGTGTTGTCAGACTCACCTGGACTCCATCACTTCCCTGATTACGTTCCCTAAATATGTCACTCCCTTTAGTTCCTTCCCCAGGCGTCATTGTTTCTGTTTCATGTCTGTGTGCTGTTAGAGTGGTTCTTGTTTTGGATTATGTTTATTTTATTAAAACACTCACTCCCTGAACTTGCTTCCCGACTCTCAGCGCATATCGTTAACAGTAACGTTAGTGTAGTTTTCTCAGAATGCCATTTCACATGGCTAGTTATAGCCTAGTTAGCTAACATTGAAGATATTGGTTAACTTTAGCTAGCTATGACAATTGGTTTGAATTGCTAGTTAAAGCTTGCTGTTAGCTAGCCAGCTGACGTTAGATGGCTGGCTAGCTACAGTAGCTAGCATTCCCTGTATGAACTGTGTAGTGATATCTCAATGGCTAGCTACAGTAGCTAACATTCCCTGTTTGAACTGTGCAGTGATATCTCAATGACGTTTCGCATCTATTGTATAATGCTAAAAATATTTGTATCTGGAATCTGTCTTTCAGCATCAATCAGTAGAACACGCCTGACTCTAATCCCCCAGTCATCAAAAAGAGAGCTGGCCCAAGCAAGTAAAGGCAGCAGCACAGTCATCAATTACATGCACCATTTCTTGACCAACTACGGAGTTGGGAAAACACGAGTGGACCTGAATTGTGATGACTGCAGTGGCCAAAACAATACGTTTGTGCTCTGGTATTGTGCCTGGTGGACCATTTACAAGCTCCACCACAATCTGGGTCTTGACTTCCTGATCACAGGTCACACCACTGCTGCTTCGGCCTCATCAAGCAGTGCTTCAGAAAGACCAGAGAGAACACTTTGTCTGAGATTGCTGGTGTTGTGAAGGATTGCACTGTGACGGGTCAACATCCTACAGCTGGTTGGACTGGAAGATGGTACGGTGCTGGTGGAAAGCTATGGCTGACAACAACACCTGACTCCGTACTTCAGGCCGCTGCCACAGATCATAAAGTACCAGCACTTCAGGTAAAATAATTTTCATTGTATGAGGTTATTCTTATCTAAACTTGGGAGGTGAATTGATCTTGTGGAGAGTTGTAATGTCTTCTGATTTTTTTTGTTATTCCCTGTTTTATCGCTTCGATGCTCTGGAGCCTGGTGTTGTCGCTAAGGAGCGTTCGGACTGCCGGGACCAGGTTTCAGCTGCTGCGCATCCTTCCTCCCATAGACGGGCTGCCTGTAAAAGCACCGACTGGACACAGCTAGACAAACTATTTTTGACAAGATCAGGGAGTTTTGCAACGAAGAGGTTATGGACATCACATGGCCTGCACCAAAGTCAAGGGCAGGACAGAAACAGGCTCTCCGAATATAGATTCCCTTGTTCATGCGTGGTTTGGTCAGACCAGTCATCAGCACTATCTGCAGTGCCTCTATTCAAATGACTCTCTCCTAACACTCGCCATACATTGCTGCTCCATTTTGTTATCCTGCTGCTCAGCCACTTTACACCTGATTGTATGCATTAACCACCTTGTCTATCACTGATATCGTTATTGGTATTGTTCTTGTACATACTGTATGTTGTTTATATTGACACTATCTATTTCTGATATTGCTACTATGCAAGTAACCATTTGGCTGTACTGTTTATACCTTCTGTAGAAGGTAGAGACCATCCACTTAGAAAAAAAAATACATCGATATATATATATATATATGATTTTTTTGGGACATACCACAACAATATCAAGTGTCCACCACAGAAACATATGCATGCGCCATATATTTATGTACTGTACATGTGTGCCTCACTCAGGTTTCAACTCAGGTTGTATGGCCTTAACTAATGTATGGAATACGATGTGATGAGTGCATGTGTAACAGTATACATAAAGTATGTTAATGTACTGGTGTGAAGGCATTTGGGCAGGGGTGTAAAGTACTTAATTAAAAATACTTTAAAGTACTACTTAAGTTGTTTTTTGGTATCTGTACATTACTATTTTATATTTTTGGCTACTTTTACTTCACTAAGTTCATAAAGAAAAGTATGTACTTTTTACTCAATACATTTTCCTTGACACCCAAAAGTACATTTTGACAGAAATTTTCCAACTCACACACTTATCAAGAAGTCATCCCTACTGCCTCTGATCTGGTTGACTCACTAAACCCAAATGCTTAGTTCGTAAATTGTTGGAGTGTGCCCTATGCTATCGTCAAAACATTAAAAATAAAATGTGCCGTCTGGTTTAATATAAGGAATTTGAAATTATTTATACTTTTACTCTATGATAATTTAGTACTATTTCCACATGACCCATCAATTTAGACAAGTGTGTCTTGGTAAGTGTCTAATATTTATAAAAAAAATTATCTGGACACTATGTTTACATGGAATTGTTCCTTAATGTAGGCTACTACCACTTTTAGTCTTAATCTTTACTACACTACTCACTGTTTAGCACCTGACCTCACATGTGAATCCTTTAAAGAGAAGGGTGGGGCTGGCTTGAGAGGGTGTGGACAATGCTGAATGGGTGTGGAAAAAACTGAATGGGTGTGGACAAAGCTGAATAGGTGTGGACAATGCTGAGAGCACTCCTTTAGGTACCACAACTTTCAAGGCCCTTTTCTCAAAAGTGAGTTTAAAAGTTGATCAACTTTCAAAGCAGAATTACTTTCCCATTGTTCCTCAATTGCAGTGTTTCATATACCATTTTCGTAGCTCTGAGTCTACTTTTATCCAATGTCAAAAAACCCAATTTCAAATTTTGCTACACAAGACCGATTTGAGCTGGTCAGTCACTACTGTGGAATTGCCTATATCTAAGCTCAGTGAGGAAAATACTGCAACACTAATACAACGCCGAGGGAGCCTAAAACTGAGTAAGCAACCGTTCATAAGAACTTTTATTGTTGTTTTAGACATCAATATCCTATTGGGGCTCTGTCAGTTTAGATTCCAACTGATATAATGCGATGTAGGGAGGAAAATCTAAACAGTCACAAGGTTACAGAGTCAATTGGGGCTGTGTGAGAGACTATTTGATCAAATAATCTAAACCTGAAAACACAGATGTGACTTTCAAAAGCAGAAGCTCATTCAAAAAGTATTTTTTGCAAACCTCCAAATGGCTTGACTCTAAACAACCAAACAAAGGTTGCTCACCTTGCTTTGAACAGAAAACTAGTATGCACTCTGTACTCATGTGGTTAAGAGCACTGTGTACTGTCACATCTCTCCTCCGTGTTCCCCATCCTCCCTGTATGGGCAGAGTCCCCATCTGAGGTACAGGCAGCCTCTGTTTGTGCAAACTCGAGCGTGTCCTGCGCTGTGTAGGCAGAGGAAAGCAGCCCCACATGCCTCTCTCAGGCCTCTGCACAACGTCCAGGAAATGAGAGGCAAAACCTAATTGTACATTACGTAAACAGTGCATAACCAAATTCTAGTGTCCTTCCAACTTTATATTTCCATGATCAATTATGTTTTCCTAGGATGAGGTGCTTTCAGGGGAACAGACAAATTGAATATTGTCTCACTGGGCTTGAGCAAATGGTCTATGTCATAGCTCTCTGTGTTTCTCTGAATAGCACTAACCGCGAGAGGAGCATGCACATTATGTACACGCACACACACGCACACACACACGCACGCACACACACAAACATAGGCTGACATGACAATATGAAATGTTATGTTTTCCTGAAATGGCTTAAATGTTGTAATTTCTCTTTCTTGTTTGAACAAGGGGTTAGATCCGTTTCTCATTGGATTTGTTGTTCTGATTGGTTGGTTGAACTTGGTGAACAACCCTGGCTTTCATTTTGCTCTCTGACCACAGACAGTTGGGGTATTTCTCTTCAATTCAAAAAGCACCATTATAGAACGGAGCCAGCCGTACACGAGAGACATTTGACTGTATTATTATAAAACGTGCAGGAAACCAAAATAACTTAAATTGATGCGCTCCAATCATGGGGACCAAGTAGGGTAAAGATCAGAATGTGAACTATTACAAACATTCAGATAGGCACGGCTCCATGGTTTCCAGCCACTTCTCTTCAAACATCGCAAACCCTCTGTTATCCTATAACATCGAGTTACTATGCACAGCTAACCAAAATAACATATTTCATATCGACTAACATTGACTTTGGAAGCGAAACAGACATTTCTCTGGAGTTCTTGTGGGTATTAGCAGAGCTTCAAATAGGCCCTGGCTGACAGCTGAGCACATCTGCACATGTCGCCGCCCCACAGGACTAGGGAGGTAGTACACTCTGTGACCATAAAACGGTTTCCTCAAAAGAAGCTGGCTTTATTATTGCAAATCAGTATCCTTGCGAAACCTACTTGATTTTCCTATCATTGTAAGGCTTATACTGAGGGGCATGGAACAATTGAAATAGTCAATTCCATTTACTAAGACCAGGTCACAAAGTGTCGATGGTTGAGCAACGTGTGATGTGGTTTGGAATTGTTTGAAATTTGAGAGGGGGACATACACAGAGCCGACTGCACACTGAGTAAGTGGTGCTGCATGTGTGCTGAGGCCCCGGCAGTGCTGAGCCTGGGAGGGAGTTAATTTGTTTCCTACTGTGATCACACCCTGCAACAGAAGCAGCACACTGCAGGCTTTTAATCGCGGTGTTTTACAACGTCTCAAACCAATGTCGGGAAAACAAAACATGCTTCCAAAGATTGGACTGCCTGCACCTTAGCAGACTTCTGACAGTGTAAATAACCTTGGTATTTGCTCAATGGTGAAGCGAGGAGGTAGGGATCACAGACCAGAGAGTATCATTGTATTTCCCTTGCTTAATATTTTCATACGGTCCACACTTGCACTACGTTTGGCCACATTCTTTGATCTTCGAGGGCACTGTGTTCCCCCCAATGGTCACGAACTCATTATCATCTCATAAAGCAAAACTGATCAGGGTGTCCTTTGAAACCACAACATAAATTATAACACCGCTTTTGACACCCGATGATAACAAGTGGGCTAACAAGTATTTTCCAGAGAAAGCTAGCGGCTTGACATGATTCAGTACTGGGCACTGAGAAGTGTGGCTTCTTGGCGAGCCGAACAATTACACTGTAGACCAACAACAACAACAAACCACTTCAAGCTGCATAACAATAACACACAGTCTAGATACATCTCTCACAACAAACCATCATAGCCACAGGTAGTAGAGATCCCTCCAGTTGTGGTCTTGCTACTATGGGTCAATGTCAAGTGTGATAAAGGTATAAGGCCTAAGGCTTTGGAAGGGTTATCATACAGGTTAATAGATAAGCCTGACTTCTGAGTCCCTGGATTTTATGGACCCTAAAGTAGCATTTTGGGACATGATAGCTTTTGCAGAAAAAAAGGAATGATTTCCAAGAACCATTTCCCATGGGCTTGGGAGATTATTACTGGAAAGGGCACTAGTTTAAAGATGAACCTGTCCCTTTTCAAACCTTCACTAAGGGCACTGGATAAAAGCATTGGGAGATGGCGAGGGAGAGTGAAACAGACCATAGTAGCTTCAGTCACAATCTCCTGCGACTGTATATAGCAGGGGTCATTAACCAGACTTTTCTTTAAGCGGATGGTCAGGGGGCCGGAACATAATTATAAATCATTTGTACTCTGCAAATTGACGCAAGAAAGGGAAGGGAAAGGGGATAGCTAATCAGTTGCACAACTGAATGCATTCAACCAAAATGCGTCTTCAACATTTAACCCAACCCCTCTGAATCAGAGAGGGGGGAGGTGCCTTAATCGACATCCATGACATCAGCGCCCGGGCTGCAGTTGTTAAGAAGCCCAAAGAGATATAGTATTTGACAAAAACAAGGTTTCAGTGGTTCACTGAAGGTACAAACTCTGCCTTCCCGGCGGGCCCGGAGAGAAAATCAAGTGCACTATAGGCCTACCGCTGGCCAATCGGATGGATCCGATGACCTTGTCTGCAATAACGTAGCAGGCATCAAAGAAAGCTACAGCAAAGTTGACACTGTAAGATTTCAAAACGTCTAAAACTATGACTAGAGAGAGACTGTCAACGAATACAGCACAGAGCTGCTGTTTATATGTTTAAGTTCTTACTCACCACTGTCAACACTTTTTATATAATACTTTTATAAGACCAACGTCATTACCATCACAATTAACTTAAACGGGAGGCAACAGTCATATAATATAATCGCCGTGAAGCTGGAATATGTAACTTTTTGGCAACCCGACCAAATTCACATAGAAATCTGAGTTATAGCTGTCATTCTCATTGAAAGAAAGTCTAAGAAGGGGTAGATCTGAAAATGCTATATTTTTGGTTATAGAAAATATATTTCACAGTGGTTTATGGTACAATGTACCATAGGATACCCATATGGGGCTAGTTAGAGACCATTGGTAGTTTACACTATGTACATGGGCAATATGTTCAAATGTCAATAGCTCCAAATTTCAATAACTTTAATTTAATGAGAAAACTAAAAGATGTGCAACATGACAATATTGTGCCATTTACATTGTGTCATTTATTGACGGTCCCCCTAGCTAGCCGCAGAAATAGACTATCCAACATCAAACCAACTTCGCCACGGTCACACACCAGCCTGCTAAAGCTAATTAGTGAAAGAATTTGGCTAACTCTTCCCACCTACAAACACACACGAGACACCCACATCAAACCACACCCCAAAACCAACCATTTCTTCATTACCCAAATCTAACGAGGCCAAATCCGGAAGTGCAGTCGCCCTTTAAAGGCCTGCACGAAGCGTACTGAACTGCAGCCTTTTGCGGACCGAGAGGCATTCACTTTCTGCTCCATCCTCGCTAACAGAGGCGTCTGTGTGAAAATGCACAGAGAATATAGAGGGGCTTGGCGTGCATGTCTATTAAATATTCATGATAAACCACTTAGAACAGGGCGGAGAGGACGGAAACACCACCTGAGGAACGAGAGAGCTAGGAACGCAAGGAAATAGATTTATAGATAGCACAACAAAAACAGTCCACGAGGACAAAAATGCCATCTTTCACAAGCAAGGGCACTGCTAAACTTCAATGTACTGATAGAGGAAAGACCATTTTTTTTCAGTTCCAGGAGTGGTTGTTGAGTCATAATGTCTGTGTTGAAATGGACCTACAAACAGTACTGTCAGGAGACCTGAAAAAACACGATCAATCAATGGGAAATATGATTGTACTCTTATATAAAGTTTATTTTTATTTTTAGGGCAATCGTTGTTGTATGGTACAAATAGAGAGGTTCAAGACCCTCGTAAGACATCACAGTAAAATAGAAGGATGTATAGCAAAAGGAAATAGTCAAATGGTAGTGTACTGGGAAAGATGGGTTAGTCTGTGGACATCTGAGGGGTAGGATTAAGATAGGAGGATTTGGTTGATTTGACGAGTCCAGTACAAATAGAAGGAGGCTCTACAGTGCCTTCAGAAAGTATTCATATACCCAGAAAGTATTCATATAACATTTTGTTATGTTACAGCCTGATTTAAAATGGATTACATTTAGATTTTGTGTCACTGGCCTACACACAATACCCCAAGTATGTATTTCTTTGGACGGTGTATACCATGTGTATCTCAAACATATAACTAATTAAAAACGAATAAAAGTGTTTATTATTGTATTAGTGAAGTTTCCAGTTGGTTGGAGTTGGACAGACATGCAGTCCTTGGATTTCCTAAACTGGGCACCCAATGAACCCAACAAAGCCTTCAACCCTGGGTTCGTGGGAGGAGAGAACTGTGTGGATTTGTTCCATGACAAACACTGGAATGACAACAACTGTGTGCAGACGAGAGAATATGCCTGTCGCCACCACCAATGTGAGCACTAAGTGCTTTGCCATAGTCCCAAAATGTTGTGAATGATTAAAATGAGTGAATTATTCCATAGAATCCTATAGGATTTTGTGTCACCTCTATCAGAATCCTATTAGACAACTTTTTTCCCATTGGAAATCAAAAGGAATCCAATTGGATCTTATAGGTTTTTGTCACCCCGATTAGAATCCTATTGTAACTGTTTTTCTTATTTGAATCCATTAAATTATAGTTTGTTGTTATTTGTTCCAGTACAATACAACAACATTAATTATAAACCTTTTCGGAAACAACAGTTCTATATTCATTTTGGTTTTATTCACCACCACAATATGGAAGTGATTCAAGGCTGCAAGTTCATTTACAGTATGAAAACCAGTACAGTACATTGTTTTCAACAAAACACTTTAGTTATTTGATTTGATTCTTATTCATGTAACGTGTCGTCTTTAAATTAGACATTACAATATGACATACAAGAACACTAGATTTGGTGCACAGTAAGACAAAGATATGAGCTTTTTTTATTATTTATTATTATAATAGTCAGCTATGCGTACAAAAATAAACCATGTGTGCACAATAACTTTAATGTGTGATGCAGATGCAACAGGTAGTTGTTTAAGAGTTAAGAGGTTTGGGGGGGTTGGGGCTCCATATGTTAAGCAGCCAATTTAACTATAGTGAATAGCCAAGTTTTGAGGTTAAATCCTTTGGAATGTAATGTGAAAACCTATTCAATTCCCATCAACAAAATGATTGGAAATCCTATAGGATGAAAAACATTGACATTCTACAGTGTATGACTCCCATACAAGGACCCAATTAGAATCCAATACAAAAACCGGCCCCGCCTTAAATGATGTTCAGCTTATACAGTAAAGGCTTCGTAAAGCGGAATTATGTGGAATTATGTTTTTTTTAGAAATGTTTACAAATTAATGAAATATGAAAAGCTAAAATGTCTTGAGTCAATAAGTATTCAACCCCTTTGTTATGGCAAGCCTAAATAAGTTCAGGAGTAAACATTTGCTTAACAAGTGTCATTATAAGTTGCATGGACTCACTCTGTGTGCAATAATAGTGTTTAATATGATTTTTGAAGGACTACCTCATCTCTGCACCCCCACACATACGATTATCTGTAAGATCCCTCAGTCGAGCAGTGAAAATCAAACACAGATTCAACCACAAAGATGAGGGAGGTTTTCCTATGGTTCATAAAGAAGGGCACTTATTGGTAGATGAGTAAAAATACAATAAAAAAAGCAGACATTGAATATCCCTTTGAGCACGGTGAAGTTATTAATTACACATTGAATGGTGTATCAATACAAAAATGGCAAAGATACAGGCGTCCTTCCTTACTCAGCTGCCAGAGAATAAGGATACCTCTCAGGTATTTCACCATGAGGCCAATAGTGACTTTAAAACAGTTACAGAGTTTAATGGCTGTGATGGGAAAAAACTGAGGATGGATCAACAACATTGTAGCTACTCCACAATACTAACTAACCTAAATGACAGAGAAAAAAAATAATGAACCCTGAACAGAATAAAAATATTCCAAAACATGCATCTTGTTTGCAATAAGGCACTAAAGTTAAGCTGCAATAAATGTGGCAAAGAAATTAACTTCATGCCCTGAATACAAAGCGTTTCATTTGGGGCAGATCCCACACAACACATTGCTGAGTACCACTCTTCATAATTTCAAGCATGGTGTTGGCTACATAATGTTATGGGTATGCCTGTCATTGGCAAGGACTAGGGAGTTTTTCAGGATCAAAATAAACGGAATGAAACTAAGCAAAGGCCAAATCCTAGAATAAAACCTTGTTCAGTCTAATTTCCACCAGACACTGGGAGATGAATTCACCTTTCAGCAGGACAATAACCTAAAACAGGACGAGTTGCTTACCAGGACGACATATATATTGTTCCTGTGTCACGTTCTGACCTTAGTTCTGTTATTATATCTTTGTTTTAATATGGTCAGGGCGTGAGTTGGGTGGGCAGTCTGTTTGTTTTTCTATGTTGGTTTTTGAGTTCGGCCTAGTATGGTTCTCAATCAGAGGCATCTGTCAATTGTTGTCCCTGATTGAGAATCATACTTAGGTAGCCTGGGTTTCACTTTTGGGTTGTGGGTGTTTGTTTTCCGTGTGAGTGTTTGGTCCACACGGTCCTGTTTTCAGTTTTGTATATTCACGTCATCGTTTGTTGTTTTGTTTGAGTGTTCTATTGTCTTTATTAAAAAACATTATGGACACTTACCACGCTGCGCATTGGTCCTCCGATCCTTCACGCTACTCCTCCTCAGAAGAGGAGGACGAGAACCCTTACAGAAACACCCACCACCAAAGGACCAAGCAGCGTGGTAACGGGCAGCAGCAGCAGCAGCGATCGCAGGACTCCTGGACATGGGAGGAGATTCTGGACGGCAAGGGACCATGGGCACAGCCTGGAGAATATTGCCGCCCCAAGGCAGAGCTAGAGGCAGCGAAAGTCGAGAGGCGGCGGTATGAGAAGGCAGCACGGCAGCGCGGCTGGAAGCCCGAGAGGCAGCCCCAAAAATGTTTTGGGGGGGCACACGGGGAGTGTGGGGAAGTCAGGTAGGAGACCTGCTCCAACTTCCCGTGCTTACCGGAGAGCGAGAGGGACCGGGCAGGCACCGTGTTGTGCGGTGAAGCGCACGGTGTCCCTGGTGCGCGTGCATAGCCCGGTGTGGTACATTGCAGCACCTCGTATCGGCCGGGCTAGAGTGGGCATCGAGCCAGGTGCCATGAAGCCGGCTCAGCGCATCTGGTCTCCAGTGAGTCTCCTCGGGCCGGTGTACATGGCACCAGCCTTACGCATGGTGTCCCCGGTTCGCCAGCACAGCCCA
The DNA here is from genome assembly GCF_013265735.2 of Oncorhynchus mykiss. Lineage (NCBI taxonomy): Eukaryota > Metazoa > Chordata > Actinopteri > Salmoniformes > Salmonidae > Oncorhynchus > Oncorhynchus mykiss. The sequence continues at coordinate 63,964,241 of NC_048565.1, forward strand.
GTGCAGGCTATTCCACCTCGCCGCACTGGCCTGGCTACTGGGAGCATTCAACCCGGTAAGGTTGGGCAGGCTCGGTGCTCAAGAGCTCCAGTGCGCCTTCACGGTCCGGTCTATCAGATGCCACCTCCACGCACCAGCCCTCCGATGGCAGCCCCCCGCACCAGGCTGTCTCTCCGTCTCCTCCCTACAGGTGCTCCCGCCTGTCCAGGGCTGCCGGAGTCTCCCGCCTGTCCGGCGCTGCTGGAGTCTCCCGCCTGTCCGGCGCTGCTGGAGTCTCCCGCCTGTCCGGCGCTGCTGGAGTCACCCATCCATTCGGGACCCATCCGGGTGAAGTGGGGTCCACGTCCCGTGCCAGCGCCACCACCGCGGACAGACACCCACCCAGACCCTCCCCTATAGGTTCAGGTTTTGCGGCCGGAGTCCGCACCTTTGGGGGGGGGGGGGGGGGGGGGGGGGTACTGGTTTTTCCAGTACCACCTCCACACCCCAGCCCTCCGGTAGCAGCTCCCCGCACCAGGCTTCCTGTGCGTGTCCTCGGCACAGTACCACCAGTGCCAGCACCACGCATCAGGCCTACAGTGCGTCTCGCCTGTCCAGCGCTGCCAGAGCCTTCCTCCTCTTCAGCGCTGTCGGAGTCTCCCGCCTGTTTAGCGCTGTCAGAGCTTTCCGCCTCTACAGCGCTGCCGGAGTCTCCCGCCTGTTCGGAACTGCCAGTCTGCAAGGAGCTGCCAGTCTGCAAGGAGCTGCCAGTCTGCAAGGAGCTGCCAGTCTGCAAGGAGCTGCCAGTCTGCATAGAGCTGCCAGTCTGCAAGGAGCTGCCAGTCTGCATAGAGCTGCCAGTCTGCAAGGAGCTGCCAGTCTGCAAGGAGCCGCCAGAGCTGCCAGTCTGCAGGATGCCGCCAAAGCTGCCAGTCTGCAGGATGCCGCCAGAGCTGCCAGTCTGCAAGGAGCCGTCAGAGTTGCCAGTCAGCATGGAGCAGCCAGAGCCGCCAGTCAGCATGGAGCAGCCAGGGCCGCCAGTCAGCATGGAGCAGCCAGGGCCGCCAGTCAGCATGGAGCAGCCAGAGCAGCCAGTCAGCATGGAGCAGCCAGAGCAGCCAGTCAGCATGGAGCAGCCAGAGCAGCCAGTCAGCATGGAGCAGCCAGAGCAGCCAGTCATTATGGAGCAGCCAGAGCTGTCAGTCAGCATGGAGCAGCCAGTCAGCATGGAGCAGCCAGAGCTGCCAGTCAGCATGGAGCAGCCAGTCAGCATGGAGCAGCCAGAGCTGCCAGTCAGCATGGAGCAGCCAGTCAGCATGGAGCAGCCAGTCAGCATGGAGCAGCCAGAACTGCCAGTCGACCAGACTCTTCCAGATCTGCCAGACTCTTCCAGATCTGCCAGTCGGCCAGACTCTTCCAGATCTGCCAGTCGGCCAGACTCTTCCAGATCTGCCAGTCGGCCAGACTCTTCCAGATCTGCCAGTCGACCAGACTCTTCCAGATCTGCCAGTCGACCAGACTCTTCCAGATCTGCCAGTCGACCAGACTCTTCCAGATCTGCCAGTCGACCAGACTCTTCCAGATTTTCCAGTCAGCCAGGATCTGCTAGATCCAACTACCTGCCTGGGCTTCCTCTCAGTGCTGAGCTTCCTCTCAGTGCTGAGCTACCCATCAGTCCGAGCTACCTCTGTCCCGAGCTGCCCCTCTGTCCCGAGCTGTCATTTAGGAGGGTAACCTATCTAGGGATGCTAAGGAGGTGGACTAAAACTATTATGGAGTGGGGTCCACGTCCAGCGCCAGAGCCGCCACCGCGGACAGATGCCCACCCAGACCCTCCCCCATAGGTTCAGGTTTTGCGGCCGGAGTCCGCACCTTGGGGAGGGGGGGTACTGTCACACCCTGACCATAGTTTACTTTGTATGTTTCTATGTTTTGGTTGGTCAGGGTGTGATCTGAGTGGGCATTCTATGTTACATGTCTAGTTTGTCCAGTTCTATGTTCGGCCTGATATGGTTCTCAATCAGAGGCAGGTGTTCGTCATTGTCTCTGATTGGGAACCATATTTAGGTAGCCTGGGTTTCACTGTGTGTTTGTGGGTGATTGTTCCTGTCTATGTGTTTTCACCAGATAGGCTGTTTAGGTTTTCGTTACGTTTATTGTTTTTGTAGTGTTTGTGTTTAGTGTGTTTTTTCATTAAACATGAATCGCAATCGACACGCTACATTTTGGTGCGACTCTCCTTCACATACAGAAAACCGTTACAATGTGCAAATATTTTACAGTCCAGGTGTGCAAAGCTCTTAGACTTACCCAGAAAGACATAGATTATTCTAACTTGTATTGACTCAGGGGTGTGAATACTTATGTAAATAAGATATTTCTGTATTTTATTTCCAATAAATGTGCAAAAATGGGTAAAAACATGTTTTCACTTTGTCATTATGGGGTATTTTGTGTAGATGGGTGGAAAACATTTATTTAATCCATTTTGAATTCAGGCGGTAACAACAAAATCTGGATTAAGTCAAGGGGTATGAATACTTTCTGAAGGCACTGTCTGTATATACACTGCTCAAAAAAATAAAGGGAACACTTAAACAAGACAATAACTCCAAGTCAATCACACTTCTGTGAAATCAAACTGTCCACTTAGGAAGCAACACTGAGTGACAATACATTTCACATGCTGTTGTGCAAATGGAATAGACAACAGGTGGAAATTATAGGCAATTACCAAGACACCCCCAATAAAGGAGTGGTTCTGCAAGTGGTGACCACAGAACACTTCTCAGTTCCTATGCTTCCTGGCTGATGTTTTGGTCACTTTTGAATGCTGGCGGTGCTTTCACTCTAGTGGTAGCATGAGACTGAGTCTACAACCCACACAAGTGGCTCAGGTAGTGCAGCTCATCCAGGATGGCACATCAATACGAGCTGTGGCAAGAAGGTTTGCTGTGTCTGTCAGCGTAGTGTCCAGAGCATGGAGGTGCTACCAGGAGACAGGCCAGTACATCAGGAGACGTGGAGGAGGCCGTAGGAGGGCAACAACCCAGCAGCAGAACCGCTACCTCCGCCTTTGTGCAAGGAGGAGCAGGAGGAGCACTGCCAGAGCCCTGCAAAATGACCTCCAGCAGGCCACAAATGTGCATGTGTCTGCTCAAACGGTCAAAAACAGACTCCATGAGGGTGGTATGAGGGCCCGACGTCCACAAGTGGGGGTTGTGCTTACAGCCCAACACCGTGCAGGACGTTTGGCATTTGCCAGAGAACACCAAGATTGACAAATTCGCCACTGACGCCCTGTGCTCTTCACAGATGAAAGCAGGTTCACACTGAGCATGTGACAGAAGTGACAGAGTCTGGAGACGACATGAAGAACGTTCTGCTGCCTGCAACATCCTCCAGCATGACTGGTTTGGCGGTGGGTTAGTCATGGTGTGGGGTGGCATATCTTTGGGGGGCCGCACAGCCCTCCGTGTGCTCGCCAGAGGTAGCCTGACTGCCATTAGGTACCGAGATGAGATCCTCAGACCCCTTGTGAGACCATATGCTGGTGCAGTTGGCCCTGGGTTCCTCCTAATGCAAGACAATGCTATACCTCATGTGGCTGAAGTGTGTCAGCAGTTCCTGCAAGAGGAAGGCATTGATGCTATGGACTGGCCCGCCCATTCCCCAGACCTGAATCCAATTGAGCACATTTGGGACATCATGTCTCGATCCATCCACCAGCGGCACGTTGCACCACAGACTGTCCAGGAGTTGGTGGATGCTTTAGTCCAGGTCTGGGAGGAGATCCCTCAGGAGACCATCCGCCACCTCATCAGGAGCATGCCCAGGCGTTGTAGGGAGGTCAAACAGGCACGTGGAGGCCACATACACTACTGAGCCTCATTTTGACTTGTTTTAAGGACATTACATCAAAGTTGGATCAGCCTTCTAGTGTGGTTTTCCACTTTAATTGTGAGTGTGACTCCTCAATGGGTTGATAAATTTGATTTCCTTTGCATGATTTTTGTGCACATTCAACTATGTAAAGAAAAAAGTATTTAATAAGAATATTTCATTCATTCAGATCTAGGATGTGTTATTTTAGTGTTCCCTTTGTTTTTTTGGGCAGTGTATATATATATATATATACAGAGAGATATTTGTGTATGGTTTCAACCAGGTCCTCCAACCAGGGAAGTGGGTGGTAGGGGCAAGTAATAAAAACATTCAAAGGGGGGATCAGAAATTATGCAAGTAATGTTAGGCTAATCTGTCTGCTAGTTTCATAGCTGATCTGTCATTCATACGGACCTCACATTGCTAGTCTAACAAAGATAAACAATCAAATGTCATGATGAGTGGGGAAATAAATTTGCTAAAATATTATTGTTAAATTATTAATTTAATCAATTCTAGAATAAGGCTGTAACGTAACAAAATGTGGAAAAGGGAAGGGGTCTGAATACTTTCCAAATGCACCAAATGCACTATCTAGCTAAACCAGGTGCAATCGTATGTTGTACATGGATCCTGACAAATAAATAAAAGACCGTAGGTCTATGCCAGGAAACTCCAGATATGTCCCTACCCAAATCCAATGCACTAATTTTCCTTTCCACAAGCATCCATTTGGAGAGAATAGAGTCTTTGGTGGTTTTGAGGAGCTATTGGTGGTTGTTTCGTAGAGGATGTCCAAATCCAAAATAAGATTATCATTGGTATCTGAAAAAAAGCCATGCATGCTTATGCTACATTACCTACAGTTAGTACACGCATGCATATACTACAATTTTCTTTTTTGCGGATTCTGACAAGGTAAAAAATCTGACAGAACACCGCAAATCTCTGAGAAGGAGATGGACGATGAAGTCCAAACTTCTCTTTGCTGTCAGCTTTGCAAGCGCAGAGCACACACATTGTCACATACAATATCTAAAAGTAGATAAAATCTTGTTCACCGGGTAGGTTTGCATTTCAACTGTGACTGAGCAACAACAGCCGCCTGCAAAGACAATGTTTGTGTTTTCCTGTCATGTTCTCCCTATTGCTCCTTCCATCTCACCAACCCAAACATCTCTTTTCACAACACTTCCTGCCTCCCTGTGCATTTCTTCTGTGTCACTCTTTCCAAGTCTCTATCCCTGTCACTCCCTCTATTCCTCTAAATGTTTCTCTCTCAATTTCTCCCTCCCTCCCTCCCTCCCTCCCTCCCTCCCTCCCTCCCTCCCTCCGTCCATATGCGCCCAGCTTCTCTCTCTGACTTTCTCTCTTCTCTCTTAGGCCAGTGCTATGTTCCCTAGCCAGTGCATTGCCTGAGACAGGTGTCAGCTACAATCTCTGCTACTGTTCTCCACAGAGACACAGTGCCTCTCTCTCTTTCTCATACTTGCCGCTGAAACGATTACACCAGATAGGTCAAGGTCAACAGAGCTGTCAGACTCCACTCCAACTCCGGAGCAACTTCTTTCACATGTCGGAGAGGGAAACATGCAGAGGTGTTAATAGAGGGCTTCTGCTGCTCTCGAGGTGCTAAGAATTATGGACATTTCACAAACAATCCATTTTCTTTTCAATTTGTTATGTTTGAAGATGTTTTTTTGCATTGGGAATTTGTAATAAATAGTAAATAAAAGTAAAAGACATAGGGATGGTGCTGCCACTTAATTACAACCACTAAACACGATTTGTGAATAGAATGCATCTACTTGAGGAAAACTTACTGTACGTGCCATAATAAAGAAGGTCACTAATACAGAACTTGTTGTCTGGAGAGGTGAAGTGAATGAAAGGAACAATGAAGGAGGCCAAGGGGATGGATGCATTAGGAGAGATCTACTAGTGAGGGAATTCACTCCGTGTAAGTCACATGATGTGCATAGCCTATTTTCCTCTCATATCTGTTTATTTTCACAGCACGTCAAAAGGGAGACATGGGAGGCCACTTCGGCCCGACAAAAGGTCACATTCCCTAATGCAGGAAAGCTGCTTCCTGGCCAACCAAGAGGCCTGCTGGAGGCTTATTGACCAAGGGGAAAGAGAGTGAGCATTATATGTGTCACTTTAAATGTAACGTTACAAAGGGTTTGTAATTTGTCTTCTTAAAAAGAGTAGACTATTTGAATTGCAAACTGTTGTTGCAATGAAGGATACTCCTCATTCCTGCCAAGAGGCATTGATTGGACAAAGAGACAATGTTTATGCTATTTCAGGGGATAATTAATTTTGTCTGGCTCATTTACCATTTATGAGCTTTACAATATAAACACTGACTTTTTAAACAATGACCGTGACCGAAGATTGTCAGTGAAGAACACTTCCTCCAATCAAAACTTGGTAATGCCTCCAGGCACAACTGCAACAACAGTTTAAGAAAGTGAAGACAAGATTAGCCTTGTTGCATAATTAATTATGTATCTTAGAACAGCGGAATTACTTTGTTTACATAAAATATATATGTATCTATCATTTTTCACCTTTATTTAACCAGGTAGGCCAGTTGAGAACAAGTTCTCATTTACAACTGCGACCTGTCCAAGATAAAGCAAAGCAGTGCGACAAAAACAGCAACACAGAGTTACACGTAAACAAACGTACAGTCAATAACACAAAATAAAATATTAAAAAAAAAATCTATGTACAGTGTGTGCAAATGTAGAAGAGTAGGGAGGTAGGCAATAAATAGGCCATAGAGGCCAAAAATAATAATAATAATAAAAATAATTACAATTTAGCATTAATACTGGAGTGATAGATGTGCAGATGATGATGTGCAAGTAGAGATACTGGGGTGTAAAAGAGCAAGAGGGTAAGTAATAATATGGGGATGAGGTAGTCGGGTGTGCTATTTACAGATTGGCTGTGTACAGGTACAGTGATCCATCCGTAAGCTGCTCTGACAGCTGATGCTAAAAGTTAGAGAGAGAGATATAAGACTCCAGCTTCAGAGATTTTTGCAATTCATTCCAGTCATTGGCAGCAGAGAACTGGAAGGAAAGGCGGCCAAAGGAAGTGATGGCTTTGGGGCTGACCAGTGCAATGTACTTGCTGGAGCGCGTGCTACGGGTGGGTGTTGCTATGGTGACCAGTGAGCTAAGATAAGGCGGGGCTTTACCTAGCAAATACTTATAGATGACCTGTAGCCAGTGGGTTTGGCGACGGATATGTAGTGAGGGCCAGCCAACGAGAGCATACAGGTCGCAGTGGAGGGTAGTGTATGGGGGCCTTGGTGATAAAACTGATGGCACTGTCATAGACAACATCCAGTTTGCTGAGTAGAGTGGTGAGGACTATTTTGTAAATGACATCGCCGAAGTCAAGGATCGGTAGGATAGTGAGTTTTACGAGGGTATGTTGCGAAACAGGAAGATGATTCTAGATTTAATTTTGGATTGGAGATGCTTAATGTGAGTCTGGAAGGGGAGTTTACAGTCTAACCAGACACCTAGGTATTTGTAGTTGTCCACTTTGTCACGCCCTGACCATAGAGAGCCCTTGGTTCTTTACGGTGTAGTAGGTCAGGGCGTGACTAGGGGGTGTTCTAGCTCAATACTTCTATGTTAGTGTTTTGTATGGTTCACAATTAGAGGCAGCTGGTAATCGTTGCCTCTAATTGTAGATCATATTTAGGTAGCTATTTTTCCTACCTGTGTTTGTGGGATATTGTTTTGTGTTTGTGCATGTGCACCACTACTTTCACGTTTCGTTGTTGGTTTATTGTTTTGTTTTGCAGTTTCCCCGAAATAAAGATTTGGAACTCTACACACGGTGCGCATTGGTACGTCTTTAATCACAAGCGTGACAGGTTATCTCACCAAGCAAGGACCAAGCAGCGTGTGATGGAGGTAAAGGAGTTTTGGACCTGGGAAGAAATTATGGGAGGTTGTGAGACCCTTCCTTGGAAGTTGTCACCAAGGAAGGTGGAAGGACAGAGACGACGCCGGGGACCGCGGCCACAGATAACCCAAGACCGAGGGGTGGCGGCGGAGCAGAGGAGAGTGGAAGAGCGGGTCGTCAGTCCGGTGCCATCTGTGCCAGCTCCCCGTACTCACCCTGAAGAGCCAGAGACCGTCAGGGAGGCGGTGGAGAAGTTGGGAGAGAGAGAGATGAGAGAAATGTTATGTAGGTGTGTTCTGCACAGCATCTGACCTGAGAAGCCTGTCACCAGTCCGGTGCCACCTGTGCCGGCTCCACGCACCTGGCCTCCAGGGCGCCTCCCCAGTCCGGTACGTCCTGTGCCACCTCCCCGCACTAAGCCTGAAGTGCGTGTCACCAGTCCGGTGCCACCAGTGCCGGCTCCACGCACCAGGCCTCCAGTGCGCCTCCCCAGTCTGGTACATCCTGTGCCAGCTCCCCACACTCGCCCTGAAGTGTGTGTCACCAGTCCGGTGCCACCTGTGCTGGCTCCACGCACCAGGCCTCCAGTGCGTCTCCCGGGCCCTCCAGTGAGTCTTCCTCTGTGCTGGTGCCCAGTCCAGGCACGGTGTCCAGTCCCGCTCCAAGGCCGGAGCCTTCCTCTGCGCCGGTGCCCAGTCCAGAAGAAGTTGCTGCAGGGGGTGGTAAGCATGGCTAGCCATGGAAAAATGCTTATTGAAATGATCGATTATCGTAGATTTATCGGTGGTGACAGTGCTTCCTTTCCTCAGTGCAGTGGGCAGCTGGGAGGAGGTGCTCTTATTCTCCATGGACTTTCCAGTGTCAAAAAACTTTTTGGAATTAGTGCTACAGGAAGCAAATTTCTGTTTAAAAAAAGCTAGCCTTAGCTTTCCGAACTGACTGAGTGTATCGGTTCCTGACTTCCCTGAAAAGTTGCATATCGCGGGGGCTATTCGCGGGGGCCACAGGATGCTTTTGTGCTGGTCAAGGGCAGTCAAGTCTGGGGTGAACCAAGGGATATATCTGTTTTTAGTTCTACATATTTTGAATGGGGCATGATAATTTAAGATGGAGAGGAAAGCACTTTTGAAGAGCAACCAGGCATTCTTTACTGACAGGATGAGGTCAATATCCTTCCAGGATACTAGGTCGGCCAGGTCGATTAGAAAGGCTGCTCGCTGAAGTGTTTTAGGGAGCGTTTGATAGTGATGAGGGATGGTCGTTTGACCGCGGACCCAGTATGCAGGCAATGAGGCAGTCATCGCTGGGATCCTGGTTGAAGACAGCAGAGGTGTATTTAGAGAGCAGGTTGGTCAGGATGATATCTAATAGGGTTGCCCATGGTTACGGATTTCGGGTTGTACCTGGTAGGTTCCTTGATGATTTGTGTGAGATTGAGGATATCTAGCTTAGATTGTAGGATGGCCAGGGTGTTAAGCATGCCCCAGTTTAGGTCACCTAACAGTACAAACTCTGAAGATAGATGGGGGGCAATTAATTCACATATGGTGTCCAGGGCACAACTGGGGCCAAGGGGGTCTATAACAAGTGGAAACGGTGAGAGACTTATTTCTGGAAAGGTGGATTTTTAAAAGTAGAAGCTCAAATTGTTTGCGCACAGACCTGGACAGTGCGACAGAACTCTGCAGGCTACCTCTACAGTAGATTGCAACTCTGCCCCCTTTGGCAGTTCTATCTTGTCTGAAAATTTTATAGTTAGGGATGGAAATTTCAGGATTTTTGGTGGCTTCCTAAGCCAGGATTCAGACACGGCTAGGACATCCGGGTTGGCGGAGTGAATAAAACAAACTTAGGGAGTAGGCTTCTAATGTTAACATGCATGAAACAAATGCTTTTACGGTTACAGAAGTCAACAAATGTGTCACAATCATCGTAATGAGTAGACCAACGCTACGTGCATAGAGTTCCACATAATTTTAATAAACCGAAACTCACTGAACTGAACAAAACAGCAAACAACCAACCAAACTAAACGTGAAGCTACTGTTGTGCACTCAGGCAACTAAATGTAGACAAGATCCCACAACACAAATGAGGAAAATGGCTACCTAAATATGATCCCCAATCAGAGACAACGATAAACAGCTGTCTCTGATTGGGAACCATATCAGGCCAACATAGACATACAAAACCCCCTAGACATACAAAAACCCTAGACATACAAAAACTAGAGTATCCACACTAGTCACACCCTGACCTAACCAAAATATATAGAAAAAGATATCTGTCAGGGCGTGACAAAGGTCAGGGCGTGACAAAATGAGAGCGCCTGGGGAATGGGAGTGATGCTGGGGGCTGCAGGGCCTGGGTTAACCTCTATATCACCAAAGGAACAAAGGAGGACTATGGCTAAAGGCTAAAAGAACTGGTCGTCCAGTGAGTTCGGAACAGAGAGTAAAAGCAGCAGGTTTCTGGCCGTGGAAGAATAGATTCAAGGCATAATGTACATAAAAGAGTATGGTAGGATGTGAGTACAGTGGAGGTAAGCATAGGCATTGAGTGACGATGAGAGAGGTTTTGTCTCTAGAGGCACCATTTAAGTCAGGTGCGGTCACCGCATGTGTGGGGGATGGAACATAAGGGCATATTGAGCAGGGCTGGAGGCTCTACAGTGAAAAATTACTAACCAAAACAGCAATAGACAATGCATATTGACATTAGGGAGAGGGATGTGTAGCCGAGTGATCATAGGGTCCAGTGAGTAGCTAGGCGAGCAGGAGGCACGACGATTCAGACAGCTAGCAGGCCAGGGATAGCAGCAGAGTAGCAGACAAGAGTCTGTTGAAATCCCCCTCGAACGGGTTACGTCGGCAGACCAGTCGTGATGGATTGGTGGGGCTCCTTGTTGGCAGCAAAGGGTCCAGGCCAATTGGCAGAAGAGGTATTGAAGCCCAGGTTCAAAAGTGTCAAAATAGCAGATCCATACCACATGAGGCGCAGGAGAGTACAGTGCCTTGCGAAAGTATTCGGCCCCCTTGAACTTTGCGACCTTTTGCCACATTTCAGGCTTCAAACATAAAGATATAAAACTGTATTTTTTTGTGAAGAATCAACAACAAGTGGGACACAATCATGAAGTGGAACGACATTTATTGGATATTTCAAACTTTTTTAACAAATCAAAAACGGAAAAATTGGGCGTGCAAAATTACCTGCATATTTCAACAATCTTCCGCCGCAGTGTTTGGAATAGAGGCGCTACTTTACATTTCTTATTTGCTTCTTTCTCCCTCAATGATACACCTTTCCACACAGCTTCCATGACTAAAACAGTCTAAAAGGCTCGTAGGCCTTGTCACTTTCCACACATGCAGGGTGTACGTGATTGGTCTCAAAACTGTAAAGTGCTTTCTCTTATTTAATCTGACAGTACCTGTAAAATTAATACGATTCCTCTTGTTGGTTCCTTTTTCATAAATTTAGTCTCTTTGAGCATCCTTTGACAAACAACAGGATGGTGCACCAGATATTGGAGAGGAAAATGCTGAAAAGACAGCAATTTTAGCAGAAAGCTGGTCAGTCAAAAGGAGGCAAAGGAAAAGGCACAATATAACTACTACAATATAACTACAGTGACCAACATTTACTGAGCATAGGCAGAAGGGAAAGTACATTAAATAATGACTTATTACAATTCCATGTATGGTGTTTGTAAGACTATTGGTAATTGGTAATCTGAGCAATAACTTGCCTTTTTTTGTCCTCAAATGTTAATGGATGCTGTAATATTGTGGCCTGGTGAATGATCGATCTAAACATTTGGTCAGTGGTGCAACTTTCACTGGTGACAGGGGACCGGGGGACTTAAAATATATATATATATATATATATATATATATATATATATCACCTTTATTTAACCAGGTAGGCTAGTTGAGAACAAGTTCTCATTTGCAACTGCGACCTGGCCAAGATAAAGAAAAGCAGTGTGACACAGACAACAACACAGAGTTACACATGGAGTAAACAATAAACAAGCCAATAACATAATAAACAAGTCAATGACACAGTAGAAAAAAGAAAGTCTATATACAGTGTGTGCAAAAGGCATGAGGTAGTCAATAAATAGGCCATAGGAGCGAATAATTACAATTTAGCAGATTAACACTGGAGTGATAAATGAGCAGATGATGATGTGCAAGTAGAGATACTGGTGTGCAAAAGAGCAGAAAAGTAAATAAAATAAAAACAGTATGGGGATGAGGTAGGTAGATTGGGTGGGCTATTTACAGATGGACTATGTACAGCTGCAGCGATCGGTTAGCTGCTCAGCTAGTTGATGTTTAAAGTTGGTGAGGGAAATAAAAGACTCAAACTTCAGCGATTTTTGAAATTCGTTCCAGTCACTGGCAGCAGAGAACTGGAAGGAAAGGCGGCCAAATCAGGTGTTGGCTTTGGGGATGATCAGTGAGATATACTTGCTGGAACGTGTGCTACGGGTCGGTGTTGTTATCGTGACCAGTGAACTGCGATAAGGCGGAGCTTTACCTAGCATAGAATTATAGATGACCTGGAGCCAGTGGGTCTGGCGACGAATATGTAGCGAGGGCCAGCCGACTAGAGCATACAGGTCGCAGTGGTGGGTGGTATAAGGTGATTTGGTAACAAAATGGATGGCACTGTGATAGACTACATCCAGTTTGCTGAGTAGAGTATTGGAAGCTATTTTTTAGATGACATAGCCGAAGTCGAGGATCGGTAGGATAGTCAGTTTTACAAGGGTAAGTTTGGCGGCGTGAGTGAAGGAGGCTTTGTTGCGAAATAGAACGCCGATTCTAGATTTGATTTTGGATTGGAGATGTTTAATATGAGTCTGGAAGGAGAGTTTACAGTCTAGCCAGACACCTAGGTATTTATAGTTGGAGTTTATAGTTATATATAGCTGTATTTATAGTTTACTAGCGTTTAAGAGCAGTTGGAGGCCAGTGTTGTATGGCATTGAAGCTTGTATGGCATTGGAGGTTAGTTAGCACAGTGTCCAAGGAAGGGCCAGAAGTATACAGAATGGTGTCGTCTGCGTAGAGGTGGATCAGGGAATCGCCCTAGGCAAGAGCGACACCATTGATAAATACATAGAAAAGAGTCGGCCCGAGAATTAAACCCTGTGGTACCCCCCATAGAGACTGCCAGATGTCCGGACAATATGACCTCCAATTTGACACACTGAACTCTGTCTGCAATGTAGTTGGTGAACCAGGCGAGCCAGACATTAGAAAAACCAAGGCTATTGAGTCTGCCAATAAGAATACGGTGATTGAAAGCCTTGGCCAGGTCGATAAAGACAGCTGCACAGTACTGTCTTTTATCGATGGCGGTTATGATATTGTTTAGTACCTTGAGCGTGGCTGAGGTGCACCCTTGACCGGCCCGGAAACCAGATTGCACAGCGGAGAAGGTACGATGGGATTCGAAATGGTCAGTGATCTGTTTATTAACTTGGCTTTCGAAGACTTTAGATAGGCAGGGCAGGATGGATATAGGTCTGTAACAGTTTGGGTCTAGGGTGTCACCCCCTTTGAAGAGGGGGATGACCGCGGCAGCTTTCTAATCTTTAGGGATCTCGGACGATACGAAAGAAACATGTCCACCCCTCATTCTGAAATTGCATTTTTGGCCCCTCCAGTTTTAGCATTGGAATGTGATACGAAACGGGGCTGCGGTGTGCTTTAGGACCATGCGGACGCCTCCGAGCAGTTAGGTAGGCTGTTTGGAGCGTCTATTCGGCTGGATTCTGACAGAATCCAGAATTGTTCCTGTACCAAGAACGCAAAGGTAACTGAAATAAATGACTATCACCCCATAGCACTCACTTCTGTAATCATGAGGTGCTTTGAGAGGCTAGTTAAGGATCATATCACCTCTAACTTAACTAACACTCTAGACCTACTTAAATTTGCATACCGCCCCAATAGATCCGTAGATGATGCAATCGCCTTCGCACTGCACACTGCCCTATCCCATCTGGACAAGAGGAATACCTATGTAAGAATGCTGTTCATTAACTATAGCTCAGCCTTCAACACCATAGTACCCTCCAAGCTCATCCTTCAACACCATCTTTAAAATTGGGCCCCTAGGTTTGAACCCCACCCTGTGCAACTGGGTCCTGGACTTCCTGACCGGCCACCCTTAGGTGGCCGGTCCACTTTGCTGATCCTTAACACAGGGGCCCCACAAGTGTGTGTGCTCAACCCCCTCCCGTACTCCCTATTCACCCATGACTGCGTGGCCACACATGCCTCCAACTCAATCATCAAGTTTGCAGATGACACAACAGTTGTAGGCCTGATTACCAACAATGAAGAGACTACAGGGAGGAGATGAGGGCGTGAGGGCCCTGGCAGAGTGGTGCCAGGAAAATAACGTCTCCCTCAACATCAAACAAAACAAAGAAGCTGGTCGTGGACTTCAGGAAACAGCGGAGAGAGCACGCTCCTATCCACAACAACGGGACCACAGTTGAGAAGGTAAAAAGCTTAAAGTTCTGCGCCGTACACATCACTGACGATCTGAAATGGTCCACCCACACAGACAGTGTAGTGAAGAAGGTGCAACAGCATCTCTTCAACCTCAGGAGGCCCTTAAGACCCTCACAAACTTTTACAGATGCACAATTGAGAGCATCCTGTCGGGCTGTATCCAGTCTGGTATGGAAACTGCACTGCCCACAACCGCAGGACTCTCCAGAGGGTGGTGCGGTCTGCCCAATGCATCACAAGGGGCACACTGCCTGCCCTCCAGGACACCTACAGCACCAGATGTCACAGGAAGGACATCAACAACCTGAGCCACGGCCTGTTCACCCTGTTACCATCCAGAAGGCGAGGTCAGTACAGGTGCATCAAATCTGGGACCGAAAGACTGAAAAACAGCTTCTATCTCAAGGCCATCATTCTGTTAAAAAGCCATCACTAGCCAGCAATCACCCGGTTACACAACCCTGCACCTTAGAGGCTGCTGCCCTATATAGATAGACATAGAATCACTGGTCACTTTAATAATGGAACACTAGTTGCTTTAATAATGTTTACATATTGCTTTATTCATTTCATATGTATATACTGTATTCTATTCTATTGTATTGTAGTCACATTTTTGGCAATTCCTAGTTGCTGGCCTGCTCAGTCCTGGCCCTGGGGGTCTGCTGTACTGTTGTCACTCTGGCCTTGGCCTAACACACCTGAAACCAATAATGAATGTTTCACTAAGATCCTAAAGCTGAGTGGGGTGTGTTGGGTTGGGGCGCTACAGTGCCGTGGACCCCGAGAGGCAGGACGGGATGTCCCAGCTACATTGTGTGCAAGTAAAAAGAGCTCTACAGTACTATTAGGCCTATGAAATGAATAATATGGAGGGTGTACTGTTTCCGTGTGTTAATGTGTATGTGTGTTTTCATTCAACTTTCCCCCCCCAAACCTTTCCCTTGAGACATAAAAAAAGATGGGAAGGATGTTGTGTTGGGGAAAGAGTTGAGTTATTGACTAGACTGGTGGGGGTCGGGCGTGTAGTAGGCTCGGGTTGACTGGGCGGTTTGGCTGAAATTTGATATAGAGGCTGTCTTAAAGACAATCAAAAGTAAAGTCTTTGTACTTTATTCATACGAGTTGTTCATTTGTTAAGCTATTAGTTAAAGGTGCAACACAATATTGATTATGGACTTATCATGGATCTAGTTCAGTCTTATCAATCACTTAAACATATTTAATCATCTCTTTCCTAGCTTGATGACTGTGGGCATTTATGCTTACTTTTTGTTGTTCTAAATAGGAGACAACTAGAAGGGACACGAGTCATATTAGATTGTGTAGAAATGCAGGAAATGTGCTTAAGATGCGCCCCCCCCCCCCCCCCCCCCCCCCCCCCCCAAAAAAAATGGGAGAACCCCCAGAACCCCTGGCCAAGTTATGTCCCCCTCTGCAAATAGCACTGATGGGTGATTTAAAAAGTCATAGTCAATCTATCAATAATATAATACTCTTAGCAAAACTTTTTTTTTTTAAATGTACAATATGTAGAATCTATGAGAATAGAAAGGTTCAGAACTTTTGAGAAATATCACACAGCACAGTTGAAAAATATATGGCAAATAGATGGGAGATAGATGGGAGGGGTTGAGTGGAGCTGAAGGATAGGACTAAAAACAAACAAAATATAAATACTTTAAAATCAACTGTGTGCGTGAAATGTATATAGTATGTATAAACTGGAAGTAGAAGCCTAATGCCCCTGCATTTGGTACACAACGTTTTAACAACCTTTGTTCAACTACTGTTTTGTTGGTTGTTTGATGCCATACTCACAGGGAAACTGTTTTGTTGGGTAAGAAACTGGGTTGTAGAGTGTCCAGTAATTCCACATCATCACACACCACTTTCACCCGGAACGTTTGTCTGCCCAACTTCTTGGACCTCTCGGAGGAGCAATGACAGCTGTCAATGAAGAGGTTCCGGCAGTTTCCGTTCGTCAGGCATGTCCTCCACAACCCGACAACAACGCAAAGTAAGTTCAGCAGTTTCATTGTGAACCGAGACTTTAATTGAATTATCTTCCGAGTTATCTCTTCCCAGTAAATAAAGCAAGTGTAGACCATTTCAAATAGGCTTCTTCTTGTTGAATGGTTACCTACCGATCAGTTATTTGCACGTTTGACAGTTATTTATGTATTCAAATAAGTATGCTCTTTGACTACTCTGAAAACACCTGTTATGTGTTCATACTATACATAATAACGAAACGATTTGCTTTGTAGGACTATTCTTTCACCGCGCAGTATCATTTGTATTATTTCTGATACTGTTTCACATTTACAGAAACGTGTGACATCGGTAGGCCACCTAAGCGTTACTAGATAAAAGTTTGCACATTTGTTACCACTATCCTAAAAGTTTGAATTCCATGGGAATGCAGTAGCCTATTACTCTGTCTTCGCCGTCGGCAAGAGCAAGATCTTCTTTCAATAATGTGTCTATTGTCACTTTTGTCATTGTACTCCTACAAAGTTATCCATTCTCATAAATCCGTTATCAACAGGTTGCCACATATATCCCCATCCACGTGTGCCGCGCAAGGCGCTTTTCCATCCACGTCTTTCTCCTTCAACCATGGGACTTGTTGCAATTATTCAGTGCATGGAAGTTGAAAAGTCCCTCCTCCTCCAAGGCAAGGGGCGTGAGTTGGTATTGTTATTACAATGATAAACCATATGAATCCATATAAATGTGACAATACACAAGTTGACTTTAACCTGTTCTAAACAACAAAACATGTAATTGTATTTATTCATGATTTTAAGGACCACCATGAACATAACATTAGGCCAACCCAAGAAATACATTTTCAAAAAATATAATTACTAGTAATTCTACGCCAACCTACATCAATCTACGCCAACCTACATCAATCTACATCAACCCTTTATCAAGTGGTTCTGAAACGGAATGGTGCAGGGGTTCAGCCTCAGACACATCTAAGATCAGATGACCACTAGATAAGGATCACTGAAGGACACCTGGACATATAGCCTACAATATGATATCCATGTGTTCCTGGCTCCTGGATACAAACTCAATGCCATGCTGAGAGAGATGTCAGATAATTGCTCACTTATTGAGGACATAATGCATCAGCACGGTCACACCTTGGCAACTAAAAAAATGCATCTTGTCCATCGATAATACATTTGATCTCTTGGCAACCAAATAAAAATACCCCAGGAAAAAAACACTACATTGAAATCTCAGGGACAGTAGCAATCTATGACTGAACATAACATTGTGCCTCAGAGAAAGCTAAAGCAGTAGCATGCTCATGATTGAAGACCTCCCGTCGAGTTGATAGGCAACAATTAGCTAACATAGGAAACTGAGAAACACCTAAATCGACAATGCAGAGGCCATGTTTTGTATACACTTATTAGAGATCAGTAATGTGGGAACATAGACCTACAGGCGACAATAGACCTCTTCACCAAAAAGTACAGAACATAAAGGAAATATATAAATTCATGGTACAACTTTGCACTAAAACAGTAGATATAAAATATGATATGGTGGCTCTCACAGCAGGACCACATTTCTAGGGAGTGTAAGTTGTTCAGTACTGTCGTCTACAGACAAAGAGTGCAGCAGTGATATCAATCATTTCCCATGCATGCCTGTAGTCAGAGCCCTTAGAGACAAAAGCCCAGACAGCTGGTTGGGCTCCTGAGCTTGGGCGAGGTGCTTCCCCTGTGTGTGCACTCTGCTCCACGCCAAATTCCTCTCTCATTATCCGTATTGTCTCCAACACAGCTAGACTAGGAGCACAAAGGAGGATTTCAAACCGCTCCCTGACCCTTCTGAGCAGCCCGTGTTTCTCGTTCATCTCCCTGACAGGCAAACATGGAGTGTCTCCTATAGGAGTACACAGTCACAGGGAAGAACAGATTCCCTGTTCCTCCCTGTTTTTACAGAGGGAAAGTAAAGCCATATTTTCTCCCATATTGTGGTGCCGGCCCTTTGACTGCCACTCACACTTGTTTGCACAGATGTATATTTACCCTGCTCAAGAAAGTACGGAGGCAAATCTCACCGCCAGCTGACCTTGGGATATGTGTAGGAAAATAAGTTGAGCTGATATCATCATTTGGCATGACACATCGTTAATCGGTGTTCACTGAGCTACTTGCATTGCCTTATTGGAAAACAGAGCCCTCACAGTCTCACTGTTCTTTGTATTCGTCTAGCGCTATGTTGTTATAGCTTATGTTATTGAAGTATCATTTTGATCAGCCAAGCATAACCTTTACAGCATATTGGAAATTGTTTACATGCCTTATAATGATTATATTCCAGCTGCTACCTTTAGCCTTCTGTACACAACCACCCACCGGACACATCATGTCATTATAATGTGGAAATGTGGGTAATATTTGTAGGAGACTTAATAAATGAGATTTCAACCTCTATTCACCCACTCAAAAAGTCAGCCTGAGGTTTGTTCAGTTCTCAATGTGTTATCACTAGGCTTTTAACCATCTAAAAGCACAACAAAGTTCAAAAGAGGAATACCATGTCAGATATTTTGTATTTATACAACAACTAAATGTGTTATCACTATGCTTCATCTAATAGCACAACCAAATGACCTAGGTTGCAGTTGAGATTACATTAAAATCACATGTGATCAAAGCTGTTCTAGATTCTGCACAGGTTATTATGGCAAGTGTGAAGATCTCCACAGACCTGCGACCTTTGCATGCTATCTTGAACATGCACACTTTCTATGATTACATAATAAGACATTTATAGTTACAGTCGGCTAACCTCAAACTGTGGCCATGGATGTGTTAATCATTATAAGGTTGAATAAATACTTTGATAATAGGCTATTTACTGTATTGCAAAAGTGATATTCAATTGTGTTTGGCTGTCAACGCAATGGAGACGTTAATTCAGCATATCAATTATTAATTTATAGACATACTGGAATTAAAGCCAGACGAAGTCAGTGGCACAGATGGAACTGTCCAAGCAGAAGATACATCTCCTTCAAATGTTGATATTGGGTTGCGTTGATAACCAAACACAATTCAATATCAAGTTTGTCTTCAAATTAATAATTTATATTTTGGATTCACATCTCCATCTCAACCAAAAATCTAAGTTAAAGAATAGGACTAAATGAAATCAAACGTTAATTGCACTTTAAATACAATTTTATTTAGTCCTATTCTTCAACTTAGATTTTGGTTGAGATGGAGACGTGAATCCAACATGTTAATGATGAACTTGACGATTACATTAGAAATCAACCAAAACTTTGATACCCTAGGCCTATATGTATTGTTTATTTTCAGTTGAACCATGGGTTGAATTGAAACAAAAGATGTTGATGACTTTGCAAATGCTATTAGGCCTAAATAGTCTCATTGATGATATACGATATATAACGTATGGTTGCATTTCATTTGCTCTGGTGAACCTATCCTTGGGAATGACTTTGAATGCAGCAGGGACTATATTTAGTTATTAAGAGATTCCCCAATTGTTATTCTCACGATAGCACATTGGTACTAGTCAGTGTCAAATATCAAAGCTATGCAGGGTTGGGTTTGGTTAAAACCTTGGATGTAAGACTAAATGGATAGCTATCTATAGATCAAGTCTCCAGTAGGAAGTGCTGTCCAGCCTATAGTTTTTTTCTTCTGAACATTGAAGAAATGATGTTTCAAAGGTACAAAGACAAGACCACTAAATTGTAGCTGGTCCCATCAGATAACATTGCACACGTTAGTTCTCTGCTAACCTCAACAGGTGGTGCTGAATATATTCTGGTACTTCTTCATGTTAAACTAGGTCAATCCTGGCCACTAGAGGGATATTTTAAACCTACAAATTCAAAGTTGACTTGTTCCATTGGTCTGTAACAAAATGTCATGTGATCAAAATTGCACTGACACATCCTTGACTAGGCTACTAGCTACTACTAACGTTGGACAACATTTTTCACGTTTTCGCATACTGTATATGACAAAATCCCACATTTCTGTTTATTAGTTTCACACACATAAAGGGAAATACATAATCTGCTTTTATGGGAAACATAAAAATGAGGTCCTTACAACATGTAAGTTTATCATATATAAAAAATAAGATAAGAAAAGCCTTATGGATTGTCAAATAGCAGTCATGTCACTATCGCTTCTCGGTGGCACACACTGCTGAAGCTGTTGACTTTCACAGGAGGTTGGTGGAACCTTAATTGGGGAGGATTGACTCGTGGTAATGGCTAGAGCGGAATGAGTGGACTGGTATTAAATACAACAAACCCATGGTTTCCATGTATTTGATGCCATTCTATTCGCTGGAATACACTGTCGGTAACTGGAATACACTGTCGGTAACTGGAATACACTGTTGGTAACTGGAATACACTGTCGGTAACTGGAATACACTGTCGGTAACTGGAATACACTGTTGGTAACTGGAATACACTGTCGTTACACGTCGATCCAGAGCATCCCAAATGTACTCAATGGGTGACATGTCTGGTGAGTATGCAAGCCATAGAAGAACTGAGAGGGATTGTATATTTTCCTAGCCACCGTGCTTCTACACCTGCATGGCTTGCTGTTTGGGGTTTTAGGCTGGGTTTCTGTAGAGCACTTTGATATATCAGCTGATGAAAGAAGGGCTATATAAATACATTTGATTTATACAGACTTATACAGACTAATCATCAAGCCCTCAATGAGTTGAATCAGGTGAGTTTGTCCAGGCCAACAATACAATTGTGTGCTAGGGTACATCTAGGCGACTACATTTCAAACAATGTCAATAGAATGCTCACTGTGCATCCGTTGCAAATGGGGTCATGCATGGTTGATCCAATCTAATTCACATAGGATGTCGATGTGGTCTGAATGGTCCAGACATACAGTGGCAAGAAAAAGTATGAACGCTTTGGAATTACCTGGATTTCTGTAAAAATTGGTCATCAAATTTGATCTGATCATCATCTAAGTCACAAAAATAGACGAACACAGTATGCTTAAACTAATAACACACTATTTATAGTATTTTTCTTGTCTATATTGAATACATCATTTAAACATTCACAGTGTAGGTTGGAAAAAGTATGTGAGCCCCTAGGCTAATGACTTCTCCAAAAGCTAACTGGAGTCAGGAGTCAGCTAACCTGGAGTCCAATCAATGAGACGAGATTGGAGATGTTGGTTAGAGCTGCCTTACCCTATAAAAAACACTCACAAAATATGAGTTTGCTATTCACAAGAAACATTGCCTGATCCCAGAAGACCTAAGATTAAGAATTGTTGACTTGCATAAAGCTGGAAAGTGTTACAAAAGTATCTCTAAAAGCCTTGAGGTTCATCAGTCCACGGTAAGACAAATCGTCTATAAATTGAAAGTTCAGCACTGTTGCTACTCTCCCTAGGAGTGGCCGTCCTGCAAAGATGACTGCAAGAGCACAGCGCAGAATGCTCAATGAGGTTAAGAAGAATCCTAGAGTGTCAGCTAAAGACTTACAGACATCTCTGGAACATGCTAACATCTCTGTTGATGAGTATACAATACGTAAAACACTAAACAAGAATGGTGTTCATGGGAGGACACCACGGAAGAAGCCACTGCTGTCCAAAAAAACTTGGATGTTCCACAGTGCTACTGGCAAAAATATTCTGTGGACAGATGAAACTACAGATTAACTACAGATGAAACTACTGTTGGAAGGAACACACAACACCATGTGTGGAGAAAAAAAGGCACAGCACACCAACGTCAAAACCTCATCCCAACTGTAAAGTATGGTGGAGGGAGCATCAGGGTTTGGGGCTGCTTTGCTGCCTCATGGCCTAGACAGCTTGCTATTATTGACAGAAAAATGAATTCCCAAGTTGATCAAGACATTTTGCAGGAGAATGTAAGGCTATCTGTACGCCAATTGAAGCTCAACAGAAGTTGGGTAATGCAACAGGACAATGACCCAAAACACATAAGTAAATCAACAACAGAATGGCTTCAACAGAAGAAAATACGCCTTCTGGAGTGGCCCAGTCAGAGTCCTAACCTCAACCCGATTTGAGATGCTGTGGTATGACATCAAGAGAGCAGTTTACACCAAACATCACAAGAATACTGCTGAACTGAAACCGTTTTGTAAAGAGGAATGGTCCAAAATTCCTCTTGACTGTTGTGCAGGCCTGATTCACAACTACAGAAAACGTTTGTTTGAGGTTATTGCTGCCAAAGGAGGGTCAACCAATTATTAAATCCAAGGGTTCACATACTTTTCCCACCCTGCACTGTGAATGTTTAGATGGTGTGTTCAATAAAGACATTAAAACATATAATTGTTTGTGTGTGATTAGTTTAAGCAGACTGTGATTGTCTATTGTTGTGACCTAGATGAAGATCAGATCAAATTTTATGATCAATTTATGCAGAAATCTAGGTATTTCCAAAGGGTTCACATAATTTGTCTTGCCACTGTACATCAGTTAAGGCTAATACAGTATATTTCACAGCTATTCTCTTATTGAATTAAACTCCGACATTGTTATTTTTGCCTCAGTGGATTGACATAAACTTATTCTGCCCAAGTTCCCAAAAGTGTTTTGCAATTAGCGTGTATTCGGCAAGCTTACAATTAGACACTAAAGCTTAGGTTAGGCTAATGCCAAATACAAATAATTAAAGAAAAAACGAAATGTAGCCTATAGATATGAATTGCACAAGAATTATACATTTAGGGATTTTTAATGCACTGTTTTCTCTTTATTCAACCTACCCGCAACCCACCCGCACCTCATTCACACAATATTTCATGACCCTCAACCCCCCTCAACCGTACTATACTAGTGTGCTGTACAGTATAAAGATTTTAAATGATACTGCATTTCTGGCATCTCATGTAGGCATTGCACACAGTATCTAAGGGAATATAATGATCTAATAAGAAAGGGCACAAGGCACCTGTTACAAATATGTTTGCAACACAAATGTGACTGGCACATAAATGTGAGTGGGCAGGCCTTATCTAGAAGGCACGGAATGCTCAAAGTCACTGCCACATTAGAAAAGATCACAGAGTAACAGAGTAACCCGAAGTGAAGAACTGATGATGTGAGGATTTCAATCTTTCACATGTTCAGCACAATTAATCTGTCTAATCTGCATATTGTATGCTACTAATCTGCATATTTAGAACTAGAAGACATTTAATGTATAACCTCGTCCAGGGTCAAATCATGCATATTACGGAATGGTGATCCCAAAATACCCAGACAGTACCTACTTTAATGCCATGGGTAGAAAACCTAAGGTCTATAGTTTTCAAGACTAGTTCTGGACTAAAAAGCAGATTGTGCGGAACTAGGCATAGTCTGTGTACGGGACCCATGGTGTCAAGAGCAAACAGAGGACAAAACCAGAGTTGCTTTCAAACATCCAGCATGTCAAGTGATCTGGCCTGTGTGAGCTGGCCTGCTGATGTACTCACCATGTACCCACAGTGTTCCAGTGGCAGGGCGGAACCGGCCGATCCACTAACCACCACTGACCACCAGCCACCTGATTACTGCTTAACCCTCACGGAAGGTTTGGTCCGGGCATAATGTTAAAAACAGAGACCATAAGATACCTTAATGACTTATTTTTAGGTCATTTTATGAAGTTGTTTGCCCAGTAAAGGGGTAAGCTTGGCATTTGTTTGACAAATCTATTTCACAAGGTTATATGATCGTTGCATCACACAAATTTGTTTGTTCATTAGGTGTCCTATGTAGTATGATCTGTATAGGTGTTTGATACAGAATCACACACCATACTACTATAAAGCCCCACAGTGGAGGTGTCATAATACCCATAAAGCGTAGCAGTCAAACAGGGAAATCGTTCCAATGGTTCTTCCACCCTTCATTTTTCCCATAGGGGATTTTATAAACACTTAAAATAAGGGATTTGTTTTGTGTACGCTTACCCCAGCGTGACATTGGGTAACCATGTAAATCTCTCTGGGACAAGGGGACTTTAATCAATATATTCGGCTCTATTTACTCTCAGATTTGAAAATGCTACTTAGAGTCAAAGTAGACATCATGCAAAACTACAAATCCCTGCAAGCTACTGCACATGATCTCTAGCTGACACCTTTGCTAACAGGTATTGTGTCAATTTAACATTTGCAGAAGACCGTTAACACAATTGTCCATTTGCAGAAATGTTGCTAATGTATTAATTACTACATTTAGATAGTTAATCCAAAGATTTTTAGCCTCATCCAGATCATCATAGCATTTGTAGTTCTTTATTATAGCCACATTAGCAGCTAGTTAGCTTTCATTTTTGGGATGTAAATACAGGCAAATATATTGGTAAAAGTCACCTTGTCCTAGAGAGATTTACACGGTTATCCAAACGTCACACCAGGGTAAGCCTACATGAAACACAGACATTATTTTAAGTGTTTCTAAAGTCTCATATGTGGAAAAACTATTGGGACCATTTCCCTGTTTGACCGCTAGGTTTTATTGGTATTATGACTGTGGTACTCTATACACTAGCACCAATAGAACAGCATGGCTTATGATGAAGGCTTTGCTGGCCGTCAGTCATTCCTTCAATCTGTTGACTAGTATACAGTAGTTACTACTTATTAGCCTGAAGACATGATAGACCTTCAATTGACTGCATTGACTAATATTTGTGCAGAATTTGCTTGACATTTTGAACTTCATAAAATGATTTTGCCTTCAATATCAACTCCTCTCTGGTGATTAAAAAGTGTCACAATAAATGTTAACAAAGATCATTGTTGGCAGTTATCGTCATTAGCACTCAGTTGAATGTAAATAGCATTTTCTTTGATTTTCCAACATCAGCAATAATTCTGATTATAATAAGAAACTATTTTTGCTCAAAAATCCTTTTTTTGGCTGATGTTGTCTTTGTCTGTTGTGTGTTGTTTGATATAGTGTAGCAGTGACAGGACTCTCGGAGAAAGGGAATCCATATCCCAGTGTTGTGAGTGTAGCAGCAGTCAACCTCATAAGTATTCCGATCCCTTGCAGTAATCCGGCTTGCGTGAGCAGGAACCCAATGAGGAGATGAAGTCCCATGAGAGGGGGTGGGGGGGTAGAGAGTGTTTCTCTGCTGTCCTTTACATGTCCTCTGTCTGAGTTATCACAGAGGTCTGTCTTCCCCAGTCTCCCTGTCTCAGTATGCCTCCAAACATGAGGCCCCAGTCCCAGACAGACAGAAAGTCATACACACGCACAGCAGTCTCCAGTCACCCATGTGGCCTATGACAGCAAGATGGGAATGAATCCACAATAGTGTGGGGGGGAATGCCAAAAGTATTCATAATCGCAACAGCAACTCAAACACTTTCTTCATTCACAGTCAGCAATAATGGTGATTCATTTAAACTACTAGTCCCTGTTTATATACTGTACTAAAAAGGCAAATGGATGGGTAACATATTAAAACAAGCTAACTATTGAATGTTCTATTTAAAACCAATTTAAACAAAGACATATTGTCTAAGGAGGTGATACAAAAAAATCCCCTGAGGTTGTTTGCTGTGTGAACTTTGACCCTGATGGCCGCAAAGCTAGAATGGCACGGATGCCATGCGAAGGCTTCAACTTTGTACAGTATATCTTCTCTACCCATCTCTGCCGAATAATTGGTGCCTGTTCTCTGTAGTGAGATGGGTCATCATGAAGTCAGCCTAGAGCTCTCCCACTCTCCACTGCAGAGATTTCACGCCATGCTATCCGACTGTCGGTAAAGCTCTCTACCCTTACATGTGCTTTCTCTATTAAAATAACCCGCTTTAGCTCTTTTAGAAGAGAAGAGATGTCTTCCCCGTAACAGCAGAGTAGAGGAGCTTGAGTCTAGCCTCCTGGGGATGTGTGCAAACAGGCCGTTCATACTGCCGCTCTGCACTCATGCCCTGTAAAGAGAGTATTTTTGTTCAATCTTTAATTCAATGGGGCTCCACTAGTCCTTTACATGCTTCTCTTCCTCCTAGCTTTCAAGGGTGGCAACATCAATATACATTTTATCATTTGTATTAAAGGGCGACTGCACTTCCTGATTTGGCCTGGTTTTTTCATCATTGCTCATTAGAAATGCTAGTGGCTGAAGGCAAACGAGTGTTGTCTTGGAGGTGTGGTTTGACGTGGGTGTTTCTTGGGTGTGTCTTTGCCATTCAATAACAACAAAGGCCAGTAGTGAGTACAGCGAGGTAAGCTAAGCTAGCTTTGCAATGGAAAGACCAACGTTTTGAAATTGAGGACTTCTCCCCTTCTGACTGACTCGCCATCTCAGGATGGTCAGCTAATTCAGTTCTATGTGTAGGCTAATGTAAGTCTGCGCTGACAGCAGCTAGTTAGCATTGCTTGGTAATAGCTGCATCTGGCTATCCTTTCTGGCTGATATTTCTCTGTCAAATCAGTTAAGGCAAGATAGCAAGAGCCAGAGTGTCTAGACTGTGTTTCATAAGACACTTGTTTTACAACACATTGCTACAAAAGTAACTTGCAAATTAGTTGAAACGTTTCATAAGGTCATGTTACATATTACAGTGGAAACGGTATCAACTGCAAGTTGAATGCCCAGTCTTGAGTCAGCTCAGCTGTCATAAAACACAATATTCTATAACTGGCTAGTTTTGTCTCATCTCGTCTCTCCTTATGTCTGCTGTTAGATCATTCCCGCGGGACCAATCCCAGAACTACTAATATCCCTACAACAGGTGAAGGCTACATGTGGAGATTGCACAAACAATGGCCAGCTTGAGTGTAAATACATTGAACAACAACAAATCGCTGCGGTTCATGTAACAAAGACAAAATATTTTATGCTGTAAATATCATAGTGATGTGCATATAAAGACTGTAGGAGTCATTTTGGCCTGTTTAGTGTGTTGTGTATATGTTGTCTGTCAAGGGTTATTTGAACTTGTTTTGTACACTAGAGGGCACTATATGTTGGGGTCATGGGTCACGAGTCACTTGTGTACATACTGTAGGCAGCACAGGTGACCAGGGAGGGTTAGCACAGGTGAGAGGAGAGCACATGCAGTTCTTACTGTGTCACAGATATAGCTTATAGAATTACTCTCTCTATACCTTTTCTATAGGAATATGTGTTTTGGAGCTATTTATATTTTATATGCACAATAAATGGGAATTTCACGCAAAAAGAGTGACGTTTGGAATGCTGATTTTTGTGGACGAGTTATGGACAACTCTTTCCTGTGCCAGTGGCTTTTCGTAGGGACTTGCCACTACAAAGACTGTATGCCTACACTTACTGAGCAAATAAATATACATTGTGTATAGAGTACAGCTTCAGCTGTCTAACTAGAATGACAATCTATTTGTCTATTTGGCCAATTCTAAGGATTTGTCAAACCACACACTGGTTCTGTCTTCCAGCCTTGTCTCAGAGCATTTCGTATTATTCTGTATGTAAATCCGAGACACTCCATCATATGTTATATGTTTCATATGGCATGTATTAATTTGTGGATGTCCATCATCCATTTTGTATGATATGTTACGAATTTGCAAAACGTACAATACAATATGTTACATATGGTTACATAAGCAGATGCTTGCTTACTTAAGGCAAAAATGAAAGGTTGGGTGAGAGTATAACGTGACTGTCTAGCAACTCAAATGTTACAGGTTCAAATCTCATCACGGACAACTTAAGCATTTTACCTAATTAGCACATTTTGCAACTACATGTTAGCTATCCCTTCCCTTTCCCTCACCCAAACCTTAACCCTTTTAGCAAATGAATGATGAATGAATGTGAATCAATGATAATTGATGATAATTAGCTGGCTGGCATTCGGGGGCTTCGTTTCCTAACCCAAAACAACATGTGTGTTCTCATATCAGCTTATTGTGTAATTTTTAGGGTACTTGTCTACTACAAATATAGCAAGGGCTATTGGCAGCAAATAGCAAAACATATCTGCAAGTATTCAGTAACGTACACAGCTGGTTGCATACTAACGGGGTAAGTGTCACCAGCCTGAATCTATTCTGTAGTTACAGTCCTCCTATTAGTATATAAACTGAGTATACAAAGCAGCTCTTTCCATGACATAGACTGACCAGGTGAAAGCTATGACCCCTTATTGATGTCCCTTGTTAAATCCACTTCAATCAGTGTAGATGAAGGAGATGAGACATGTTAAGGAAGGATTTTTAAGCCGCGAGACAATTGAGACATGGATTGTGTGTCTGTGCCATTCAGAGGGTGGTATGGGCAAAACAAAAGATTTAAGTGCCTTTGTTGAACAGGGTAGGCACAGGAGGTTGTTGGCACCTTCATTGGGGCGAACGGGCTTGTGTTAATGACTGGAGTGGAATGGAATCAAACACATGGTTTCCAGGTGTTTGGTGCCAATTCATTAGCTTCGTTCTGGCCATTAGTATGAGCCGCTTTCCCCTCAGCAGCCTCCCGTCAGGGTATGGTGGTAGGTGCTAGGCACACACCGGTTTGTGTCAAGAGCTGCAACGCTACAGGTTTTTTCACGCTCAACAGTTTCCCATGGGTATCAAGAATGGTCCACCACCCAAAGTACGCCTAGCGAACTAGACACAACTGTGTGCGAAGCTGTCATCAAGGCAAAGGGTGGCTACTTTGAAGACTCTCAAATATAAAATATTTTGATTTGCTTAACACTTTTTTGGTTACTAAATGATTCCATGTGTTATTTCATAGTGTTATATGTCTTCACTATTATTCTACAATGTAGAAAATTGTAAAATAAAGAAAAGACCTCAAATGAATAGGTGTGTCCAAACTTTTGACTGGTACAATATGTTCCCACACCTTGCAAGGAACCAAATGTACTAGCTGGGAATACTATCAGTCCTGGGGTTAACCTAACCACTAATGATAATGTAATCAGGGCTGTGTGTATATGTTTGTATATGTGAGTAATGCCAACCAGTCAGTGCCATGTTGGCACATCCTTTGTGAATTTTCTTTTCAATCTGGATCTCTGATTGGCTATGTTCAACCGTGTATTTACTGTTGGCTTCCATGACTTCCTCTCTCTACCTCCCTCTGTGATATAGGAGCTGGGTCTGATATAGGTGCCGAAGTCGGCTCCTTCATGACCAGTATCTGTGACGAGAGGGGCCTGGAGCTGATCTATGCTGCCATGCCTATCAGGAGTTCTCTGACTGATACATGGGGCTGTGTATTCTTCAAACATGTCAGGGAACTCCTGTCTTATATGGGACACCATACAGAAAGGTATAATATTTGCACATTTTTATATTAGCAGAACGCTGTTTCTACAGTATTTTGTGAAGAATGGTGTATTGTTACACTTAGAACTTATCAAAACACTTTGTTCAGAATGTCATATTATTCTGTTGGCTACTGATTGATGAGTGGTATGAGAAGAGTGCCATCCTCCTGAATCTCACATCTGCCTGTAGTTATCGAACTCTGCCTGCTGGACCCATGGGTTGAGGCAAACTGTCATATCCAGATGGAGTGTCATGCACTCCACCCCTCCAGCCACCTGACTCCACCTGTCCATAACCTGTAATACATTACATAGATGGAAGGGACTTCATCACCCACACTCGAGACTTAAAGACACAACCTGGTCTCAGAGCATTTCATATTATTCTGTACGTAAATCCGAGACACCCCATTTAGTATCACATGTTAAGTTTCGTATGGTATGTATTAATTTGTGGATGTCCATCATGCATTTCATATGATGTTACGAATTACAATTCGTATGATATATCACTAATTTGCAAAACCTATAATAATTTAGAATTTGCAAAACTTACCATGTTATACGCCCACCCATCCACCCTTCTTTCGTTTTTGCCTAAAGTAACCTTCTGTCTTATGTAACCATACCAAACTTAACATATCATACAAATTCTGAGCTTCCCAGATGTACTTTTCCTATGCTAGTCTAGTCTATGAGACCAGGTTGCCCCCTACACACTGCAATACATATTTTTCTTGCGCCAACCTGTCACTCAATCATTTGTACTTGTTTGCTATTTGTATATAGTGACATAGAACAAAAACAGAGGGGCTAAAGTTTGAACTGAGGGGGGCTATGCCCCCTTTAGCCCCCTTGTGGATCCAGGCCGGAGTTAAGGTTAGCATTAGGAGTTAGGTTAAAGGGTTAACGTTAGGTGAAGGGTTAGCTAACATGCTAAGTAAGTAGCTAAAAAGTAGTAAGCAGTTGCTAAAGTTGTCCATGATAAGATTTCCAACACGCAATCTTTGGGTTGTTAGACTTTAACGTTATACAGCCACTCATCTACCCAGACCAACAGGTGTCATACCAACAGTAACATATCATACTAATTTGAGTGTCCCAGATTTACGTAGACCAGTTTAATGTAACCTAACATAAAGTAACATCATGGAGTGGCAAATATTTTAGTAAAATATAATACATTTTTTCTCTGAGACCAGGCTGATAATCCATACCCAACCCTCCAGTAAATCATGAATAACTCACTTACAAAACTGTTGTTTTGGACTTTATAACCAAAATTATCCTTTTTACGCTGTAGTAAATTTGGACACTAAAATTAATGCTTAGGACTCATATCGATGCCACATAGTCCATTTAAAACCAGAGAAGTTGGTTCTAAAGGTCAGTTGACCTTTATAAAGGATGCATGTGAGGAAATCAAGAAATCGTATGACTTACAGCACACCACATGAACCTCTATAGAGAACTCTACAGAAGGCTTGATCTAGCATGGATCAAGAGGACTAAAGCCGTGTTGGGCTCTGGTGGTGACATGCTCTCATCTAATGGAATGATGAGCCGGTTGCCTGTTCCCCACCTCCCTCTTGTGTCATCCTGCTTATGTTTCCACACGCCCATAACCTCCCATCCAATCCAAACCAGGGTTCTGAGCTCAGCTCTCTAATTGTTCCAAACCACCGATTTGGCTCGTGTGGCGGCATCCCCAGATTTCCCACAGAATCTTCTGCCGTGCTGCCACAGTAAATCCTGGGAGGATGCAGCGGGTAGCAGGCTGTGGGCATGGAAAGGGGGTCAATGCCATCAGAAACCATGACCTCAAAACCTGAGGGTCACAAATCCCAGATCTAAGAGGCAAGACAGCCTTGAGAATC
This sequence comes from Oncorhynchus mykiss, assembly GCF_013265735.2. Classification (NCBI taxonomy): domain Eukaryota; kingdom Metazoa; phylum Chordata; class Actinopteri; order Salmoniformes; family Salmonidae; genus Oncorhynchus; species Oncorhynchus mykiss. The sequence goes on from NC_048565.1 coordinate 63,995,764, forward strand.
TGCGCAGCTGTGCTTGTAAACTCAAATGCTAATTTCAGAACTAATGTTTATGAACAACGGTGTTATGCTACCACTCCTCAGACATGCTCTGGCTAAATGAAAAAAAAAGAGAGACTCTCCCTTCACCCCTAGTTAGCCTGCGGCTGTGGCTGTTGGGGCTCCCTGTGTGTGCGGTGGTGATGAGGGGGAGAGCAGGAGCTGGTATTACAGAGCAGGGTCACCTCCAGCTGAGAGAGGCATGCTCGCTAGTTGGTTTGGATCACCCTGCATTGCCCGGGGGCGGTACTCTAAGCCAGTTGCTTCCCAAACTGTGGGGCGCACATTAGGCATGGCAACATGTATTGAACTCTGCCTGCTTTTTTGCAAGAAAATTTGCTTTAAAAGTTCAACATGTTCTCTGCACCCTATGACAATGTGTAGAATTGCATGAAATGAGCTTTAAACCTGCAACTTTTGCAGGGATGTTCCCCAATGGTGAAAGGGGGGCCTGAGTGAAAACGTCTAAGCAGGTTAGAGTGCTTCATAATATACAGTGGCAGGACCACCAGTACAGTGCAATTGAAGCGTTGTGTTCCAAAACGCTATATCCACCAATGTTTCACAAAGGATTCTTCCTGGTTAGCCTTAATTGGCTGAGATAATGAAGGTGCTGGTCATGCCGAGAGATGAGTCCTGATTGGTCTAACCTACAACAGTCTACCACGGATTTAAAAATATATATATATATATAATAGACATCCCTGTTAGTGAGTGTTTCACCTTTGCCAAGATAATCCATCCACCTGACAAGTGTGGCATATAAAGAAGCTGATTACCTAGTGCTGGGGACAATAAAATGTGCAGTTTTGTCACACAACACAATGCCACCGATCTCTCAAGTTTAGGGGAAGCGTGCAATTGGCATGCTGACTGCAGAAATGTCCATCAGAGCTTTTTCCAGAGAATTTCATGTTTGTTTCTCTACCAACATCATTTTAAAGAATTTGCCAGTATGTCGAACCGGCCTCACAACCGCAGACCATGTGTAACCTGCCCAGGACATCCGGCTTCTTCACCTGCGGGATAGTCTGAGACCAGCCACCCGGACAGCTGATGAAACTTTGGGTTTGCACAACCAAATAATTTCTGTACAAACTGTCAGAAAGCGTCTTAGGGAAGGAAGCTCATCTGCGTGCTCATTGTCTTCACCAGGGTCTTCACCTGACAGCAGTTTGGGATTGTAACAGACGTCAGTGGGGAAATGCTCACCTTCGATGGCTTCTGGCACGCTGGAGAAGTGTGCGCTTCACGGATGAATCCCAGTTTCAACTGTACCGGGCAGATGGCAGACAGCATGTATGGAATCGTGTGGGTGAGCAGTTTGCTCATGTCAACGTTGCTAACAGAGTTCCCCATGGTAGTGGTGGGGTTATGGTATAGACAGGTATAAGCTACGGACAACGAACACAATCGCATTTTATCTATGGCAATTTAAATGCACAGAGATACTGTGACGAGATCCTGAGGCCCATTGTCGTGCTGTACCATTCATCCACCGCCATCACCTCATGTTTCAGAATGATAATGCACAGCCCCATGTCGCAAGGATCTATATACAATTCCTGAAAGGAAAATGCTCCAGTTCTTCTATGGCCTGCATTCTCACCAGATAGTTCACCCATTGAGTATGCTTGGGATAATCATAATCTAGTTCTACGTGTACGACAGCGTGTTCCAGTCCACCCCCCCAATATCCAGCAACTTCGCACAGCCATTGAAGAGGAGTGGAACAACATTCCACAGGCCACAATCAACAGCCTAATCAACTCTATGTGAAAGAGATGTGTCACGCTGCATGAGGCAAATGGCTGTCACACCAGATACTGACTGGTTTTCTGATCTATTTTCCCAGTCATGTGAAATCGATAGATTAGGGCCTAATTAATTTATTTAAATTGACTGATTTCCTTATATGAACTGTAACTCAGTAAAATCTTTAAAATTGTTGCATGTTGCATTAATATTTTTATTCAATGTAGTTGCTTGGTATATAACGGCAGCTTACGTTATAAAATGTATCTCAGCCACTTTTCCCCTCATGTTGGTTAAGTGTGCCTTGAATTCTAAATATATCATTGACAGCAAAGCATCACCACACCTCCTCCTCCATGCTTCACGGTGGGAACCACACTTGCAGAGATAATCCGTTCACCTACTGTGCGTTTCACAAAGACATGGCGGTTGGAACCAAAAATCTAAAATTTGAACTCATCAGACCCAAGGACAGATTTCAACTTGGCCCAAGCAAGTCTCTTCTTTGGTGTGGGGGTGCTTTGCTGGTGACACTGTCTGTGATTTATTTAGAATTCAAGGCACACTTAACCAACATCGCTACCACAGAATTCTGCAGCGATACGCCATCCTATCTGGTTTGGGTTTAGTGGGACTATCATTTGTTTTTCAACAGGACAATGACCCAAAACTCACCTCCAGGCTGTGTAAGGGCTATTTGACCAAGTGCTGCATCAGATGACCTGGCCTCCACAATCACTCAACCTCAACCAATTTTAGATGTTTTGGGATGAGTTGGACCGCAGTGAAGGAAAAGCAGCCAACAAGTGCTCAGCATATGTGTGGGAACTCCTTCAAGACTGTTGGAAAACCATTCCTCATGAAGCTGGTTGAGAGAATGCCAAAAGTATGCAAAGTTGTCATCAAGACAAAGGGTGGCTTCTTTGAAAAATATCAAATATATTTGGACTTGTTTAACACTTTTCTGGTTACTACATGATTCAATATGTGTTATTTCATAGTATTGATGTCTTCACTATTATTCTACAATGTAGAAACTAGTGAAAATAAAGACAAACCCTTGAATGAGTAGGTGTGTCCAAACTTTTGACTTGTACTGTATATGGTATATATTTTTTGGCATTAGTTATACTGTTTTAGATGTTGATTATTGCACTGTTGTACATGTCTGTCGTTGAACAACCCCATGCCATGATTAGATAGTGAAAAAATGACACCAATCTCTTTCATAAGCTTATATAACAACATTTCTGAAAATGGACATGTAGTGTTTTGAATGAAACTCTTCATATCAGGACTTACACCCACCAGTATGATGGCCAACACACCAGGACCCGTTAGGTTTTTCCATTCGTTATGACTCTCACTTTAGTCCCTTGGGAAAATATTCTACTGAAGTGGTCAACTGGAAATATGCTACATGTAAATGTTCCTACTCAACTGCTTTATTTTATAGGCAACTTTGATGGAAAATTGCTTTATAGCTATAACACATGAGTAATTGGGGAATTTATTAACATTATTACACAATTGACAAGGCAAAATATCTTTCAGTCCCTCTGCTGTTGGATTGTGAATCTTGAAGTTGCGTCTCAGCCATTCACAGAGCTTTTTTAAATACTTTTTTGTTGTTGCTGTAATTACCAAGCTTTGCACACTTCCTTTGCCCTCATTAAACAACATTTTTAATGGATGAGGTTTGAAATAAACATGTTTCTCACTGAGGGGGTGGGTTGGGTTAAGGTTCAGAGAGTTTGTTAGCCTTTAAAGTTTGTTACCACTAAAGAAAGTGCCATGGAGATGTGCACAGGAAGTACCTATGGATGACTGTGTGGTTTAAGAATGGTGTGAGACACGTACAGGGAAATTAAACCTCACTGAAGGTCTTACTTCAGACAGCCTTGTTCTTTGAGAACACGGAAATATTAGACCAGGACTGAGAAACAAAAGGATGGGTTCAGTAGGAGGTAAGGTCAGTGGAAAATACAGCTTCTCTTTGTAATAGGAATAGGGCAGCAAGGGCGCCCACATGACTTTGTAAGTCCACCATCCTTGTCCCTCTAGTTTCAGATCATGCTTCCTCTGGTTAAAGTTAACACAGGCCAAATTATTCCTCATGTTCACACTCTGTCTCTGAAGGGGCCTTGGACGGAGAGCTGGATGAAACCAAAACCTTAGCCCAGAACCCATATTCCCCTTCTACATTCCCCAGTCCTGAGCACCTCTGCTCTGCTACACTCCCTCCACTCTGACCAAAAGTGTGTTTTCTCTTTCTCTCCTTATTTCCTGGCCTTAAGTCATGATAACAAGCCCGGCACCCAGTGACAGATGCTGTCAGTTGGCAGTCAGGCATTCAGGGAGGCTCTAGCTGAATCAACAGTAGGCCCAGAGAGTGGTCCACACACACATGTGCATGCATGCAAGCACACACACATGCACAAATGCTGACATATGTACACACCACAGGAGGTTGGTGGCACCTTAATTGGGGAGGACAGGCTTGTGGGAATGGCTGGAGCGGGATATAGTGCAATGGTATCAAATAAATCAAACACGTGGTTTCCAAGCACACGCAAAAAATCCTCACACACTGGCCAAATGAAAACACATAGCACCACATTTAATCTCCAGTTAATACAAATCATACAATAGAGTGATCATTTGAATAGAGGTTGAGAAGGGGAGAGTCAGAGGGAAAAGAAAGAGGGACACAGGAAGTAAAATGGAATAATAAAAGTGTGGATGCACTGTACTGTAGAAAGTCAGGAAGGGGGAACAAATATTTACATCTCCCCATGCATGTTATTAAAGACTTTATGACCCAGAACCCACTGTAATTTTGAGGGTGGTGAGATGGACAGCAGGGAGGTTCCTACCCCAGACAGGCCTCACTCCGGCCCCCCTTCAGTCCCAGTGCAGTGCTCCATACATCTCTATGACGCACAGGCGGAGTTGAAAACACTGCCGTGTTCCTGTTCTCTTTTATCTCCTCATTCCATTCCCTTCCCCAGTTCCCCCCCATTAGTTCATGAAGCTGGAAGCCTGCCAAGCAAAACCCTGACCCCGATTCCATGGGTTCGATTCAGTTGCAGAGCAGACTCCCCTTTCTGCAGGGAGGGCCTCTGCCCTGGCCCTCAGTTCCCGCAACCCACAGGCGTTACTGTCCTGTGATTGGCTGTCAAACAGTGGCAGGTAGTTAAAAGGGTTCATGGGATTGGCTCACATGCTGTGGCAGAAAGTTCAGCAAAAGCTGGTTGGATAGAGACCACTGCATAAACCACTGACTATCCATGACGCATCAAATCAATGCAATGCTCATCTCGTGGACAGACACACGCAACATAAATGGTAGTAGCGTCTGTCAACAGACTGTGGGATGTGATGACTAATGAGGAACTTTGTTTCCGGTATTCTGATTTTTATAATTTCTGAAGCCCACAGACTTGCCTGAAACTAGCTGAGAGTTTATGTTTAAAGGAGTGCAGACTTCGCTAATCTTGTTAATATAATTTCTAGCATGTCTCCCTCAGGACTTAAGCATCTAAAGCAAATAAGTTATTTGATTTTTGTTTTGGGTGCCCGAGATTAATGCAATGCAATTGTCTAATTTCACTCTTACTGTCCCCAAGTTCTAAAAGAGCATGGAATTGTATCTTCAAAGACATGTTCTGTTATGATGTGACTGCTGCTGCTGGTCAGACATGATGGAGTTCAAGACATTCTCCAAACCTACCAAGATATTTTCAGAAAACGCTTCAGTGGAAAACTAATTTGAAATCAAAGACAACAACGAAAAGGCACATCATGTTTTTCCCCTTCCTGGGTTCCCTTTCAGTCAGTCAACATCGGCACAACATAATATGGGGAGTTGCACTCTCATGACTTCAGATGAAGGCCAATGAAATTCGCACCTCGCTGGAAGCTCTGTCTTCCACACGTAATAAGCCTGAGGCTTGGATTCATTTCCTTAATTATTAATTCTTCTGCCTTTCACCTCAGTGTGAACAGGAACGAGTCACACTACAACAAACAATTGGAACACGAGACCATCGTACGTTGCGCCAACTAAATTGTCCCTTAGTGTTAAAGCGTGCTCACTCCCTGGATAATGATGTTTAAATGGTTCTCATGTGTTTCCTAATCACAAACAATTCATTTTTCTTTGAATTGCTTGGCTTGGATAAAGAAATAAGTAAGATGACTAATGCAAACAAAACGATGAAGGCTAACAAGGAAGGTTTGTGACCATGTCCAAATGAATGAAAATATACTCACATCTGTTGTCTTGTATGTTTCAGCTTGGCACATGCTCAGGCTGCCCTCGCTCTAATCAGTTTGTGTGCAAGAGTAGGGGACGGCTGGTACTGTTCCCCTACTAGCCTACTAGTCTGTGGCACAGGTTCTCATGAAAATCGTGTAGCATTCTTTAGGGTGCTTGGCGTTTCCGATAGTGACTTCCTCTCCCGGGTACCAGTACCTCGGCTGAGTCTGAGTTGTGGGATGTGGAGATGGTTTTGGTCTTTGGTTGGGTGGAATGTATCCTAGCTCCGGTGCGCTCTGAGGCCGGTTAAGGGAGACTACTCGAAGAGAGAGTGAGACCAGGTTCTGTGAGTATCCCCCCACTGCCTGTGTCTGCCTTGGTTAAGCACCACTTGCCTCTCTTCCCAGAAGGTTCCGGCTCCCACCTCGTGATCCGGTCCTACGTAGACTAGAGTCCAGACTGCATAGCGTTCCATCTAGTTAGCTAACCCGCAGAGGTGAGCTAGCTACTACTAGTTATTCCTGCTTTCCTACGGTGTTGTTGCTTGGGTAGCTCTTTGTTTAGTATACGCAGCTTTAAGTCACTTGGTTATTCTAAACGGACCGTGCTGTGGTCAAAGATGCTAGCTAGCCTAGCTTATAATAAAGAGCCTCCTGGCTAACTTTGGCTAACATGCATAACTTCTGTTGAATGAAGCTTACTAGTGTTCCCCCCGGTGCTTTGGCAACCCCATTCCTATTTTCAATTCCTAGTTTGAGGGAGTAGAGAAAGCAGGGCTTGTGTGCTCCTCCAATGAGGAAGTAGCCCCTGATCATCTGCACGGCTCCCCAACAAGATTACTGTGTGAACAGTGCCCCACGTTTGGTATGGCAAACAGGGTAATACATCAGCCCTCTGTGCCCATAAGAGGGCAGGACTTCGTGCATGCTATATAGTCTCACGGAAGCACGCTTGTTGGAAGTTTGTCCATGTTTAATGCCCCTCTGGTACCCCACATTTCATGGTGTTCAGAGGATTCAAGGGCTATATTAATCTCTCCAAGCTGGGAGTAATAAATTGGGCAATTCACTCTCTGTCCACAAAAGGGCACCCCTCCCGCATAGGTGGCATATAACTGGGATTCCTTGCTGATTCCTGCCTGTAGCTCACTAGACCCTATGAGTCAAGGGAACACGCAGGGTTGGACACGACCATGCTATTATCCCCCACAAAGTCTCTGGGTTCATTGGAACCCTGAAATTAGCTGTCTTTCTCCAGCTCTGCGCTTTTCATTCCTAGAAATGAGATTTGATTACAAATCGATCCTGTCTGTTACTACAAAAGGGGTCAATCTTTCAGAGCTGTTTGTCTCATTCCCACCTATAACTGGTCTGTAGGGTAGCCTTCATGATAAGTTTTTTTTCCCCTGGGTCTATTCTTAATGCGTGCGGTCCAGTGCTGGGTGACAGCCATTTACCGGATCGCATCTTACTGCCTAAACCAAGTGAGTTAGGCTCGTTGTGACAACAGTATCCCAAGGTGGCACTGCCAATCGGGGTACGTCACTGATTGCCAGAGTGGGTCAGGCTTTAGGCAAACCTTGGCACATTAACACAGTTTTTTCAACCCCACAGTGTTCATGGGTGTCAAAAGTCTCCCACGTGTGAGATCGATAAAGTGTCCCTTCTCCACGTTCAGACACACAGTTGTCAATAGTGGTGGAAATGGAAAAGAACCAATCTCTCCCAGTCCAAAGTGGTCGTCCCGCTGTCTGCTCCGACCAATGGTGCGCATGCACAGTGTCGGCTCATGGATCATGCAAACAGTGACGTGAGGGTACAGGCTACAAATTGTGTGTCCTCCATGCGCCTGCAGTATCATTACGTCGACTGTTCCCAAGGCCTCAGCGCTCATTTTGAAGGAGGAAATATCCTCCCGTCTCCAGAAGCAGGCAATCCGAGTGGTTCCTATGTCAACAATCTAGGACAGATGGTACAGCCAGTAATTCTTGGTTTAGGAAAAGCACCAGGACTTTGTGTCCCACTCTAGACCTACGTGCCTAGAATGAGCCACAAAGTGCTCAAGAGCCGCCGGCCATTACAGTAGACTGGCTTTTGTCGGGCAGGCTTTTGCTGGTCTGAACTGACAATATGTAGGTGGTGGCATGCCTCAGAAATTTGGGTAGAGACTCTGTACCTCTCCCTCCTAACTTTGGCTTACTTTCTATTGCTGGGGAGATGCTTGCTTTGGGCGATGCATGTCCCCGGTTGCCTCCGGTGCAGATATTTTATCCAGGTGGGGCCCTCTCTCTCAGGAGTGGAGGCTACACCCCTGGGTGGTTTACCAGGTATGGAAACATTTTGGCAGGGTTAAAGGAGGGGTCCAAAGCATTGGTTCCCAATGGGGCACTCGGGTCAGTCCTTGAGAAAAATAGACAACACTGTACAGTCGTGGCCAAAAGTTTTGAGAATGACACAAAAATGTATTTTCACAAATTCTGCTGCCTCAGTTTGTATGATGGTAATTTGCATATACTCCAGAATGTTATGATGAGTGATCAGATGAATTTTAATTAAATTGCAAAGTCCCTCTGCCATGCAAATGAACTGAATCCCCCCCCAAAACATTTCCACTGCATTTCAGCCCTGCCACAAAAGGACCAGCTGACATCATGTCAGTGATTCTATCATTAACACAGGTGTGAGTGTTGACGAGGACAAGGCTGGAGATCACTCTGTCATGCTGATTGAGTTTGAATAACGGACTGGAAGCTTCAACAAGAGGGTGGTGCTTGAAATCATTGTTCTTCCTCTGTCAATCATGGTTACCTGCAAGGAAACACGTGCCATCATCATTGCTTTGCACAAAAAGGGCTTCACAGGCAAGCATATTGGTGCCAGTAAGATTGCACCTAAATCAACCATTTATCGGATCATCAAGAACTTCAAGGAGAGCGGTTCAAATGTTGAGAAGAAAGCGTCAGGGTGCCCAGGAAAGTCCAGCAAGCACTGGTTGATTCAAAGTTGATTCAGCTGCAGGATCGGGGCACCACCAGTACAGAGCTTGCTCAGGAATGGCAGCAGGCAGGTGTGAGTTCATCTGCACGCACAGTGAGGCAAAGACTTTTGGTGGATGGCCATGTGTCAAGAAGGGCAGCACAGAAGCCACTTCTCTCCAGGAAAAACGTCAGGGACAGACTGATATTCTGCAAAAGGTACAGGGATTGGACTGCTGAGGACTGGGGTAAAGTCATTTTCTCTGATGAATCCCCTTTCCGATTGTTTGGGTCATCCAGAAAAAAGCTTGTCCGGAGAAGACAAGGTGAGCGCTACCATCAGTCATGTGTGATGCCAACAGTAAAGCATCCTGAGACCATTCATGTGTGGGGTTGCTTCTCAGGCAAGGGAGTGGGCTCACTCACAATTTTGCCTAAGAACACAGCCATGAATAAAGAATGGTACCAACACATCCTCCGAGAGCAACTTCTCCCAACCATCCAGGAACAGTTTGGTGCACCTTGCAGTATGGTGCACATTATGGAGCACCTTGCCATAAGGCAAAAGTGATAACTAAGTGACTCGGGAACAAAACATTGATATTTTGGGTCCATGGCCAGGAAACTCCTCAGACCTTAATCCCATTGAGAACTTGTGGTCAATCCTCAAGAGGCTGGTGGACAAACAAAAACCCACAAATTCTGACAAACTCCAAGCATTGATCATGCAAGAATGGGCTGCCATCAGTCAAGATGTGGCCCATAAGTTAATTGACAGCATGCCAGGGCAGATTGCAGAGGTCTTGAAAAGGAAGGGTCAACACTGCAAAAATTGACTCTTTGCATCAACTTCATGTAATTGTCAATAAAAGCCTTTGACACTTATGAAATGCTTGTAATTATACTTCAGTATTCCATAGTAACATCTGACAAAAATATCTAAAGACACTGAAGCAGAAAACCTTTGTGGAAATGAATGTGTGTCATTCTCAAAACTTTTGGCCATCACTGTATGTAAAGATCTATGTATCTATTTATCTTTACGTATAGTGAGAAAATGTGGTGTCATCTGTTTTTTCAATGAGGGACCCGAGTGCTAAATTGGGAACGGATGCTCTTGCGCACCAGTGGCCTTGTAACCTTCCATTAAGCATTTCCGCAAGTGGTTCTGATTTAGCCCACGTTGGAGCGGGTCTCCCGGGAGTTCTTACCATTTATTATTTTGGCAGCCTTGGTTCACGGAGTTCATTCACCTTTTATGCAGGGACCTGTGGCAAGTCCCGTTGCACAGGGCCCTTTTGTCCAAGGCACATGGGCAGGTTTGGCAAGTGATTTGCTTCTTATGGGCCTGGCCCCTGTGAGGGCCAATCTGATGGCTAGAGAATGTTATTGCTACCATTCAGTCTGCAAGGGCACCCTCCACGAGAGGGCTGCATGCATATAAGTGGCAAGTGTTTTATAGCTCTGGTGCCAAGATAAAGAAGTGAGGGACATCCTTATGTTCCTACAGGAGCTTTCCAAGCAGGGGCTGGCAATTCTCAGGTCCTTACCTTTTAAGTGTTTTTACAGCTGGGACAGGGGAAAGTAACTAGGCAGCGTGCCGTGTACGCAATACCCAGACTGACGCATCTGGCGGGAGTCAGATCTGGGTGGTCTGCCAAGGGCCGTTTAATTTAGTGTCCGTTGGGGTGAACTTAGGGCATGGTATATTTCCCCATAGTATGTTGTATTGAAGTTGTCTGACTGAAAGGGAACGTAAAGTTAAGACTATAACTACTGTTCCCTGAAGGAAGGATATGAGGTACAACACCTGTTTGGTACCACGATGCTCATTCCTGGGCTCGGTGGAGAGCGGTATTAAATTGAAGGAATTAATCCGAGCCTCACGCTTATCACCTGTGGAAGGCGGGGCTTCCAGCAAGGCGCGGATATTATTGGCCTTGTCAGGCGTAAATCCTTCAACCGAAGTCGCAACAGTTTGTCTCCCCATAGTATGGTGTACATTGTTTCCCTCCTCAGGGAACAGTAGTTATAGTCATAACATTGTTTTTTACCCTCTGGGTAAGGACATGCAGTGCAGCAGCCAATTCACAAAACATCTGAGCTCCTAGAGCACAAACACGAAGAACCTTGCTCAGTAGCGTTGCGGTGCTCACCACAAAAGGAACAAAATAAAGTGACCCCACATTTACTTCCATCTGATAGCGCTTGAGCCTGAATTTTCCCGCTCCTTTTCATTTACTGAGGCCTGGTTACCACGTCGAGCCTGGTTACCATGCAGCAAGAATGTGGCCCAGTGTGGAGCAAAATGCCAACCTGCAGACTGGACACCGGAGTATGACTGCCAACTACCCAGCTACCCCCTGGCACTGTGACATCACATCCTGTCATTGTGTTGAGTGTGCAGACCTGACCGGACTGGCGACTTCCCAATCAGTGCTTTCTGCCCTCCAAACCCCCCCAAGAAAAACAGTGCATTTACAATAAGAGGAAATCAACACATTAGGCGCATGAGAGATGTTGGCGGAAGTTGTGACATATTGTAGACTCATTCGAATATTGCTCATCTGAGCAACAAAATCAGAATGTACAAAATGTATTCTGACAGCATGTTTTACCTTAAATAACTTAATACTTGTATAATACTAGATATGTTATGCAGGATTAAACTGTGAATAAGTACATGTGACTTAAAATATATGTCTTGTAAGTCTGACCCAAAGCTCAAACTTATTATCACCATCCAATATTTACATTTCCAAATGTCTTTAATTTTACCACCTACTGTATATGTCAACAGTTGCTACAATCTCTCCTATTTGGGCTCATTGGAATTAGCTCCATTCAAAAGCTGTAAATGAATATTCATGAGGACCTGAAGCTCTATTTCACACTGAGGCCTGATTGGGGAGCAACTGGGATCTACGTTTGAAGCCTCACTACTTACACCATGTACTTACTGCACATTGACTGAACACGATCTGTGCCCTACAGCTGACATGCAGTCCACAATGTGTACATTTGTATGTCTTTTATAATTTTTATACACAGTGCCTTCGGAAGGTATCCAGACCCCTTGACATTTTTTACATGTTGTTACGTTACAGCCTTATTCTAAAATGGATTATTAAATAGAAATAATCCTCAGCAATCTACATAGGAACTTTTTCTCTTCTCTGTGTGAATCTACAGCACTTACTGTGTTGCTGCATAGATGGTACTGTATTTCCCATCAACTACTGAACTATTACCCTAATTGTAAAGGGGTGGTTTCAGGATGCTGGTTATGATTTCAATCTTGAAGGACATTGTCTTAGTACCTAATACCTAAGTTTTTATATAGCCCATTTATATAGCCCATAATGACAAAGCGAAACAACATGTTTTATTTTATTTTTGCAAATGTATTAAACATAATAAACAGAAATACCTTATTTACATGAGTATACAGACCCTTTTCGATGAAACTCGAAATTGAACTCAGGTGCATCCTGTTTCTATTGATCATCCTTGAGATGTTTCTACAACTTGATTGGAGTTCAGCTGTGGTCATTTCAATTGAATAGACATGATTTGTAAAGACACACACATGTCTATGTAAGGTCCCACAGCTGACATTGCATATCAGAGAAAAAAAACAAGCCATGAGGTCAAAGAAATTGTCCTTAGAGCTCCGAGACAGGAAGGGTACCAAAATATTTCTGCAGCAAGAACACAGTGGCCTCCATCATTCCTAAATGGAAATAGTTTGGAACCACCAAGGCTCTTCCTAGAGCTGGTCACAGAGCCAAACTGAGCAATCTGGGGAGAAGGGCCTTGGTCAGGGAGGTGACCAAGAACCTGATGGTCACTCTAACAGAGCTCTAGACTTCCTCTGTGGAGATGGGAGAAACTTCCAGAATGACAACCATCTCTGCAGCACCCCACTAAATCAGGCCTTTATGGTAGAGTGGCAAGATGGAAGCCACTCCTCAGTAAAAGGCACATGACAGCCCGCTTGGAGTTTGCCAAAAGGCACCGAAAGACTCAGACCATGACAATCTATATTATCTGCTGATGAAACCAAGATTGAACTCTTTGGTCTGAATGCCAAGTGTCACGCCTGGAGGAAACCTGACACCAACCCTACGGTGAAGCATGGTGGTGGCAGCATCATGCTGTGGGGATGTTTTTCAGTGGCAGGGACTGGGAGACTAGTCAGGATCGAGGGAAAGATGAACAGAGCAAAGTACTGAGATATCCTTGATGAAAACCTGCTCCAGAGCAGTCAGGACCTCAGACTGGGGCAACGAGCTCTGTCATAGTGACCATCGGGTTCTTGGTCACCTTCTCCCCCGATTGGGCGACCAGCTCTAGGAAGAGTCTTGGTGATTCCAAAACAGAAATGTTTTGGTGCCCTTCCCCAGATCTGTGCCTCAACATAATACTGTATCGGAGCTCTACGGACAATTCCTTTGACCTCATGGCTTGGTTTTTGCTCTGACATGCACTGTCAAATGTTATAGACTGGTGTGTGCCTTTCCAAATCATGCCCAATCAATTGAATTTACCACAGGTGGACTCCAATCAAGGATGATCAATGGAAACAGGATGCACCTGAGCTCAATTTCGAGTCTCATAGAAAAGGGTCTGAATACTCATGTAAATAAGGTATTTCTGTAGTATTTTTTTTTTTAAATGTTCGCTTTGACAATATGGGGAATTGTGTGTAGATTGATGAGACATTTTTTTTAATCAATTTTAGAATAAACAAAATGTGGAAAAGTCTGAATACTTTCTGAATGCACTGTATAACATTAGGTTGAAGATAGTTTTGCGTTATATAACACTAGGTTGTTTTGTGATATATAGGATCTGATGATTCACAGTGTCGAAGGCAGCAGACAGATTTAGGAGGATGAGAACAGAGGATAAAGATTTAGCTTTGGCAATGCTGAGAACCTCCATGACACAGCGAAGCGCAGTCTCGGTTCTGCAAACCGTCTTGAAGCCTGACTGGTTAGGGTCAAGAAGATTGTTCTGAGAGAGATATCAAGAGAGTTAGTCACAGACAGCACGCTCAAGTGTTTTGTAATGAAAAAAAAGAAGATACTGGTCTGAAGTTTTTCATGCCAGATGATTCGAGAGTTGGTTTCTTGAGGAGGGGAGCAACTCATGGCTCATTTTGAAGTTAGAGGGGACGCAGCCAGTGTTCAGGGACGAGTTGATGAGGAAAGTGAGTAATGGGTGAAGGTCTCCAGAGATGGTCTGGCGTAGGGAGGGAACGAGGTCGAGTGGGCAGGTTGTGAGGCTGTAACCTCACTAGTTACAGGATTTCATCTGGAGAGAGATAGTGGCAAAAGGTCAAGGCCTAGGGTTATGTGTGAGTGGGACCAGGGCACTCAAAATACTGAGTGAAGGACTTGCGGATATTATCAACCTTCTTTTCAAAGTGGTTGACAAAGTTGTCTGCAGAGAGGGAGGAGGGAGGGGGAGGGGGTGGAGGATTAAGGAGGGAGGAGAAGAGGGAAAATATTTTCCTAGGGTTCAAGGCTTGAAATTTAGAGTGATAGAAAGTGGCTTTAGCAGCAGATACAGAGAAAGAGAAGGTAGAGAGGAGGGAGTGGAAGGATGATAGGTCCTCTGGACGTTTTGTTATACTCCATTTTTGCTCCGCTACCCACAGACCTGTGTGACTTTCATGTGCCTTAATAACAAATTTGTATCTGTAAATATGAAGAAAAGTGTTAAATTACGAGCTTAGTTGGTTTAGCTACAGAAAAAGAAAAAGGTGAGCAACCTCCCACTTGCCACGAATGGCTGAGATAATGAGTGGGCTGGACATGCTGAGAGATCAGTAATGGATTGGTCTGCCATATAGCATGCTTCTGTCTATTTGAGCTGGTCAGTATGTATAGGTAATCCTGTCTAACGCTGCTTTTTTAATGTTACGCATAGTAAAACTGCAGAAGTGTTTCTCTCCACTTTCTGGAGGACTGAGTTTTGAAATCAGTGGAATTCGAGTATGATAGCTCAGGAGATGGAGAAAACATCTGTCTCCGGACGCATGCATCTATGATGTACAGTATATGGGTAAGATGGTCTAGCTAGCTACATTTTCAGATATAACACGTTTCCTATTTTGACAGAAAGTGGTTTCATTTCAAGTTAAAGTGTACTGTTATCTAGCTAACATTAGCTGGCTTGCTCGCTAGCTAATGTTTCATGTATGATATTATTATTCTTATCTCAGAGCCATTTTCTTGGCTTGTTATAGCCTATTGTTAGCTAGCTAACATTGATCCTGGTTGGTCAGCTACCTGCAGATTCATGCATGGTAGTAACATCATGAGTTGGGATTATGGTTATGGTTCATTGTTTAGCTAGCGACCGGGAGACCCCATGGGGCGTTGCACAATTGGCCCAGCGTCATCCGGGTTAAGGGAGGGTTTGGCCGGATGGCATGTTCTTGTCCCATTGCGCTCTAGCGACTCCTGTGGCAGGCCGGGACACAATGCACGCTGACATGGTCGCCAGGTGTACAGTGTTTCCTCCGACACATTGGTGAAGCTGGCTTCTGGGTTAAGCGGGCATTGTGTCAAGAAGCAGTGCGGCTTGACTGGATTGTGTTTCGGAGGACGCATGGCTCTCGACCTTCGCCTCTCCTGAGTCCGTACGGGCGTTGCAGTGATGAGACAAGACTGTAACTACCAATTGGATACCACAAAATTGGGGAGAAAATGGGTATAAATAAAATAAAAAAATACATAAATAAAGATAGTCTGGCTAGCTACATTTTCAGATATTACACGTCTAATTTTGACATAGTCTTTTCATTTTAAGTTAAAGTGTACTGTTAGCTAGCATTAGCTGGCTGGCTCGCTAGCTAACGTTACGTGTATGATCTTATTAGAGATCTCAGAGCCATTTGCTTGGCTAGTTATAGCCTAATATTAGCTAGCTAACATTGAACCTGGTTAGTTAGCTACAGTACCTGCAGATTCATGCAGGATAGTAACGTTATGAGTTGGGATTATGGTTCATTGTTTAGCTAGCTAGCTACATGTCTAAACAAAATACTCCACTATGCAAGCAACCATTTTGTGTGCATTCATTAACCCAGTCTGGCCATCTACTCCAATTTCAGAGCACTCTTATCTGAGTGTGCCAGAGCACAGAATAACTGATGAATTTACAAACGCTCAACACCCGTTGAATATGGCCAGTACAAACATGTCCAGTAAACATTTTCTGATCATGTCTCCTAATCTTTGGAACGTTTTGTTAATCGAGAGATGCATAGAACCTTGTCAGTTACATTGTTTTGAATAATTCTCCAATCACTGCATCAGACTTAAGATCTATAAGCTTAAGTTGCAGGTCAGTGGAAGCGTTATCCACATTGAAGGTGAAAGGAGAGGAAACCAACAGCATGTCATTTTCCAACACTTTGAAATCCTCAAAACGATGAGAAAACTCACCGTTCAAAGCACTCAGAAGCAATGTATACTTCTCCTGCTGGTCATCTGATAGGGAACAGACTAATAGTGTCAGAAGGTGGGTGAGATTGTTGACTTCTACTTGGTGGTTCAGGAGGAGTAATTTTCCCTTGAAGGCTTTGACAAGGCTGTTCATCTGATGTGCAAAAAGGCCCTTGCCTTGTAGATTGGAAGTCAGTTCATTCATGACGGCCATGATGTACACGGTGAAGGAAAAATCAGCCAACCATTCTTTATCTTGCAGTTGAGGGAAATCCACACAATCCACTTTCATTTGCAAAAACTCAGCAATCTCTGACTTAAGGTCCCACACCCTTTTAAGCACCTTCCCCAAACTCAGCCATCTCATGTTTGTGTGGTAAGGGAGATCTGCATGACCCGACTCTGCCTGTAGTTTAAAGATTTTGTCTTATGAAGTTTCCCAGTTTAGTGACTGTATCCACAACATGGCTCATTTCCAGAATACATTTCCAGAGCACCTCCTGATGAATAATGCAATGTAGGGGGAAACAAATCTGATCTGGGTTCAGGTCAGCTACTTGATATTGTATCCTTTTCAAAAGGCCAATGTTTTTTCCTGTCAAGTTTGGGCACCCATCAATGGTCACACGGGATAACTTTTCAAAAGTCCCAGCTTTGCCACACACTTATTAACCTCCTTCAATAAATATTTCCCTGTGGTTGTGGTTATGCCTCGTAAGATTATCAACAACTGTGCCGTGTCACATGCATCACTGCTCTCATCCAGGGCCAAGGCGAAATAGGTGAAATCCTGTACCTTGTCTTTCAGCTATTGTTCCATATTCCCTGCGATTTCCTTAACACGACGTTTCACTGTTCGTCTTGACAGGGAAACATTTTCAAACAGCTCTTTCTTGTCGGGGCAAAGTATTGCTGCAGAGTCAATTAAACATTATTTTATGAATTCGCCCTCAGCGAATGGCTTGCTATGTTTAGCAATTTTGTGGGACAGTACATAGCTAGCTCTCGCAATTCTGTAGTTTGCCGAATGCAGTTTTGTGAAAAGTCCTTGCTGCTTTTGCAACTGAGAAAGCAATTATTTCGATGCACTTGCCCTCATAGTCCTATATTTCTCTGCATGCTTCGTCTGGAAGTGTCGGGACAAATTGTATTCTATCAAGCCAGCGATGCTCTCTTTGCACACTAAGCACACAGCTTTCCTTGATACCCCAATAAAGAAATATGTAGATGTCCACTGTTGCTGGAACACCCTACATTCATTTGACTACTTTCCTTTTCTTTGAAATCTTTGAAAAACTCATTTTTTGCGCAATTGTGTCAGCCTGTGCGTGTCAGCCTGTCAGTCATTGTCTGTCCTCGTGCAGTTGTTATTTATACGTGTCTTCAAAATAAATGTCCCACAAGTGGTGGGAGTTAAATCATGACATAAAGGCGAGTATTCATTGGGCTTTTAATTTGAATAACAAATACATTACGCAAATTCTTTATGTGATCTGAGCATGATACCATGGGTCATATTGAATCAGGTCGCGGGCTGCATACGGCCCCCGGGCCGGCCTTTGCTCAGGCCTGGTGTAGACAAAGAAGAGCTCTCCAGTAGGTAACAAAACATTCAAAGGCCATTTTCTCAAAAGTAAGGTTACAAGTTTATCAACTTTCTAAGCAGAATTACTTTCCCATTGTTCCTCAAATGCAGTGTATGATATACCATTTTGTAGCTCTGTGTCTCTGCTTTTATCCAATGTAAAAAACACAATTATCCTTATTAATGCCCATGATTTTGGAATGAGATGGTCAATGAGCAGGTGTCCACATACTTTGGTTGTGTACTGTAGTTGCCAAAGCTACAAAAGAGCAAAATAATATAGTAATCTGAAAATAACTAGGTACGATGCTCAAGTAAGAGAGTGGTGTGGAGCCTTCCTCTCTTTCCTTCCTCGATCCATTTCGGCGACAGTCTTATATTTGCGATGAGACCGCTGCTTACAACTGCTGCTGAGTAAAAATTGGAGACTGAAGTACTATTACTAATTGCTATTTGCCTTGCAAAGGTAAGGAGCACACCTCCCTGTACTAATTGCTGATTGCCTAGGAGAGGGAAAAAACCCTCCCCCTCAAATACAGCTACTGATTATTAAAAACAACAACAGTCACAAATTGCCCTGCCCCTTAATCCTGGTTGATTTGTCAACAATCATCTGCACGTTAATAGCATTCAGCAGTTCACACACACCAAATAGGCTACTGGGAAGACAGGCAGCACTTAAAGTAGGTAGCCCTAGCTAGCAAAAAGTGTACTAGACAACAACAGATAAAGACAAAAATTATGCTTATATCACTCCCAGAGATATCAGGAGTCCTCTAGCCAAAACCATAGGACAACCACTCACTCACCAAGCTCTAAGAAACATATTGTTCTCAGAACATTGTGTGCTAGCTGGGATACTACACACATCTAAACATCCGTCTGTTTTCATGTTTTCAGCAGTAAATATTTGTGTTTTGAATGCTTTCACAGTACCCAGACAACATTACCACATAATAAATGACTGTAAAGCCTAGTATTTGAGTAGTTGTACTAAGGATGTATTTTGATCCATACATCCACATTTGTTTGGGAACAACGAGTCCTGGGGTAGACATCTGTCTTGTCTGAATGCTCTCTGGCTGATGTCTACTGACTGGAAACCTGAAGCATTGCTTGTCTGATCACATCTATCTCTTTCTCTGCTTACAGCAACGCAAATAGTATTACAATCCCATCCCTTGCCAGTATATGGGTGTGTGTGCTTGTGTGTGTACGTGTTGGTGTGTGTGTGGACTTGTTAATCTATACTTGTAGGCACCAGAAGTCCCAACTGGGTACATTTTGTTAGTCCCCACAAGGTCAAATGATATTTCTAGGGGGTTTCGGGTTAAGGTTAGAATTAGTGTTAGGGTTAAGAGCTAGGGTTAAGGTTAGGGTTAGCAGTAAGGTAAAATAGAATTTTGAATGGGACTGAATTGTGTGTCCCCACAAAGTTAATTATACAAGACTTTGTGTGTGTGTGTGTGTGCGCACATGCAAGAGTATGTGTGTGCGCGCACATGTGTTTGTTAATATCTGGTAGCTCTTAATTAGACTGTGGGCTGCTGGTCCGGAGGGGATTTCAGCACTATATAAACATCATACATCATGATTCAGTGAGGTGAGCACGGTCCACCAGCTGCCAATGCTCAGTGAGAGGATGACAGCAAACAGGGGAGGTCAAAAATCTACAGTGGCAGTTATGGAGCCCATGATGGACTCAGGGTCCAGCTGTTTCAATACTGTAAACAGGACAACAGCCCTAAGCAGTATGTCACACATTGTGCACCGAGCTAATTCAACGGAAGCTGTCTGTGAACATGTGGTGACAGTAGACCCGCTTGATTCTCAGCTCACCACTGTATTCTCTGAAATATTAGGAATTCTGTTTGAATTTAAATTCTTGTTAATCTAACTGCAGTGCCCAATTTACAGCAGCTATTAAAAACAAAATACCATGCTATTGTTTGAGGATAGTGCACAACAACAAAACACTTATCACGGCAACTAGTTCACCTTTGAGGGTAAATAATGTACTTACATTCAGTAATTTAACTCTGATTTGTCATCCTGAGGGTCCCAGAGATAAAATGTAGTTCTGTTTGAAAAAATCTATTTTTTTATTCAAATGTAGGAACTGGGTTCTACAGTTTGACCCCACTGCTGTCCCTGACTCCACACACACGCCGCCAGGCCATCTAGATGTGTGAAGCTAGTCTTTTCTGTAGGAAAGCTAATGATCCATCATCTATGACAATCCTTGCATTTTTTATTACCATAGCATTTTTGTATGTTCTCTATAGTTTAAATTGACCAATTCGGCACATTTGGGCAAACTCCTGGCAGACGTGATGCAAAATATTGTGTAGTGAGGAAATTCTTCACTGGATCAGTCTGAAACTTTGCACACAAACTGCTGCCATCTTATGGGCAAAATCTGACTTACACCTAGGATCCTATCTCAATGTATGGCCTTTCTCCTACATTAATTTCACATTTCCACAAACTTCAAAGCGTTTCCTTTCAAATGGTATCACGAATATGCATATCCTTGCTTAAGGTCCTGAGCTACAGGCAGTTAGATCATCTTAGGTGAAATTTGAAAAAGGTTCTGATCCTTTTTTTTCTGAAGCTTGCATTCAATTGCCACTCCCTGTTGCACACAACAAGCTTCCATTCCATTAATGGATGATTTAAGATAAAACCCTGTTCATTTATTTGTCACTTAATATTTCTTTATGTAACCTCTTGAGATAGGATTTTTTTAATGAAGTTTAACTAGGTGAACCCAAGTTACACTGCTTAAAAGGCACTGAATTATTAGAATGAACCAGGTATTCAAACCAGAAGCCATGGATTACAGGGGAAATCATAAAGAAAAGGCTAAAAGATAGAGCTACCGCTTTTCAGGAATGGGATACGTACATGGACAATCGTACAATCTTAACCGTACAATCTGGTTTCAGAGCTGGTCATGGGTGCACCTCAGCCACGCTCAAGGTCCTAAACGATATCTTAACCGCCATCGATAAGAAACATTACTGTGCAGCCGTATTCATTGATCTGGCCAAGGCTTTCGACTCTGTCAATCACCACATCCTCATCGGCAGACTCAACAGCCTTGGTTTCTCAAATGATTGCCTCGCCTGGTTCACCAACTACTTCTCTGATAGAGTTCAGTGTGTCAAATCTGAGGGTCTGTTGTCCGGACCTCTGGCAGTCTCTATGGGGGTGCCACAGGGTTCAATTCTTGGACCGACTCTCTTCTCTGTATACATCAATGAGGTCGCTCTTGCTGCTGGTGAGTCTCTGATCCACCTCTACGCAGACGACACCATTCTGTATACTTCCGGCCCTTCTTTGGACACTGTGTTAACAACCCTCCAGGCAAGCTTCAATGCCATACAACTCTCCTTCCGTGGCCTCCAACTGCTCTTAAATACAAGTAAAACTAAATGCATGCTCTTCAACCGATCACTACCTGCACCTACCCGCCTGTCCAACATCACTACTCTGGACGGCTCTGACTTAGAATACGTGGACAACTACAAATACTTAGGTGTCTGGTTAGACTGTAAACTCTCCTTCCAGACCCATATCAAACATCTCCAATCCAAAGTTAAATCTAGAATTGGCTTCCTATTTCGCAACAAAGCATCCTTCACTCATGCTGCCAAACATACCCTTGTAAAACTGACCATCCTACCAATCCTCGACTTTGGCGATGTAATTTACAAAATAGCCTCCAATACCCTACTCAACAAACTGGATGCAGTCTATCACAGTGCAATCCGTTTTGTCACCAAAGCCCCATATACTACCCACCATTGCGACCTGTACGCTCTCGTTGGCTGGCCCTCGCTTCATACTCGTCGCCAAACCCACTGGCTCCATGTCATCTACAAGACCCTGCTAGGTAAAGTCCCCCCTTATCTCAGCTCGCTGATCACCATAGCATCTCCCACCTGTAGCACACGCTCCAGCAGGTATATCTCTCTAGTCACCCCCAAAACCAATTCTTTCTTTGGCCGTCTCTCTTTCCAGTTCTCTGCTGCCAATGACTGGAACGAACTACAAAAATCTCTGAAACTGGAAACACTTATCTCCCTCACTAGCTTTAAGCACCAACTGTCAGAGCAGCTCACAGATTACTGCGCCTGTACATAGCCCACATATAATTTAGCCCTATCAACTACCTCTTTCCCAACTGTATTTAATTTATTTATTTATTTTGCTCCTTTGCACCCCATTATTTTTATTTCTACTTTGCACATTCTTCCATTGCAAAACTACCATTCCAGTGTTTTACTTGCTATATTGTATTTACCTTGCCACCAAGGCCTTTTTTTGCCTTTACCTCCCTTCTCACCTCATTTGCTCACATTGTATATAGACTTGTTTATACTTTATTATTGACTGTATGTTTGTTTTACTCCATGTGTAACTCTGTGTTGTTGTATCTGTCGAACTGCTTTGCTTTATCTTGGCCAGGTCGCAATTGTAAATGAGAACTTGTTCTCAACTTGCCTACCTGGTTAAATAAAGGTAAAATAAAAAAAATAAAATAAATAAATGGACACAAACAAGAAATCCCGCTACAACCTTCGACAAGCCATCCAACATGCAAAAGGACAATATAGGATTAAGATGTAATCCTTCTACAATGGCTCTGGTGCTCGTTGGATGTGTCAGGGCTTGCAGACTATTGTGGATTACAAAGGGAGCCATGAACTTTCCAATGATGCAGCCCTCCCAAACCAGCTAAATGCCTTCTATGCTCGAGTTGAGGTAAACAACACTTAGCCATGCATGATGAGAGCCCCTGCTGTTCCGAATGACTGTGTGGTCTCACTCTCCATGGCTGACGCAAATAAGATTTTTAAACAGGTTAACACTCGCAAGGCCCCTGGGCCAGATGGCAAGTTTCTTCACGGATTCCAACATGTTTCAAGCTGACCACTATTGTTCCGGTTCTCAAGATCTCTCAGGTAATTTGCCTAAATGACTATCGCCCTGTAGCACTTACATCTGTAATCATATAGTGCTTTCTTTGAAAGGCTGGTCATGGCACATATCAACACCATCATCCCAGAAACCCTTGAACCACTCATCCCAGGAACCCAGATCCACAGATGACATAATCTCAATTGCACTTCACACTGTTCCCTTCCACCTGGAACAGAGGAATACCTATATGAGAATGCTGTTCATTGACTACAGCTCACCATAGTCCCCGCCAAGCTCATCACCAAGCTCAGGACCCTGGAACTAAACACCTCCCTCTGCAGCTGGATCCTGGACTTCCCGACTGGACGCCCACAGGTGGTGAGAATAGGCAACAACACCTATGCCACCCAACCCTCAATAAGGGGCCCCCAGGGTTGTGTGCTTATTCCCCTCCTGTCCTCCCTGTTCACCGACAACTACCTGGCCATGCACAAATCCAACACCATCGTCAAGTTTGCAGGCAGCGACAACAATGAGACAGCCTACAGTGACCTGGAAGTGTGGTGCCAGGACAACAACCTCTTCCTTAACGTCAGTAAAACCAAGGAGCTGATTGTGGACTACAGGAAACAGAGAGGCGAGTACGCCCCCATCCACATTGACAGGGCTATAGTGGATTGGGTTGAGAGCTTCATGTTCCTCAGTGTCCACATAACTAAGGACTTAATAAATGGTCTACACACACCCGCACAGTGATGAAGAGGGAACAACAACGCCTCTTCTCCCCCAGGAGCCTGAGGTTCTTCTGCTGTACCATTGCCTGGCTACATCACCGCCTGGTACGGCAACTGAACCGCCCTCGACCGCAAGGCCCTACAGAGGGTGGTGCTGACAGCTCAGTACTTCACTGGGGCCGAGCTCCCTGCCATCCACAATCTCTATATCAGGCGTTGTCAGAGGAAGGCCCAAGAAATTGCCAAAGACTTCAGCCACCCAAGCTATGGACTGCTCTCTCTGGTACCATCTGGCA
The DNA here is from genome assembly GCF_013265735.2 of Oncorhynchus mykiss. NCBI lineage: Eukaryota > Metazoa > Chordata > Actinopteri > Salmoniformes > Salmonidae > Oncorhynchus > Oncorhynchus mykiss. Next base: position 64,019,794 of record NC_048565.1, read on the forward strand.
AGCGGCACCGGAGCATCAGCTCTCGAACCAACAGGCTCCAAGCCACCAACAGGCTCCAAGCCATATGACTGTTGAATAGTTAATCAAATGGCTACCCGGAAAATCTGCACTGACTCTCTTTTGCACTAACTATGCACACTCTCATGGCTCTACCCACACACGCACACACACTTACACCGACACTCCCACTCAAACACATACACACTGCTTGTATTTATGAGAGGTATTGACATGTTGAATGCACCAGGCTGTCTGTTTGAACTACTGGCACACAGCTCGGACACCCATGCAAACCCCACAAGACATGTCACAAGAGGTCTCTTCACAGTCCCCAAGTCCAGAACAGACTATGGAAGGCACACAGTGCTAAATAGAGCCATGACTACATGGAATTATATTCCACATCAAGTAACTCATGCAAGCAGTAAAAAACAGATAAAAAAACACCTTATGGAACAGCGGGACTTTGAAGCAACACAAACATAGGCACTACACATGCATACACACACGATAGCATACGCACTATACACACATTTTGTACTGTATATATGTGGTAGTGGTGGAGTAGGGGCCTGAGGGCACTCAGTCTGTGATTGTATTGTAATGTTTTTAAAATTGTATAAATTGCCTTCATTTTGCTGGACCCCAGAGTAGCTGCTGCCTTGGCACCTGATGTATTTGGTGCATGTGTCAAATCCAATATTATTTAATTACATTTTTATTTACTATACATCTGCACATACATTACATTACATAAGTCCTCCGAGTGAGATTATATAAAAGGATCATAAGGGTATTAGCATTTTTGCGGCACATTGTCAAAAAGGGTCAGCATCCACTGATAATCTCTTAAATGTAATGCCAAATATCTAAATCCAATCATAACACTTTTCAAAACACCTGTTTATGAACGTAGTACAGCACAACACTTTTAAACTGCCTTCATTACACAGAGTGACAAGATAATGAGCATTAGCTGCAGATGTGTCCTTTTTTATAGGTATGGGGTGAATGAGGATTTTTGTACTGTGTGTAACCAACGCCTGGGGGCAGCAGTGTGTCAGCTGGCTGCTGCTAGCCCAGCACACCCGACCATTTTAGCATGTCTCTATGCATGGTTATAACCCCTTCCCCTCACATTGATGTGTGCTTCAGAAGGCTACTGACTCTAATCCAAAACTGCTGCTGTCGCTTCTGTTTAGAGTGCCTCTGATTAGACTGCAGGGCTCCACCATAAAAAAATGAACTCCTTTCTTCTCCTTTTTTCTTCTTCTATAGCACAGAGATAATATTAAGGATGAGATATGAAAGAGTTCATGAATAGGTTTGAGTGGGTTATGTTGCTGTTTTTCGACACCCGAGATGCCATTTTCCCCCTACAAATACTTGGATTCCAAGGAATATTGGATGGTTGGTTTTAAGAATGTCCATGGAGTTTTAGTTGGAGGTTAGAAGACAACCAATTTCATTCTCTTTTAATCACATCCTATACACTTCCTATACATTTCAGATTTTGTGATTTTACGATATACAATATTAGATGGTAAATTTGATTGTCATACATCTATTGTTAACAATGGAAATGGCTGTTTATCTTACCCTTAACTTTGCTTGATATTCATCAACATTTACCTGCTATTTCACTAGAACCTTTTCCGTACACGTACATACTGTATGTAGGAGACCTTTCAAATTTGCATACACTGAAAAAGAAGGGGAGAAATGCCATATCTGACTGATCAATGGTCTTCCTTGATACAGTATGCATACACTCTTATTACGATTAAAGTGGGGACTGTCTTGGAAATCCCAAAATAGTTTCCAACAAAGCCTGATCAAAGAATAAGCAGACTGTCTATGTCTGGTTTATGTGTTTCTATGGCTCTGTGTGCCAATGATGACGCTCCTCAAGTCTTCAAATGGGTCTTGTATAAACATAATCAAACTCTGAGGGCCGGATGATGTTGGAAAATCAAATAAATAGAGAGCAGTCGGTACCATAAACATTTGAGGAAGGATACCACAGAGCCATTCAAAATGATGGCTACCCATTTGGACTGTTTCATCCTGACTGGAAAATGGCTCTTACAGTATGATTCATGGGAACATCACTAAGGGCAGAAAATAGAACCCAAATTTAAGGTTTATGGGAAATACATAGTCTGCATTCATGTGCCACTGTGCCTCAAACGAAAAGTGGACTGAATACGGAACCTTTAAATACAGTATTTGAAAGAAGAGGAACGAGTGAGCTTTTTGAGTTTTGAGGCTTTCATCATATTTTACTGTGATGTGGAGAACTGAGGCAGTGGCTATATTCTAATGAGGGCCCGAGAGAGTCCTCTCAGTGATGGCTGCCAGTCTTCAAATACCCAGTTAAAAGAACAAGAGGTGGAAGGGTGGCAGAATGGAAATTACTCTCTTTAGTCACAAAGAGAGATGCTCAAACATAGCTCGTAAAAGGTGGGGGATAGACTGAAGATAGCTACAAAAACTGTCTGAAGTGGTTTACATACTGTACATTTAAATAACATTATAAAGGGAGATCTTGAACAAGATATTCCACTTGATACAGACAAAAATGAACAATATCACAGTTTACGTTCCAGCACTTCATGGCACTGTGTGTGGCTATGCGTGTGCTTAACTTGTATGAAAATCCATACTAATTGGACACTAATAGCTCATTGAGCTTGGAGCTTTCCCTATGCCAACTGCAACCAGGCACATCCCTATACCCCCCCCACATCACTTGTTGTAATGCTCCTCTGAGGAATCCCTGTCACACCCTCCCTTAATGACCAAAAATGAGAGAAAGAAAGAAAGAAAGAAAGAAAGAAAGAAAGAAAGAAAGAAAGGAAGAGGAAAGAGGAGGCAGGGTGTGTGTGTGTGAGCTGCTCTGTATTCTTTGCTCCCACCGTGATGCAGAAGCTCCAGACTGAGCTGACTCATTAACAACACTAAGTGAGATCTCTCAGGTCAGACAACGAAGGATACAGATAGATGGAGGTAGAGACAGAGGGAGAGAGAGAGAGAGAGAAAGAGAGAGAGAGAAAGACAAAAATATGGAGAGAGAAAGAGAGAGATTAGCAAAAACAACCAGACTGTACTGTACTTTAGCCTTTAATACAACATCACCTGTCTGGTGGTCCCTGGTCACCGTAGGCCCATTAGGACATGGTAACATTGAGTCATTTAACCCATTCTGCCATGACATAACCCTTAGTATAAGCCCTCTCCTCTGTGAGTCAGCAGAAAGACGGACAATGCAGTAGCACCATCCCAGCGCCTCTGACAAATTGGTTACATAAACAAGCCTTTACTCCTGCCTGCCATTCCAGTCCAACTACATGGCTTTTAGAGGTCAGCGAAAGACACAGATTTCAGAGGAGATTAGGAGCCACTCCAGCAACCCCAGCTACAGTCCTCTCAATGGGACTTCCATGGTCTTATTCTTCAGCAACATCACAGGGGGAGAGAGAGGAAGAAGGACAGGTGGTAAAGAGAGACATTTAGAAAGGAGAGAGAGCGAGAGAGAGGAAGAAGGACAGGTGGTAAAGAGAGACATTTAGAAAGGAGAGAGAGTCAGAGAAAGAGAGAGTGTGTTAAGGTTTGTCAATACTGTCCCTTTAGTGTAAGAGAACATTCAAATGGATGGTGTTGGTTTACAAATGCAGTGGTGTAAAGTACTTAAATACAAAATACTTGGGGTATCTGTACTTTACTATTTATACATATTCTTTGCTTTTACGTCACTTCATTCCTAAATAATATAATGTACTTTTTATGCCATACACTTTTCCTGATACCCAAAAGTACATTTTGACAGGAAAATGGTCCAATTCACGCACTTATCAAGAGAACATCCCTGGTCATCGCTATTGCCTTTGATCTGGCAGACTTACTAAGCACAAATGATTTGTTTGTAAATGATGTCTGAGTGTTGGAGTGTGCCCCTGGCTATCTGTAAATCCATTTTTTGTACTCATATTGTGCCGTCTGTTATGCTTAATATAAGGAATTTGAAACGATTTATACTTTTACGTTTGATACTTGAGTATATTTTAGCAATTCCATTGAATTTTGATACTTAAGTATATTTAAAACCAGATTTTTACTCAAGTAGTATTTCACTGGGTTCCTTTAACTTGAGTCATTTTCTATTAACGTATCTATACTTTTACTCTAGTATGACAGTTGACTACTTTTTCCACCACTGTACAAATGCATAGGAAAGAAATATGGCAGACAACGTTGGAACGCTGATTGGAATCATACTAACATCCAGGAATGGGACTGTGTTTATTATGGTAATAGGACATAGAAGGAATCAGAATCAGATCCAAATGTACTGGAAAAATATCATGCTCATTCTAAAGAAACATAGCTTCCTGAATAGGGCCTTTAGTTAGAGGAAATGAAAAGGAAGTATCTTTGTGCAGGATATTTAGGCGCTGATCAGAGGATTTTTCATCAAATGACTGTTTTATTTATTTATTACCTTTATTTAACCAGGTAGGCTAGTTGAGAACAAGTTCTCATTTGCAACTGTGACCTGGCCAAGATAAAGAAAAGCAGTGTGACACAGACAACAACACAGAGTTAAACATGGAGTAAACAATAAACAAGTCAATGACACAGTAGAAAAAAGAAAGTCTATATATAGTGTGTGCAAAAGGCATGAGGAGGTAGGCAATAAATAGGCCGTAGGAGCGAATAATTACAATTTAGCAGATTAACACTGGAGTGATAAATGAGCAGATGATGATGTGCAAGTAGAGATACTGGTGTGCAAAAGAGCAGAAAAGTAAATAAAATAAAAACAGTAGGGGGGTGAGGTAGGTAGATACAGATGGACTATGTACAGCTGCAGCGATCGGTTAGCTGCTCAGATAGTTAATGTTTAAATTTGGTGAGGGAAATAAAAGACTCCAACTTCAGCGATTTTTGCAATTCGTGCCAGTCACGGGCAGCAGAGAACTGGAAGGAAAGGCGGCCAAATGAGGCGTTGGCTTTGGGGATGATAAGTGAGATATACCTGCTGGAATGTGTGCTACTGGTGGGTGTTGTTATTGTGACTAGTGAACTGAGATAAGGAGGAGCTTTACCTAGCATAGACTTATAGATGACCTGGAGCCAGTGGGTCTGGCGACAAATATGTAGCGAGGGCCAGCCAACGAGAGCATACAGGTCGCAGTGGTGGGTGGTATAAGGTGATTTGGTAACAAAACGGATGGCACTGTGATAGACTGCGTTCAGTTTACTGAGTAGAGTGGTGGAAGCTATTTTGTAGATGACATCGCCGAAGTCGAAGATCGGTAGGAGAGTCAATTTTACGAGGGTAAGTTTGGCAGCGTGAGTGAAGGATGCTTTGTTGCGAAATAGAAAGCCGATTCTAGATTTGATTTTGGATTGGAGATGTTTAATATGAGTCTGGAAGGAGAGTTTACAGTCTAGCCAGACACCTAGGTATTTATAGTTGTCCACATTTTCTAGGTCGGAACTGTCCAGGGTGGTGATGCTAGTCGGGCGGGCGGGCGGGTGCGGGCAGTGAATGGTTGAAATGCATGCATTTGGTTTTTACTAGCGTTTAAGAGCAGTTGGAGGCCACAGAAGGAATGTTGTATGGCATTGAAGCTTGTTTGGAGGTTAGTTAGCACAGTGTCCAAGGAAGGGCCAGAAGTATACAGATTGGTGTCGTCTGCGTAAAGGTGGATCAGGGAATCGCCCGCAGCAAGAGCGACATCATTGATATATACAGAGAAAAGAGTCGGCCCGAGAATTGAACACTGTGGTACCGCCATAGAGACTGCCAGAGGTCCGGACAATATGCCCTCCGATTTGACACGCTGAACCTCTGTCTGCAAAGAAGTTGGTTAGGCGAGGCAGTCATTAGAAAAACCAAGGCTATTGAGTCTGCCGATAAGAATATGGTGATGACAGAGTCGAAAGCCTTGGCCAGGTTGTAGACGGCTGCACAGTACTGTTTTTTATCGATGGCGGTTATGATATCGTTTAGTACCTTGAGCGTGGCTGAGGTGCACCCTTGACTGGCTCGGAAACCGGATTGCACAGTGGAGAAGGTATGGTGGGATTCGAAATGGTCAGTGATCTGTTTATTAACTTGGCTTTTGAAGACTAGATAGGCAGGGCAGGATGGATATAGGTCTGTAACAGTTTGGGTCTAGGGTGTCACCCCCTTTGAAGAGGGGGATGACCGCGGCAGCTTTCCAATCTTTAGGGATCTCGGACGATACGAAAGAGAAGTTGAACAGGCTGGTAATAGGGGTTGCAACAATGGCGGCGGATAGTTTTAGAAATAGAGGGTCCAGATTTTCTAGCCCAGCTGATTTGTACTGGTCCAGATTTTGCTGCTCTTTCAGAACATCTTCCGTCTAGATTTGTATAAAGGAGAAGCTGGGGAGGCTTGGGCGAGTAGCTGCGGGGGAGGCGAAACTGTTGGCCGGGGTTGGAGTAGCCAGGAGGATGATATGGCCAGCTGTTGAGAAATGCTTATTGAAATGTTTGATTATCATGGATTTTATCAGTGGTGACCGTGTTACCTAGCCTCAGTGCAGTGGGCAGCTGGGAGGAGGTGCTCTTGTTCTCCATGGACATTAGTGTCCCAAAACTTTTTGGAGTTAGAGCTACAAGATGCGAATTTCTGCTTGAAAAAGCTAGCCTTTGCTTTCTTGACTGACTGCGTGTATTGGTTCCTGACTTCCCTGAACAGTTGCATATCATGGGGACTATTTGATGCTTGTGCAGTCCGCCACCTGATGTTTTTATGCTGGTCAAGGGCAGTCAGGTCTGGAGTGAACCAAGGGCTATATCTGTTCTTAGTTTACATTTTTTGAACGGAGCATGCTTATCTAAGATGGTGAGGAAATTACTTTTAAAGAATGACCAGGCATCCTTGTGTAACGGTTTTCTTGAGGTGAAGGAGAGGCGGACCAAAACGCAGCGTGGTTATTATTCATGGTTCTTTAATGAAGAAAAGTATGCATGAATAAACTAACAAAACAATAAACGTGAGAAAACCTAAACAGCCTATCTGGTGACAACAAACACAAAGACAGGAACAATAACCCACGAAACACTCAAAGAATATGGCTGCCTAAAAATGGTTCCCAATCAGAGACAACGATAAACACCTGCCTCTGATTGAGAACCACTCCAGACAGCCATAGACTATGCTAGAAAACCCCACTAAGCCACAAACCCAATACCTACGAAAAACCCCAAGACAAACACACCACATAAAAAAACCCATGTCACACCCTGGCCTGACCAAATTAATAAAGAAAACACAAAAATACTAAGACCAGGGCGTGACACCTCGACTGACGGGATGAGGTCAATATCCTTCCAGGATACCCGGGCCAGGTCAGTTAGAAAGGCCTGCTCGCAGAAGTGTTTTAGGGAGCGTTTGACAGAGGTGAGGGGTGGTCGTTTGACCGCGGACCAATAGTGGATACAGGCAATGAGGCAGTGATCACTGAGATCCTGATTGAAAGTAGAGGAGGTGTATTTGGAGGGCAATTTGGTCAGGATATTGTTTATGAGGGTGCCCATGTTTACGGACTTAGGGTTGTACCTGGTGGTTTCCTTGATGATTTGTGTGAGATTGAGGGAATCTAGCTTAGATTGTAGGACTGCCAGGGTGTTAAGCATATCCCAGTTTAGGTCACCTAACAAAACGAACTCTGAAGCTAGATGGGGGGCAATCAATTCACAAATGGTTTCCAGGGCACAGCTGAGAGCGGAGGGGGGTCGATAGCAGGCGGCAACAGCAGGCGGCAAAATTAGAAGTTCAAACTGTTTGGGTATAGAACTGGAAAGTATGACAGAACTTTGCAGGCTCTCTCTGCAGTAGATTGCAACTCCTCCCCCTTTGGCGGTTCTATCTTGATGGAAAATGAGTATGGAAATCTCAGAATTGTTGACAACTTTTACTTTTCTACATTCCTAAAGCAAATAATGTACTTTTTACTCCATACATTTTCCATACACCCAAAAGGGAATTTTTTGCAGGACAGGAAAATGGTCAAAATCACGCATGACTATTCACCCCCGCAAAGTCAATACTCTGTAGAGTCACCTTTTGCAGCAATTACAGCAGCAAGTCTCTTGGGGTATGTCTTTATAAGCTTGGCACATCTGGCCATTCTTCATGGCAAAACTGCTCCAGCTCCTTGGATGGTTGGATGGGTTCCGCTGGTGTACAGCAATATTTAAGTCATACCACAGATTCTCAATTGGATTGAGGTCTGGGCTTTGACTAGGCCATTCCAAAACATTTAAATGTTTCCCCTTTAAACCACTTGAGTGTTGCTTTAGCAGTATGCTTGGTGTTATTGCCCTGCAGGAAGGAGAAACTCCGTCCCAGTCTCAAATCTCTGGAAGACTGAAACAGGTTTCCCTCAAGAATTTCCCTGTATTTATCTCCATCCATCATTCCTTCAATTCTGACCAGTTTCCCAGTCCCTGCCAATGAAACACATCCCCATGGTGATGATGCCTCCACCACGCTTCACTGTGGGGATGGTGTCTTGGGGGGATGAGAGGTGTTGGGTTTGCGCCAGACATAGCATTTTCCTTGATGGACAAAAAGCTACATTTTAGTCTCATCTGACCAGAGTACCTTATTCCATATCTTTGGGGAGACTCCCACATACCTTTAAGTGAACACCAAACGTGTTTACTTATTTTTTTCATTAAGCAATGGGTTTTTTCTGGCCACACTTCCATAAAGCCCAGCTTTTTGGAGTGTATGGCTTAAAGTGGTCCTATGGACAGATATTCCAAAAAGGAGTTTTGCAGCTCCTTCTGGGTTATCTTTGGTCTCTTTGTTGCCTCTCTGATTAATGCCCTCCTTGTCTGGTTTGTGAGTTTTGGTGGGTGGCCCTCTCTTGGCAGGTTTGTTGTGGTGCCATATTCTTAAAAATGTTTAATTATGGATTAAATGCGCTCCGTGGAATGTTCAAATTTTCGTATGTTTTTTTATAACCCAACCCTGATCTGTACTTCTCCACAACTTTGTCCCTGACCTGTTTGGCGAGCTCCTTGGTCTTCATGGTGCCGCTTGCTTGGTGGTGCCCCTTGCTTAGTGGTGTTGAAGACTCTGGGGCCTTTCAAAACAGGTTTGTATATACAGTGCCTTGCGAAAGTATTCGGCCCCCTTGAACTTTGCGACCTTTTGCCACATTTCAGGCTTCAAACATAAAGATATAAAACTGTATTTTTTTGTGAAGAATCAACAACAAGTGGGACACAATCATGAAGTGGAACGACATTTATTGGATATTTCAAACTTTTTTAACAAAGCAAAAACTGAAAAATTGGGCGTGCAAAATTATTCAGCCCCCTTAAGTTAATACTTTGTAGCGCCACCTTTTGCTGCGATTACAGCTGTAAGTCGCTTGGGGTATGTCAGTTTTGCACATCGAGAGACTGACATTTTTTCCCATTCCTCCTTGCAAAACAGCTCGAGCTCAGTGAGGTTGGATGGAGAGCATTTGTGAACAGCCATTTTCAGTTCTTTCCACAGATTCTCGATTGGATTCAGATCTGGACTTTGACTTGGCCATTCTAACACCTGGATATATTTATTTTTGAACCATTCCATTGTAGATTTTGCTTTATGTTTTGGATCATTGTCTTGTTGGAAGACAAATCTCCGTCCCAGTCTCAGGTCTTTTGCAGACTCCATCAGGTTTTCTTCCAGAATGGTCCTGTATTTGGCTCCATCCATCTTCCCATCAATTTTAACCATCTTCCCTGTCCCTGCTGAAGAAAAGCAGGCCCAAACCATGATGCTGCCACCACCATGTTTGACAGTGGGGATGGTGTATTCAGGGTGATGAGCTGTGTTGCTTTTACGCCAAACATAATGTTTTGCATTGTTGCCAAAAAGTTCAATTTTGGTTTCATCTGACCAGAGCACCTTCTTCCACATGTTTGGTGTGTCTCCCAGGTGGCTTGTGGCAAACATTAACCGACACTTTTTATGGATATCTTTAAGAAATGGCTTTCTTCTTGCCACTCTTCCATAAAGGCCAGATTTGTGCAATATACGACTGATTGTTGTCCTATGGACAGAGTCTCCCACCTCAGCTGTAGATCTCTGCAGTTCATCCACAGTGATCATGGGCCTCTTGGCTGCATCTCTGATCAGTCTTCTCCTTGTATGAGCTGAAAGATTAGAGGGACGGCCAGGTCTTGGTAGATTTGCAGTGGTCTGATACGCCTTCCATTTCAATATTATCGCTTGCACAGTGCTCCTTGGGATGTTTAAAGCTTGGGAAATCTTTTTGTATCCAAATCCGGCTTTAAACTTCTTCACAACAGTATCTCGGACCTGCCTGGTGTGTTCCTTGTTCTTCATGATGCTCTCTGCGCTTTTAACGGACCTCTGAGACTATCACAGTGCATTTGCATTTATACGGAGACTTGATTACACACAGGTGGATTGTATTTATCATCATTGGATAATTCAGAGATCCTCACTGAACTTCTGGAGAGAGTTTGCTGCACTGAAAGTAAAGGGGCTGAATAATTTTGCACGCCCAATTTTTCAGTTTTTGATTTGTTAAAAAAGTTTGAAATATCCAATAAATGTCGTTCCACTTCATGATTGTGTCCCACGTGTTGTTGATTCTTCACAAAAAAATACAGTTTTATATCTTTATGTTTGAAGCCTGAAATGTGGCAAAAGGTCGCAAAGTTCAAGGGGGCTTAATACTTTCGCAAGGCACTGTATACTGAGATCATGTGACACTTATAAAGTCCACTTATGTGCAATCTAAGTAGACTAATTATCTAACTTCTGAAGGTAATTGGTTACACCAGATCTTATTTAGGGACTTCATAGCAAAGGGGGTGAATACAGTGCCTTGCGAAAGTATTCGGCCCCCTTGAACTTTGCGACCTTTTGCCACATTTCAGGCTTCAAACATAAAGATATAAAACTGTATTTTTTTGTGAAGAATCAACAACAAGTGGGACACAATCATGAAGTGGAACGACATTTATTGGATATTTCAAACTTTTTTAACAAATCAAAAACTGAAAAATTGGGCGTGCAAAATTATTCAGCCCCCTTAAGTTAATACTTTGTAGCGCCACCTTTTGCTGCGATTACAGCTGTAAGTCGCTTGGGGTATGTCTCTATCAGTTTTGTACATCGAGAGACTGAAATTTTTCCCATTCCTCCTTGCAAAACAGCTCGAGCTCAGTGAGGTTGGATGGAGAGCATTTGTGAACAGCAGTTTTCAGTTCTTTCCACAGATTCTCGATTGGATTCAGGTCTGGACTTTGACTTGGCCATTCTAACACCTGGATATGTTTATTTTTGAACCATTCCATTGTAGATTTTGCTTTATGTTTTGGATCATTGTCTTGTTGGAAGACAAATCTCCGTCCCAGTCTCAGGTCTTTTGCAGACTCCATCAGGTTTTCTTCCAGAATGGTCCTGTATTTGGCTCCATCCATCTTCCCATCAATTTTAACCATCTTCCCTGTCCCTGCTGAAGAAAAGCAGGCCCAAACCATGATGCTGCCACCACCATGTTTGACAGTGGGGATGGTGTGTTCAGTTGTGTTGCTTTTACGCCAAACATAACGTTTTGCATTGTTGCCAAAAAGTTCAATTTTGGTTTCATCTGACCAGAGCACATTCTTCCACATGTTTGGTGTGTCTCCCAGGTGGCTTGTGGCAAACTTTAAACAACACTTTTTATGGATATCTTTAAGAAATGGCTTTCTTCTTGCCACTCTTCCATAAAGGCCAGATTTGTGCAATATACAACTGATTGTTGTCCTATGGACAGAGTCTCCCACCTCAGCTGTAGATCTCTGCAGTTCATCCAGAGTAATCATGGGCCTCTTGGCTGCATCTCTGATCAGTCTTCTCCTTGTATGAGCTGAAAGTTTAGAGGGACGGCCAGGTCTTGGTAGATTTGCAGTGGTCTGATACTCCTTCCATTTCAATATTATCGCTTGCACAGTGCTCCTTGGGATGTTTAAAGCTTGGGAAATCTTTTTGTATCCAAATCCGGCTTTAAACTTCTTCACAACAGTATCTCGGACCTGCCTGGTGTGTTCCTTGTTCTTCATGATGCTCTCTGCGCTTTTAACGGACCTCTGAGACTATCACAGTGCAGGTGCATTTATACGGAGACTTGATTACACACAGGTGGATTGTATTTATCATCATTAGTCATTTAGGTCAACATTGGATCATTCAGAAATCCTCACTGAACTTCTGGAGAGAGTTTGCTGCACTGAAAGTAAAGGGGCTGAATAATTTTGCACGCCCAATTTTTCAGTTTTTGATTTGTTAAAAAAGTTTGAAATATCCAATAAATGTCGTTCCACTTCATGATTATGTCCCACTTGTTGATTCTTCACAAAAAAATACAGTTTTATATCTTTATGTTTGAAGCCTGAAATGTGGCAAAAGGTCGCAAAGTTCAAGGGGGCCGAATACTTTCGCAAGGCACTGTATTCACCCCCTTTGCTATGAAGTCCCTAAATAAGATCTGGTGTAACCAATTACCTTCAGAAGTTAGATAATTAGTCTACTTAGATTACACATAAGTGGACTTTATAAGTGTCACATGATCTCAGTATACAGTGCCTTGCGAAAGTATTAAGCCCCCTTGAACTTTGCGACCTTTTGCCACATTTCAGGCTTCAAACATAAAGATATAAAACTGTATTTTTTTGTGAAGAATCAACAACAAGTGGGACACAATCATGAAGTGGAACGACATTTATTGGATATTTCAAACTTTTTTAACAAATCAAAAACTGAAAAATTGGGCGTGCAAAATTATTCAGCCCCTTTACTTTCAGTGCAGTAAACTCTCTCCAGAAGTTCAGTGAGGATCTCTGAATTATCCAATGATGATAAATACAATCCACCTGTGTGTAATCAAGTCTCCGTATAAATGCAAATGCACTGTGATAGTCTCAGAGGTCCGTTAAAAGCGCAGAGAGCATCATGAAGAACAAGGAACACACCAGGCAGGTCCGAGATACTGTTGTGAAGAAGTTTAAAGCCGGATTTGGATACAAAAAGATTTCCCAAGCTTTAAACATCCCAAGGAGCACTGTGCAAGCGATAATATTGAAATGGAAGGCGTATCAGACCACTGCAAATCTACCAAGACCTGGCCGTCCCTCTAATCTTTCAGCTCATACAAGGAGAAGACTGATCAGAGATGCAGCCAAGAGGCCCATGATCACTGTGGATGAACTGCAGAGATCTACAGCTGAGGTGGGAGACTCTGTCCATAGGACAACAATCAGTCGTATATTGCACAAATCTGGCCTTTATGGAAGAGTGGCAAGAAGAAAGCCATTTCTTAAAGATATCCATAAAAAGTGTCGGTTAATGTTTGCCACAAGCCACCTGGGAGACACACCAAACATGTGGAAGAAGGTGCTCTGGTCAGATGAAACCAAAATTGAACTTTTTGGCAACAATGCAAAACATTATGTTTGGCGTAAAAGCAACACAGCTCATCACCCTGAATACACCATCCCCACTGTCAAACATGGTGGTGGCAGCATCATGGTTTGGGCCTGCTTTTCTTCAGCAGGGACAGGGAAGATGGTTAAAATTGATGGGAAGATGGATGGAGCCAAATACAGGACCATTCTGGAAGAAAACCTGATGGAGTCTGCAAAAGACCTGAGACTGGGACGGAGATTTGTCTTCCAACAAGACAATGATCCAAAACATAAAGCAAAATCTACAATGGAATGGTTCAAAAATAAACATATCCAGGTGTTAGAATGGCCAAGTCAAAGTCCAGACCTGAATCCAATCGAGAATCTGTGGAAAGAACTGAAAACTGCTGTTCACAAATGCTCTCCATCCAACCTCACTGAGCTCGAGCTGTTTTGCAAGGAGGAATGGGAAAAATTTCAGTCTCTCGATGTACAAAACTGATAGAGACATACCCCAAGCGACTTACAGCTGTAATCGCAGCAAAAGGTGGCGCTACAAAGTATTAACTTAAGGGGGCTGAATAATTTTGCACGCCCAATTTTTCAGTTTTTGCTTTGTTAAAAAAGTTTGAAATATCCAATAAATGTCGTTCCACTTCATGATTGTGTCCCACTTGTTGTTGATTCTTCACAAAAAAATACAGTTTTATATCTTTATGTTTGAAGCCTGAAATGTGGCAAAAGGTCGCAAAGTTCAAGGGGGCCGAATACTTTCGCAAGGCACTGTACATATGCAGGCACCACTTCAATTTTTTTACATTTATTTTTATTAAAGTTATTTTTCCCATTTCACTTGACCAATTTGGACTATTTTGTGTATATCCATAACATGAAATTAAAATTAAAATCGGTTGTAATACATCAAAATAGGAAAAACGCCAAAAAACAAGAAAATTGTACCACCTGGTTTGCTTAATATAAGGAATTAATTATACCAGTGAATTGTGTTCTATTTATGTTTAAATCAGACCAGAGGACTGAATACTTATTTTCCACCATAATTTGCAAATACATTCATAAAAAATCCTACAATGTGATTTTCTGGATTTTTTTTCTCATTTTGTCTGTCATAGTTGAAGTGTACCTATGATGAAAATTACAGGCCTCTCATCTTTTTAAGTGGGAGAACATGCACAATTGGTGGCTGACTAAATACTTTTTTGCCCCACTGTATATACTCTTTCCCTGGACAGTGTTTAGCTGTGTTGCATTACTGCCACCAATGTTCTCTTGAAACAACCCTGGATTACAGGCATATAAAACAGAAAAGCACAGACGTTTTAGTGATATAAGCTGCTTAACATTAAATGGATTATCAATAACCACTGATACCGGTTGATCCTTTTTAAAGAATACAATGTGTCAATTCATCTCAATTTGTTTTACTACAAAGAGAAAGCTCCTTGTAGTTGCAGTTGTTTAAATCTGAGTTAATATCGCCACCTCGTGGCCATGTTAGACTGTACATCCATACCTAGAGGATGCTGCCTCTGTCTGGAGGACATGTTGTCATATTACAGAGTTAATTGGTTTACTGATTAGATTTTGCACTGTGACTGTTTACAGAATGATCTTTCTATGGATCCGTCACACCTCTTAATCTCCAATACTCAAAGTCCCAGTCTGAATGTCATATACACTGACCGTTTGTCATGCAACAAACTACTCAAATTTTAACTAAGGTATAGAGATGGTCTTTTAAAAAGACAATTTTAGAATTTGACACTCTTTGAATGTCATTGGGCTGATCAAATAGAACGAAGACTTAGCTGAAAAGAATAGAAAACTTACCTGACTAAAGTAGTTGTGCTGAACCACCACTGGTCTGTCGGGTCAAAACAAGGGTAAAGCTGTCATAAAAAGTGGGTCTTTTTTTGCAGAGCTTTGTCACCCAACCACCCACCAACTCATTGCTCATTTACACTTGAGTGTTATGTGTGGTTTCTGTAAGTTAGAAAAACATAAATAGTGAGAAACATGCATAAAGAGTAAATAACCATTACACAGCACCAGATTCAAGCAAATTACACATGTAAAAAGGTAAATGCACATGAATAAGAACATGTATATAGGCTATGGGCCTGCAGAGGTGGCAGTAAATACATTGGTTAAGTTTGTCTTGCATGGCCCGGTGCCCCAGGTGGGTGGAGTTTGGTTCTTAAAGGTCATGAACAGTCAAAATCATGTTTTTCATAAATTTGGATAAAGCCAGATCAAAGGATAATGACCAAAGTAGGAAAAATTACTGTTGCTTCTACATTGAAACAATTTGATTATACATTTACTGATTTACCCTCTTCCATGTCAAACACTTGTATTCATTATTAAGGGGATAGGGTTACATCACATTAACTATATCTTATTATCTTACCTAACTTAAATAAGTACTGCCTTGTAACCAACATCAGAAAAGGCGTGTTTGCAGAGGGGCATGGTTAATCTGGCTAAAGTTGAATCGGAAGTTTACATACACCTTAACCAAATAAATTTAAACTCAGTTTTTCACAATTCCTGACATTGAATCCTAGTAAAAATGTTTTGTTTTAGGTCAGTTAGGATCACCACTTTTTTTCAAGAATGTGAAATGTCAGAATAATAGTAGAGAGAAGGATTTCTTTCAGCTTTTATTTCTATCATCACATTCCCAGTGGGTCAGAAGTATACATACACTCAATTAGCATTTGGTAGCATTGCCATTATATTGTTTAACTTGGGTCAAATGTTTCAGGTAGCCTTCCACAAGCTTCCAACAATAAGTTGGGTGAATTTTGGCCCATTCCTCCTGACAGAGCTGGTGTAACTGAGTCAGGTTTGTAGGCCTCCTTGCTCGCATACGCTTTTTCAGTTCTGCCCACAAATATCTTGACATTGTTGTCCTTAAGCCATTTTGCCACAACTTTGGAATTATGCTTGGGGTCATTGTCCATTTGGAAGACCCATTTGTGACCAAGCTTTAACTTCCTATCTGATGTCTTGAGATGTCGCTTCAATATACCCACATAATTTTCCTCCCTCATGATTTCATCTATTTTGTGAAGTGCACCAGTCCCTCCTGCAACAAAGCACCCCCACAACAGGATGCTGCCACCCCGGTGCGTCACGATTGGGATGGTGTTCTTTGGCTTGCAAGCCTCCCCCTTTCTCCTCCAATCCCAACGATGGTCATTATGGCCAAACAGTTCTATTTTTGTTTAAATCAGACCAGAGGACATTTCTCCAAAAAGTACCATCTTTGTCCCTATGTGCAGTTGCAAGCTGTAGTCTGGCTTTTTTATGGAGGTTTTGGAGCAGTGGCTGCTTCCTTGCTGGGCGGCCTTCCAGGATATGTCGATATTGGACTCCTTTAACTGTCGATATAGATACATTTGTACTGGTTTCCTCCAGCATCTTCACAAGGTCCTTTGCTGTTGTTCTGGGATTGATTTGCACTTTTCGCACCAAAGTACATTCATCTCTAGGAGTTCGAACAAGTCTCCTTCCTGAGCGGTATGACGGCCACGTGGTGCAATGGTGTTTATACTTGCGGACTATTGTTTGTACAGATGAACGTGGTACCTTCAGTCTGGTTCATTGCTCCCAAGGATGAACCAGACTTGTGGAGGTCTACAATTTTTTTTGAGGTCTTGGCTGATTTCTTTTGATTTTCCAATGTCAAGCAAAGGGGCACCGAGTTTGAAGGTAGGCCTTGAAATACGTCAACAAATACACCTCCAAATGACTCAAATTATGTCAGTTAGCCTATCAGAAGCTTCTAAAGCCATGACATAATTTTCTGGATTTTTCCAATCTGTTTAAAGGCACAGTCAACTTAGTGTATGTAAACTTCTGACCCACTGGAATTGAGATACAGTGAATTATAAGTGAAATAAGCTGTCTAAACAATTGTTGGAAAAATGTATTGTCATGCACAAAGTAGAAGTAGAAGAAATGTATTTCCTTAATATGTTTGAGCCAATCAGGTGTGTTGTGACAAGGTAGGGGGATATAAAGATAGCCCTATTTGGTAAAAGACCAAGTCCATATTATGGAAAGAACAGCTCAAATAAGAAGAGAAACAGCAGTCCATCATTACTTTAAGACATGAAGGTCAGTCAATACGGAAAATTAAGAATATTGAACTTTTCTTCAAGTGCAGTCACAAAAACCATCAAGCGCTATGATGAAACTGGCTCTCATGAGGACTGCCACAGGAAAGAAAAACCCAGAGTTAATTCTACTGCAGAGGGTAAGTTCATTAAAGTTACCAGCCTCAGAAATTGCAGCTCAAATAAATGCTTCACACAGTTCAAGTAACAGACACATCTCAATCTCAACTGTTCAGAGCAGACTGCATGAATCAGGTCTTCATGTTTGAATTGTTGCAAAGAAACCACTACTAAAGGACACCAATAGTAAGAAGAGACTTGCTTGGGCCAAGAAACACAAGCAAAATACATTAGACTGGTAAAAATCTGTCCTTTTGTCTGATGAGTCCAAATGTAAGATTTTTTGGTTCCAACAGCCATGTCTTTGTAAAAAATATATTTTTTTTTAAAAGACCCAAAGTGAACGATGATCTCTGCATGTGTGGTTCCCACCGTGAAGCATGGAGGTGGTGGTGCTTTGCTGGTGACACAGTGATTTATTTAGAATTCAAGCACACTTAACCAGCATGGGTATCACAGCATTCTGCATGTTTTTCAACAAGACAATGACCCAAAACTCACCTCCAGGCTGTATAAGGGCTATTTGACCAAGAAGGAGAGTGATGGAGTGTTGCATCAGATGACCTGGCCTCCCCAATCACTTGCTCTTAACCCTATTGAGATGGTTTGGGATGAGTTGGACCGCAGAGTGAAGGAAAAACAGCCAACAAGTGCTCAGCATTCCAGGTGAAGCTGGTTGAGAGATTGCTTTGCACACTCTTGGCAGTCATCAAGTCAAAGGGTGGCTGCTTTAAAGAATCTAAAATTTCAAATATTTTTTGGTTGGTACATGATTCCATACGTGTTATTTCATAGTTTGATGTTCACTACTATTCTACAATGTAAAAAAAAAAAATACAAAAAAGAAAAACCCTTGAATGAGTAGGTGTCCAAACTTTTGACTCATACTGTATGTGTGTTTCCCTTTTCATCTGTGTCTGGTGTTAACTAGTTACTGGCTAGCTAGGTCTTCAGTCAGCATGGAACAAAAGGGGGGAATAGTCATAAATAATTAAGACGCAGTTGTCAAGTCAACACATCCGTCAGTGCTGATGTGAACCGCATCAGAAGAGACATGCCAAATATATATATAAAAAGAATGACATCGTTGTTGCAATTTCATTTTTTGAGTTGCTTTGTGGACCACATAATTTGCTTGCTGATCCTGTCTTTTAAGACTTCCTGCGAGTTAACAATGAGAGAAAGTACATTTTCAAAAATGTTGAGCATTTATAGCCAAAATAAATATTATGGGTGATATTTTAGTCACTCAATAGGCTATTTTACGTGAGAATCAGTGACTGTTCAGGAACTTTAAGTGAAATCTCCACCCACCCAGGGCACTGGGCCATGAAAAACAAACTGCCATTAACATGTGTAGGCCTACTGATATATGGACTAAAACAAGACATTCAGAAGCTAACCAAATGCAAGGAACACATTACATACTATGTTTTGTGAGTAAAAGTATAAAGAATTAGATGAGCTCTACATAAAAATTGCAGCCATTTGTTTGGTACAGTACAAACTTGCTGTTACGCACACCTCTGAAGAGGGAAAGCAACACCCTGCTACAACTCAACTCCCTGTGAAGTGAAAGCAGTATGGAACTGTAGGTGCAAGTAAGGATGACAAAGGCAGAGCGAGTGGTACCGTTTACAAGGAATTTATTCCATCACAAGGTAATAATGGGGAAAAGGGGCTGGACGGAACCAAAGAAAAGGAAAGTAAATGTCAAAGCCCCCTCTCCTACCTACCCACTACTTACTCAATTTAGCACCACCTGGTGCCATAACCAAAATACAGGGGGTGGTCCGCCCAGGTCTTACCTAGTGTGCCTAGACAGTGAATATACTACGGGTATATGTATGCCCGCGGGCCTCTTGCCTAAGCACTCCCTAGGTGCCTTCCCTTCCCCCCTGGGAACAAACAAAACAGATTACAAACAATTTCACATATCAAAACACCACAGCCTATTGACACACAACAGACATAACCAATCAGCTCCCTCAGCAACAACTAACATAGTACATACCAAATCTCATTCTGAGAATCAACCATATATGCTACATATGCTATAGCCATCAGCCTCCTCTCTCAGCAATCATCCCAGAATATTACAGCAATAGCTTCAGAAGGCATTGGTAATTGGAGACAGCTGCGTCCTGACGAGGGGGCGGGGTCAGCTCTCCAATTAGCCATGGAGTTGACCAATCAGCTGCTTGGGGGAGATTTCAGGAAGCCATCCTGAAACACACGCCAAACAAACCACAACACAGAAACTGGGGAATGTAACACTTGCACATCCTAGCTTATTAGCATGTTAGCGCTACAAACACTACCAAACAAACCAAGACAACATCATGACTCAAATTGTCTAGGCCTCAGTTTCCCAATAGCATCTTAAGGCTAAGTTAATCTTAGGACCATAGGATCCTCTGGTTCCTTTGATAAACGTAACCTTAAGATGCTTTTGTGAAACTGGGCACTGGCCATATCTGCTCCTCAGTTCTCCCGACCCGTGTGCCCATTTCCCTCCCCCTTTTGAAAACTCACCTGACTCCCATGGGGAGGGCACTGATGAAGTGATTGGTCAGTGTACGGAAGCAGAGATTGACTGGCTGGCTTGTCAATAAATACCCTTGAAGGTGCAGGGGCTTTTTTTTACATAAATAATTGCATGCACAGTGGAATTGTGTGGCAATATATGTTTAATTAGCGTTATTGCTCACACCCAAAACCTTTCTTTGCAAAAATAAATATATTCAAAACATGGGTCACAAAGTTACCTTTCATCAGTAGCCACAATACACATGTATTCACTCTGCTGTATCATGATTATTCATAGCCCAGACCTCATGGGCGTTGTACATTTGATTAAGCTAGTATTGATACTCCATGTACTGTGAAAAAGATAATTGCACACATTTTCTCATACTTCTGTTGCTGCTCTGTCAAACGGTTGTACCTTTTCTGACCGTGTCAATATTCCCTTTGACTCCGACACCATATGCAATTGTTAGGACAGTGTGAAACATGCCTCTAAGAACATAATACTCATTTGTTGGTTTGTGAGAGTACAGACAGCCTAAACTCAATGGCTACTCTCAGATCTACTTAGCAGAGGACTTGGCATGGGGTCCTCAGATCCTGAAAAGGATATTATATAGCTGCAACATCGAGAGCATCCTGACTGGTTGCATTACTGCCTGGTACGGCAACTGCTTGCCTCCGACCGCAAGGCACTACAGAGGGTAGTGCATACGGAACAATACATCACTAAGCTAAGCTGCCTGCCATCCAGGACCTCTACACCAGGCGTTGTCAGAAGAAGGCCCTAAAAATTGTCAAAGACCCCAGCCACCCCAGTCATGGACTGTTCTCTCTACTACCGCATGGCAAGCGGTACCAGAGCACCAAGTCTAGGACCTAGGCATCTCAACAGCTTTTACCCCCAAGCCATATGACTGCTGAACAGGTAATCAAATGGCTACCCAGACTATTTGCATTGTGTTTGTGTGTGTGTGTGTGTGTGTGTGTGTGTGTGTGTCCCCGTCCAAACCCCTCTTTTATGCTGCTGTTTCTCCCTGTGTATCATATATGCATAGTCACTTTAACCATACCTACATGCACATACTACCTTAATTAGCCTGACTAACTGGTGCCTCTATATGGCCTCGCTACTGTTATAGCCTAGCTACTGCATATAGCCTCTCCACTGTTATTTTTTGTCTTTTTGCTGTTGTTTTTTTATTTCTTTACCTATCTATTGTTCATCTAATACCAATTTCTTACTTAAAAATTGCACTGTTGGTTAGGGCCTGTAAGTAAGCATTTAACCTGTTGTATTCAGTGCATGTGACAAACAAACTTTGATTTAATTTATATTATGTGTAAAAAAACGTATAACTTCTGATTTTAGGCCCTGTGTTTACCTAGTGATATGCAAGAGTTATTACTTGTAGATATGCAAAACGCATTACATAGATAACAAATACATCATATCCGTTCATCTGCAGTGCTACTAGCTTCCACAAACTCATAAATACTACATTACCTAAGAGGAGTGTGCTAGAATTCTGTAGGAGTTCAGCCAGAGGAAGAGATACAAACCATATTGCCTTGGGAAAATCTAGCTACGATCAAAGGATGAACTGAAATATAATGCATTCTAACTGTGATCAAACCTTTCAACTCTCCAGTGACAATAATAACAACGCTAGTGTCCTTAATTGAAACAATAACAAAGCAGTCACACTGCCTCTGTTTTGATAAAAAGCTGAGGGGTGGGCCCGGAGAAATGTAACCACTCTCAAAATCATAGACAGAGCTATGGATGCAAGGACTGACCATCCAGGATATCAAGATTAGAGTTCTAATTATGTTTTGAGGCTATACAGTGTCTGTTTACATTAAGGTGAAATCATACCTTGAAGGCAGAACTCAGTGTGTCAGAGTGAGCAATGAGCTGTCGCCCACTCTTAGCTATGATGTGGGCATGCCCCAAGGGTCAATACTGGGTCCCCTCCTGTTCAGCCTGTACATTAATGATCTGCCTTCTGTCTGTACTGGGTCTGAAGTTCAAATGTATGCAGATGATACAGTGATGTATGTGCATGCAAAGAGAAAACAACAAGCTGCACAAGAACTCACTACTGTAATGGTCCAGGTTACAAAGTGGCTCAGTGACTCGTGTTTGCATCTCAATGTGAAAAACACTGTTTGCATGTTCTTCACAAAGAGGGCAGCAGATGCTACTGAGCCAGCTGTCTATCTGTCAGGGGAGAAGCTCCAGGTGGTATCTGATTTTAAGTACCTTGGCATCATACTTGATTCCAACCTCTCTTTTAAAAAGCATGTGAAAAGGGTAATTCAGATAACCAAATTCAACCTAGCTAATTTCAGATTTATATGAAATTGTTTGACTACAGAGGTAGCGAAACTGTACTTCAAAGCTATGATACTCCCCCACTTAGCATACTGCTTGACTAGTTGGGCCCAAACTTGCTGTACAACATTAAAACCTATTCAGTCTGTCTACAAACAGGCTCTCAAAGTGCTTGATAGGAAGCCCAATAGCCATCATCACTGTTACATCCTCAGAAAGCATGAGCTACTGAGTTGGGAAGATCTTGTACAATACACCGACGCATGTCTTGTATTCAAGATCCTAAATGGCCTGGCTCTCCCTCCACTCAGTATTTTTGTTAAACAGAAGACTCAAACATATCGCAGCAGATCCACAAGGTCTGCCATGAGAGGTATAGTTCCCTTAAGGAAAAGCACCTTTAGTAAATCCACTTTCTCTGTGAGTGCTTCCCATGTCTGGAATACACTGCCATCAGACACATATTACTGCACCACCTATCACACTTTCACAAAATGCATGAAGACATGGCTAAAGGTCAATCAGATGTGTGAACATAATCCCTAGCTGTGTATTGCCGCTTTCCATGTTGTCTGTAGCTTGTGAGGTGTGGAAACACTTTGTTGCTTTTATGAATTTTGTCTTGCTGCTTTTTATTCTATGTTGCTCTGTCTGTATGCTATGTCTTGCTTGTTCTATGTTTCTCTGCGTGTGCTCACTGCTCAATGATTGTCTATATTGTAATTGTTTTTAATAACTTGCCCAGGGACTGCGGTTGAAAATTAGCCGGCTGGCTAAAATGGGCACTTTTCCTGAAACGTTGATTAATGTGCACTGTCCCTGTAAAAATAAAATAAACTCAACTCAACATTGTTTACAAACATTGGAGTAAAACAAGCTTATATTTTGGGTTCTGACGAGGTATGACATTTATAGTTATTTTCTCCAAGAATCAATGGGTTTATCATTAAAGTCCAAAAATATATGTAGGTTTTTTTTTCTTCCAATTTATGCTTTCGACACAAGTACGAGAATAGGATGAGTCAACAACATTTTTTGGATATGAGTTAACAGAATATTAACTTTTAAAAGTTACATTTTCACAAACGGTTGTGTTAATATTCTATGTCCTATAGAGGCAAAGAGCAGGCGGTGTCCGGGATGCTTAATTTAGCCTACCTTTCTGTGCTGCTATGGAACAGAACAGTAGTCTTGAATTATGATTATTTATCCATATTCATAGAATATGTGAGGTAAAACCTTATGTATAATAAAACTATTTAAATGTAACGATTTACATGATCGTTCCATAATGTCAGTTCAGTTCGTTATTTAAGAAGTTCCATGGAGCTGATATTATGCTCCATATTCCTGGACTTGGAATGCAGCTCAGAGATCTATGTTTTGATAGCTGATCTGATGTTAACTGGAAGGGTGTTTGGCCACTTCTGGAGAGTAGCACCTATGATGTAAAAGGGGAAAAGGAAAATAAGTAAACACTTACAATAAAGGATGAAAGTAAGTAAATATACTACACAAAGGCTTGTGTTCCTGTTTGCATATTTTTTTTAAAAGCTTACTGTAAATTGGGTCCAACTTTGTTTTCTCTAGGGGGGAGCCAGACGCAGGGCTGGAGAGTGTGGAGCTGGGTTGTGCAGGGGAACACACAGGGCCAGAGAGTGTGGAGCTGAGTTGTGCAGGGGAACACGCAGGGCTGGAGAGGTTAGAGTTAGGTAGAGCAGGAGAAGCGATTTTCACCAGTTTCCTCACATCTATGAGGAGCCCAGGCACATCTAAAACTCACTGATTAGATTGGAGAAGGTTTAGTAGTGAAATAACATCTTTCAGAGGTGGGCTACAGCAGATGTGAAAATCTTTTTGTTTCTGTGAATATAAGACGAAACAGCCAAGCTGGGTCAGCTCATTTACTGACGCTGGCAAACATGTCTCACACAAGCAGTACTAAAATGACAGTGGTGTAAATACTTGAAAGTACTACTTAAGTAGTTTTTTGGGGTATCTGTACTTCACTATTTCTATTTTTGACAACTTTTACTTTTACTTCACTACATTCTGTCACACCCTGATCTGTTTCACCTGTCTTTGTGATTGTCTCCACCGCTCTCCAGGTGTCACCGATCTTCCCCATTATCCCCTGTGTATTTATACCTGTGTTCTCTGTTTGTCTGTTGCCAGTTCGTCTTGTTTGTTTAGGTCAACCAGCATTTTGTGTCTCAGAACCTGCTTTTTCCAGTCTTTCTATTCTCACCCTCCTGGTTTTGACCCTTGCCTGTCCTGACTCCGAGCCTGCCTGCCTAACCACTCTGTCTGCCCCTGACCCTCTGCCTGCCTGCCGACCTTTACCTTTGCCCCCCTCTGGATTACCGACCTCTGTCTTACCCTGACCCCTGCCTGCCTTGACCTGTCTATTGCCTGCCCCTGTTGGGATATTTTAACTCTTTTGGGAGAGGGGGCAGCATTTTCACTTTTGGATGAATAGCGTGCCCAGAGTGAACTGCCTCCTACTCTGTCCCAGATGCTAATATATGCATATTATTAGTAGTATTCGATAGAAAACACTCTGAAGTTTCTAAAACTGTTTGAATGATGTCTGTGAGTATAACAGCATTCATTTGACAGGTGAAAATCTGAGAAAAATCCAACAAGGAAGTGGGACATCTGAGGTTTGTAGTTTTTCAAACCTTAGTCTACCGAATACACAGTGTCTATGGAGTCAAGTTGCACTTCCTACGGCTTCCACTAGAGGTCAACCGTCTTTAGAAACTTGAATGAGGATTCCACTATAAAGGAGGGGCTCATGAGACCTGTTTGAGTCAGTGGTCTGGCAGAGTGTCTCAGGCTCGTGACGTGCACTCCCGACAGAGTTAGCTCTTGTTCCAGTGCTTTTCTTCAGACATAGGAATTCTCCGGTTGAAAGCTTATTGATGTTTTATGTTAAAAACATCCTAAAGATTGATTCCATACATCGTTTGACTTTTTCCTACGACCTGTAACGGAACTTTTTGAGTATTTGTCTGGACGAAGTGCTTGCGCCTCATGAAGATGGATTACTGGGCTGAACATGCTAACAACAAGTGGCTATTTGGACATGAATTATGGAACTTTTTGGAACTTTATGGAACAAATCAGTCATTTATTGTCAAACTGGGATTCCTGGTAGTGCCTTCTGATGAAGATCATCAAAGATAAGTTAATATTTATGGTGTACTTTCTAACTTCTGTTGACTCCAAAATGGCGGATATTTCTCTGGCTGGATTGGGCTCTGAGCGCCGTTCTCAGATTATGCTTTTTCCGTAAAGTTTTTTGGAAATCTGAATCAGTTGCATTAAGGAGAAGTCTATCTTTAATTCTGTGAATAACACTACCTTAATCAATGTTTACTATGAGTATTTCGGCAAAATCACCAGATGTTTTGGAATCAAAACATTACTGCACATAAGGCGCCAATGTAAACTGAGATTTTTGTATATAAATATGCACATTATTGAATAAAACATACATGTATTGCGTAACATGATGTCCAATGAGTGTCATCTGATGAAGATCATCAAAGGTTAGTGATTAATTTTATCTATATTTCTGCTTTTTCTGACCCTTATCTTTGGCTGGAAAAATGGCGGTGTTTTTTTGACTTGGCGGTGATCTAACATAATCATATGTTGTGCTTTCGCTGTAAAGCATTTTTGAAATCGGACACGAAGTTTATCTTTCATTTGCTGTATTGGACTTGTTAATGTGTGAGTTACATATTTTGAAAAAATATTTTTGAATTTTGCGTGCTGCCTTTTCAGTGGAATGTTGTCGAAGGCTTCCGCTAGCGTAGATCCAGCTTGGAGAACACGGTGGCCCCCTGGAGAGGCTCGAAGACCAAGGAAATGAGTGGTAGCGGAAAACACTTTGAAGTTTGTAGAAATGTTAAAATAATGTATGAGACTGTAACAGAATTGATATCGTCTGAGAAAATTCAAAGAAAAACCATTCAGAATTTTCTTTTTGAGAGCCCATGTTCTTACAATGGACAGAATAGGGGCACATGCAATTCCAGCTCCCAGATTCCAATTCCTATGGTTTCCACTAGATGTCACCAGTCTTTGTTCAAGGTTTCAGGCTTGCACCTTGAAGAAATATGAGTTTTAGTACGTCACCAGTTTGGAAATCCGTGTTTGAGCGCGCAATGAAGAGGATGCGCACCTGCTAATTTTGCTTTCCTATTGAACATACTTCTTTCTGTATGAAATATTATAGTTAAATTAAATTTTAGGGTACCTGAGGAATAAATAAAAACGTATTTTGACTTTTTGAAACAAAGTTTACGTGTAGTTTATCGGATTCTTTTCTCTGCATGTTGAACGAGTGGATTACTCAAATCGATGGTGCCAACTAAATTGACTTTTTGGGATATAAAGAAGGATTTTATCTAACATAATGTCACTACATGTTGTAGCTGGGACCCTTTGGATTACAAATCAGAATAAGATTTTCAAAAAGTAAGTGAATATTTAATCGCTATTTGTCGCTATTTGTCCATTTATGGCGGGATTTAAGACACTAACAGCTTACAGACGGTAGGCAATTAAGGTCACAGTTATGATGAGCTAGGACACGAAAGAGGCCTTTCTACTGGCTCGGAAAAACACCAAAAGAAAGATGCCCAGGGTCCCTGCTCATCTGCATGAACATGCCTTAGGCACGCTGCAAGGAAGCATGAGGACTGCAGATTTGGCCAGGGCAATAAATTGAAAAACAGCTGATCGTCCTCGTAGTGGCAGACCACATGTAACAACACCTGCACAGGATCGGTACATCCAAACATCACACCTGCGGGACAGGTATAGGATGGCAACAACAACTGCCAGAGTTGCACCAGGAACGCTCAATCCCTCCATCAGTGCTCAGACTGTCCGCAATAGGCTGAGAGATGCTGGACTGAGGGCTTGTAGGCCCTTTTTGGAGGCAGGCCCTCACCAGACATCACCAGCAACATCGTCACCTATGGGCACAAACCCACGGTCGCTGGACCAGACAGGACTGGCAAAAAGTGCTCTTCACTGAAGAGTCAAATTTTTTCCTCTATCCACGGGTGATGGTCGGATTCGCATTTATCGTTGAAGAAATTAGCGTTACACCGAGGCCTGTACTCTGGAGCAGGATTGATTTGGACGTGGAGGGTCTGTCATTGTCTGGGGCGGTGTGTCACAGCATCATCAAACTGAGCTTGTTGTCATTGAAGGCAATCTCAACGCTGTGCATTACAGGGAAGGCGCACTCCTCCCTCATGTGGTACCCTTCCTGCAGGCTCATCCTGACATGACCCTCCAGCTTGACAATGCCACCAGCCGTACTGCTCGTTCTGTGTGTGATTTCCTTCAAGACAGGAATGTCAGTGTTCTGCAATGGCCAGCGAAGAGCACGGATCTCAATCCCATTGAGCACGTCTGGGACCTGTTGAATCGGAGGGTGAGGGCTAGGGCCATTCCCCCCAGAAATGTCTGAGAACTTGCAGGTGCCTTGGTGGAAGAGTGGGGTAACATCTCACAGCAAGAACTAGCAAATCTGGTGCAGTCCATGAGGAGCAGATGCACTGCAGTACTTAATGCAGCTGGTGGCCACACCAGATACTGACTGTTACGTTTGATTTTGAGCCCCCCCTTTGTTCAGGGACACATTATTCAATTTCTGTTAGTGACATGTCTGTGGAACCTGTTCAGTTTATGTCTCAGTTGGTGAATCTTGTAATGTTCATATAAATATTTACACATGTGAAGTTTGCTGAAAATAAACGCAGTTGACAGTGAGAGGACGTTTCTTTTTTTTGCTGAGTTTATATCTAGTTCTTGATGCCCCAATGAAGTGATTATGTTTGTTAAGGTCTCTGATGTGGTCCATTTGTAGATTGGCATTATACATAATTGACTGGTTTTCCTAAACAGTTCAATATGGTGGTTTTACAACAGGGGCAACTAGTATTTCTCCCTGTCTCTCTGTCTCTATTTCAATCTCTCTCTCTTTGTCTGTCTTTATTTATCTCAATCTCTTTTTATACCCCCGCCCCTTCTCTTTTTATTCCCCCGCCCCTTCTCCACAATCACCCAACCTCAATCCAATTGAGATGATTTGGGATGAGTTGGACCACAGAGTGAAAGAAAAGCAGCCAACAAGTGCTCAGCATATGTGGGAACACCTTCAAAGCTGGAAAGGCATTCCTCTTGAAACTGGTTGCCAAGAGTGTGAAAAGCTGTCATGAAGGCAAAGATTGGCTACCTTGAAGAATCTAAACTATAAAATATATTTTGATTTGTTTAAGACTTCTTTGGTTACTACATGATTCCATATATGTTATTCCATAGTTTTGATGTCTTCACTATTATTCTACAATGTAAAAAATTTAAAAATAAAGAAAAACCCTTGAATGAGTACTGTACATGCAGTAACTGCCTCAATTACCTCGTACCCCTGCATTTCTACTTGGAACTGGTACTCCCTGTAAATAGCCATGTTATTTTTACTCGTTATTGTTATTCCACCCTAATCCTAATTCTATCGTTATTCACTTTGTATTTACTCCTCGTGTCAGTCTGCCCAAACAGCTTTGACTTCTAAACACTGAGAGGAAAATCCTCCTGTGCTCTTGAAAGTTTACTTTCTGGAGAAAACTCATGAACATGCTAACTAGAGCTGTATATTCCCAATACAGTACTTCCCGAAAATATTTTGATTAAACACTCTTGCACAATTTTAGGCAGTTTATTTTATTACATTAGTCAATATTGAAACATCAAATAAACATGCAAAGTATAACTATCTATTTACAACAATTTCAGCGAACAAAATGTCTACATTCAAATGTTACAATATGAACACATTTTACAGGAAGATGTCCCTAGAACGTTGATGTCAATAACACAACATCACCTTGAAAATGTTAGGAAAATAGGCTTCTCCAACGTTGGCCAATCAGTCTGTCAGAGGCAAGTGGGTAGGGGAGGGAATTTCGTATAGTACACTCTAATTGGTCAGGTTGGTTGCTTGGCCGTGCAGTACCTGGACTTGTGTCCTGTGTATCATGTGTCCTGCCATTGCGGATATTTATCCAATACTGTGTCCATTCACTGCAGAAAAACAGATCACTAATTATGTAGTTACGTCTTGGGAGAGGAGAGATTGAGTCTGGAGTCCAAAAAGAGGGGCTCACTTGACAACATTATTAAATAGCAAACACATTTGTTGTGAATCCACAGTAAAGGGAAATTGGAAATGGGAATTTGTGGGATTCTCGTGAAACAAAGGAAATATTTCCTTAGTGGTTTGATTTAGTGGATTATTTTGCACCGTTTTGGCACTGGCTACAGTAGCGTAGGGGAATTCAGGTGACCCAACACAATGACCATGTAACATAGACTGTATGATTTAGCACTGATCTACATATATATTAGTTCAGTGCACATTTTTCTTCTTTACCATAGACCAGATTCTAAGAGAAGATCAAACTGTTCTTATAAAGTTGCTCTAGCAACATAGGGAAGCATTTTGTATCAAAACTCTAGTAAGTTCAATATAAGTGTACATTCAATGTAAGTAACATCTAAGTTTGGTCCCCAGTGATAGTATAATTGAGGGCAGTTATCTATAATATTCGATTTTTAGATAGCCTCCATATGTATTTCATTACAATCAATACTTATCTTCCCCAAAGAAACAGAAAGCAAAATAAAGTTATCATTGGTAACCGTGCAAAACAAAACCGAAATCATTTTTTTGTTCTATTTTTATCAGTAGTTTAGTTAGCTCATTATCAAAGATACTGTATTTGATATTTCATTCTATTGCACTGAACAAGACCATGCTTGGCAGAGCAAATTCATTGGATTGCATTTTAGAAAAAGAGAAGGCTAGAAGAAAACCCTTATGGTTGAAAATGAGATTAACACAAATGTTAATGTTGCATTATGGTGAATTATTTCAAATATAAACTTCCATTGTGCACATTAATTACAGGAATGCATTACTATGATCAATATCATAATCATGAAACAAATCATTATGTTGTTATTCTATGCTCTGGTCAACCTGCTCGTCAATGGCTTTACGGAAATGGGTGAAAGCATTGTAACAGAAAAATGCACTTAATATTTAGGATATAAACAAACATGCATAGATTGTGAGACTGTGTCTGTCTGCACAGGACTATGGAATGTTGCTGTGTTCCTTTTGCATGCTGATATAACATGCTATTACCTTCGATGGAGAATTTTCCACGCAGCAATGGGAACCAAGGATGAATCATTTCAAAATGTACGCAACAAAGTCTAAAGGGAGCCATGAAGGATTACAAATCAAATTGAAATCTTTGGTCCTTTGGTTATTACTTATATGTGAAAACATTATATATGACAATATATATGACATTCATCATCACTCACAATACACAACAGGACATTGACAAAAGATTGAGGGAGGAAGCTTGTATGTTAGTTCAACATGCAAAGCTTCCTGGATGATGAACCGATGATTGATGATGACGTCCTGTTAAAATACAGTAGCGGTTTCACCTCTATTTAAAATGTCCTAAAACATCTAATACAAGGTACTAGCGTTACGATTAAGACGGCATGTATCACAAAGCACAGTGGAAAATATTATCTACCAGCTCCAATGAAACAATACTGCAAATATCACTGTTACTCGTGCGTCCACTAGGTGCTGTATATCCACACCATTCTATTGCATTATTCCTGCATTATTCCCGCATTATTCCTGCATTATTCCAGTTAAGGTGCTGGCAGTTGTGTCCCTTGTAAAACATACTGGAAACAGAATAGTATGATGACAAATTAAATAACATGGTTTATAGGTGCCTTTGAGAGTCAATTTCCATAATGTGGTGGAGAGAGCCAATGCTACTGGATATATAATGGTAATAAAGTGAGACAGGAAATGGTAGCGGGGGGGGGGGGGGGGATGAGAGAGAGAGAAAAAGAGAGAGTGAAATATCTCTATTCTTTTGGAACTTTTGTGTGTGTAATGTTTACTGGTCATTTTTTAATGTTTATTTCACTTTTGTTTATTATCCATTTGACTTTCTTTGGCAATGTAAACATCATTTCTCTCATGCCAGTAAAGAAACTTAAATTTAAATTGTTTTGAGAGACAAAGACAGAGAGAGTATTCAAGGTTTAAAAAGGCTTCTAAAGTTTGACATTTGTACTTAAAAATTTCACACTTGATTTGCCGTAATGAAAAATGTATCAACCCCTACAAGAAAACTAATTAATTATAGTCCATATAATAATTCACATTTCATGTTGCTGCAGGATCATTTTCCTGCTGTAGAAAACTGGCTCATATTAAGATCCTCGTCTATGACCAACAGCAGGCGAGAATAAAATAACAACATGGAAATCAATCAATTATGAAAGCAGTAATGAGCTAAATAAGGTATAATAAATGTGGCACGGACATTTTATTCTCCTAAGGATGTTGACTGTACACTATGCCTCACTCATGACATGAATGTAAAAATGTGCTTTGTTTGAGGAAAAAAAACACATGAATGAATCACAGACAGAAACATACCCAAACACACTCCTATAAGTACAGGTAGTATGTCCAATAGAGGAGGTTGACGAATACAAAGGACAGGGGGAAGGTCATCCTGGAGTAATTGTCTATTAAGTGGGGATTCTCCACATGGCAACAGTTTGCAGCTCTGCGCAGGACCTTGCGGAGGAGGACCAGGATAATGAGGCAGCGGTTGGGGGGCTCCTCAGGGGCCTCAGGCTTGGGCTCACTGCCAGTGGGGCTGGAGGGGTAAAGTTCCAGCTCAGCTGTGGGCGCTAAGGCCGCCTCATCTGCAGCAGCTTTCTCCTTACGCCTCTTGGCCCTGTTGTTTTCAGCGGCGATGGTGGTGACCATGCCGTTCATCTCCTCGTCAAAGCCTCCCATCTGGTGACCGTACTGGAGGAGGGGAGGGAGAGAGAGCGAGAGTGACAGTGAGAAGAGGATTGTAGAGTCGCCCCAATCAACTGATGCTCTCATCTGAAATAAACCCCCAAAAATGGCGGAGATACTTACATCCATACAGTACGAGACGAAACATGGCAAAGGTGATGAAGATGATGACTCTGATAATGATGACGATGACGACAACGATGACCACAGTATGATGACCACGCTGATGATGACAATGATCAAGGTCATGTAAATTATGGCAATGCTAATGATGATGAAAACGACAACAATAACCGCACGACTGACGTTAACAACGCTGAAGGCCTCACCATGACAATGTTGGCGTCGGGATGGTTAAGGGTGCAGAAGTGGGCCACGGCGTACTCGATCAGGGCTCCGAAGATGAAGCTGAAGCAGATGCCCAGGTACACGTCGATGGCTTTGATGAAACAGTTGGCGTTGGGCAGGGACGTCCTGGCACCCATCATCAACGTGGTCATGGTCAGAACCGTGGTCACTCCTGTCACAATACACAACACAATGGCTGGATGACTCATTAAATGTTTGAAATCATCAAGATGTCCAGTGTCCTGGAGTTTTCATTTCCATTCACATATAACAACACAACCCCTAGGGCTTAATGATGGACTACATCTCTAGTCACTCCACACATGTAGAATTCAGCTTGAGTTGACTTACCTGACATCAATACATTGAACAAAAATATAAACGGAACATGCAGCAATTTCAAAGATTTTCCTGAATTACAGTTTGTAAGGAAAATCAGTAAATTTAAATAAATTAATTTGGCTCTAATCTATGGGTTTCACATGACTGGGAATACAGATATGCATCTGTTGGTCACAGATACGGTACCTTAAAAAAAAGTAGGGGCATGGATCAGAAAAGCTGGTGTGACCATAATTTTCCTCACAAATATCATTCACATTTAGTTGATTTTGCTTTTGATTGTGGACTATGGAATGCTGTCCCACTCCACTTCAATGGCTGTGCTAAATTGCTGGATATTGGCGGGAACTGGAACGCGCTGTCGTACACGTTGATCCAGAGCATCCCAAAAAAACTCAACGGGGGACATGTCTGGTGAGTATGCAGGCCATGGAAGAACTGGGACATTTTCAGCTTCCAGGTATTGTGCACAGCTCCGTGCAACATGGGGCCGTTGCATTATCATGCTGAAACATGATGTGATGGGGGCGGATGAATGGCACCACAATGGGCCTCAGGATCTCGTAACGGTATCTCTGTGCATTTAAATTTACATTGATAAAA
Source organism: Oncorhynchus mykiss (assembly GCF_013265735.2). Classification (NCBI taxonomy): domain Eukaryota; kingdom Metazoa; phylum Chordata; class Actinopteri; order Salmoniformes; family Salmonidae; genus Oncorhynchus; species Oncorhynchus mykiss. The sequence continues at coordinate 64,053,626 of NC_048565.1, forward strand.
TGCAATTGTGTTCGTTGTCCGTAGCTTATGCTTGCCCATACCATAACCCCACTGCCACCATGGTGCACTCTGTTCACAACGTTGACATCAGCAAACCGCTCGCCCACACAATGCCATACACACTGTCTGCCCACTGAAGCTGGTTACGATGCCGAACTGCAGTCAGGTCAAAACCCTGGTGAGGACGACGAGCGCGTAGATGAGCTTCCCTGAGATGGTTTCTAACAGTTTGTGCAGAACTTTCTCGGTTGTGCAAACCCATAGTTTCATCAGCTGTCCGGGTGGCTGGGCTCAGACGATCCTGCAGGGGAAGAAGCCAGATGTGTGGGTCCTGGGCTGGCGTGGCGGGTCCTGGGCTGCTGTGGTTACATGTGGTCTGCGGTTGTGAGGGAGGTTGGACATATTGTTGGACATACTAAAACAAACTTGGAGGTGGCTTATGGTAGAGAAATTAACATTCAATTATCTGGCAACAGCTATGGTGGACATTCCTGCAGTCAGCAAGCTAATTGCATGCTCCCTCAAAACATATACTCAGCCTTGTCTCAGGATGGTAAGTTGGTGGTTGAAAATATCCCTCTAGTGGTGTGGGGGCTGTGCTTTGGCAAAGTGGGTGGGGTTATATCCTTCCTGTTTGGCCCTGTCCGGGGGTGTCCTCGGATGGGGCCACAGTGTCTCCTGACCCCTCCTGTCTCAGCCTCCAGTATTTATGCTGCAGTTAATGTGTCGGGGGGCTGGGGTCAGTTTGTTATATCTGGAGTACTTCTCCTGTCCTATTCGGTGTCCTGTGTGAATTTAAGTGTGCTCTCTCTAATTCTCTCTTTCTCTCTTTCGGAGGACCTGAGCCCTAGGACCATGCCTCAGGACTACCTGACATGATGACTCCTTGCTGTCCCCAGTCCACCTGGCCGTGCTGCTGCTCCAGTTTCAACTGTTCTGCCTTATTATTATTCAACCATGCTGGTCATTTATGAACATTTGAACATCTTGGCCATGTTCTGTTATAATCTCCACCCGGCACAGCCAGAAGAGGACTGGCCACCCCACATAGCCTGGTTCCGCTCTAGGTTTCTCCCTAGGTTTTGGCCTTTCTAGGGAGTTTTTCCTAGCCACCGTGCTTCTACACCTGCATTGCTTGCTGTTTGGGGTTTTAGGCTGGGTTTCTGTACGGCACTTTGAGATATCAGCTGATGTACGAAGGGCTATATAAATTTGATTTGATTTGATTTGATCTGTGGCATTGGAAAAATGCTCACTAACAGGGATGTAAACAAATTTGTGCACAAAATTTGAGAGAAATATGTTTTTGTGTATATGGAAAATATCTGGGATCTTTTATTTTAGCTCATGAAACATGGGACCAACACTTTACATGTTACGATTCTGTATATTTCAATGTACATCAGGCTAGATGTATAAGTAATATTACAGTTATGTGAAGGTAAGCTAACAGGAGTATGAGTCACTTGTGGAACAGTCTGTTTTCTCTATCTGCCTGCATTCTACAGATGAAGGATCTCAATTTGATCACCCTTTTTGCAGGATAACTTTCCTGCAATGCAGGACATTTAAAAAAAACTTGTAGTGTATTTTAGGTTCAAAACAACACGCTCTTACAGTCTCCCGTCAGAATTAGACATTCCTCCATGTTTCTGAAATGCCAAAATTTAGAAATTGTTTCAAGTGTTTGGTTACTTCTCTGTTCCATGTTGAAGTTAAGGCATTAACTCCGAATTCTTAAGGTAAGGCGTCTGCTTTGTGGGTGTGCTCCCTGGTTTGAGGGGCAGTGGTTTACCGATACAGATCCTTGCGGGGACGGAAGACTGGCTGATCCAAAAAGAGACCCAGGAGAGGACCACCAGCAGGCTGGAGGGAACGTACGTCTCCAGGATGAAGTACAGGATGCTTCTCTTCAGCTCAAAGTGGAAGATCAGCTTGGGGTAGTGGCCTGTGAGAGAGAGAGAGAGAAACAGAGCGAGATGACAGCACAGAGCCATGAGAACAAGTGTGCAAGTAGAACCCAAAAGTTTCCTGAAGGTTTCAATTTACTACCGATCATCAATTTTAAAAGATGAACGTGGCTAACATTTATAGGTCGATTATAATTTATGTTGAGTTGCTTGTCATGCCCAAAATTGCCAAAAGCTTCATGCTGATAAATATCATTTTAGGTACCCCTAAGTAAATGTGTCACGCACGTTAATGTTTAATCTGTCACAAGAGACTAAAACTAAACAGTAGCCAAACGGTAGGTGCATGTGTGAAAGGATAATGTTAGATGTAGGACGTGAAAGTTGAACCTGTTTCATAGATGGCCTCAGACGCAGATGTGTAGTGGTCCTCTACTGTGTACTGTGCCAGACGCAGCGTATCCAAACCACTGACCGACTCATTCCCTCTGGTCCAGTAGAACATCACATCATTGATGTTGTAGCCCCCTGTATATATATATAGAGAGAGAGAAGGAGAGAGAGAGAGAGAAGAAAGATGATGTCAAGTCTGTCTTTGACAGGTAGGTAATGGGGGTCTATTGCACTAAGTGGCTATATGTTTTGAAATTGCACTTTATCACACATACCAATGTACTACTTATGCATCTAAAATACAAACTACCCTCCATAAAATAATTAATAAAGGTTAGCTGGTCACTGAGCTGTAAGTGTGTGACAGCCACAAGCAAGCTTCACAATGTTAATGTTTTATTCAAACTACTTTTTATTAAATATGTTTTATTAAATAAGTAACGTAGAGCAACAGCCCTCCATTGCTCATTGTGAAGAACTGTGACAGTAAGACTGAATAGGAAATGCTAATGCAAATGCGGGGCAAAAGAAGGCCAGAAGGAAAGAGCGGCAATGAGGACATCACAGCTTTAAGTTTCCTTCCTGCCTAACACCCCAGTGGGTGATTCATACATATTTCACATCTTATATATATCAGGACCTTACATAATCCCAGTGGTGGAAAAAGTACTCAATTGTCATACTTGAGTAAAAGTAAGGATACCTTCATAGAAATTGACTCAAGTAAAAGTTACTCAGTAAAATACTACTTGAGTAAAAGTCTAAAATGTACTTAAGTATCTGTCATGCCCTGATCTGTTTCACCTGTCTTGTGATTGTCTCCACCCCCCTCCAGGTGTCGCTTATTTCCCTGGTGTATATATCCCTGTGTTTCCTATCTTGTATGCCTTTCAAGTCAACCAGCGGTTTTCCCGTACTCCTGCTTCTATTCGCTTTTGCTAGTCCTCCTGGTTTTTGACCCTTGCCTGTTTTCTGGACTCCGTACCCGCCTGCCTGAACATTCTGCCTGCCCTGACCTCGAGGCCTGCCTTCCACTCTGTACCTCCTGGACTCTCAACTGGTTTGGACCTTTTGCCTGTCCACGACCATTCCCTTGCCTACCCCTTTTGGATTGTTTAATAAATATCAAGACTCAAACCATCTGCCTCCCGTGTCTGCATCTGTGTCTCGCCGTGTGCCCTTTATAGTATCAAGAGTAAAAGTCTAAACCAATTAAAATTCCTTATATTAAGCAAATCCGATGGCACAATTTTCGTTTTTATTGATGGAAGCCAGGGGCTCACTCCAACACTCAGACATGATTTACAAACAAAGCATTTGTGTCCAGTGAGTCCGCCAGATCAGAGGCAGTAGGGATGTTCTCTTGATAAGTGTTTTCAATTTTCCTGTCCAAATGTAATGAGTACTTTTGGGTGTCGGGGAAAATGTATGGAGTAAAAAATACATTATTTTCTTTAGGAATGTCATGAAGTAAAAGTAAAAAGTTGTCAAAAGGATAAGTAGTAAAGTACAGATACCCCCAAAAACTACTTAAGTAGTACTTCAAATTATTTTTACTGGAGTACTTTGCACCTCTGCATAATCCTACAGTCCATCCTACATAGGATTTAGAAGAGCTCACAGTGACACGTTATAACAGTGCACATTACATTTGTTGTAAAGTGCTTACTGAATGTGTACTAAATCTTGAAAGAAGGTTCAGGAGGGCAACTTAATTCCCTTCTATAGTATTTATTGCTGACACGCTTTAGAACAAGCTGTTTACTTTAATTGGCATACATTTATAAGGAATAAAGCCACAAGCTATGTAGGATCAACATTTATTCCTGGCAATATGGCTACAACTCCGAAACAGAAAAGTCTCAAAAGTTCAAAGCCCAACCACCTGGCACTTCAGATGGGCTAAAGCAAACAGTTGAACACAGGTCTGCTCCGAAATACACGTTTTCTGTCCCCATGTCAACCTTGCCTTTGGAGATTCATTATGAGACGTAGTTTAGTTATTGACCTGCAGAGGGAGACGTAGAATAAGATGCCCTACGACGCGGCTGTGACTGGAGGAGAAGAAATCTCCATTAAACTGGGACACACAGAATCCCCATTTCCTGTGTGCTTCATTACATTAAACACTCATTATCTTATGGCTCTTACTCTACCCTCTCACCATCTCCCGAGAGACACAACATGTGTGAAAGTCCAGGGAGTCATAAGTTATTGAGGAAAGTGTGTTTAAATGTAATGTAGAGCACCTTGACGAAAAGTAACAGACATTGAAGCCGATGAGGATCTCTTGTTGTATATTTTTCAGTTTTGTTTTGTTTTCTCTATAACCAACGAATTGTGGAACTCATGATATTTGTGACTGCCGGGTCAGGGCAATGTGCAAATTGGGTATGAAGCGTGTGCCGGGGGCCGTGGTCCTGTGCAATAGCGCGGGAATGGTTACATTAGGAAATTAAGGGGCTGTCTTAAGGTGCTCTGAAGCCTGAAAAGTGTACTGCACTGCAGCCTGGAGAGTCGAAAGCTTTTGCCTCTTAAAATATCCTGCTCACTGAGACACTGAGATGAGTGCATCTTAAAAATGGCTGCATAGAGACTTTTAAAATCTTCAAAACCAAATCTCGCTACAGTATCCTCCACTGTGGTGAGCGTGGTCTCATCATTAAGCAACAATCAAACCTGGCTGTGAATGTCTTCCCGACTCCAGGCCTTTTCTGCTGTCAGTGGCCACTAAAATATGTCACCGCCATATCTATCTAAACACCTGGTGCTCGTCTTCTCTTTAAACTTCCTTGTTGGAAGTAAAGTGTGGGCTGGGGAGCGAGGACGAGCGGGGAGCAATGTTCAATTTTTGGCAGCACATTAAAAATAATTTAACCTCACAGTCTAGCTCTTTTCAGTGTGCTGCTGAAGCAAGGCTGTGGGAGTCTGGGATGCACAGTATACGTTTAACCTGGCAGTAATGTAAAGGGGAAAATCCTTGACTTACCTCGACATGTATTGAGTGGGATGAGTGGGACAGGAGCTCCCTCTGGTTGAGTTTGATGTTGACATGACGTTCGAAGTGTTGCTTTGGCAGCGATTTGGCTATAGCTTAGCACGACTTGCTGTCATTAAAGGTTGTGGAGGCGAGCGAGGAAGAGGGAGTGAGAGCGAGATAGAGTGGGAGAGAAAGAGAAGGATGAAGAGAGAGAGAGAGAGAGAGAGAGCGAGGAAGAGAGAAATGAATGGAAAAAGAGAGACTTCTGCTCTAAACCCTTTGCGTTCCTCCCTTGCTGGCTCCCTGCGATTTTGAGCTTATGTAACACAGAGCTCCAGCTAGAGCTGAGGCTGTATCAGAGACAAGACAGGCGTGATCCCAATATGTGGATGGCTGGTGAGGGCTGGTGACTAGCGTGAAGAGGGTTTTGGGGCCAGCTAAGGATAAGAAGCTGGGCCGACGGGGGCAGACACTGTCCCTGTTTCCATGAGTTACAGGCAGCTTTGGGTAATACAATAAACGGGGAAAGGACACCTACACATGTACACACCCCTGCTCACTTTCTCTCTTTCACACACACACACACACACACACACACACACACACACACACACACACACACACACACACTCTCTCCCTCTCTGTTTTGAACAAAACCATCAAACCTAATCATGCCTCACAGCTCCTTCCCTTAGTACTACAGTTGCCAAGGCACCCTAGTAGCAGCTTAGGCAGAGCTCTGTACATTTTCTTACTATTTATTTCACTTTTAAGTATGAATTCTAAGTCTATTTTTTTCCTGCCCGTGAATTCATGGAAAATCAGCTTTCTTAAAACAATAAACAACAAAAAATAGGCTGGTGTATTCGAACCGAATGAAAACACACTAGCTAGCCAACTAGCTAGCTTGGTAGCATTACTAGCTCGCTAGTGTGTTTTGATTTGATTCAAATACACCCGTCTATTTGTTGTTGTTTCTACACTCTCCTCGCTGGCAGTGATGATTTCATTGCTCAGGAGATTTCCTCTAAAGTCATGTCGTAAGCTGGCTTTCATCATTATCCTGAGTGTGTGGAGAGCTCAAAAACGTAATCTCGTTTTAAAAGACCAGAGAGTCAACAGCTACAGAGAAGTCGCAGTCAGACGGCGGGGACGGCGAGGCACCGGTGAGACACCTTGAATGGAGATGGAACTGTGTTGACCATATACTCCCTCTGCTCAAGCCATATGGTTCCCTCTTGACTGTTGCTCCATCTGATGGAGGCTTCAAACACTCAAAACGTTCAACTCTTGGCTGAAAATCGTAGTCCAGACCTACTCTGTCATATAGCTGTTTTATTTTATTTTTTTTTCTTTTTCAAGTGCTTTGAGATTCTCTCTGTAATGAAAAGCACTTTAGAAGATGAATATATTATTACTATTATTAGACAGCCACATGTTGCTGTTTAGCTGTAGAGGTTCATCTGAAGTGAAATCTTACAGCTCTCCAGTTGTAGAGTGCAGGTCTGCTTGTCCATGGGGTACTTGGTCAGGTCCATGTTGCAGGCCACAGTGGTGGTTATCCTGGAGAGATGAGAAGCAAAACGCAAGTCAGTTGTCAACCTCAAAGGTTTCTTTCCCCCCCTTGCAGAACCACCTCGGTGTTTACCCATGTATTCCTTCTGGCCTACCTCTGAAAGCACCACTACAACTGTTTCTGTCCCTGGCCTCTCCGCAATCCTAACCTTCGTTTTTCTGATATCTCATTGAACCCTTTCCCTATAGAACCCTCTTTCACTCTCTATCACCCCTTCCTTGCTCTCCTCCTGCCCCCCTTATCGTGCCCTCTGTCTTCCCTGGCACTTCCAGCTCTGCACACAGCTCCTCTCTGACAGACCCATGTCCCCGGGCAGTGGGCATCTATATATGGAAAATACCTTCATGATTCTACCAGGGGTAGAATTACATTGAGATATGATCACATACGGTGGTGTCCGAAATGATTGACACCCTTGATAAAGATGAGCAAAAAGGACTAAAATAAATAATTCAAATACTGAGCTACATATATGGTCAAAGAAATGGGGAAGTGATATTATTTACACTAAAACAATTGTTCAGAGAAATAATAATAAGTAATACTTGTATATGTTTTTTTCTCCAATAGGTAAGGGTCAAAATTATTGACACCCTGTCTTCAATACATTTAAATTCTTCGCCTTGCATGGATAATGGCACTGAGACATTTTCTAAAATGTTTTATGAGTTGGAGAACACATTGGGAGTGGTGTTAGACCATTCCTTCGGGATCCTTGATATCCTTGGTCTGCGCGTACGGACTGCACTCTTCAATTCAAACCACAGGTTTTCAATGGGGTTCATTTCGACGCCAAGCCCACCACTGGTGGGTTTGGCATTGAAATGACAATGCATAAGCACAAAATAACCCCATACTTACGGTAAAATATGGTGGTGGATCTTTGATGTTACAAACACACATGCAGTCACACGCATATGCCATGCACACTGTACAAATACAAGCAAAAGTAAAGCTCACACGTATAGATAGATTGGCATGAAATTAACCATACACATACTGTACCAGTCAAAACTCATTGAAGGGTTTTTCTTTATTTTACTATTTTCTACATTGTAGAATAATAGTGAAGACATCAACACTATGAAATAACACATATGGAATCATGTAGTAACCAAAAAATTGTCAAACAAATTTTAGATTCTTCAAAGTAGCCACCATTTGCCTTGATGACAGCTTTGCACCCTCTTGGCATTCTCTCAACCAGCTTCATGTGGTAGTCACCTGGAATGCATTTCAATTAACAAGTGTGCCTTGTTAAATGTTAATTTGTAGAATTTCTTTCCTTCTTAATGCGTTTGAGCCAATCAGTTGTGTTGTAACAAGGTAGGAGTTGTATACAGATATCCCTATTTAGTAAAAGACAAAGTCCATACTATGGCAAGAACAGCTCAAATAAGCAAAGAGAAACGACAGTCCATCATTACTTTAAGACACGAAGGTCAGTCAATCTGGAAAATTTGAAGAACTTCCAAAGTTTCTTCAAGTACAGTCGCAAAAACCATCAAGTGCTATGATAAAGCTGGCTCTCATGAGTGCCGCCACAGGAAAGGAAGACCCAGAATGACCTCTGCTGCAGAGGATGAGTTCATTAGCGTTAACTGTACTTCAGATTGCAGACCAAATAAATCCTTCACAGGGTTCAAGAAACTGACACATCTCAACATCAACTGTTCAGAGGAATATGGCCTTCATGGTCGAATTTTTGCAAAGAAACCACTAAAGGACACCAATAATAAGATGGACATTCATTTTTTATTTAACCTGGCAAGTCAGTTAAGAACACATTTTTACTTACAATGACAGCCTAGCAACTGTCAGGGACAGAATGCCAGATTTTCACTTTGGTAGCTTGGGGATTTGATCTAGCAACCTTTCGGTTACTGGCCCAACACTCTAACCACTAGGCCACACCTGCCGCCCCATTAGACTGGTGGAAATCAGTCCAAATGTGAGATTTTTGGTTCCAACCGCCGTGTCTTTGTGAGACGCAGAGTAGGTGAACGGATGATCTCCGCATGTGTGGTTTCCACCGTGAAGCATGGAGGAGGAGGTGTGATGGTGTGGGGGTGCTTTGCTGGTGACACTGTCTGTGACTTACTGAGAATTCAAGGCACACTTAACCAGCATGGCTACTACAGCATTCTGCAGCGATAAACCATCCCATCTGGTTTGCGCTTAGTAGAACTATCATTTGTTTTTCAACAGGACAATGACCCAACAGACCTCCAGGCTATGTAAGGACTATTTGACCAAGAAGGAGTGTGATAGAGTGCTGCATTAGATGACCTGGCCTCCACAATCACCTGACCTCAACCCAATTGAGATGGTTTGGGATGAGTTGGACTGCAGAGTGAAGGAAAAGCATCCAACATGTGCTCAGTATGTGTGGGAACTCCTTCAAGACTGTTGGAAAAGCATCCCAGGTGAAGTTGGTTGAGAGAATGCCAAGACTGTGCAAAGATATTTTGTACAATGTAGAAAATTGCGAAAATAAGAAAAACCCTTGAATGGGTAGGTGTGTAAACTTTGGATTGGTACTGTCTGTGTTCACTCACATGATACAGAACAATGCAGTGTATCATTGATGGGGGTTGTGAATCAATAAGCAGAAGCCTACCGGTCCAAACAAGTCAGTACCACAGACAGCACCTATATTCCTTTACCCCTATAGAAAATTCAAGGTGTGCCAATAAGCAGAAGCAGAGACATGCTGTTTGTTCGTTCGGCACCACCCCAGCTGGGGTGTGTTCAGTTCGCTTCAACGTTTGCCTTGTTGCGTGATGGTTTGTACTGAATAACACATTTCCTTTGAGGTACATTTGCTCCTGCTTGGTTGGTACGGTGAGGTGTGGCCTGATCAATATGGGTTTGACCATCTGAAATCACAAAACTGCTGAATGTTTCTGCCATCTGGGCCACCATAATCACAACGTTTTTCAACTGATTGTTCAGTACAGTGCCGTTTCCGTTGAATTCAACGTTGTACACCGTCGTACTGAACGTAACCCAGTGTAAACAAATCATTGTTCTTAATTGACCTGCCTGGTAAAAAAAAATTGAATAAATGAAAAAGGGACTTATCTAATTCCAATAGTTCAAGGACTTTGCATTGTTGGATCCATCTGTGTGTGTGTGTGTGTGTGTGTGTGTGTGTGTGTGTGTGTGTGTGTGTGTGTGTGTGTGTGTGCATGCGTGCGTGTGTGCATCCCTGTGCGCACACTTGCATGCATTCGTGAGTGCATGTGTGTGCATGTGTGTTTCTCCCACCTCAGGGCGTAGAGCACCGTTCCATTGGGGAAGATCCTGATCAGCCTGTTCTCCACAGTGATGTCATGGAGGAAGGACTTTTTGGAGTCTACGATGAAGGTGTCTGGTACCCAGAGCAGCTCCACCAGCCTGCCGTCCAGACTCAGGCTCTTGTTACCCTCAAACACCAGGCGCTCGTCTGTCCAGCGCTGACGCAGGAAGATAGTGGCCGTGTAGTCCTAAAGTTCAATTTCCAAAGGTCACCATATTGCAGTTGTACTGCAATAACATTACAACTTCAAGTCTAAACACTGATTATGTAACATAATAAACATACTGGAATGTAATATGTATTTTATTATCACAATGTACAATGTGTCATATGATACAGGAAGTTGTCTCACCATGTTGATCTCTGATATGGTGTCAATGCTGGCAATGTCCAAACTCATGCCCACAGTCACTGGCCCATCTACAGAGATGAGAGATAGACACACAGAGAAAGGGTGAGAGGGGAAGGAGGAGAATAACAGATAGAGAGAGAGATGTCCTTGCTTTACTTTCCGTGTCAATAAAGTATACTGAATTGTACTCAACACTGAGAGAGGGAGGGACAGAAAGAGAGAAAGAAAGAACAAGGGAAACTGACATGAAAGAGAAAGAGTGGATTCAGAACACCGTGAGGAATCATAAAAGGAAAATGAAAGTAGTGTTATTCAAAATGCCTCAAGACAAAAAAAGGAAGCACGTTTAAGAAACGTATTGTTGAATACTTCACATCAGTGGCAACAGCAAGTGTCGCATGCAGCCTCACACATATAAGAATGCTCCTCTTTTCCCCCTCTCTCGTTTCCTCTCTTTCTTTCACTTACCCACTCTCATTCTTGTACTGTATAACACTGTAGTATTTCTGCTTTTGCTTGCCAAAAAACACAGTCACCTAACTTTTGTGCATGTGTAACCCTGTATGTATGCATGTATGCAAGTCTGGACCCCCAGGAAGAGAAGTGGCTGTGATTGTAACAGCTAATTGGAATCCAAATAAATAAATACATGCGTGCATACCAAGCTCACCTACACTGAGGACTGTAGATAGAGAGAGAATGTGTACGTGTGTTTGTATTTATGTGTGTGCATTTCCATCCTTTCCAGGAAGCTGACCTCTTGTGTGGGGTTCATGGCAATCCGGAGTGCACTCATCTCTGCTAATTACATTTGCTCTGATTCGGTTCAGTCTCAGCGATCACTAATCAAACATTAGGCACGTTTAGAGGGATTCTCCGAAGCAGCAACAATGACACTGACAAGGGATTTGTGAGAACTACAAACACTGTGCGGAGGATCAAAGGCTACCATACCTTTATGACACTGACCAGGGATTTGTGAGAACTACAAACACTGTGCGGAGGATCAAAGGCCACCATACCTTTATGTCACTGTCTCAAGGTTACACTGTATGTACGGATTCCATATTAGGAAGTCACACTGAGTATGCATGGGAATTGTGTCTGCTCAGACAAATAACATACTTTGTCAGGTGCTTACTCTTGATATTAATAGCCTAGCCCTATGAATCAAATCACCATCTGTGTTAATGTGTTTTGTATCATGTATTTATTAGTATTTAGTAAAAGCGAATGTTCGTCATTCACATACTGGGCTATGCATTGGGAATGAGATCGCTTCCATCTGCCAGCTAAAAGCTCGGGGAGATTTATGCTTAGCCAAAATATGGTAATATTGAAATGAATATGGGAATATGGTAAGCCACACAATCACACAGACAACAAAAAAAACACGTGCACAAATGCACACTGACGCACACAAGCAGACACATACACACACACACACACACACACACACACACACACACACAAACAGCTCCTTTGAGCCTCATCTCATTTTCCAGGGATGTGTGCAATTTCCCTTACTGTCAAAAAAAGGCCTGAGGTACTTGTTGTATCCTTTCATCAGCTTCTGAATGGTGGGAGGCAGAATCTCTCCCTCTTTCACTTCAGCGCTGAGCAGCGAGTTCTCTAACATCCTGAGGAGAAGAAAAGAACGGCAAAAGAACAAATTCAATAATTTAGTGTCCTTCCCCTCAGTGCACTTATCCTCAGTGGATATCAAATGGTTCCTGCTATTCAGCCTGACTATCCTATCTCTGTGCTTAGCCCGTTGAGCTCAACAGTACTTTCTCAATAACATAAGCTGTGGCAAGAGAAGCACCAGATTAATAGGCCTGCAAACAATTTGGAATGAAAAGGGAGAAAAGAACAAAACTCATTTTTCATAATTGGTTTACTTCGATCCGAACTGGGTCAGAAAACATGAAACATTCCATCATCAGCAATCTTCCCCATCTTCCTCTACACGCTTGACTCTGCTCATCTCCTGAGCTCAGATCAGCTTCCATATGCACTTCCAATGATTGTTCTCTTTAAAGGCATGTAGCGTTGTAGGGAGATGATTATTTCACCAGGGATTGAGGGGAGAAAAACACTGTAGAACACATTCAAGCACCTTCCCCTGTGGTAGTGCTGTCCGTTTGTGCAAAACAATCTGGAATCTAAATATGCTCGCAAATTGATGAAGCCCTGGAGCTTAGTTAGCAATGTAATGACCATTGAAGGAAAGCAGATTAGGCCAAGTGTAGTAGGCAGATACAGTACATTCATCTCCATACGCTAGCAGAGATGTACAGTGCCTTGCGAAAGTATTCGGCCCCCTTGAACTTTGCGACCTTTTGCCACATTTCAGGCTTCAAACATAAAGATATAAAACGGTATTTTTTTGTGAAGAATCAACAACAAGTGGGACACAATCATGAAGTGGAACGACATTTATTGGATATTTCAAACTTTTTTAACAAATCAAAAACTGAAAAATTGGGCGTGCAAAATTATTCAGCCCCTTTACTTTCAGTGCAGCAAACTCTCTCCAGAAGTTCAGTGAGGATCTCTGAATGATCCAATGTTGACCTAAATGACTAATGATGATAAATACAATCCACCTGTGTGTAATCAAGTCTCCGTATAAATGCACCTGCACTGTGATAGTCTCAGAGGTCCGTTAAAAGCGCAGAGAGCATCATGAAGAACAAGGAACACACCAGGCAGGTCCGAGATACTGTTGTGAAGAAGTTCAAAGCCAGATTTGGATACAAAAAGATTTCCCAAGCTTTAAACATCCCAAGGAGCACTGTGCAAGCGATAATATTGAAATGGAAGGAGTATCAGACCACTGCAAATCTACCAAGACCTGGCCGTCCCTCTAAACTTTCAGCTCATACAAGGAGAAGACTGATCAGAGATGCAGCCAAGAGGCCCATGATCACTCTGGATGAACTGCAGAGATCTACAGCTGAGGTGGGAGACTCTGCCCATAGGACAACATTCAGTCGTATATTGCACAAATCTGGCCTTTATGGAAGAGTGGCAAGAAGAAAGCTATTTCTTAAAGATATCCATAAAAAGTGTTGTTTAAAGTTTGCCACAAGCCACCTGGGAGACACACCAAACATGTGGAAGAAGGTGCTCTGGTCAGATGAAACCAAAATTGAACTTTTTGGCAACAATGCAAAACGTTATGTTTGGCGTAAAAGCAACACAGCTGAACACACCATCCCCACTGTCAAACATGGTGGTGGCAGCATCATGGTTTGGGCCTGCTTGTCTTCAGCAGGGACAGGGAAGATGGTTAAAATTGATGGGAAGATGGATGGAGCCAAATACAGGACCATTCTGGAAGAAAACCTGATGGAGTCTGCAAAAGACCTGAGACTGGGACGGAGATTTGTCTTCCAACAAGACAATGATCCAAAACATAAAGCAAAATCTACAATGGAATGGTTCAAAAATAAACATATCCAGGTGTTAGAATGGCCAAGTCAAAGTCCAGACCTGAATCCAATCGAGAATCTGTGGAAAGAACTGAAAACTGCTGTTCACAAATGCTCTCCATCCAACCTCACTGAGCTCGAGCTGTTTTGCAAGGAGGAATGGGAAAAAATGTCAGTCTCTCGATGTGCAAAACTGATAGAGAAATACCCCAAGTGACTTACAGCTGTAATCGCAGCAAAAGGTGGCGCTACAAAGTATTAACTTAAGGGGGCTGAATAATTTTGCACGCCCAATTTTTCAGTTTTTGATTTGTTAAAAAAGTTTGAAATATCCAAAAAATTTCGTTCCACTTCATGATTGTGTCCCACTTGTTGTTGATTCTTCACAAAAAATACAGTTTTATATCTTTATGTTTGAAGCCTGAAATGTGGCAAAAGGTCGCAAAGTTCAAGGGGGCCGAATACTTTCGCAAGGCACTGTGCTCACAGTCAACAGCCACTCATTTTCAGTCACTATAGTTAATTATCTGTTCAAGCAAGGTTGAAGTCCAAAGAGCATTTGTTGCTGTGTTGAATTTAAAGTCCATTTGTAGACTTTTCAACACTGCCACAGTTTCAGAGGTTCACATAAAACTTGATGAATGCATACAGAAAGACAGTGACTTGTAATGGCAGTAGCGTTTGACACTACCTGAGAAGACTGGACTGTTTGTAAGTTAAAATGGATCTTAACTAGCTTTAAAAGCCTCTAGTAAGTGACTTTTTTAAAGTGTGCTTTAGCTTGTAGTAATCAAATTCCCTCCACAACTCTCAGACTGACGTGTCAGTCACATTCTAACAATGCAGAGACAGGTCATGAATCTAGATGAACTCAAATGCATTCAGGACAGTCTTTAAATAAGAATGACTTTAAGAGTGACTTTTTTTTTTTTAAATCGGGCAAGACAGGAGGAGCACATAATTCACATTCACTCATAACACCTAACCATGTCAAAACTCGTTTACAGGATTCCGTGAGCAAAGTATTGATGAAACCCTTCCAGGAATGTGTATGACAGGCAGGCTTCATTCACTCCAGCCCTGGAAAGGAAAAGCCATGTTTGTGACAGGGCCCTTCATTATGAAACTGGGTCACCTCGAAGGACCCATACCTACACACACACATGCACACACTCTCTCTAATGCGCACACACACACACACAGTCATACACTCTCTCTAATGCACACACACACACACACAAACACACACACACACACACACACACACACCAGTGTGGGTGAGCTTGGCATCTATAGGAGCTCACATCAAAACACTGCCACCAGTGTCAGGGGTGAGTCCATTGAAGCAGCAGCAGCATATACACTGAGTGTACAAAACATGACATAGACTGACCAGGTGAATCAATGGTGAAAGCTATGATTCCTTATTGATGTCACTTGTTACAGTTTCTTTCAATTGCTAAACGACAGTGGACACAGCTGGAGTCACATGTGCAAAACTCTAACTACAGTCTGCACAGCAGCAGTTCATGTGGACCAAACTCTAGTTCGTTTTTCATTGCTTGAACACAGTTTTCTCGCTTATAGACCATGTCGTGAACCATGGTCTCTCATTGAGAGAGGCAGGGTTGAGGGTGCAACCCAATCTGCAAAGATCCACAGTGGCATCTGTAATGCAAATTTTCCATCATGCAAACAGGTGAGAGTTACATCCTTACAGTAAATGAAAACATTACAGGAATCTATTTTGTATTGCAATTATAGAATATTTACACAGATATACATTACAGTAAGTTTGACTGTAAAATATATTTTTACAACAGGACCCAAAGGCTGCCCCCAACAGGGGGAAGAGGAAAAATATTTTCAGATGTGCAGGAAAATGCTATTGTTGACATGGTTGTTGTCAACAATGCAATAAAACTGCGGGAGATTCAAGATAGAGTGCTGGCTGATAATGATATATTTGAAAATGTTAATTCTGTCAGCACAACAACTATTGCTCGAGTCCTAAAGCAACACCAAGTTACAATGAAACAGTTATACACTGTACCGTTCGAGAGAAACAGTGAACGGGTAAAAGAGTAAAGATACCAACCAATATGTCCAGGTAAGACGTCTGAGGTTACGTACACAGCTATACAAAATATTTACAGTAAAAAAAAAACACTAGCATTTCTACAGTAAAACTGTGCACTTACTGTTTTTCAGAGAGTAATGGAGGTGGAAGCACTGGAAAGACCACATTCATTTGTATTTATCGATGAAGCTGGATTTAACCTTGCCAAAACACGGCGCAGAGGAAGGAATGTTATAGGTCAAAGGGCCACTGTGGAGGTTCCAGGCCAAAGGGGGGGAAATACCACCATGTGTGCTGCAATGGCCAATGATGGTTTGCCTCTCAACACACCACTCATTGGCCCATACAACACAGAAAGGCTTATAGCTTTCCTAGAACAGCTCTATGCTCAGCTAGTGCCAGCAGAACAGGGGGAGCCAGTAAGAAACCCCCAAGTTTTTGTCATAGTTTGCGATAACGTTGCTTTTCACCACTCTGCAGCTGTCACAGATTGGTTTGCAGCATATCACAGATTTATGGTTTTGTACCTGCCTGCATATTCACCCTTCCTCAACCCAATAGAGGAGTTTTTCTCTGCCTGGAGGTGGAAAGTGTTTGGTCACCACCCACATGACCAAATGTCTCTTTTGGAAGCCATGCATGCCGGATGTGAGGACACGAGTCCAGAGGACTGCCAGGGATGGATAAGGCACTCCAGAAGGTTCTTCCCCAGGTGCATGGCAAGAGAAAACATTAGATGTCATGTTGAAGAAAACCTGTGGCCTGATGCTAGAGAGAGGCAGGATTAGCCACTCAATTATTTGTTCGAATTACAGTATGTACTTTTAGTTTCTACCCTTTTTTTCTCATTACTGTAATTCCGTAAATTACTACAGACTATTGAAGCAAACTGCTAATTTTCATTTACCTTAAAGAATTGTTATGTTCTAAAAAAAATTACAAATCATGTGAAAGAATGTCACTCTTTTCTTTTAAGAAAATATTACTTTGTATGAAGTCACTGAAATTGTTCAAACTGTAAAGATGAAAAGTTTGTATTTTCTGTATTGGTGTTTGATGCTAGTGTTTTTACTCTCAGTGTGTTCTGAGTGACAGTGTGTGTGTTATCTCAGTGAGGGTTGTGCATAGTGTTTGGCTGCACTGAGCGTGTTTTGAGCCATGTGTTAAGAGTTGTGTTGCTTGGAATGAGTTTTGCAGGTGATGTGAACTGTTTAGCTCAGGTGACTGTTGGTAGTGCAGACTGTAGTTAGAGTTTTGCACGTGACTCCAGTTGTGCCCACTGTCGTTTAGCAATCGAAAAAAACTGTAAATCCACTTCAGTCAGTGTAAATGAAGGGGAGGAGACAGGTTAAAGAAGGATTTTTAGGCCTTGAGACAATTGAGACATGGATTGTGTATGTGTGCTATTCAGAGGGTGAATGGGCAAGACACAATATTTACAGTAAGGGCCTTTGAACAGGGTATGGCAGTAGGTGCCAGGCTCACCAGTTTGTGTCAAGGACTGCAACGCTGCTGGGTTTTTCCACGCTCAAGTTTCCCGTGTGTATCAAGAATGGTCCACCATCCAAAGTACATCCAGCCAACATGACTCAACCGTCACACCATAATCTGTTTCACCTATCTTGTGCTTGTCTCCACTCCCTCCAGGTGTCGCCCGTTATCCCCTGTGCATTTATACTGCGTTTTCTGTTCGTTGCCAGTTCTTCTTGTCTCGTCAAGCCTACCAGCATTTTTCCTGTACTCCTGTTTTTATGTCTAGTCCCTGTCTTCTAGTTTTTCCAGTTTTGACCATTCTGCCTGCCCTGACCCTGAGCCTGCCTGCCGCTCTGTACCTTTCGGACTCTGCTCTGGATTACTGACCTCTGCCTGCCCCCTGTTTTTGTAATCAACGTTTGTTTCTTCGAACTGTCTGCATCTGGGTCTTATCCTGAGGTCTGATATCAACTGTGGGAAGCATTGGAGTGAACATGGGCCAGCATCCCCGTAGAATGAATGCGTTCGACAACATGTAGAGTCCATGTCCCAATGAATTGAGGCTTTTCTGAGGGCAAAAGGGCTGGAGGTACAACTCAATATTAGGAAGGTGTTCTTAATGGTTTGTACACTCATTGTAGTCTGCTGGGATCTATTACTTTGGAGTGAGATGGGGAGAGAAAGAAACACAGGGTGACAAAAAGAGAAAGTGCACGCGAAAGGTTCTGTCTGTACAATGAGAAAAATGCTCATGATGACTAATCCTAGAAATCCTCTAGAGTCCACATCAACATTATGAGATCATAAAAATCACAAAATCATAAAATTGTTCTCCCATTAGATTTATTCCCCACCAAACCTATAACCTATTTCAGACCCAATTTCAATCCCTTTGAGTGGAGGAAGGCAGGCAGACTGAGTGAAAGAATCCCACTAATGCCTGGCTCATCACTGTCCAAATTAGAGGTTGACCGATTAATCGGAATGACCGATCTTGCAACCCTACAGTTAACTAGCCCAACGCAATGACGACCTGCCTCTCTCTCGTTGCACTCCACAAGGAGACTGACTGCCTCTTACGCGAATGCAGTAAGCCAAGGTAAGTTGCTAGCACTAAACTTATCTTATAAAAAACAATCAATCACAATCACTAGTTAACTACACAAGGTTGATGATATTACTAGATATTATCTAGCGTTGCAGATAATCTGACTGAGCATACAAGCATACAAGTATCTAAGTATCTGACTGAGCGGTGGTAGGCAGAAGCAGGCGCGTAAACATTCATTCAAACAGCACTTTCGTGCATTTTGCCAGCAGCTCTGCGTCAAGCATTGCGCTGTTTATGACTTCAAGCCTATCAACTCCCGAGATGAGGCTGGTGTAACCAAAGTGAAATGGCTAGCTAGTTAGTGCGCTCTAATAACGTTTCAAATGTCACTCGCTCTGAGCCTTCTAGTAGTTGTTCTCCTTGCTCTGCATGGGTAACGCTGCTTCGATGGTGGCTGTTGTCTTTGTGTTGCTGGTTCGAGCCCAGGGAGGAGCGAGGAGAGGGACGGAAGCTATACTGTTATACTGGCAATACTAAAGTGCCTATAAGAACATCCAATAGTCAAAGGTTAATGAAATACAAATGGTATAGAGGGAAATAGTCCTATAATTCCTATAATAACTACAACCTAAAACTTCTCACCTGGGAATATGGAAGACTCATGTTAAAAGGAACCACCAGCGTTCATATGTTCTCATGTTCTGAGCAAGGAACTGAAACGTTAGCTTTCTTACATAGCACATATTGCACTTTTACTTTCTTCTCCAACACTTTGTTTTTGCATTATTTAAACCAAATTGAACATGTTTCATTATTTACTCGAGGCTAAATAGATTTTATTGATGTATTATATTAAGTTAAAATAAGTGTTCATTCAGTATTGTTGTAATTGTCATTATTACAAATAAGTTTTTTTTAATCGGCCGATTAATCAGTATCTGCTTTTTTGGTCATCCAATAATCGGTATCGGTATCGGCGTTGAAAAATCATAATCGGTCGACCTCTGGTCCAAATGTCTACACTATAGAAACACTGGAGGAAGCATTCTCTCTCCTACCTGCCAAACAGTCTTTGGCTTCATCCTGTGAGCTCTGACATTGTATACAGAGAAATGGACCTTTGAAGGCTCCCAAGGGAAATTCTGGAGAATCAAAGGTTAATACTCCAAAAGGATTCTTCGGCTGTCCATATACGATAACCCTTTTTGGTTCCACGTAGAACCCTTTTTGGTTCCAAGTAGGGTTCTACCAAAAAAGTTATTCAAAGGGTTCTCCTATGGAGAAAGCCGAAGACCCCTTTTTGGGTTCTAGAAACAACGTTTTTTTCTGACTGTGTACCAACACAGAACCGCAGCATTCAATGGTACTAGTGGGCATTTTATCTACTCAATCATCCGCTATATTGTTTGTGAAAAAGGTAAATAAAAATACAATATTAAAATACACCAGTCCCTAGATGAAAGCCTTGCTCTGTGTAGTGAGAAAATCTCAGCATGCATTCTGACAGACCTGGCACACCTGCCTGCCTACTGCTTCATCACCTGACACAGTAAGGCAACAGTCCTGCTGCATTCATAACCAAGTGGCAGGTGTGAATTTCCCAGTTGTGAAGTCATAAATACCAGTTGGATACATTCATGGGCTTTGAACTCATTGAGAAATGCATATTGGTTAATGGCCAACAAGCTGCGTCAACCATAATCTAAAAGTACAGCTTTCATGCTTGTAAACAATTAATAGAGTTCAAAAACCATATTATAGATTCTATATATTATATTATATTTTATAAATAATATTTTGTTGTTACATTTAAAGGACAATTTTGTCACTTTTCAAACTCATATTCATTATCTCCAGCACCATACCAGTGTGCATATACAGTGGTTCCTCAATTAAAAGTTACGAGCTTATGCTTTGACTGTTTGTGGTAGATGGTGGCATTCTGTCATTGCACCACACTATCACAAGGGGGAGGTAGAACGCTGATCTATCAGTAGTCTAAACTGTGGCAATTAATGGAGGCGTTTTCGGTCTGAGAGTATCTCCTCTGGCACTAGAGTTCTGCATCAGGCAACGGCCGGGCACAAAAAACAGGGAGAGAAAACAAGCGTAGCAGGCTGGGAATTCTGCAAACAACATTTCTAGGATGGGCTACCAGCAGGACAATAGATTTTTTTCCTTTTATTCAGATTACAACCACTCACTTTCGGGTTATTTGAAGCCCAAATAATCTCCAAAATATCGTTATTTTTAAACAAGGACTTGAAAATGAGATTGAAAACTCTGCAATCAACGTTTCCAGTCCGAGAATGCGAATGGTAAATGACTGTAATTAATACATTTGTTCAACACATTGGAATACAAAATAAGCTGTCCATCCACCCATTATGGGCTATTAGCAGGACAATAGACTCTTGCCAAGAAGGAGAGTAGGGGTGAGAATTGTATCGTTAAGGATGAATGTTTTCAGTTGATGTCAAAAAAGTTTGATTGGGTTTAAATCAGGATACCTACATGTAGAGATAAACAAAACATTTGTTTAGATATACTGTAGGTGTTGTAGGTCTTTCATTTATTTATCTTTTTATTTTGGTGCTACCCGTTCCAGGGTTGGGACTGTAACCACCAGAGTACTTGAAAATGAGTCGGAGCTGAGAGGATCACCTAAACTAAAAGATATTTTGGTATTAGTACATTTTCTTTAAAAAAATGTATATAGCCTATCAATGTGTATGCATGCTGTGTAATAGAATCGATGATGGTGTACTAAAAATGTGAATATGTTTTTGCAGAGCACACAACTATGCCGACAACCATCCGTGGAGATCAGTGGACGAAGGGCTGGACAACAGGCCGCACCGAAAAAGGGCATGGTTCCACAGAAAATCAACTGGGATGGATCTCGAGGCAAATGTGGTTTTTTCATCAACATCTTTATGCTTTCGTTAATAAAATAATTGTAAAAATACTCTCGCCAGCTTTGATCCATGCCTGGGCCTGCAGGATGCAAATTTCTTTGTTTGTCTGACAAATCATTGGGTAGAAACTACAGAACAGTACAAACAAGAGGACACACATGGTTAATGTTCTGTAAAAAATATATATATATTGGTCATGGCTCCCAAGTGGTGCAGCAGACTAATGCACTGCATCTCAAAGCAAGAGGCATCACTACAGTCCCTAGGCTGTATCACATCTGTCTGTGATTGGGAGTCCCATAGGGTGGAGCACAATTGGCCCAGCGTCATCTGGGTTTTGC